>NC_071668.1:10391666-11035000 GCF_028554725.1 Zeugodacus cucurbitae | reverse complement strand
GAAAACAATGTGCAAATGTGTATCTATTTATATTTGCATTATTTAAATTTGTTCTACGCTGAAATAATCAAGACGACAAGTGCAATGAACTTAAACGACTTTGTTGTTAAGAGCATTCACACAATGATTTACTATGTGCAATATGTTCATATGTAGTATCCATGAACGTTAATAGTGATGAATTCATTTGTATGAATAATATTGACAATTTTCCACTTTTGATAACTGTTGCTAGGTTATGTTTACATACATACGTTGCAGTTTTGTTTACAAAATGTTGCACGCTTAATGAATTCAATTTAACCGTTAGACTGAGTGTAGTCGCAGTTTAGTATGAACTTGCCAATAGAAAATTAATATATTTTAGAAAAATTAAACTAGAAAGTAATTTAAAGAATTGATAAATTGCTTATAACTATTTCTTACATGCGTATGGAGATACATATAAAGCTATTTTCAATAATTCATGTGTCCCTGATGTATATGTACATATATATGATTTCAATATAATTCAACAATATATAGATAACCACACCTCCCTAAATAAGCCAATAAAACTCCTAATCCTTAGCAACAAAATATTTTATTTTTTTGTGTCTATATAATCTATTTGATAGCACCACCAACCTTTACGTTAACACCTGTCCACTTACAATGTATATGGGTCAATACAAACATACAGGCATGTTAATCTGTTTTTGTTGAGCATCTGCTGATTTGGTGTAATAAAATCGTAAATGACTTACGTCAGTACTAATAGTGGGTTGGTAACAAGCATCTAAAGCAATAAAACCTTCAAGGAAAATCTATGAATATAACCATCTCTACAAATATTTATTGTTATTATTAATTATAGCCGAATTCTGCATAATATAATCAATGAAATTATTTAACTGCATCCCAATGAGTCGATTTCAATGGGAACATATTATTTATTGATTCCGGTAGATAATGATGTGACGTCTATGAAAGTTATATAAATTATCCGTTTCCGGGTGGATTTATTTTTTCACAATATTGTGTGTGTGGTTTAGGAAAATTTTGAAACGGAATATAAGCTGAATAATTTTAAGTTATTCTTGTTTGCCATTTAAATGTGAGGGAAATTATTAAATGAGAATTTAAACAATATTTTCTAATTATTATAAATAATTTTGTGCCTTTATGGAAACTATTTTTAACAATTTTCACAAATCTTGGATGTGGAGTTCAGGTTCCAATTACGGAATATATCACGAATATATGCATTGATATAATTCAAAAGATTTACTCGCTTGCTGAAACTTTCTATTTTAAAGCAATTTTGAAACATTCATGAGTTTTCTGTCGTATTCGTGTTCTCGGTTAACCTCCTGTTTATCTTTACACCATTAAAATGGTAGAGATTATTGAAATAAATATTTTTTTACTAAAAAATTCCAATCTGTGTTTCGATAAGCATTGCTTTTTTTCTAATAAATATTTATTTTTTATTTTTATCCATAACATTTTATTCCAAGTCGGAAGTAAACATGATAAAATATGATTTTTATCCCAATCGGTATTACTCATACGACCTGTCTCCTTATTGTGCATGGTTTTAAGCTTATAAAGAGTATGTCTGCACTTCGTTAACATGTAAGTTCTAAATATATGGAAGCATTTTTATACTCTCGCAACAAAGTTGCTAAGAGAGTAATGTAGTTTTGTTCACATAACGGTTGGTTGTGAGTCCTACACAAAATAATCAGGATGACGAGACTGGTTGAAATACATTAATATTTGGTACAAAGGATCGCACTAGGAATGAGCTTATTTGGATGTAATTTTTTAGGAAAGTGAAAGTGGCCCCGCCTTCTAATAAGTTCCAAACTTTCTGAAGTCACCTCCCTTATGTATCCTCCTCCCTTACGTACATCTCCCTTACGTACCCCATTATACACCATAAAAATAGGTGGAATCGGATAATAACCATGCCCACCCCCTATACAAAGGTTAGGTAGAAAATTACTAAAAGTGGGTTAACTCACTGTCGGAAAACGTCCGAAACACTAAATTTTACAGAAGAAATGGCAGAAAGATTTTTATTAATGCAAAATGGGCGTGGCATCGCCAACTTATGGGTTAAAAACCATTTCGACCGATTTCAATGAAATTCGGTACATCTTGACATCCTGATATTACCGGTGGAAAATGGGCGCAATTGGTTAATAAAACTATATCAATAAATTGCGAGAGTTCGGTTGCACCCGTATTTAGCCTTTCCTTACTTGTTCTGTATCTGCTTTTAAGTTTTGCTTTATTAAAGCTTTTTTGTTTGTTTATTTCAATGTTAGACAACGGCTAATTTGATTTTCAAATCACTCATACGCCATGACATATCTTTCAAGCAGCCAATCAAACTGTATGCGCCAAATGTATAATTTAATGAAAAATTTAAAGAATTTCCTCTAAAAATATTGATGTGCACATAACATTACAGTTATAACGGTTATAACTTGTTAGGTCTAAGCCCAATTGCAAACATCGAAACTTGATTTTCAACTTCTTACTAAATATTTTCATAAGAGTTCATATGCACTGAGATTTATATATAGTGTATAGAGTAAATTCAAACAATAATATCAAAACATGAGCCACATTTTAAATACAAAACTTTATTTATGCCGTGCTGCTGTTCAAAACTTACCTCGACGTTGGCTGCGAATATAAAATTAGTTGCTTATATGATTAGTGTGATTATTTCAGTTTTTGTTTTTGCTTTATGTTTTTTTTTCTTTGTTTATGCGTGCCTGTCTGCGCTTTTGTTTGACAACACTTTAGTGACTTGCTGTGTTGATTTGATACTTAAAAATAAAATACACAATGTATGTATATCTTTATCTATTTAATTTTTTATTGTTTCTATGGCAGTTGTGTGTATGGCTGTGAGAGTGTAATTACGGCGCTCACAGTAAATAGTTAATTGTTGTTGTTGAAATTTTTAAATTTATTTTTTTCGCTGTTTTTGCAAATATTTTTGTATACCGTTATTTTTAGTAATTTCTCTTCTAATATTACCACTACTTTACAGTTATATACTTTGTAATGGAATATCACTACTATTGTTGTATAAAACTATTTGCTGAAAATCGCCGCTTGCGTTGATCAACTTTTGTTTATATTTTATTAATTTAACAAAAATAATAATTATTACACGTCCAAGCAGATGTGCGGTTCGCGTACATCTAATTCGATTTGCATATGCGCCAAGGTTTTTATAACCCCCGATGATATTTTCATTGTGATATAGAGTCTAGATGTATATGCCATACATCTGGCAGTGAATTGAAGCATATACATATAAAGACAATATATGTATGTGGCCTTTAAAATATATACATATATTCACTTAGTTCATATCAATGACTGCTGATAAGGCGTCGTGTTTTGATCATTTTGTTTAATTTTATTTTCGTATTTACGTTCGTACTTGTACATAAAATGTATTTATAACAAGCACATACATTGCGTATGTATGTACATATGTGTGAAATGCGTGTATTGTGAATATACATATGTGTAAGTACATAAATTAATTGAAATTATCATTGAACCGACTGACTGCTCGCATAGAGATTATTATTATTGTTTGTTGCTAAAACTGATAAGCATTTCTTTGCACAAACACTTTCCGCTATTTTCTGGCATGATTATGTACATACATATGTATATCATGGTATAACGGCTATTACTTGGACTACCTCGTAACTAGTTACATTTTGATCGGGTCTAGTACATGTCACTGTCCAATAGGCAGGGATCAAGCCAGACGCTGGTTGTCAAAGCTGTTTCGAGTTAGGCGAAGAGGAAGCATCCAAGCAATTCCTCTTTCAATGCCCAGCATACGCCAGACTAAAGTTAAAACACCTCGGTAGGCTCACCCCGCGAATCCCGCGAAGTTACTGGAATTAGCCGACTTAAGGTGACGGCCAGTTTTTTATTGATTTTTAGAATTTTTTTTTCTACGCCCAGTGAATAGATAGAGCCTAAAGTTTATTATCATTTATTAACATATATTTCGACAATATAAATATAGATTTTAAGCTAAATATATGGTGTAGAACATAGATTACAAACCCCCTCGAAAAAATGGCTTCGCACTTCATCTACGACTCCGGCTGATTTACTTTACTGTAAGCTTAAGGCAGTAGTCTGCTTTAGAAGCCGAAAAAAAACGTTTTTTAGCAATTTTTTTGAAAGGGAAGGAAAGGATTGCGGTAAACGGAATTTTAAGACGATAGTGTACTATATTTAAGGCTTAAAAAGCAATATTTATTATTAACAAGTAAGGAAGGGCTAAGTTCGGGTGTAACCGAACATTTTATACTCTCGCAATTTATATATTTAACTTTATTTGTATTATATAATACACAATTTGACCCACATATTCGTCATATATATTGTATAAAGTCCATTGAAAGTCGGAAACCATAATATTAGGTTAGAAGCACCGAGGTCCTCGTGTTCGATGTATGGGGCCTTAAAAACCTATGGTCCGATTTCGGCGATTTTTAGAATGGGGCTGCCACACTACTAACATAGTATTTGTGCAAAGTGCTGCACCGATATCTTCACTAGTACTTATTTATATATTGTAAAGTAAACGATTCAGATTGTCTTCAAAGTTCTGGTATATAGGAAGTAGGCGTGGTTATGAAGCGACTTGGCCTATTTTCACAACATATCATTGGGATGTAAGGAAACTATTACAAACCAAGTTTCATTGAAATCGGTCGAGTAGTTCCTGAGATATGTTTTTTGACCCATAAGTGGGCGACGCCACGCCCATTTTCTAAAAAAACCTGAGTGCAGCTATCATCTGCCATTTCTTATGTGAAATTTAGTGCTTCTGACGTTTTTCGTTAATGAGTTAACCCACTTTTAGTAATTTTCAACCTAATTATTGTATGGGAGATGGGCGGAGATTTATTGATGGGTTATGATCCGATTTCTTTCATAATTTCTTTTCTTTTTGGACTGCATTAGAGAGTGGCTAAAAAAAACGACTGCAGAAAGTTTGGTTTATATAGCTCTATTGGTTTGCGAGATATGTACAAAAATCTTAGTAGGGGGCGGGGCCACGCCCACCTTCCCAAAAAAATTACATCCAAATATGCCCTTTCATAGTGCGATCCTTCATACCAAATTTTATTTCCATAGCTTTATTTATGGCTTAGTTATGGCACTTTATGTGTTTTCGGTTTTCGCCATTTTGTGGGCGTGGCAGTGGTCCGATTTTGCTCATTTTCGAAAGCAACCTTCCAAGTGTGCCAAGTTTCATCAAGATATCTTAATTTTTACTCAAGTTACAGCTTGCACAGACGGACGGACGGACGGACAGACAGACATTCGGATTTGAACTCCACTCTTCACCCTGATCACTTTGGTATATATAACCCTATATCTAACTCGTTTAGTTTTGGGTGTTACAAACAACCGTTATGTGAACAAAACTATAATACTCTCTTTAGCAACATTTGTTGCGAGAGTATAAAAAATATTGAAATTTTTTCAAAGTTGTAAGTGTTTTTCTGGAGCGCCTGGAGTCTGCACTTGTAAATCGGTGATGGAGGTCGTGTGATGCATCTGAAACAGTCGAACCATTTTTTTTTTAATTCTTATAAGTTTTTTATTTTTTTTATACCGAAGAAGTTATAAAATACCAAATTTTTTCGAAGTTTGAAAAAGAAAATCGCTTTTTTAAGAAAAAAAAATTTACTTTAAGTTACAAAACAAGTAGTTTAAATAATACTTTTGTCCAACTTTTCTGGTTCAAATAGAAGATAATTTAATACTGAAGCTAGATCACTTTGGTTCTTTTCGATCGGATATTTCGATATATTCTTTTTGCTATCGCCGGCACCGTTTTCTAACACTTGTGAAAATGAAAATTCGAGAAAACGCGCTTTAAAGTCTGCCTTAGCATTCGCACCTGCTCGACGCTCGCCCACTAAAACTGCTCTAGCTTCGAAAATATGTCGAATTGGCCTCTGGAATTTTAAAGACATATTCTCTGATAGTTTTGGAAGAGATTTAAAACAAATCAAAAAAATCGATTTTTAAAAAGCCTGTAAAGCAGTCTACTGCCTTAAATGCATAGAACGCATTACGATCAAGTGAATATACAAAAAATTGAAGTTTTGGTAGACATTTGAAAAAAAAATCGAATTTTGCGTGTTTTTCTAATTTTTTGCTATAAAAATTCGAATTTTTCGGAATTTCTGATTAAAAATAGAGCGTTCCTTGCGCTTACATGTGCTGAGTGCACTCAACAAATTTCAAGTTTTTGAGATACGATGGAGGAAAGTTTGAAAACAGTTTTGAGAAAAACGCGCCCAGCTCCTTCTGCAAACTGCTGTATCTTTAAAATATTAGAAATTCTAAAGACCACTTTACTACCATATTCTATAATAGAGTCCAAACGCTTTGCCAAATCATACTTGTCTTGTTGTTTACGGTATACTTAATTCTTTTTTTCGAATTACCGCGCAGTAAACAAATTTTCATTCCGAAAATCCTAAATTCTGAATTATTTCTTTTTTTTTTATTATATTTTACTTAATTTTGTGATCTATTTTATAGAATCCCAAAAAAAATATTTCTTTATTGTTTTAAACTCATTTAGAAACAAGCTTAAATCTGATGCAATATTTTTAGATTGAACGTATGTACATTTTCTAGACACGCTTGTTTGTAAGTATGTATTAAAAATCTATATATATATATTATATATAGAATTTGTTTTGATAACGGTGTATGGCACCACATGGACAACGGCACAACAATTTTCAGACGTAAATATGTACATAAATAAATAAACAAAATATTTGTTATTATCAAAGGAATATTATTAAATAAAAATACAATAATCAGAGACTAAGCCGTCCGGCTTAATGCGCTCTAATCAGCGACTGAGTGAGATAACAGTAACCTTTGCTCAAGCTGACTTCGCTGGTGGCTTCAGGTAAACTTTGCACATGTTTCACGACATCGCGGAAAGGTTACTGCACTTACATACGTCTAGGCGCATTTCAAATATAAACAAATTTAGGAATCATGTATATATGACAAATTTGTTTATTGAATTTTTTTCATGTAATAATCAAACTTAAAAACTAATAAATCCGTTTACTTCAACACTCAGTTATTATTTCCAATATTATCTATGAACTTCCTGATACGTAATATATCTTCGGGATAGACACGACAACAGCCTCCAATAATTATTGCGCCAAGTTCAAGCCACTCAGGTACATAGGTGTCTAGTGGTATGCAATCATCGCGACCAGTCCATTCTTCTTGTTTTTCATCGTAGATTTCGCCACGATTACTGTATACGATAAGCGGTATGGACTCGGTACCAGCCAGTGTATGCAATGATTTAAAGAGCGGTTTAACGAACTGTAAGAAAAGAAATTATAGAAATTTTGAATGTGATAGAATTTGAATTAAATTAATTAATTAATTAAGTCCGGACAAAAATGATTACTGTAAATTTCACAATATTTAGTACTAATATCAATTTTGTAAGTTTATCTAGTTTTAATAATAATATTGTACAACACTCGGCTGGGTATTGGATCAAAATAATTTCGGAAATTGAGTCATAAGTAAAAAAGTGTATTCTTAGATTTTCGAATTTAGCCTCCAAAATCGAAATATTTGGATTCGAAGCTCGAAAAAATTCCTTTTAAAAAAAATTATTAGTAATTATAGTATATAGCTACTAAAAATTCCAAAATATAGATATATGTAATCTAAATTTCCTTCTAAATTCAATGGTATATAAAACTTTTTCGATATACAATACTTTTTTTTATTTTTGAAGATCAAACCTTGACCATTCATAGCATTTGTCATATAAGTTTGACCGAATAGTTGTATAAACTATTGAAAAATGTAGATTTTATTCATATTTTTAATCCTTTAATTAATAACAATTATTTAAAAAACAATTTTCCTAACTTCGAAACCATATATTTCGATTTTGGAGGCTAACATCGAAAATAGAATATTTTTTATTTTATTTATGACTCAATCTTGTGACAAAAATTAGTTTGGTCTAATGCCCAGCCGAGTGTTGTACAGTGGCTGACTTCGAAAATCGAAGAATATTTTTTTTATACTTATAACTCAATTTCTTGGGAATAATTAGTTAAAGTCGATTTTGTTGTATAGTGTATTAAATACCTTTGGATTCAGACAATTAACACCGACAGCAATTAACCGATCAACAGCATTTGCTTCATTTACTTTCTTCCATACTGAATAGGCAGCATTGGCAAAGGGTTCACCGTGAGCCAAAGTATCGTTATCCTGAAATACGCAAAACGATTGAGTTTTTACAATAACAAAAACAAATTAGCTATCATGCTTTACACACCTTGCATTGAAAAGAAACCCAGAACTTTACATTAGCATAATCGTGCAACAACATATCAACAACAGCTTCGGCTTCCATCTACCAAAAACACATTCGATTATTAAGATAGTTCATATAAATAAATTACAACATTGAAGTTGTTTTCATACACCTGACAAGGTATTGTTTCCACAGCCAAGCCGTCAACGCCCTCTGCCAGGCAGGCATCAATTCTAGGACGATGCCAATTTTGTATATCCTCTCGGGAAACGCGTTTCGAGTAACTGCCCTTATATTCTGAGCCATCGTGTAAGTGTGCGCCATATGGTCCAATTGAAGCCAATATCAGCGGTAGTCCCGGCTCTGGTGTACCATTAGCTTTCTGCACCATTTCTTGATATTTCAATTTAGCCTCCTTGGTGAGTTGTACACTTTTGCGTATCAACTGTATGCTTTCTTCACGGCTCAGCTTCAAATGCTCCATGAAACCTTCAATACTCGATTGGTAGGTGTTTGAGAGTATAATTTGCGCGCCATCTATATAGAATATGCATTTGAAAATTATACTAAAGGTATATATTATATGTATATTGTAAATGTGCAAAACAGGACTGTACAAGCTATCCCGTCTATAAAACTTTGATAATGTACTGTTAAAACCTTTTTAAGGCCTGTTATTTCCTGTTTAAATTTGTTTGGGGAAGTGATAGTTTCTAGCGTGGACTGCCCTGGTTGCATGAAAGTAATTGTTATAAATTGTTTGATTTCACCATTTTTAGATACGCCTAACTTACTCTGTAGAAAATCCAAATGTGTTTGAACCACCGCAGTTGGATTGTGTTGGTCGAAACGTGAACCCCACAACGGATGCCCATCGATTTTCTCCTGTACATGACGCGCTAGTTGTGTCGAGAAACCACCGCTTTTAACCAAAACTTTTGAAACCGGCGACATCGTGCACAATGAAGCGTATGCTGTTGCAACGTGCACACAAATCAATCGAAAATGCAATTCGATGGCACGTTAGTCAGCGATGAAAGCAAATAAAAGGAAAAATGTGCAAAATATAAATTATTTATAATTATTTGTCGTTTTGAGTAAAATGTAGCGTAAATATTGCTATCTTTGATGCGTTATAAACTGGGATTATCACTTCCATTGCACATGCAGGCAATCACTCACTTACCAGTTTCCTTTTTGCGAGTGGGCAAGTTAATGAAAAAGTTTATGACACAGCACAATCTCGGTTGTGCCGCTCAGTTTGTATTGACGTTTTTTATTTTTATAAATTTCAGTAATATATGTCTCAAGCACCACTCTTTGTTATTCCAATTGTAATTTATAATATTGATGAATCTATTTTATATCGAGATAAGTTGCAATTACGCACGGCTACCTATTTATAAGACGTGAACTTGTGCTTTCTTTCTTAAAATATAGCTTTGCAAGCGTTTACAGCTTTTTTTTGTACACGTACGTCATAACCGATACTCTTTCCCAAACTCAAGGTGCTATACGTGTCTCCACTTACTTGATTTTTTAATTGTTTAAACTTTACATTTATCTACTGGCAAATTTGCAATATTTAATAAGGTAGGTGAGCTTTTTAACAATACGCAAATTACAAACGCCGAACACATAGACGAAAATGCGTTCATAAAAGAAACTCAAAAAACAATAAATAACGGCACTACGCCATGTGAAACTTTCAGTTATTGGACAACATGTACGTATGTTTATTTGTACGTACTGCGATTAATAAAGAATTGACAACCCCAAACAATAACAAATTTATAGTGGGTGAGTTGTGTTTGCAACAAAAACAATGCAACAGCTGCCGAAAAGCAAGCAACTTTCGAACAGCTGATTTTCCCCATTCCTTATGTTGTTTACTTTTTCCTACAATGCGTTCTCTGTTTTTCGCACATTTTAAATACTATACATATTTATGTGTACTAAATACAAAACAAAAAGTTAAATCGAAAATATTTTTAAATTCTTTGTGCGTGGGAGTTTGTTAATACTGTTTTACTTTATCCCTGGTTTTGGGGTACTTTGACCCTAACATTGGGTGCTGATTGGAACTTTGTAGGTATGTAGGTATTACGCTTTGGAATACTGCTGATAAAACTACAGAAAATAAATTAGTACAATAATGAATACAGCTTTATTCGATGTTTTCTTTGTTTTGTATTAAAAATATATAAAAACCTCACTGTGTATAACAAATTCATCTAATTAAAAAAAAACATACTTACGTTCAAATTATTATTTTTATACAAAGTTGTTAAGAAAGTATAATAGTTTTGTTCGCATAACGGTTATTTGAAAGTCATAAAACTTAACGAATTAGAAAAATGGTTATATGTATATATCAAAATGAGCAGGATGACGAGACGAGTTCTGTCCGTCCGTAACTTGCAAAACCGAAAACCTATAAAGTGTTAAAACAAAGCTATAAAAAGTTATGGAAGTAAAATTTGGTGCAAAGGATCGCATTAGGGAAGGGCATATTTAGATGTATTGTTTTTTTTGAAAGTGGTCGTGGCACCGCCCAAAAGTAGTTTTTTTTCTCGTAAACTATTAAAGCTACATATATCAACGAAACTCTCTATAGTCATGTCCTTCCTTCTCAGGAACTACTTGACCGATTCAGTTAAATTAGGTATATACTATTTTCTTAACAACCTGATGACACGGACGGAAATCGGTTCACAACCAGGCCTACTTCCCATATAATTCAATTTTTGAATTCGATCTGATTCCTTCAATTTATAATATATAATATACATACATTAGGAACCAATGAAAATAGCGGAATAAAACTTTACACAAATACTTCATTTGAGCTGTGGAAAAATTGTCAAAATCCGACTATAACTTTTCAAGATGCCGGATGTCAAACATGAAGAACTCAGTGACTAAGGGTAATTTTTTACCGAAAATGTTAATAAATCTCTCAGATATTTTAATGTAATTCAGAGGTAATCTTTTTCTTCAAATAGTGTGTCTCTGTAATTATAGGTTTTTCAAAAAGACGGTGAGTCGGTTAATTTGTGAAATATCTTTGCCAAATTAAATGAGCGTTTAGTGTTGGATATAATGTACCTTGGTGGTGAACTCAGTTCATGAATTACCTCAGCCCTCATATACTATATATGATGATCTCTTTATTCTAGTGGATCTTATACCGAACATATGGATCATATTTTGTGTTTCCTTTAATGTTTAATTTTAATTAATATAAAATGTTCGGTTGTAACCGTTATCTTATCTTGTTTATGATATCTTAGCTATTTTGGGGATTATATGAAATATTAATATTACGCAAGAGTAATTAGAGAACCCACAAAAATACAGATTATATTTCAGAAAGTGATTTTTGGATATGATCTCCTTTACTATTTAATATTTCATATTTTTGCATTAAATGTAGAGTTTTATGTACTTACCTCTTCAAAATTAATTGGAAAATTATTGAATTATTTTATAATTATCTTTTCTTCAAATGTTCAGCTAATTACAATGCACTAAGTTTAACTCTCAAACATAAAAATTCATCTAAAATTAATATTGTCAAATAATATTAATGGAAATGAACTTTAAAAACGAACTGATGCTTATTAGCTTGCCTGTAACGATCATGGGTACCATACTGTTAGTGTGAAATTTAATGTAAAATTTTTGGATTTTCATTTTATTTTGGCATTTATTAATAATTTACTGTAGGCATTTATGTATTGTATAAGAGTGCAGCGTATTATATATAACAATACTCGTGTTAACATAAAAATGTAAGTATGTATGTTTAACTTGTTAATTATATGTATGTAGATAGCAACGCAGCGAAAATTGTAAAGCTTTTGGGAACAAAGACATTTCAATGCGTAGCTGGTCATTTAGGACTACATCAGATGGAAATAATATAAATAATATTCTATATGCACATTTAATTAAATGTACATATTATCTATATGTATAAATGTGTTTATTTTTGTGGTTATAATGTCGAGCTTAAAAATATATATTTGTTTTTTAACGTTATACAATGTTTTTTATAAATATTTTTTCTTGTTTTTTGTAAATACATACATACATACGTTTTGAGAAAATGCAACAAAGAAATGTAAAATTGTAGAATAAATTTATATGCACTTTTTCAACTGACTACAATGCTGCTGGTTGATTTTCCCTTCATTGAAAGTGTTTTAATTTTGTTTAATTTTTCACATTTTATAAATAAATACAATATTTCATTTTGCTTTCTGCAAGCATAATACATAGTATGCCTAACTTATCACAAAATAATAAATTCTTTTTCATTTCAATTTTTTTTTCAGTAATAAACTCATACAAAAGTTGTGTTATACAAATAAAATTATTGCTACCGCAGTTCTGGTTAAGCTAAACTCGACTGAATACAATAAAAAATAACCAAATTAACAGAAATACAATTCAGTGTGCATAACCATATGCCTAAAAGCTAAAAATACATTTTTAAATGCTTTTGTGTTGCTTTTACTTTCAATATTTTTTAATTGGTGAAATGAAGTTGTTCTTTTTTTAACAAAAAGTCACGTACTTTTTTTTTAGTATAACGTTATGAATTAAAATGTATTTCATTCATCATTTTCTACGGATTACCGTTAATTGCGGAAACGAGTTTACACATACAACATACATTTGTATATTGGTATATAATATATGTATATAAAACCGCACTTAAATACAATAGTTATATGTATGTATATGTGAATGTAACTTTTCATTAGTGTATATATATGCATGCTTCAATCGAGTCATTCATTATATGAATACATTTTTCTACATTTTATTTCTCACAATATTAAATATTGTTCCTTGTATGATATAAATATGTTTATACATACTAAAATTTTTATTAATATTCAAAAAAATAAAAAAACGAGACATTTTCGAGTTTATGTGGGGAAACGTATTTTGTAATTGTTTAAATTTTCAAATGATAAAAATACTAATACAACATTAAAAATACTTTTTTCTTTATTTTCAGTTGTCAATTCACTATGTTGACTGGTTTTCAAAAGGGTGAGTGAATGAAAAACAATTACTTTATTTTAAAAAAATATAAAAAATTTGTAATTATTATTATATTAAGTAAATTTGCTATAGCTGTCCGATTTGAATTGGTTCGAAAGCGTTTGCAATACTTTTTAGTTTTTTCACTCTTTAGTTTTTTGCTTAGGCATGTTTGAAAGGTTTTATTTAAATGTTTTTTAGGTAAACAGAAAATTGAATACTTTTTATGCAAGAGGTAAAAGCATAAAAATGTGCAAATAAAAAATTATAAAATATTCATATAGTTTTCCTATATTAAACTATTAGGAATAGAATTACGTTTGCTTTAGTTGGGTGTAAATATTAAAATGAATATTAATGTGTTTTTTATTATAATTTATCGTTTGAAAAAATGGTTAGTTGTAAATAAAAAAAAGAATATTAATAAATAATAATGAAATATAAATTTTCTTCAGTTAAATATTAATTTAAATACACTTTTTTGCTTTAAACGAAGCTGCCGTAATCCATTCGAATACATAAATATTGTTTTCCTTACGAAGCCATTGATAAACTTCAAGCAACGCTTTCATAAAATATAATAATAATAATTTTAAAAGAAATACATTAATAAATATTTTTATGTATGTAATTATGTATGTATATATGAAGTTTTCTTATATAAATTAAAACGATTTCAATTCGATAACATTTACTTATTTACATGTATGTACTTATTTTTAAAAATTTTCTTGAACTTCGTTCGCATATACTTAAATCCTTCGTAGCAAACGCGCTTTTAAATATGCACTATTGCTTACTTATATAAATTTAATAACAATATAATAGTTTTTCTTTATCATTAAGGCGGTTCACACAATCTCGTAAAACACTAAGGTAGTACAATAAATTATAAAAAAAAATTCAAATAAACAAAAAATATTTTTATGTGTTTTGACGATATTTTTTTGACAAATAAAATTTTTTTCGAGATTAATATGGTTTCACATGTTCTTAAAAAACTAAACATGATATTCAATTTCTTTTTTGCAACTCATAAAGTAACGGTTACATCTTACATATTAAATAATTTAGCAGCAAAATGACTTTTTTAGCCAAAATATAAGCTTTTCGAGTGAAAAAATTAATTTTTGTATTTCGAAGATATTTTAAAAATTTAAATAATATTAATTCAGCTCAATATAAATAACTTTACATATAAACGAGATTGTGCAAGAGCCCAAATTACATATCAACTCCGCATGCTGCCTATACAACTCAATACAAAAAGTTGTATATAGTACATTTCACATCCATTATCTTGCATCAGTTCACATTTACTTGTGATTCACATCCATCTCTTGCAACTATATATCTCTACACTTAATTCTACATATACTATACGTATGTATATGTACCTAGAAATTTAGGTATACTTATGCAAAATACTATAAACATTCACTATTAATTGACTTCATTATTTACTCCTTGGAATTTTTCAATACTTTATGTAGTACTTGTTTCAATTCACGTTTCAACGTACGCTTCGTTTCGGAAATTCGCTTCTAGGAGAATAGATTATTGCGTCGTTTCAACGAACCGAATTTCTTCTCGGCTTCCAGCAACATTTTCTCATTGCGCACCACCTCGAACGGTATGGTTTTGGAGAGTCGATCGATTTCTTGATCGGATGGAAAATCTTCGAAACTCATATTGCTAAAACCAGTTTTCGCAGAATTTTGTATTGTATTCGATTGGAAGCTACTCGTCATTGCCGCATTGGCTGAGGCACTTGTACCTTTGGCGTTACTACCGACGCCGGCACTAGCTGTCGTTTTGGAATGTTTTGTTGCACTGTTGGTTGAGATATTTGTTGTTGAACGATTTTTATATTTCGCTTCATTGACGATAACGTCATTATCATCATCGTCATCGTCGTCTTGCGATTGACTCTGTAGCCGTTGATGTTTCTGTTTGCTGCTCGAGGTGAGTGAGGAGGTGGAGCCGAGTACGCTGGCGGACACAACTTTTTTGTATGTGTGTCCCTTGACTTTTTGTGTTATCTTCGCCGGTAGCGTTCTCACACCCAAATGGGACTTTTCCTTTTTTGGTTTTGTTGTGGTGAGGGGGGCGCTGTTGAGGATCGTTGTCGACGCCGACGTTGTTGCTGCTGTTGCTGGTGTGACTGCATCCATGTCGGCAGCATGCGATCCATGCGGAACCACTGGCTCCGCCTCATCGTCTGTAGTAAAGTCCGAACAACGATCTTGGGAGATTTGTACAAAACCATTATCGGCAATTGGAAACAATGACTGATGATCGGACATTTTCAAATGCGTAATCATGCTGGACGAGCCACCGATGGAAGTTTTGCTAGGCATTTGCGCCTGTTTACTGGCAGATATGGAGGAAACAGAATGGGACATGCCACTTGGTATATTGAGTACGATGCCACCGTGGGCGCTGGCAGCATGCGCGCTCGTTTTGAGTGTCGGCTTGTGCATGGCGGTGGCATTGGGTGCGGGTACATTAATGGCGGCAACATTGGTCGGGGGAATACTGACATTAACATGCTTGGCGATGGTAATATTATTTGCATTCGTCACCACAGTTGCGGGCAATTTTATATAGGCGTTGGTAGCGGTACCAGTAGCTGCTGCACTCAAAGGTGGCGCCGGTATGGGCGCAGTCAATTGAATTGAATTCACATTATTGCGGTATTGCAGTGAGGAATTCGGCAATGGTTCGGGTGTTTTGTTGATGATTATTGAATGGTTAATGGTCACCAGTTGTGGCGCAGGACCACTGGGCTGTGGTACTGTTGTCGTGCTAAAGGGCGTCGGAATGGTTGGCATACCGGTATGTTGGTTTTGTGTTTGACTTATATGGTTTGGTGGCGTGGCTTGAACTTGTTTTATTTGCACAATATTATTGTTATTCTTATTTCTTGTAACGCTGTCATTGACACCTTCTATGGGATTCACAATTATACATTTACGAATTACCTGTGGAAATGGTTCGGAGCCAAAGAGATCTTGTTCTGGCGCTGGCACTTCGGTGACTGGAAGCTTTGGCTCGATTATCGGACATTCTGTTGCCGGGAATTTGGGCACAAAGTTTGTAGCTATTGTTGGCTTCGCAGTAGTAGATTCTTTGGACGCTTCCGGTACAGTTGATATAACGGTTACAGTGCCAAAATTGGACGAGCTTTGTACGTGAGGTTTGGGTGTAACAGCACTCGTATTCATTTTCGGTTCGACAAATGGATTGAAAAACGGTTCATTGAATTCGTCCAATTGCGGTGAGGGGCCGGAAGGAAAATTAGCAAAGCTGTCGACTGAGTTGGTGCGTTTATCGGCACCCTTTACCGGTGTTGATGTCCAAATTTCCACCGAGTGCGATTGCGTTTGCACCGGCGGATTTCGTGCCGGCACTTTGGGCGGTGCACGTTGAGTTTTCGAAGTACGCCTTTTCAAAGGCAAACCCACAGGCATCTTAAACGGCGCCATTGCAAACACATCCAACTCCTCCGGTTGGTTATTGGTATTTGTTGGTAATGTCGGTAATGGTGCATTTTCGGGCGACTCCTCCGTCTCATTGCTACTCTTACCTTTCGAATCGGAATCACCAGAACCATAATCTAACTCATCATCGAGCAATAAGGGCTTATCCCCCAATTTATTTAGAAAATCATTAGATGTCGGACTCAACTCACTTTCATCAACGCGCGCTGTAATACCACTCGCTTCGGCTGCAGCTGCCACAGCGGCAGCAGTGCGATCCTTCTTACGCATACGTACCTTAACCAACACACGACTAACATCATCTTCGTGCGTGGTGACACTTTCACATTCCGCATGGTAGGCCGATGAACTGCAGGTCTTTACACTCTCACTTATTCCATCCATATCCATGACGGGGCGGCGCAGCTTTGTATTACGCCTCTGCACATCATTCTCATCGAAAAAGTCATCATCCTCCGCACGCAAATCACTTGCCGACCCAATCGAGTCTTCGCTATCCGACTTATCACCCGTTGCAGCTGCTGCAGCGGCGGCAGCAATTGCAGCCGCTTGTTGGTGTTGTTGTTCATGTTGTTCTAAGGCGGCGTTCACTTGTTGGGCTGCCTGTTGAGCGGCCGTTGTCGGTTTCTTAGTGGAATGACGTAACTTCTTAACAATAGGCACTTTCAACTGCGTCTTATCGACTTTATGATAAGCAGCTTGTTGTATTTTATGTATAGTATCCGGTATGTTGTTGGTCACAATTTGTTTGAAAATCGCTTTTGTGCTGCTGGGTCCACTCGTATTGCCGTAGTCTTCTTGAAAATACTCCGAATCGGAATCATCCGAAGTGGGATTATCATTGCTGCGCAACTTTTCATATTTATTACGATCCTCTAATGGTAGTTTGACAAAATTACCACCCGGCAATGCTACACCAGCCAAGGTGGCTACAGAATCCCCATCACCACCACCAACACAATGTAGTGCATCACCTAATGCACCGTCAGCGCCACCTTCCGAATCGGTCTTAAGATTATTTATCAACGAAGTTTTCTCTTCACTCGACACCTCGAGCGTGGGCGATAGCAGCCATTTGGACGAAGCTGTCGATGAGGTCGTACCGCAGGCCGCTGTTATGTTGCCACTCGCACCGCCACTAGACGAAGCCATGGATGCCGTCGGACCACCGGTGACGTTAAATTTAGCTGAAAATGAGATTAAGTTCTTTTATGCAGTATAACAAATGAGCTATGTATGTACAGTTAGCTTATTGGTGCGAATGTAAGTACGTTTTGCATACTCTAAGTACGTACGAGTACGTGTAAATACTATTATCATGGTGGCTACATTATTTTATTTTTCTATTGTTTATCGCTAAGTAAGTGGCTATGGCTTTGATGGACAATCGATACTTTTACTTGTGTTGCCTTCTAGTTTAATTTGGTAGACGTTCAGAAATATAATTATTTCCTTTCTTAGTTGAAAACTAAATATTGCAAAACAACACAATAATACTTGTTTCTAAGAAGATACTATTTTCTATATTGTAGGCAAATTGTGGGCTATAAGGTCTATAAATCGTCTATAAAAGTAAAAATTAGGTCTTACAATACTGAAATATGGTTAGTAATCAGAAAATAATAAAAAAAAAATTGGGTTTATGTACTAAAGTTTTTTTAATAAATACATACTCCTAAAAAAATACTATAAGAAGTTATACTATCTTCGATCGAAGGTTTAAAAATAAGGCTGAAAACAAAGTGAAAGATAAACAGCTATGAATTAGCAGAAAAAATCTTTTTTCATCACCGTCAATTTAGCGTTATTTTAGTTATTTTCGGCTGGGCTTGAGTTTGCTATCGGTTTTGTGGTTTTCGGACCAAAGACATGTCAGAAAGCCTTTTATTTAGCTTAAAGCAAAGTCTACAACTTTGAAACCCACACACGAGTTAATTAGAATAATCATTGATACACTTTTTATACTCCCGCAACAAAGTTGCTAAGAGAGTATTATAGTTTTGTTCACATAACGGTTGTTTATAAGTCCTAAAACTAAACGAGTTACATATGGGGTTATATATATATATATATATCAAAGTTTTTCTCTCAGAAACTACTCGACCGATATCAACGAAATTCGATACATAATATTTTCTTGATACCCTGATGACACGGTTGAAAAATAAGTGAAATCGGTTCACAAACACGCCTACTTCCCATATAACTTAATTTTGAATTCCATCGGATTCATTCACTTTATAGTATATACATTAGGAACCATTGAAGATAGCGGAATAAAACTTTGCACAAATACTGTATTTTAGCTGTGGCATCACTTGTGGAAAAATTGCCAAAATCGGACTATAAATTTTCAGAGAACCGGATATCGAACATGAAGAACTCAGTGCCTAAGGGTATTCTCCTAATAGCGTGTGAGTTTTATTCCGCATGTATCGGTTAATATGTGAGATATCATAGCACCCGAACTTAGCCTTTCCTTACGTGTTACTATCTCATGATAGTCTGTTCGCAACCTCTAAATATCACTTGTGATTGTATTTAAAAAGAATTAATTCAGTTTACATTAACGTAATATTAAAATTTATGTTATATACATATAGTTGACACCAAATTAAGTTATTACTTTTTATATACAATATTTCTTTTTTATAAACTTTTACAAAAACCAAAAATGTTTAATACAAGTTCGCCCAGTTTATGTACATATGGATGTGCGTATGTATAATGTTAAGTACTCTGTTAATGTGTGCGAGTATTTTTTTAATTCGCGTATGTGTGTGTGTAATAAGCATGTCTTAAATATATTGAAGTTCTGGCAAATAGTTTTTAAAAAACTATTAAAAATAAAATAATTATCTACAATGCTGGTATGTTGTTATACATAACTCTAGAAGTTTACTAGAATTGTTATTTATGAATATTTTTCGGTCACAATCGTGGATAATTGCCAAAAGAAAACGTTAATAGAATTAATAGTTGATTATTGAAATAGTTGAAATTGAAGATTATTATTGATATTATTCTTGAAACAGTATTTATTTAAGCGTCAAATTTTGAATTGAAAATAAATTAAATAACGCTTAACAACAACGATTTCACATTAAAAACATTTTATGCATCACTTAACACCCACTTGAAATATTTTTGCAAAATTGAAAAAAAAAATATAAAAAAAATAAGTGCTTGTTTTAACCCAGGCTTTAATGTGTATGAATTGAGTAATTAATAATACAGTTGAACTTCCAAAACTCGAACTTCTATCACACGAAGTTCTTCATAATTCGAACTCTTTAATTGACATTAGAAGTCAAATTTCATACAAATTACCTTCTGTAACTCGGAAGGCTCTCAAACTCGTAGTTTTTTTGTGGATTATGGTGATTCGAGTTAGGGAAATTCAACTGTATTTGTAAATATGAATTCTAGCCGCATTTTGGTAATAAGTGAGAACGACACCCAGTTGCATTTTTTTTTTGTGATTTGTATATTGCTTTTAACAGTGAATAATTTGCATAGCTTTTTTTGTTTTTTTGGTCATTGAATAAGTTTATATATATTTTCATAGTATCATATAATCATAATTCATATAATATATATATTATATATATAGTTTTTATTTAAATATTCATATATATTGTATTCATAAAATTATTTATGCATATTACATTACATATATTTAATGCCTTTACACGCTATAATTTTGTATATATTGCAATACATGAGCATAGGATGCGCCTAGCTGAGGAGTTACAGCACACTTTTCTTCATTCGATTTTCGCACTGACTAACTAAACTACACTTGTTGCTGGTGGCTGCTTTGAGATTTTGCAAAAGTACGCGGGACTGGAGAGTGCGCACACTCGACTACAATGCTACTCCAACTCACTTATATAAATGACATTTTTTTAAATTTTTCATGCAATAACTTTATTGCAGTTATTTTGAAATTATTTTTGGTTTTATTCGCCTAATAATTCTCATACAGTTCTTTGTTGGTGAATCACATTCTTTGCTAATTTCTCTGTACATTTATATACTCGTTTGTATATCTGTTTACTACTTAATACTCTCTTCTTTAAGCTCTCGTTTTTTTTGTATTATTAAATCTTTTCAATCAGATGTTTGTATATATATATTTTGCTGAGACAACAACATTTAATTTATATATATATATATTTAGTATTATATATGTATATGTATATAATTTTAGTTTATGAAAATAGTCATACGCATTGCATTTGGTGAGTTTAGCTTTCGTTTACATTTTCAAGGTACAATTTTCTATTTACTTTTATAATACAATTCATTTGATTAATCGAAAAAATTATGTGGCTCTGTTGCTTCTTCATAAGCAATCTTATTTATTTCTTTAACAAAATTTGTGTAATGAAAGGAACACTGTTCACAATTGGTCGGATGATTTGAGTGTGTGTGTGTTGTGTTTAAATGATAACAGAAAGACAGTAAAATCGGAAAATTTTGATAATTATATTCGGGCAAGAGCATTAAATTAAATAAATTGGCGCTATAAATAAATAGAAAGGGAGTTTATAAAAAGGATGTAATAAATTTTGCGCTCAAAGAGTAGCGAGAAAAAATGCTGTGGCTATATTTTTAAAAAGTAGTGGATTGGCGAAATTTTATTATTTTTTGGAATTGAAGTAGCTGCTTGCGTTGGTGAAGCTAGTTAGAAGTGGTTTACTAAAGGGATATTTCTGTTGTTTAGAGCCTTATAAAGGGTTTTTCAATAGAGACGCTACAAAAGTAGACCTATAGGGATAGCAAACGACGCCTTATTTTTCTTTTGACATTTCTCTTGAGTAAGGATTGCCATTTCATCATGGAAAGATATGCGATCCCAACGAGTCGAAATTATTAAAATTTACTACCGAAGTCAGTCAGTGGTCTCAACTTTGAGAGCGCTACGTCCAATTTATGATTGTCATAATCGTCCTGTCATGTCAACAATTGAGCGTCTAATTGAAAAATGTGTATCCACAGGCAAACAAAGTACAAACTGTTCCCGTGCCAATCAGACAAAGAAGTGCCGCTAGCGCATCAATTGAGGAAGACCCAAATGAGTCTCTCACACGTCGTTCTCAAGCGTTGGCCATCTCTCGTTGGATAAAATTACGGTTTGATGCGGTGTATGAGCGGTATGCGTTCATTAACGGCTGATTTATACTTGAAAACCATCGAAAATTAGGTTCAGCGTCTGGATTTCTGAAAGCCCGTGCTCGTGGTGGCCATGAAAAATAAATCGAGTTCCATAAATAATGGCATCGAATGTTCTTTCACAGGAATAAATGATTTCATTCATATCTCCAAACTGTTTTTGTTTTATTTAGAAAACTTCTATAGCGCTCTTATAGAAAAACTCTTTACTATAGTATAACTACCGAAACTTAAATAAATGTGTTTCTGAATTAATTTGAATTGCTTTAAAAAAAAAAATTGGGCTTATTTAATGACTTCTCTATATTTTCGGTATAAAGATCGGGATCAATCGAGAAAATTGCATCACAATAAGATTAACCAATGCATAGAACATATATTTTCAAGCTTTCTTAACAACATAACCTCACTTATTTTCGAAAAAAAAGTTAAAAAAATGAAAGCACACATATATTTCATAATGACAAATGACAGATGTAGCTACATGTACTAATACGATATGCGTATATGATGATATGATATGTAAATTATATGTTTACATAACTATTTTTAAATACACTATGTAATGCGTTGATTATATAATAATATTACTATTTTTAATGTTTATTATATGTATTTATTATTGGATTAGTCACAAATTTGAAAGGAAGAGAGCATAAGATACATACATAGTTCGCATAGTTACAAACCATAAACCAGTTAAACAAATACTATATATTAGAATAGGCGCATACATTAATTTAGACTAAAAACCAACACCCAATATTGTATTTCTTTAATATATATACACATTTTTATTAGTTCATAAATTCAAATTGCACATTATCGATAAAATTGTTTAGAAATTAGTTTGGTTCTTTAAAGAGTTAAACTTAAATTAGTATCTCATCCACTAGCTTGTTCGTGTGTAACCAGTGTAAAAGCTGAAAATTTATCTGATTTTGTCGAGAATTTAGCGTTCATTAAATTAATAATCAATAATTATTTAAATTTATTTTTATCTAAATTTAAGAAGTCCAACGTATTAGTACTAATTTAAATACAAATTTGTACAATTTAAGTGTAGAATTTTCATGTTAGATTTGTGTAAATACCACTTTCGCTTTATACATACACGCATGTATGTATCTCAAATGCATATTGCACAATCGAACAAAGATACTAATTCTCAAGTACAAATAATATTTAAGTACTACTAGTTACCGTTTTTTGATACTACCGCATTCATAAAATGGTCAAACTACGCGATTTCCCTTTCACAAACGTTTTAATAAATATTAATTGTGTGTATTTTTTTTTAGGATTGACTCATACAACATTTAGTCACTCAAGCGCACGCATTGGTGCTTAAATTGAGCCTGATTATTGTTTTGATTGCTGTCATTTTCCCTTAAGTTATTAATTTGTGATTTTTCTTCTTCTTCTTCTATACTTGTTAGTTTCAATAATTTGAGCGGAGAGGAATTTCGCACTTTGTGCCAAAAATATTGCAATGAGCCGTAAGTAGCTTTTAGCTTAATTAGTAAATTTAATTTCGCTACACGATTTTTGTTATTATTTCTGTTTTTGTTTTTTGGTACATGCGGGGACTATAAATATTACGCCGCTGTCAAAAGTTTGTATTTGTTATTTGTGTTTTTTTTTTTGTTGCTTCTTCTTTTGGAGAATTTTACTAGCATTGATAAATTGAGTGGTACTTTAGTAAGTAAGTAATATAGAGTGGTAGTAAGGTGGTGGTAGAAGTATATACGTTAAATTGTTATTTAGCAATTACTCATACTCATAGGCATAGGCATATAGGCTTAGTATGTGCATACATACATACTAAAACAGCGTTTGCTATGTATGAAGTAGAACAAGTAATGCAAAAAATAATTTCATGCTTTACCTCCAGTTTTACGCAGTGTTGTTGCTTTCTCGCGCAATCCGGCCGGCAAGCTGAATGGCGCCGAGCCGAATGGATCCTCGGCAATGTGTGTTACAACGGCATTGACACTACCGCTAACACCACCTGTAACTGCAGCGCCGCCAACAACTGTTGGGCCGAACGGTGTGACCGTGACCGGAAGTTGTGGTGGTGCTTGTTGTTGTGGTGGTTGCTGCTGTTGCTGTTGCGACGTTGACTGTGTTTGTGTTGCAGGCATACTTGTCGCATAACCTTCAGTAGGCGTTAGAGTTGAAGTAGTCGATGCAGATTTAGCTGTGATACCTTGAAGAATTCAATAATTTAAAATTTGTATACTGTATGTATATATAGTGAAGTATTATTAGTGTTCAACTTACTGCCTTGACTGCCACGTTGTCGTATTTTATCGAATTCTGCCTCAAATATATGATCTTCGGTCATTTGTCCGAATGGTTGCTCCTCAAATGGATTCCAAGCTTCAATGCGTTTACCTAATGAACTACCACTGGCATGATTAGCAGCCGCCACCGCATCGGCATTTGTGTATGCCAAACTATTATTAGTATTACTCTCCATGTTAGCGCGTAACACTTGAGCGCTTGTCAATTCAGCATTCGATATTGATGCCGACATGGCGGCGGCACCTTGTCCTTGCATGTGCAGTGTTTGTGCGGCTGGTAGAAAGAGTCCTGGATTCGAGCCACCATAATTCGTGCCAGAATTGGCCATTGCATTGACCAACATGCTGTCATCACCACCGCCGCCACTGGCGTCATGCGCGTGTGACGCACGACTCTTGACCGAATGATCATAGGGCGCCAGGAATTGAGATGTCTCATTGGCGAAAGTTCTAAGAGTTGTGATGTATATATCCGAGAAATGGGTGCGAGCGTGTTGTAGGGGTGAAGTGGGAGCGAGCACAGCAATAGATGAAGAATGATGTGTATGGAAATAAGAAAAATTTCATGATGTTAAAAATTGGATAAGAAACAGGAATGTGGAGAGTGGAGTGTGGAAGAACAGGAGTGCGCATAACTCATGGTTTAAGTGCAATCAACGATTTAATTATTGTATGCATTTAAATATATAGCATATATTTTTTTTTGGTTTTTGTTGAGGGCATAAATATGTAATTGAAGTTGAAAACTATTGATTACTAGGCGTTTATGCTTAAGGTCGCGTTGTCTTCATTGTTATAATTTTATTCAGTACTGTTTGCTTTAATTTTTAATTTATTATTTTTTTACTACTAAATTTAAGTTTTAATTTTTTTCTGTAATTTTGGAAGCTTTGAAACCGCAATATTTAATTTTGGGATGAGCGTTATTATTAATATCAATTTAAATAGTATTCCACTTAAATTTCTTCTAAATTGAATATTGAATTGAATTAAAGTGCTTTTAATAAAAAAAAACCAAATGAATAAGAGTATATTAGATGTCCATCAAGCAGATAAAGCAAAGTTTAGAATTTCAATGACTATTCACTCAAATGTTCTTTCTCATCCAAAATGGCTGACCTTAATTAGTCCACACAGTCGAAATGAACAAAAACAAAAACACAATTAACACGGAAAGTCAGTAGTAGAATACACACATATGCACACACAATTGGCAAGACATGTATGCAATATTGCAAAAAACAAAACGAGAAAGAGCAGAAGAAAAGAAAACGTACAGAAGAAACACACACAAATCGATACAAGCATAGAAACATTCAATCAAATATAATAGAACGAAAAATTCTTACTTATTAAAGGCAGACGTATCGCTGACATTGCGTCGATGTCCAGAGGTGCCGCCACTGCTGCCAGTGCTCGGGCCCACGCCCGACACAGTCAGCATACTGCTCTTTGTTGGTGTGTTGCCAACAGTTGTATGATGCGCTGACAACGAGCTCACAGCTATATTATCCAAACCATCGCCCACACCCACGCCCAAACCCAAGCCGAGACCCACCCCAACACCAACACCCAGACCACTGCTGCATGCGACTGTGTCCACAGCAGTATGTTTCATTGCGACCGGTGCATTCTCACTAAACGGATCTGGATATACAGACGATTCGAAGAGGCTATTCAGCACTTCAGGTGGTGGCTGTGGTTGTTGTGCTGCAATCACTGCGGTATTGGTGTTAACGATTTGGTTGACAGTTGGTTGTTGTTGTGTTAGTGGTGTTGTTGTTGGTGGTGGTGGTGCAACTGTGGGTGTTGCAGCAACTACAATAGTAGAGGTTTGTGGTGTCGTTGCCGGTATGGCAACTGTGGCTGTAGACACCGCTGTTGTTGCTGTTGTTTGTTGTGGTGGCACGACTGGTGGTGCCAATTGTGGAAAATTTGCTTGAAATTGTTCGACTATCGGTTGTTGTTGCTGTTGTGGCTGTGGCGATGTTATATTATTGCGTGGCGATGGACTTGGCGGTAAGCCAAGACCAAGCGGATTCGCACCATGTACAGCCGAGGAGCCTTTCGGACGTTGACGTGGCGCTACACTCGTACCGGACTCTACAATCGGCACACTTTGCGGTTTAGGTGTTTTAGCTGCGGCAGCAGCAGAAATACGTTTCGCTTCGGACTCAAATGGAGGGATGACGAGTTGCTCGAAATTTGGTGGTGGAGATTTCTGAGGATTTTTAAAATATAAGTGTTTAAAAGCTGATAGTTATACTCAAAATAGATTTGATATTTATATTTCTTTATATCATACAAGAATCGAAAGCTCTTTATGCTAAAAAAAAAACTCACGTGCAAATTTTGTACTGGATTATCTTTGCCGGCCAATCGGAACACCACTTCGCACACTTGCCAAATATTCGGTCGTTTGTCCATATCGGGTTCGAGCATATATTTAATCAATTGATGCATGCCTGTTGAGTATTTGGAATTGTCTGGTATGGAGAATTGACCATTCTGTATGGCCAACGTACTTTCGCCGAAGGGCAAATTGAAAAAACACAATTTGTACAGCATACAACCGAGTGCCCAGATATCCGCTTTGGTCGTAATACTTTTGCCAGAATAGAGATCGATCATTTCGGGTGCACGATACGAGAGTGTTGTATACTTTTGGATTTCCTCTTCGACAAACGTAACGCCATGCTGTTGCGCATTCAATACTTTCGCTGTGGCAGAGCCAAAATCGCAAAGTACAAAATTACCAGCATCATTCTGCAGTATATTCTCAACTTTCAAATCCCTATGGATGATGGGAGTTTGACAGTAGTGCAAGCGTGACACTGCCTCTGAAATATCACAGAATATGGAGAGAACTTCCGGTTCGGTGAAGCCAACCTGCAATCTGTGCGCAATGCATTTAAACGTAACATAATTAGTATTATTACAGCAGTTATGTTTGTATAAATGTATTAATGTGTATGGGTGTGTATGGTGTTCGCTTATTTGATTAATTATGAATTAAGTGTGCGCGCACTCACCTTGCATTCATCATGGCCAGCATGTGCTGCTTGCAGTAGGGCATGAGCAACAGTACTTCACATACACCGTTACCGGTGTGCGTAATACTTGAGTCAACGTAGCCTATAATATTCTTGTGACCGCTTAGATTACTCTATGGAAAAGGAAAAAAGACAAAAAGTGCACACACACAATATAGTAGCAGTAGCAGTAACAGCTGAGGAACATTTCTCATCATTACGTGTATTATTCACATAATTTAATATTTATTCAGTTATTATATCTTATAATGAGCGAATGAAAAACAAAAAAAAATAATTTATAATGAAATATTTAATAATTAAAGCGGCACGAAAGCATGAAATGTTAGCCGTGACAATGGCCTGCACAACGTCGGCTAACACTCCAAATTTTTTGTGAGCTTCACGTGTGTGTGTGTGTTTTGCACTTACAGCGATCTGAATCTCCCTCTTGGCCACGTTCAAGTCGTGCTCGTTATTCACATACATACGCTTGAGCGCATATTTTGTATTGCCTGTGTTCGCTTTGGCGAGGAAGACCATGGCAAAACCACCTGCAAGGAAGCAAAATCGTAAATGATTAAAATGCACAAACATACATACATACTTATACATAAATGCATGTGTAATAAACCTAAAATGTCTATAGAGATTCGTGGTAAAGAACCACTTAGTATATTTATTTACAATTCCAGACATATTTTTATGAAATTCTCTTTCTACTTAGTAAAGTGATTAATAATACACAGGTTAGACAGAGCTAATTAATCGCATATTTTACTATATTAAATGGAAATGAAAACCATAATTAATGCGCGTTTTCCATCTTACTATTAGACGTACACTAATTGCGTTTGTTTCATGATTAATCGGTTGATTGTCCGATCGAAGTCCAGGGTAGACTTATTCCATATTGTACTTCTAAATTTTGTTTATATTTGAGTCGGGTTTCTCGAGAAGGTTTCGAAAGGAAAAAATAAGAATTTAATGCTCCTGAGATGAGCATGGAAGCTCTATTGAAACAATCCTTCTTGAATAGATAAATTCTGTCTCTTTATGAAGATTACATTTCTTAATGTAATGGATTCTACAAAAGTAGACCAATAGGGACTGCAAACGACGCCATATTTTTCCCGCTCTTTTGACATTACTGTTCAGTAAGTTTTATCATTTAACATGAAAAAATAGATCAGACAACGTGTCGAAATTATTAAAATGTACTACCGACTGACTTGGAGTCAGTGTCCTTAACTTTAAGAATTTATGGTCGGCTCATTTCTGGCAAAATGGCTTCGTCAATAAGCAAAATATGCGTTATTGGTCAGGCAGCAAGTCAGTGTTATCTCACGAAATGGCCCAGTCAATTGGCCGCCTTGGTCGTGCGATTTGATGCCGTTAGACTTCAAACTTTCCTGTGGGACTACGTCAAGTCTATGGTCTATGCCAATAAGTCAGCGACGATTGATGAACTTCGTACGAATATCGTACATGAAATTGCAGTAGTATCGGCCGATTTATGCTTGAAAACCGTCGAAAATTGGGTTCACCTTCTGGACTTCTGCAAGTGTGCCCTTGGTGAGCATTTTTTTTATTACAATTGTACCTAGTATATAATGATTAAATACTAACAACAATTAAATTCTAATAACTTAAAAATAATAATTAAAAGCTAAATGTTAGAAAAATTCATTTGCTGTTACAGTTGCCTTGCTAAGTCTGAAGGCCTCTTGCGTTTCAGTCGGTTTTCTCTTTCAGCAGTACCGATGAGTCTGGAGGCCTCTTCATTTACATGCTGTATAAGCCTCATTTCGTGAGCCTTTGCAAGTTTGGTTATTTCGTTCACTACTGAACTCACACCAAGATCACGGTGAATGTCAGCAGATCTAACATACCAAGGAGCATTAACTATACTTCTTAGTACCTTATTTTGGAAGCGCTGAATGCAGGCAATACAGTTTTGAGTTGAGCAACCCCATAGTTGAGCTCCATAGGCCCAAATTGGCTTGATTATATATAAACAGCTTGTTTGCGATTGAAAGCGTGGATCTCCTACCGACCAGATGGTAAAACTTAGCAAATTTTAAATCAAGCTCGCACATTTTTTTCTTGACATGCTCTTTCCAGCGAAACTTTGCATCTAGGGTGATTCCTAGGTACTTAGCATTATTGTGATGTGGTATAGGAGTACCATTTATATAAATGGGATGGTATGATTGTTTTTTTAAAGTAAAGTCTACTTGTATTGATTTGGAATCGTTTAATTTAATGCGCCACTTGGAAGCCCATTTTGTAATTGCATTGACTGCTGTTTGCACTGGAAGGGTAGATATTGAGGTTGACTCTCCTGCCTGCTGCTAACAAGGCTGTGTCATCCGCAAATGTCGCTGTCACGTAACTTGAGTCAGTGGGGATATCACTTGTAAAAAGCAAGTAAAGTATTGGCCCCAACACGCTTCCCTGTGGAACACCCGCTTCTATCGGTTGCAAGTTTGAGTATGCATCCTCTTGCTTTATGCGAAAGTATCTGTCTTTTAGGTAGGAAGCAATTATTTCGCAATATTGTTTGGGTAACATGCATTTCAGTTTCAGCAGTAGACCCGAATGCCAAACTCTATCAAAAGCCTGAGACACGTCTAAGAAGGCCGCAGAACAAACGTTCTTTTTATCCATAGCATTTTCAACGAAATTAACGATTCGGTGTACCTGGTCAATTGTTGAATGATGATCACAAAAGCCGAACTGATGTACTGGTATAAGGTGTTTTCGATCTATTATTGATTTGAGCCTCTTTATGAGAACGTTCTCGAAGACTTTCGATAGAGCTGGCAGCAGCGATATTGGCCTGTAAGATGTGACATCATGTAGTGGTTTACCCGGCTTAGGTATCATAATAACTTCTGATACTTTCCAAAGCGATGGAACGTATCTTAAGTATAATGCGCAGTTTACAATGTTTACAATTTTTTTTTATACAATTCTTTGGCAGATTGCGTAATATCTCTCCGGTTATTAAATCAAACTCAGGAGCTTTTTTGAGCCTTGCATTCCTGATAAGACTTTTAATTTCTTTACAATTAACTGGAGAAATGTTGACAAATGGATCCAACCAACTATTTTCACAGTTTAGCTCATCTTCATCATAAGGTGTAAATGTGTTTCTCAAATGATTTGCAAATACTGCAGCTCGCTGTGCATTCGTTTTGGCCCATTCAGTTTTGTTTAATTTTATTGGTGCGACATGTTTTATTTGTTTATTAATATTCCTTGCAGCTTTCCAGAGCGAATAATCGGTAGTTTTATCAACAGTGAGTTTGGACAAATACGTTTTGAAGGAATAGTTTTTAAACTATCTAATTTTTGTTCTTAGTTCCGCTGTATATCTATTAAGCTCTGTTTTGAGAGCAGCCGACCTAGTTTGCTGCCATCTTGGTGAGCATGCAAAAGAAATTGAGTTCCATATATAATGGCATCGAATGTACTTTCATCGATATCATTTAAAAAACTCCGTTTTCTGGAAATAAAGGATCGCACTTATGTTCTCGTAAGAATACCTTCCCATATGCACTTATTAAAGCCGGCATTTTCTCGCTGACCTTCAAAGTATAAGTTACTAAATTGTAAAGCATCCATTTTGTGAGTGCATCCGCTCTGGCTAAAAGTGTGCTCAAATCCAATTGTCTTGCTTTAGATGGGGGTAACCTATTTACATGTAAAATTGCAAACGGAAGCACTTTAATATTAAAAGCCTAGAAGCTTTGATGCTGAACTTACAACTCTTGGACCCAGTAAACATATACAAACACATTCCGTAAAAGAGCTTCTTACAATCTGCATACGCATAAGTAATGCAATTACATTGCAATTCAATTAAAAACTGTATTGTTAGTCGATGTTGCGGCGGTATGAACCTACATACTATGTGTCTAAGTACCGTACCGTACTTGGCCATTTGCAACAAACAAAACGTACTAATGATAGGGGGTTACTCATGCCATAATCTCTACTCTGAAACACATTTATATGAAGATACTCGTGGTCATAAGTGTACCTTTGTACATAAATACATACATATGTAAACCTAATAATATACATATTTATATACATATATGAATATATGCATATGTATATGTATGTATGTATTTGGTGCCATAAAGTTACTATTTAAATAGCAAAGTATTTACGTTTTTGTGTCAAAAGCGAAGTAATCGATATTTGTGGCATGCTACAACCGGCAAATAATTCCTCTTTACACACACACATATATATATATATATGCACTCATAAAAATGCGCTTTGTGAGTGGGAGCAATTTGAATGCTTTAGTAGTAGTGGATTTATAGACTTAAGGAAAAGGAAAAATACCTTTGAGAATCCAAATAGATGCAGTGAGTAGTGAATATGAGTGTGGTGAAGCCAAATCGACGTTTTTAAGCATTAAAGAGCCTGGTTTTTAAGTGGAGAAGGGCAGTTTTAATGTGAAAATAAGTGATGTGCGTGAATTTTGGTTCGATTTTTACTTAATTAAAAATAGAATAAAATCTGAGTGTGTACTGATACGTAGACTATCAATTAACGCTTTAGTAGATTTCATTTAAGATATTTAACTCATCTTGAGGTCCAGAAACGTCCGTATTTTGACTTGAGCATCTTTAAAGTTCTGTGAATGGCTGATGCATTTAACTTTAGAAACTTTTTATGGCAAAAATATAGATGGAATCCTATTTATATTTTTCAATTATATACCTATGTACATATTATAATTTTTTACTCATTATATGATTCACAATTTTTTTGTAAGAATTAAACATAATTCGCATGAAGTATTAATTTGTGGTTAATGAGAAAGTCAATTTATTGGCGGACTTTCCATTTTACAACTTCATTGAGAAAGATGAGTGCTGTATATTATATTTCGAATTAAGTCGCTATAAATAATTTACCCTTCAAAGCCTTTAGCATTATATGAAATATGATACAATACCTATTTTAGAAAATGCGTTCGAAATCTCCAAAAAGTGCGTGTAGTTTGAAATACATTTTGTTTTGACAAAATCCGAAGGTGATGTATTCCATATATACCGTTATTCGAGCATTCCAACCTATTTTTTTCAAGACGATTTATATTTTATTGCACATACCTCTTCATTGTCACTAAATTCTAAGGAATATTCTCTACAAATCTGTGCATTGTCTTGATGATACAGCACTTTCTTATTCTTCAAATGGGGTCCGGTCCTATTATCTTTTTCCTTCGTTCAGAGAGTCGTAAAAAGTTATTCCACATATTGTTGCGCGTTTCTAAGGCGGTTATGAAGTAGAAGTGCCTTAGTCGGAATAAAAGTGCTTCTTGAAGAACATGGGTGTTTAGTTAGACGGATTGTGCATGGCATGGTACTGTGATATACTGATAATTTAGCACAGAAAGTTTTGCATGAACCACATCCGGAAGGTAAACACTATAAAAAAGAGAGCTTACGGCTATTCGGCGAGAAAACATTCAATGGCTTTAAAACGAAACTGTTGATACGCATTAGCGCTATCAGCAGGTGCGGCACGTTATTGGCATTTTTGAACGACAGACGCGCTTCAGCGATGCCCACAAGCAAACAAAAATTAAGCGAAATTTTAATATGAAACGCTTTGTAGTGTTTGTTAAGGGGACAAGGGCGCGGATGAATAAAAACTATACGACGAAATTTACTTATCAAAATTTTTGTTTTGTTATTTTGTTCTCATTAGCATTTTAACAACTAATGAGCATTGAGGGGATGTGGTTTTTACTACAACAACAATAAGAAAACTAAATAATTTGCCACAAAATAACGCACAAAACGGCAACAACAAAAGTGAATATATGATAAACAAACAAGTGTTTTCTAATGTGGATAAGGGTGTCGGTGCGCAGCTGATGATAATGTTGATATGCAAAATAGCAACCGCGTCCAGCAACAACAACACAACACAAGTGATAAGTAACAAGAGCGTAGTAGTAAAAGCGACAGTGGCGAATACAAATTGTATCGCTTGCTTTGGTGACTCGTTAACTGGTGTACGTTCAATATGTATGTACATATGTGTATGGGTGCGCACGTGTATATATTTTTAATACATTTTAAGTATTCAAAGGGGAGATTTCAGATTTTTTAGATCGCTATACATAAGTAAATATATCTACATTTGAGAGTATGTAGGTATGTACTTGCATTTCTCCGTTACTGTAGCTTTAATACGTTGTTTATATTCACTTGTAAACATATGTATGTACGTACGTAGCAATATGTAACGCTAAGCGAACGTTATTCCAAGGTCAAAACGTTTACGCAGTGTGGGGCAATCAACGTTTAACGGCCAAAATGTTTATATGTATGTACATATGCACATACATATTTCACTTGAATGTGCACATAATTGAGGTAATAGTTAGAATTTAATCGACAGCTCAGCTTAAAACAAGCTTATTACAAATATATGGGAATATTGAAGTTCGAAAATAAACACTAGAACACAAGGAACTTGAGCTTTTAATCCATGTCTTCCACGATAGTCAGGTCTATGTAATCGAAGAAGGCAAGTCCACCGAATTCCTTAAAATTATATGGTGAGTTGTTGTTGTAACGGTTACCCAAACATGCCTAAACCGGCAAGCCTAAATTAATTGTCATCTAAGTCATCTAACGGCAGGCCCCGGAAACGAGCTGTTTCGATAGGGTCGGACCAGACGGAAAAGGGTGTAAGATGAGTGGGATTTAGGGGGCATGCAACGAGGACTTCAGATTATATGAAAAAATGCTTTCTGTCGCTACAACAACAAAAACTACAAGTTGTATTGTTCCATAAATACTAAGCATTTGCGCCTAGCTTTAGCTTTATAAGAATATCACATTCCACACTAGCCGAATGACCGTTAAGCCACTGGGAAGGATCTGGGTTTTTATAGTATATATGTATGTATATCCGGTCAAGGACTGCCTTGTTTGTTTGTTTGCGGCATGTTTTATGCTGCCTTAAATTAAATAAATTAAAATTTTAAATTATTTAAATTCATTTCACTTGGCTTCATGCTGTAAAATCTGGTTTAATGACTATAGTAGCGATAATATGCAAATACATACAGTCAGCGTCATATTTCATCGTACGGTACTCTAAAATGAAAATTTCCGTTTTTAATCCACTCAAATGAAAAAAGTTCTTCTATAGATAAAAGAAAACTTGGAAATAGTATAATTTATATGAAAATTGATTGAATATATTTCAAAATAAAAATGATAAATTAAAAAAAGCTTAAATTGAACAATTTTTTTGCGTCATATTTTATCGTACGTTACACATTTATGTAATCAATATCTTTACTATTATGTTATACGCGATACATTTGTTTAGAAACTTAAAATATAGTAGTTTGTGGGTCTTTCATTCTATTTAGCATCGAAGATATGAGTGTAGCTGTAAAAGTAGTCGGTATTTTGTTCCACTCTTCTATTAAGCCCTTTTTTGAAGTGACACATACGAAATTGTATGTTTTTAAAAATTCTTTTTCATGTAATCGCTTAAGTATTCAATGGGATATGAGGTCCAGGCCTTGTGGAGAGGTGGGAAGCTGTTTCGCGTATTATATAGCATCCATTCGCGAACCAAATATGTAGTATGCTTTAGGTCGTTGAGTTGTTTTAAAACATAAGCATCAGTTAAGCCCATTTTTTTCAACTGACTGCTTCAAAATTTCTAATATTGGTCATTGTCAATTTTTCTTCTAATAAAGATCAGCTTTCCAACTCCAGAAACTGTCATACATCCCTTAAGAATCAAGTTTCTTGAACCATATTTAACAGTACATCGCAAATTTTTAGTAAGAAGCGTTGTATCCTGTTTTCACTAAACTTTTTATGGTCCATCATCGCCGAAAAGATTAAATATGCTTTCGTCTGTGAAAGCACTGTCTGTCAAATGTCAATACCCTTCTTCAAGTGCTGATTTGCGAAAGTTATACGTTTTCGACTGTTCGATTCAGATATAGACGGTGCTCATCGCGCTGTTGGTGATGACAATTTGAAGATAACCATTACGCCAAAATGTTTTCTGAATTGTATACTTGCTCAACCATATTTCCGAAGCTTTTTTCACTTCACTACATATTTCTGAACAGCTCACACGGCCATTTCTTCGTGTCATATCCCTAATTATGTCCTTCATTAAGTGTTCGCGCGCCTCTCGATCCATTTTTTTATTCTCTATTATTATTTTTATAAACAAATCTAGTATGTGCTGTATTGTAAACTTATATTTAGAGGTAGTCTTATCAATTTCTCTCATTGATTTTGCTTCTTTTCGTTATTATATCACAATTTCTCTAAAATCTGAGGAAGTTTCATATCTTTTCTCCATTATTGTCAAAATAGGAAATAACCACTGGTCCACTTCACAGCACGTGATAAACTGATTCCACTTTTATGTTGAAGCTATTTTTTTTTAATGATAACAAGAAACTCTTAAAAGTAAGGACAAACAATGCCGTACGATGAATTATGACGCACCAACTTTGAACATTAGGCCAACTTTTGAGTTTTTACATTTAGTTTGCAAATAATTTTTATAACTGGAATATGAAATATATTTTGTTTCTTATTTTGATCAGTTCATAGAAGAACTTTTTTCATTTAGATGGATTAAAAATGGAAAAATAGATTTTAAAGTGCCGTACGATGAAATATGACGCTGACTGTATATAATAACAACTATTAAAACATAAAAAACGAAAAAAAATGTGTTCTAGGAAAATGTGGCCAAGTTTATATGTATGTAAATGTCGAAGGTTAGCTAAGCAGTTAAGAAAATTCGGAGAGAATTCTAATTTGCATATACTTGCTCGCAAGCAATTGCTGCAATTGAAAGCAAACGAAATAAAAAAAAAAAACATATGTATGTATGTATGTATGTGCATAAATATATTCATGCATTTAAATAAACTTGCATACGTATACATAGAAATGGCTATGAGTATTGCGAAAAATGAGTGCAAAAAAGAGATGTGAGCAAACATGCCTCGAATAAGTTTTGTGAAATAATAAAAATTGTTGAAGAAACTCAAAGTTTGTAGGTAGGTAGATAGCTTTGCTACAACGGAGAGACAATCGTTAGACTGTCAATTAGCTGTATATACTGTGCGTTTTTTAGTCCAGTACAAATCAATTTTGTGCCGTACAAAATGTTGTATTAGCTCAATTAATGTACATATGTATTGTTTTCTTTTTTTTTACTTTGTATTTTGAAGTAATTGTGCCCAGCTATGAATCACAGCACCGCACAGCATTTGTGTTGATCACTTATGTATATAGAAAAGTAAACGAGACAAAATTTTAGATCTCTCAACAGATCTAGAGTTTGGAGTTTTTTTTTAATGTAGATTGGGCACATGTTCAATGGATTTCTGCTTATTTTTATGAGAACTCTTCGTAATGGTCTACGTGACGTGGGTTTCACGAAGTGAGTGAATCATATTTTACTAATATAAATAAATTCAGTTAGAATACCGAAACAAAATACAATTTAAATAACCTTGACTTATATTTTACAAAGCAATCTAGATTATATTATCATACAAATTTGATTTTTTTGCCAGTAAACAATTGGAATTTAGAATACATATCATAGTTAAAAAGTTAAACTATTTTCTTGTGCCATTTCGTGCCACCAACAAAAACAAACAATTTTTGTAGACGCTACAAAGTCACAATTCAATATTTCTTATACAATAATAACTGTAGAATTTAAATGAAAAATTAACAGATTGTGAACGTGCTTGAGATACCGTGTGAGATAAGAAATTATTTATGAAGCATATTAAGACATTTTCCGTCACCTTATGCATATTCACGCCAACTGATAGTAATTGTGAAATGAACGCGACGTCTTTTCAAGATATGTCTGTCTTTAATTTTATTTTTACTAAGAATACACTTACAACAACTTTCTTACTTACTAATTTACAAAAACTATATATCTTGATTGAATTTGTTCCGGTAGCATAGATTTTATTGCATGACGAAGTAGTAATTGAGGGCACCTTTCGTTCTACATTGCGCCTGACATACATACATATAACGTGTCGCATTTTAAATTGTACATTAATCGTGGGAAACTTTTATTTAATAATATTGTAGCAAGTTGATAACAATTTGCGTGCTTTTATTATATTTTTAGTGTATATGAACACTTTAGACAACAATTTAAGTTATACCAACTTATATGTATATAGAAAATTTTTATTAAGCTGCATAAAGCATTTTCTGATTTTTGGCTTTGCTGTCTTGATGGCATTTAAAATTATCCGCAAAACTCTTTTTGTGCTTTGTATCCTATAGAAAGAAGCCTCTTGGCGTGCATATTGTATAACTTTTGTCGGCATATGTATATAGTTATATAGTTTCAAACATCAGTGAGTTTATATACAATATATATATATTTACAACGTTGGTATGATTTGCATGTTCCTTGAGTAATTTTTGAACTTTACCATTTATTCTTTGGTAAGCTAGTGACTGTGTCATTGTAGTGAAACACTACATACCAACAACTATTGCGGAAATATGTCTAGGTCACCAGAGTATTTGAAGGTAAAATGAAAGGAGGCGTATGTAATTGGTTTTAACGACAAATTTAAACAGTGATTTTAGTTATAGATTACTAAATTCGATTTTATTAAAGTTGTGGCATAAAAATAATTTTGAAACTATAAGTTTGTACATAAATATATATTGTACATTGATATTTATCATTAAATGAAATGTTAAATAAATTTTTAAACTTTTCGATTGTGAGTCTAACGTCAAAACATTATGCTACAAATATTTTCAGCAATCTCAAACTAGAGATATCAACATTATCTTATCATACTATGCTATCCCACTTACAGTCGGTATGCTATACATATATGTATGTATGTATCTTTATAGTTCAACTTAATCTCCATAATTCAAATGCTTCTCTAACAAATCAACAATGTTGGTTTACTCAAGTGGAAATGTCACAGATAAGAACACATATAAGTGTATGCATTGTGTGCACATAACCGAGCGTAGGCAAGTGACCCTAATGTACACATTCCAAACAATACAGTCCAATATCACCTGTTTTCATACACCAACAGACAAGAGGTATAAATTACACAAGTTTCAGCACTTAACTTTATTGAATTCTTATTGAAATAATACAAGTGCAGAAAAGTAAAATCAATTGCCAACTCACCTTCAGCGAGCACATCTTCCACGGTCACACTTACACGTCCCACGGTAAACACTTTACCAACAAAACTGTTGGTCTCCTTCGATGTGGAGTGATTGTGCGAGTTATCCAATTTTTCATTTTTATCGAATTTTGAAAAGATCTTCTTCATGTTGATGACAATTGGATTGACCACACTAAGGTGGTGACACTGTCAACCGTTTGCGGATGCTGCACAGTAGTTAGTTAAAAAAAAACGCAGTACACGTTGATAATGGGTTGTCTTGCTATTGCAAAATGAATTGCGCATCCACCCGAAGTGGGTAACGAGTCATGCGTTACGGAGACGGTGGTGGCAACGTTAACTGGCTATGATGACGAAACGCCCACAAGTTGTGAATGCACCGCTTCTTTCCGGCGACAGCCTGACGGATCTAGTATATATTTAGAATGCACTCAAATATTTTTAATCCGATTTCACTATATTATTGACACTTTTTCAAAGTCACTGCCTATTCCAACAGCTGCTTTGCTTTCGCCAATTTTAATGGCAGAAAAGAAAGTTTTCTTTTTTGCGTTTTACTTCGTTTTTCCTTTGTACTTTTTGCAACTACTGCTATATTTTTCTCATGTTTCTGGAAAATTAATTTATTTGCTCTCCAAAGCAATATACACTTCCTAGCCGTTGTTTATGTTTAATATTTCAAATTGTTAAGACTTTGCTGGCAATGTCTCGAAAGAAAATCACAATAATCGAATATTTTCTTCTGCCAGCAATCGCGAACAAATCACAAATTTTGCTAGCTGACATTGACAGTTCTAATCCGTCTGCTGTCAATCTTCCAGTTTGCTTTGATCATGTTTCGTACTAAAGTGCAGAGTTGCTTAAAGAATGTTAAAACAAAATCAATAAGCTTGAATATAAATGTTACAGTCAGGCAACTCTGTATTGTCATTCAAAATAAGAATAACAGGAAACAAAACAAAACGAAAACTTAAAGTGATGTAGAAATATTGGTTAAACATTTCATCATAAATATTCCCAAATTTTGGTTTATGAATTGTTTAAATAAAAAATAACTAATTTTATTATAAACTCAGAAGGAATAACAGTGTAAACCGAAATTTAAATGTTCTTATCATTCTACTCTTCACCCGTTTTGGTTGGATTACTCTCAGATTCCTCTGAATTTGCAAATTACAAATTGGAAAAATGAAGAAAAAAATTACTAATAACGAAGAAAATCAAATTTATAAATTGTTATATATATTATTATATATGTTCACCAATAAATTATTAATATGAAATTATAATTTTTTGTTAATTTAGTACAATTGCAATTCTCATTATAAAGCCGGCATAATTCTGGCGATTTTCCATTTTGCGACTTGGCAACTCTATGCCAAAAGGTAAACAAAATCCTCGTGTTGTGCGAAACAGTTTGTTTTCCGCATTGTGTTAAAAATAAATAATAATAGCATGGAAAGTGTTAATATTGCAAAATATTTGTTAGCTTTAGAAAGTTTAAAATTCGTTGAAGATGAAGGTAATTCAATCATTTATTATATTTTTAATAATAAATAGTATTTACAACGTAATATATTGTAGGCGGTAATGATAAAACGAAAAAAGTGGAAATCTCTGACGATGAGCACCGTTTGGAATACAACATTACAATATTGCAGAAGTTTATGGCAGACAAAAACACAAGTTCTTTAATTAAAAAAAGTGTGAGTATACTTAACGCTTCCTGGTTGGAAACTGAACAGCTTTCACATCCCATCAGTGTTGCTGAGGATGATAAAGAGTTAGTTTATGTTGTTTATATGCAATGTCTTCTGCTGGAAATTGTAAAAAATGTAAATTTCAATAGTGAGGCCAAAGAAGATCTTGTATCGACACGTCATATCAGCCTCTGTATTGAAGCAGTGCAGGATTTGGCCAAATATGCGTTACATAGACAGCTGCATGCCACATTCTATGAAATAAGTGTCTTTACAAATGAACGCAAGTCGCACGGTTGCCATTGTGATTTCCCATTATTGTTATTGTCCACTGAGGTATTTGAGCAACTCATTAAAATTAAACCCTTTCACATGGCCCATGCGTTGGAGACAGTTATGCGTGATTACATTGCGGCTATATTCAGTCTACGTTTAGCAAGTGTGACGCAAGAATTCACGCTACAGGAGCAAACTCTTAAAGCATTACAAAATAAATTAAATTACATATGGTTGTATGTGAGTAAGTTGGAATTTCTAAGAACTATTATGTTACTGAAGGGTATACGACGTGCACCGGCTGCTTTACAAAAGCAATTACACCACGAACTCTTACAGAAATTACTTTCTAAAGATGGCTTTACAACATTAGTAGCTACGCTGCATACAGCGCAGTCTACAAACGCTAGTGGCAGCAGCGCGAAGCGAGCGATGCTTAGTGATAAACAAGTTTTCGAGATTATCGCGAACATTGTCGCCTTTCGTGGACACACGCAACGCGCTCAAAACACATTGATAAGGCAAATATACCAATTTCTTAATACTTGTTTACTAAACGAAAATGCGATGATAGACTGTATGGGCGCCGGACTGTTATCACTACGACGACTTTACGACTTAAATGAGGTAAACAAGTTGCAGATAAGTGATATAATTGCAAACAACTTCACTAAATTTAGCCAACCAGCGGACGTGCTAAACGGTTTAATAGTGATGGAACATAAAGAGCTTTCATTACTTATTGCCCTAACATATCAGCTCTTCTGCAGTTCAACGGTAGAGTGTTTACCCACTGAACTATTGACACCTTATCTGCCACTAATATTACAAATGTATCATCACATGCCCCATGGATTTTTACAAAAGCAACAGCTAGCAAGCATTGTAACGCGCTGTCTACACAATTGTACGCCGGATGAACTGCTGCAAGTAGTTGTAAAATTATATAAGCAAACATTCGATGACAACTGGCAGCAGCTACATGCGCGCGTTATCATCTATCCCAATGTGGAACAAACGCAGCTTACCGTAAAAATAGCCAGCAGCGAAATGAAACAAGAGTTCAGTCCCTCTTTGGCTGTGCCAGAGCTTTTAATGAACAGCAATCACAACATACTCACCTACCGCATATTTATGATACTCCTACAAGAAATGTCCAATATTTTGGATGACGTTGCGTACGGACAGCATGAAGCACAAATTGAGTTGTTGCAAACCGAAGATGAGTTAATTACCTTCCTCAACTCCAAATACCCAGTTAAAGTGGAAATTTTACTCTCACTCAACACGTTAATCTCACATCAGCCACTTAAGTCGCAAATCTCGGAAAATATTGCAGATTTCCTACGTTTCTTACGCACACTACTGCAAAAACGTTTGAACACACGTAATATGACCGCAGGAAGTGCGCAACAAACCGAAGCTATGGATCAAATTTTACTTATACTCTTAACCTTAACGCAAGAGTTACTCGAACAAACCGAAATGCACCAGGAAACATATCGTGAACTTTTACCCGCGCTACAAAAACTACAAACGCAAACACCCAATCAGTTAATTAAAGCACGTATTAAGTGTCTACACACACTGCTAAATGGTGAATTCAAGGCAAATGCGGCACAGCAAACGAGCGCCTTCAATACAGCGCGTGGGCTTGTCGAGTCGCAGGAGTCACATTTGCAGGTCTATGGCATACAAATGTTGCTCGAATTGCTGCGGCAACGCGACAGTGTAACGCTCGCCAATACACACTTGCTAATTGCGTTGGCGTTGAGTACGCTCAAAAATCGCGAATCTTACACGTTTCTGAATTGTGTGCGCTTGTTTGTGGGTTTAGTGCATGTTATGGAGACGGAAGTGTTGGAAACATTAGCCGATGAATATCTCAATGAGCAGACGAGCATCGACTATCGTTTGGTAGTGGGTGAAGCGATGCTTAAAGTGGCGCAGGAATTGGGTGTGTGTGTGAAATATGTCAATGTATGGAATAGAAAATGAAATATGCAACTTTCACCCACAGGTCCACTTTGCTATAAATACAAGGATACGCTGCTGAACTGTTTTATGCATGGCGCGCGCAGTGCACTCAACGAGTTTCGTATGTCTGCATTCTCCAACCTTGCTCAGTTGGCACGCATACTTTGCTATCAAGTGCAACATTTTTTCCAAGAGGTACATACTAGATATACCATTAAGTGGATTATTTAAAAAAATTATTTCTCTAAAATATTATTTCTCTGCACAGCTGCTCAATCTCATCGATTACGAGCTCAGCACTGGCAAATATCTGCCTGCCAAGCGTGCTGCCACTTTGGTGTTATGTGAACTTTTGGCGGACATCGACAACTTATTGGACTTCGAGCAGATGTTGCTGCCAATTTATCGTGTACTGCGAACAATCGAAGCCGATGAAGATGCGGATGCGAAAATGCGTCAACATGCGGCAAATGGTTTGAGTACTCTGGCGACAAAATGCAAAAAGTTTTTGTTTCCCGAGGCGCAACTACAAAAGGAGATACGCATATTTGGCATCAATGAACCAACAACAACAAGGAGTGGTAATACAAAAAGTCATATTTTAGAATTAAACTAGCGTATTTTTCGCACTTAGTTATTTTTAGTATTATTTATTAATTTATTGTTATTGTCACTCGTTGGTGTTTAGCAAACTAAAATACATACATATATGCTGCATGGCAAACAGCAAACATTTAAATGCGCTGCAATTTACTAATTACTAATATACACAAATCGTATATGGACAGACATTTGCGGCACCGTTATTTTTACATATATGTGCAAAAAGTTGTCAAAAAATGTTTTTTTTTTTTAACAAGGGGCCACAAGTACACAACAGGAACACATACATTTCAACTAGTTAGTAATTACAATTGACACTATTTAATTAGCATTTGATATCGAATTCCTTTTCAAGCTTATCGGCAATCATTTTGGCAATAGCCAAACTGCTGGTCGCACCCGGTGACGGTGCATTACGGCAATGCAGCACTTGTTGTGCCAAGGCACTTTCGCCTTCACCCTTGTCGAAGACGAAATCATCCACTAGACTACCATAGCTGTCCATGGCTTGTGCACGTACACCAGCTGGTCCATGACTTATGTCGAATTCATTGATTTGTGGTATGTACTTTTGCAGTTCTTTCGTTTGTAATCGTATAAAGAGTGATTTAGTCATTTCACCCAAACCGAATTTCAAATGTCTGCTTGCCATTTTCAAGAAACCGGGATGACGCACAGCATCGAATAATTCCAGCAAATTTATGTCACCCCAACTAAAAAAAGAAAAGCAGACGAAATGTGAGATAAAAATGAAACGTTGCGTGTTTAGCATATTCATGCGAAATTGATAAATGAATTGCTTGCATAACCGCAATTTTAGTACAAATAACATAAAACACTTAAAATACTTACGTATAGCCTTCACGCTTGAATGCCAACACAGCATTCGGTCCCAGCCACACAGAGCCGTCCATGCGTGGTGTGAAATGCACGCCCAAGAATGGCAGATTCGGATCGGGTACGGGATAAATATTGCCACGCACCATGTGTTGTTTCTCCTTCGAGAGTAACAGGTATTCGCCGCGGAAGGGTATAATGCGTGGATCACGTGGACAACCTGTCATTTCGGCCAACTTGTCCGATTGCAGACCGCCACAGGTGAGCACATAACGTGTACGTACCTGTTGGTGTCCACGCGCGCCACGTATTGTTACCGGGTATTTGCTGGCATCGCCATCGGTGGTTTCTAAGAATTTCGAAACCTGCAAAAAAATGTTGATTTTATTATACCTGTTTTTTTTTTTTTATTGTTTCTGTATAAATATGCGCATATTTACTTGGAAATTGAGGTGCACAACACCGCCAGCCTGTTTGAAGTCTTGCGCATAGTATTGTGTGACTAGGCCCCAATCGACAATGCCCGTATGCGGACTGTGTATGGCCTTAACACCTTCACAGAATGGTTCAATCTCTTTGATTTCTTTGCCATCAATCAATTTGAGATCGGGACATAAATTCTTTTGACCACGCTCATACAAGTCCATCAAACGTTCAACTTCATCTTCACTTGTGGCCACAATCAATTTGCCCACTTTCTTATATGGTATCTTCTTCTCATTCAAGAAGTCGTAAGCCAAATGCATACCCTCCACACATAGCTTAGCCTTCAGTGAGCCTGGTTTGTAGTAGATGCCAGCATGTATAACACCTGAATTATGTCCACTCTGATGTACGGCCAATTTATGCTCTTTCTCTAGTAGACCAACACGTAAATGTGGATGTCGTAACAGTATTTCGCGCGCTGACGCGACACCTACAATACCACCGCCAACGACAACCAAATCATAGTCACTTCAAAAAAAAAAAACACACAATATACAAACATACATAAGTAAGTACATCAATTGAATAATCACAATAAAAAATAATTTATTTGTTTTTTTTTCGCACTTGTACATGTGTAATTCATGTCATATACATACTCGGTTTGTGTGCTCCTCAAGCGTCGCTGTCCCGCCGTCGCTATAGTTGGGGCCGTCGTCAGTTTTTGTCCCAACACAATAGTGCCCCTTATACTTTTTATTAGTTGTGCCATTCTCGCAGGGAATTTTCACTTTCTCTTCGAGTACTGAAATCGATTCCTCTTTAAGTTCACGTAACTCACAGCAACCTGCGTTGACCTTGTTGTCCTCTTTCAATCTATGTAGTTGTAGAAAATATTTTTATTATATCTACATATGTATATGAATATGCTCGGCTGTTCTCGACTAATCGCGTTGACTATTGCTGTTGGCGCGTGAGCTTTTCGCGAGAGTAGAAAATCGACTGAAAGCACGTCACCTAGCCGTGTTGGTCTACCGCCCACCAAAATCCATCTGTAATACATTCAATCTATTGAAGTGTTGTTGGAAGTGTGTGGATGTTTGTATGTGTGCAATCCCAAGAGATTTTTTATTGATAACACGCGTAAAAAAAAATTGCGAATCAGCTGTTGCCCCGGTACAGATGTGAACATTGCCAGATGGCGTATAAATAGTTGTAAAATTTCGACATGCAGATTAATCGAATTGATATGAATCGTTGTTTTATAAAGAGCTGGTACAAACGAAAAAAAATATATTTGGGGAAACTTTAGTATAGTATCCCCCGATTTCAGGGTTAAAATGGGTATGGTTGGAAAGAGGACGATCTCCAGATTACGAATATATATAATAGTTGCCGCAGGAGACTTATAGTTTTCGAGATATTCGCATTCAAAGTTGAAAATTTCACAAATTTTATGTGGCGATATTTCGATTATTAGTTAACTTTTAATTTATATAATGCGCTTATTACACACTAACACTTCACTAAATTGTTTCCACATACTTATTTTATATCAATTGGTTTAATATTTGCTTTAAATAAGCATTTTAATTTTTAAACAATTTTGTTTATATGCACAATAACCAGGTTGACAGATATCATGTGTTGCCATAACCAAACAAATGAAAATAAAAATAATAATCTTTCGCGTATTGCTTTTTTCTGTAATTGCGGCCTTCGGCCGCGCTTTTGGAAAATAACTCTGGTCCACCCAATATCATGGTTTTTCAAGAAACAGGAATAAATGTACTATAAATCATGTAATTTTTTTATTAACTTTTATTCGTTTGTAAAATATGTAGATTTGGCAACACTTGATATCTGTCAACATGGTTATTGTGCATATAAACAAAATTGTTTAAAAATTAAAATGCTTATTTAAAGCAAATATTAAACCAATTGATATAAAATAAGTATGTGGAAACAATTTAGTGAAGTGTTAGTGTATAATAAGCGCATTATATAAATTAAAAGTTATGTAATAATCGAAATATCGCCACATAAAATTTGTGAAATTTTCAACTTTAAATGCGAATATCTCGAAAACTATAAGTCTCCTGCGGCAACTATTATATATATTCGTAATCTGGAGATCGTCCTCTTTCCAACCATACCCATTTTAACTCTGAAATCGGGGGATACTATACTAAAGCCGACCCATATATTTTTTTAATTGATTTTAATTAAAATTAATATATATTTACCATTTGCATATACATAAACTTAATTGTACTAATTTTTTTAAATTTTTATTTTTCTAGTTCAAAAATTATCGATAACTACTTTTTTGAAGTTAACGATGTCATCACTAGACGTCAAGCTGATTGTTTGCTCTACCTTGACATTTGTTTTGAGACTGAAACAAAAACATTATTATTATGTTTAACAAAAATATAAACAAATAATTGCGAAATTTGTTAAAATGCCAGCTTTTTGTACTGTACAAAATTGTGGTGATAAATATGGACACGCGGACAATATATCCTTTCACAAGTTAGTAGTATAAAAAATCATATCCAAGCAAAGTGTGTTAAGCGTATAATTTTTTTACAGATTCCCATTTAAGCGGCAGGAGTTAATGCAGAAATGGCTTGATTTCGCACAACGTGGTCCCGATTGGCAACCCTCGAAATGGAGCGCCATTTGTAGTCGTCACTTTCGTGATGAAGACTTCAATTGTGCAGCCGATCGGAAAATTTTAAAGAAGACTGCGGTACCATGCTTGCGAAACCTAAAATACGCGCAGAACATAGAAAAGGTGCACAGGGAGCAGAAGCATACTGAAAATACTGCTAATGAGAAAGCAGAGAATCAAAATACTGCAAAGATTGCCGTCAACGATCCACTACCCGTTGCGGAAGCATGCAATGAAACAGGCGTGGAATTCGATGATGAGGTGGAACAGGTGAGTACATGCAAAAATAAAATATCTCACTAAATGATATATGACATTGGCTTGAGCTTTTCAGCGCCTGCAGACCACACCTTTACAAAGTTCCCCAAACGCACCGCACAAGTTTAAATGCCGTCTGTGCGGCAGTGCCTGCTCAGCTGTGGTATCATTTTCTACAAATTTCGAAATTTATGGCATGATACAGAAATGTTTTCCCACACTCAATATACAAAAAGACGACAACTTGCCCAAAGAAATGTGTCGCTTGTGTCTGAAACGCGTAGAAAGCTTCTCGCGCTTTATTGACAAAGTGCTCGAAACACAAAGTGAGTTACAGCGTAAATATCGCACAGAGAAAACAAACAGCAGCACACGTTTTGCTGAACGCCCGCTTAAGGTGAAGCAAGAGCCTGTAGTGCGTGTGAAACAGGAGCTGCCAGAGGGTTTTGACAGTTTTCTCTCGGATGATCTGGATATGGGTATGGATGAGGGTTGCGAGCAGGAGCACGACACCGATACGATTGTTGAACAAAAATATGATTTCTGCGATTTTCCCATGTTGAATGCACAGGATATAATCAACAATTGTGATATAATGGAAATCATAAATTTAGATGATCCATTTATAAACATACCGGATGATGACGCCAATACGAATTGTGAAAATAATGCACAGAATCAAAAGCAACAAGAGCATACAATGCAACAGCAACAACAAGAGCGGCATAAACGTAACTTACTAAGTGCGCATGAGTTGCTGCAAAACCATTTGTTAAATGAGGAACACAATTATGCTTACACCACGGAGGATATGAAGGAAGAGTGTCAATTCAAAAGTACCTATAAGACAGAGAAGACTGATGGCGCCGAATGTGAAGATCAGGCTGATTTTATGGCAAATGCGCCAACAGAAGATGAAGAGCAGTCGGCTTATGCGGGCGATGAGCAACATAACGGTGTTAATGGTGCGGCCACTAGCCTGTATAGTATGTATTTAATTATTAGAAAATATTAATTTAAATATTTCAAGTAATTTTTAACTTTCAGAAGAAAACTATGTCCCTTCCAACTTGCATTTGGAGCATGCTGCTGCCGCAAACGTGGCGAAGTCAACAAGCAACGCCGATACAACAACTTCACCAGCGTCCGATACACGTTCTACAAGACCCATAGTAACTTCAGTGAGTGAACTCTCTGACGCAGCAATAACATTACCCAATCGGACGGTCGAGGACCGCACGCGTGCCGAAAAACTCGTTGTCACCGCCGTGGATGACATACCCATACCACCGGCACCAACCAGTGACGCCGCAGCCGCAACAACAAAAGTGTGTGCTCCCGCAACATCCACAGTGGCAATGAAAACACATGCGAAACCAAATATTGTTGTGCTCGACGAGAGTATAGTGAAATCTTCGAATGCCTTCCAATTGCACACCTGTCATACGTGCCATTTGAAATTCTTCAGTGTAGAGTCTTTAAATCAGCATTACATTGTAGCGCATCCACCACAACCACAAATGCAGGAGCAGCAAGCCACACAAATGCGCGTCGAGCAACAGAAGTTGCAAGATGTACAAATGCAACAGCTACAACAACTCATGGATCCTTATACAGCACAACCACATAATTTGCTCACACAAAATCAACACTATCAACAGCAACCACACCAACACCAACAACAAGAGCAGCAGCAACAACAGCAAGCGGAGCGTTTGCCAATGGTGAGTGTGCCGGGTGACTATGTGTGGAAGTATTACGGTGGCGCCACTGATGTCGGCAGCGATGTGTACAACAACAATCGCAAATTGGAAAAAGATTTCGACACGAACACTGCCTGCACCGCCGATCTACATAAAACGAATGACACACACGCCTTCCTGCAGCCAAGCGTATTTGGTTTTGAGCATGCAAATGCGCCAAATTGTGCCGCTGATGCCGCTGCTGCTGGGTTGATTGGCGCTCCGAACGCGGTGAGAATACTCGAAATGAAGCGCACATTTCTGCGTCAACACGATCCATTCAGTAGTATGGCCAACATACAAGCCGAATATGTGAAAACCGCTTTAAATAGCAATGAACCAACAAAATCGGATAGCGTTTGCGCCGCCACAAGTGTGCCACCTGGCGCAGTGGAGCATACTTTTAAAATACCAGCAACATCAACGTCGGCGCGCATGCTCAAACCGAAACGCACCAAGCGTCGCGCGCTGCTCAGCAGACACATCAGTGCGCGCCTTGCAGCACTCGAACGCAAAATAAACGCTAAAACCACGCCGGATATTGTTGCGGCCGAGTATCGGCTGCTGGGACGACGCTATAAGCAGTTGCAGCTCGAATGTGCATCACTGAAATTACAAATATTGGAGCGGCAAATGAAAGTCACCAAGTCAAAGTCAAGCGCCGCTGTACGCTTCCGCTGTCGCATTTGCTTGGCGAAATTCAAGAGCATCCAGCGTTTGCTGCAGCACAAACGCACACGCAGCCATTGGGCGCGGCGCCGCACGGTGCCCAAACGCTTTGCCGCCACCTGCTGCGGCTGTGAGAAGTTCTTTCGTCACAAAATCGCTTTGCACAACCATATGCGCTACATCTGTCAGGCGCTGCCGTTGCGCTGCTTCAAAATGCAAATGCAAACGTTCAAGTGTCGCTACTGTCGCTGCAGCACATTCAATCATTGGCGCCTCTATCGCAGACACGAGGTGAAGTGTAAAACGAGCAAGCAACGCAGAAAACAACATATCCGGCAACGTGGCAGACGCGGCGGCCGTCTCCACCATCATCAAGCGCAACCAGTCACAGTGCAACCGCCAACGGAGTGCAGAAAGGAGCGCAGCGCCGCGCCGAATTCACCGCATGCCGTGCGCCCATTGAAGCACAAACACCGCTCAACTGACGCGATGCGTGATTATGCTTGTCCGCTGTGTGCTAAAGTGTTTGCCTCCGCTAACCGCCTTAGTCAGCATCGCATCACGCATAGCGATCAACGGCGCCACCAGTGCGCGTTGTGTGAGCGCGCCTACAAGCGGCGCAACGGCCTAATGCAGCATGTGCGCGCCTTCCATTTGAAATTGAAGCCGCATCAGTGTGTGGTGTGTCAGCGCGCGTATGCACTCAAAAGTGATATGTTGCGTTGTCGGCATGCGACGGTCAAGCGCGCGCGTGTGCAAGATATGGCCTGCAGTGGCGAGTAGCCCCCTGAAGCGCCATTTAATTTGGAAGAAATTAGTATTTATTATAAGTATATCTGTGTTAGTTAGCATTAGTTGTAGTTACTTTGGTTTAAAATTGTTTTTTCCTGAACGCGAAGTACGTTGTCCAAACCTATTTATGTTATGTATGTCCAAAAAGGAGTAAATTCCATCTTTATATGCGTATAATTTAATATTTCTAGCAATAAGCATTAATTCTAGTTATTTACGTACATATATAAATGTATATGATTGCATATTTTATTAAATAAAAGTCAAAGTTATGCATAAGCAAAAGAAACAACCTATTAACCACTGCGTATTCATTTTCTCATTTGACGCCCTAAGGTATGCAACACTAAATGCCTGCACACCAGATGCCGCCCTATGCGTGAGTTTGCTGTGTGCATGTGTGCGTGCGGCATTTTTGCATCCACCTACTGTGCACTTCTGTGCGAATGGTGCTTCAGCGGCAAATTCAACTAAAAATGAAAATTTCATTTCGTGGCGTCAGCCACGACGCCGGCAGCGCTGCCACGTGCATTGTGGGTCGTTCTGGCAAATCAGGGTATTTCGGAGCGATTGGAGTAATTAGGTGGATTTTTGATATTTTTGTATTATTTTGATGAAAATATTTTTATTTTTATAAAAAACTTTTATAATAAAAAAAATTAATCATTTTTATAAAAATAATAATTATTTTTAATAAAAAAAATCAATTATTTCTATAATAAATTGTAATTGAAATACACGATTTTAAGAAAAAAATAATTTTAATAAAAAAGTTTTTAACAAAAAAGTTTTATAAAAAGTTGTATGAAAAAAAGTTTTTAATAAAAAAGTTGTATGAAAAAGTTTTTAATAAAAAAGTTTTAAATAAAAAAGTTTAATGAAAAAAAGTTTTTAATAAAAAAGTTTTATAAAAGAAAAGTTTTTAATAAAAAAGTTTTTAATAAAAAAGTTTTATAAAAAAAAAAGTTTTATAAAAAAAAGTTTATAAAAGAAAGTTTTTAATAAAAAAGTTTAATGAAAAAGTTTTAATAAAAAAGCTTTATGAAAAAAGTTTTTAAAAAAAAGTCTTTAATAAAAAAGTTTTTAATAAAAAAGTTTAATAAAATAGTTGTATGAAACATTTTTTAATAAAAAAGTTTAATGAAAAAGTTTTAAATAAAAAAGTTTTATAAAAAAAGTTTACGAAAGAAAGTTTTTAATAAAAAAGCCTTATGAAAAAAAGTTTTATAAAAAAAAGTTGATGAAAGAAAGTTTTTAATAAAAAAGTTTTATGAAAAAAAGTTTTAAATAAAAAAGTTTAATAAAAAAGTTGTATGAAAAATTTTTTAATAAAAAAGTTTAATGAAAAAGTTTTAAATAAAAAAGTTTAATGAAAAAAAGATTTATACAAAAAAGTTTATAAAAGAAAGTTTTCAATAAAAAAGTTTTATGAAAAAAAGTTTTTAATAAAAAAGTTTAATAAAAAGTTTATAAAAAAGTTTTTAATAAAAAAATTTAATGAAAAAGTTTAAAAATAAAAGTTTTTAATAAAAAAGTTTTATGAAAAAAAGTTTTTAATAAAAAAAAGTTTATAAAAAAGTTTTTAATAGAAAAGTTTTTAATAAAAAAGTTTTATGAAAAAGTTTTTAAAAAAAAAGTTTTTAATAAAAAAAGTATATAGAAAAAGTTTTTAATAAAAAAGTGTAATGAAAAAGTTTTAAATAAAAAAGTTTAATGAAAAAAAGTTTATAAAAAAAGTTTTTAATAAAAAAGTTTTATGAAAAAAAGTTTTTAATAAAAAAAGTATATAGAAAAAGTTTTTAATAAAAAAGTGTAATGAAAAAGTTTTAAATAAAAAAGTTTAATGAAGAAAAGTTTTATAAAAAAAAGTTTATAAAAGAAAGTTTTCAATAGAAAAGTTTTATGAAAAAAAGTTTTTAATAAAAAAGTTTAATAAAAAGTTTATAAAAAAAGTTTTTAATAAAAAAGTTTTATGAAAAGAGTTTATGAAAAAAAGTTTTTAATAAAAGAGTTTTATGAAAAAAAGTTTTTGATAAAAAAAGTTTATAAAAAAAGTTTTTAATAGAAAAGTTTTTAATAAAAAAGTTTAATGAAAAAGTTTTTTAAAAAATAGTTTTTAATAAAAAAGTTTTGTAAAAAAAAAAGTTTATAAACGAAAGTTTTTAATAAAAAAGATTTATGAAAAAAGTTTTTAATAAAAAAGTTTTATGAAAAAAAGTTTTGAATAAAAAAGTTGTATGAAAAAGTTTTTAATAAAAAAGTTTAATGAAAAAAAGTTTTTAATAAAAAAGTTTTTAATAAAAAAGTTTTTAATAAAAAAGTTTTTTTAAAAAATGTTTTTTAAAAAAAAGTTTTATAAGAAAAAAGTTTTATAAAAGAAAGTTTTTAACAAAAGTTTTATGCAAAAAAGTTTTTAATAAAAAAGTTGTATGAAAAAGTTTTAAATAAAAAAGTTTAATGAAAAAGTTTTAAATAAAAGTTTTTTTAAAAAATGTTTTTTAAAAAAAAGTTTTATAAAAAAAAAGTTTTATAAAAAAAAGTTTGTAAAAGAAAGTTTTTAATAAAAGTTTTATGCAAAAAAGATTTTAATAAAAAAGTTGTATGAAAAAGTTTTAAATAAAAAAGTTTAATGAAAAAGTTTTTTAAAAAAAAGTTTATAAAAGAAAGTTTTTAATAAAAAAGATTTATGAAAAAAAGTTTTTAATAAAAAAGTTTTATGAAAAAAAGTTTTTAATAAAAAAGTTGTATGAAAAAGTTTTTAATAAAAAAGTTTAATGAAAAAGTTTTAAATAAAAAAGTTTAATGAAAAAAAGTTTTATAGAAAAAAGTTTTTTAAAAAAAAGTTTATAAAAGAAAGTTTTCAATAAAAAAGCTTTATGAAAAAAAGTTTTAAGAAAAAAAAATTTTAATAAAAAAGTTGTATGAAAAATTTTTTAATAAAAAAGTTTAATGAAAAAGTTTTAAATAAAAAAGTTTACTGAAAAAAAGTTTTATAAAAGAAGTTTATAAAAGAAAGTTTTTAATAAAAAGTTTTATGAAAAAAAGTTTTTAATAAAAAAGTTTAATAAAAAAGTTTATAAAAAAAGATTTTAATAAAAAAGTTTTTCATTAAAAAAATGTTTTTAATAAAAAAGTTGTATAAAAAAAAGTTTATGAAAGAAAGTTTTTAATAAAAAAGTTTATAAAAAAAAAGTTTATAAAAAAAAGTTTTATTAAAAAAAAGTTTTATAAAAAAATTTATAAAAGAAAGTTTTTAATAAAAAAGTTTTATGAAAAAAAGTTTTTAATAAAAACGTTTAATGAAAAAGTTTTAAATAAAAAAGTTTAATGAAAAAAAGTTTTTGATAAAAAAGTTTTTTATAAAAAAGTTTAATGAAAAAAAGTTTTTAATCGAAAAGTTTTATAAAAAAAGTTTTTAATAAAAAAGTTTTATAGAAAAAAGTTGTTTTATAAAAAAAAAAAGTTTTTATAAAAAACGTTAAAAAAAGTTTTTAATAAAAAAGTTTTATAGAAAAAAGTTGTTAATAAAAAAGTTTTATGAAAAAAAAGTTTTGTAAAAAAAAGTTTATGAAAGAAAATTTTTATTAAAACAGTTTTAATAAAAAAAGTTTATAAAAAAGTTTTTAATAAAAAAGTTTTATGAAAAAAGCTTTTAATAAAAAAGTTTTATGAAAAAAAGTTTTTATTAAAAAAATTTTATGAAAAAAAGTTTTTATTAAAAAAGTTTTATGAAAAAAAGTTTTTAATAAAAAAGTTTTATGAAAAAAAGTTTTTATTAAAAAAATTTTATGAAAAAAAGTTTTTAATAAAAAAAGTTTATAAAAAAAGTTTTTAATAAAAAAGTTTTATGAAAAAAGTTTTTCTTAAAAACAATTTATGAAAAAAAGTTTTTAATAAAAAAGGTTTATAAAAAAAGTTTTTAATAAAAAAGTTTTATAAAAAAATTGTTTTTTGAAAAAAATGTATAAAAAAAGGTATTAAAAATTTTTTATTACCCAAAAACTTATAAAAGACTAAAAAATTGGGTAATAAAAAATAGTTTTTATGAAAAAAATTTTACAAGAGTTTTAATTCCTTTTATGTTATGTTTTATAAAATATTTAAACTTACAAAATTTTTGTATAATTTTTTTAAATTTAAAATAAAATATTTTTTATAGTTTTTTTTTTCAATTAGAATAATACATATTTTACCTTCGTGTAGTATATAAATAAAATTGCACATTTAATAAGATACATATATATTTTTATTGAAGATTTTTATTATTTTATAATATTGAATTATTTTGTTTTTTACTGCTGATAGCATACACTTGAAATAATTATTGTATTGTAAATATACAGACATACTTATTGTATATAATATTAAGCTTGGTGGATATTTTAACATAGTTATAGTACTTAATGTTTGTATTGTATGTATACATATATAAATGTTAAGAAATTTACATTTTATAATTATTTTAAAATATAAAACTTAAAGCTAAAAATAGATTTTTTGTTTGTAAATACAAGGCAAACGATAATAATATTTAAATATTTTTGTTGTTTAAACTTTTTGAGAAACAAATTTAATTTGCAAATTATTATTTTTGTTTTAATTAAATGCATATTTTTAACGCGCTAGTTTTGCAAACTCATGTGTCAAATATAAAATTTGGTTTAAAAAAATATTAATAGTGTTGCAAATTAAGTAATAGTGTTGCAAGTCAAGTTAATATCTATATATTTTTTTATTCTTAACACACAACATTTTGTTTGGTTATTATTTATAAAAAAATATTGTTTTTTTTTTCCTAGCACTCAAAGAAAAGTTGAAAAAAAATTAAGTTCAAAACAAAGAAATCGAACGAAAAATGGCACTAAAAATACATACATATTTATATATATTAAAGAAAAAATAAAAATAAACAATTCTACATAAAAAATATTGCAAGAAACCCAAATGAAAATGAAAAGAAGAAAACTTAAAAGAAATTGAATAAATTATGTTTTGGTTTTAAAAGTGCATAGCTATGTATGTATGTATGTATGTCTATATGTAGGTCGTTAATTGTACGTTACACGATTATAATTACTATAGAGCTTATATTGTTTATAGTGCGCATTATTGCTTTTGACAAGTACATACAACTAAATGCTTACGCTAAACGGCTACAAAATGCAACAACAACAATTCTGCAGTGTTGAATATTTTTTTTTGCGATTTTCTTTTTTTAGTTTAAAATAATTTTTTAAAAATACATACAATAATCAAAAATTGATAACAAAAAATAAATTTTTTTTTTATTTTTTTAAAGAAAGAACGAAAACAAATAAAGAAATAATAATAAAATTATTTTCTAAAAAGTAATACGCATTCTGAATATGTTTACGTTAAAATGAATTATACGCTTGTCAATTGCTTTGCTAAAATGTTTGAAAAGCTATAAAAGTGTATTCTAAAAAAATAATTTTAGATTTCAAAATAAAAAATTTAGAAATAATAAAAATATTAAAATTAAAAAAATATTAAAATTAAAAAAAAAAATATTAAGATTAAAAAAAAACATTAAAATTATTATTATTTATCAAATAAAACTTTTAAAATGCTAAAAATATTTCAATGTAAAATTGAAAAAAATTTAAATTAAAAAACTCATAAAAATATTTATAATTTTCAATAAAATCTTTAAAAATTTAAAATGTCTCAAAGATAAAAAATGACAAATTACAACAACATTTTTCACATTTTTGCAAAAATTTAATATTTAAGTTTAAAAAGTTAAATTAAATTCAAAAAATTATTAAATGTTTTAAATTTTGCAGCAGCTTAAATGAATTTTAAATATTTCAAATGTCGAAAAATTACTATATTTTTGAACGTTTAATGAAACAAAATTAAAATTAACAAAAAAAAAACAAAATTAAATTTATAAAAAAATTTAATCATAAATAAAAAAATAAATTTTGAATAAATCGAAAAAATCGAAATTTTAAACGCACTTTTAACACTTAAAAAAATTAAATGAAAAAGCTTTTTGGTAAAAATGGAGATAAATAAAATGCATAATTAAAATTTTCAAAACTTTCAGTAAAACTTTTTTTAAAAAATTTACAATAATATAAAAGAAAAAATGTTTTGTTCAGTTTTCAGAATTGCAGTTAGTATAAAAATTTACAAAAAATTTTGCTAATTGGTGACGCTGACTGATACTTTTTTAGACTTTTCAAAACTTTTTAACAGATTTTTTTTTTTATAAAAGTAAATTTATTTTAGAAATTTCAAAAATAAAATTTTGTGAAAATTTTCAAACAATAAATTCTGACAAAAATCACAACAATTATTCCAAAAGGTTTCAAGAAAAAAAAATTTGTTTTAACTATTTTCGAAAACGTGTTTTTGAGCGATTTTTTTGTTAAAATTACACTTCTACCCATGACAGCACACACTAAAGCAAAGCAATTAAGTTTCTCGTGAAGGCTTAAAACAAACTAAACTTAGTATTGGCGCTCTTCAGATACATAATTTGGTATCAATACTTGTTAAGCTAAAAAAGTATTTATGCACTTTTGTATATATGTTTATATCAACTTTTTTTTTGGTTTTTTACGATTTTCTGGCGCACTTTTAAGCTTTGCTGCACGTAAAATGCTACATTCATATTTAGTTTCAATTTTTGTTTCACTTGTGTTTGTGTGTGTGTGTAACTTATAAATTATTTATGCGATATGCGATGTGTGTGAGTGGTTCATATTCCTCCTCCTTCTACTATTACTGACCGTTCTGCTAAAACACCTGCGCATCCATCCAATCAGTACGTTGCAGTGAACTGCCGTTTTTTCCTTAAAATCTACAAAGTGTTGTTGATGATGACGATATTTCTTAAAAGTTTCCCGAAATGTACCCCCCTTACGTTCCCCCTCCTCCGCGCTACAATTTACTGAAAGATCGCTGCACGCTGTTGGAATTGTAAACGTCGGTTGGCACGTTCCTCTTCCTCGCGACGTCGCTCCTCCTGCTCTTGTCGTATCTCATCGTGGAACTTATTCGATCGCAGTTGTTGTTCGATTTTAGCTTCGAAGAAATTTTTCGCACCGGTCACGCCGACCTCCTCAACATTGATTTCGGTGAGACGCGCCAATTGATTGAGTCCGGAATCGGTATCGAGCTCACCGGCTTGTGCCTTGCGGTAGATCAACAAGAATTCGCGGAATGAAATCTTACCATCGTGATCCTCATCGACTTCGGCGATCATTTGCTTGAGTCCCAAGTGAGTTTGTGGGGCGCCCAATTTTTCCATCATGAATTTCAATTCGGTCAGATCCAAATAGCCGTCATGACCAACGTCGTATCTGGAAGTAGGTGGAAAATGAAAAATTTTGAAATTAAAATTTGAAATTTTTCGGATTATTTTAAAAAGTAAAGTATGTATACTATAGAAAAACTATAAAAAGGGCTTATATGCAGGGACTAAGGTCGAACTACATGTTTCTTAGAATATTAAGGGTGATCTATCTTGAATATCGGAATATAATGAATTACTTTGATATTTACTAAAATTTTCGGAATTGAAGAATACATGATCTTCTTAAGAACCCCGAAACGACATTCTAGGACCAATAAGTTGTTGCTTGGGTACGGTATTTCCGCCATATTTCAGATGAAACATACGGGTCGATGAAAATCAATTTCGGTGGATGCAGGCTCATTTTAACTGTCCTAAAGTGCCATAACAAGATCTTAAGATCTTGACAATTCTAATTATTCAGTTACTACAATAACTATCTCGACGTTCGAGGTCAAGTGGACATTGTCTAAACACCCAGGTCTACAGTTTGATGCTTTCTGAATTCTTCTCGTGAAGTTTTTTGAAAATGAAAATGAAAGCTAGCGATCTTCAAACCAATGATGAGCTCAAGGCAGTTATTGGTGCCAAAATCAGCGCTATACTGTCCAAGATTTTCGAAAACGTATTGCAGGAAAATGGATTCTTTTTGTACGGACAAAAATACATTTAATTTGAATAAAAAATATAAATAATAATTAAAAAAAATAAAATAAATTGTTTAAAAAAATATTTTAATTAAATAAGTACAAATAAATTAAATAAAAATGTTTCCAAAATAATTATTTTATATCTAAAGGAAAAATAAAACCACTCCCATAAATATAAATTTCTATAAATTGGCAGCATTACAAAATTACAGTTATATCAACCTTCCCTTTTTGTATTTGAATTACGTTTATTTGCAATAACAAAAGTAAAATTGCATCAAGTTGCTGGTGCCATCGAGTAACCAAAAAAAAGTCAGCCAACTTTTCGTTTGATTTAACGCTAATTGAAGACAAACACACACACAACTCTCTTATACATATATGCATATAAACAAATACAGAAGCAGACAAATTGCATTCGATGCATAAAATTGATGGGAGAAAGGCGCAATAGAGTTACATATGTACATATATGAAGTGTACATATGTATTTATAAATTACTACATTAAAATACGACATTTACAGTACTAACTATAATTATATACATATATATACCCATATCTATGTATGCTTCAATTGTAAATATTATTTCGTGGTTTAATATTGTGAATGCTTGAGTAACCGCAATTTAGGTGTAGTTGCATATCAAAATATTGTCTTTTCATTGCACATTTATATACATATATACATAAATAAATGACTAGATAATAGCAAATCAAAAAACAAACAACAAAAGCATCTATTACCGACAATGGTCCGAGTGTCGCGCCTATTAAAGTGTGAAATTTGTCATAGTGAAATTTGAATCTGAAGCTATTTGGCGAAAGTCTTCACTTGCACTTAGTTCATGTTGGTGTATGAAATCGCAATCGAGTTAATTAATTTTGAAAAAACATCATTTACATTTCTTTAGGTAAGCCCAAATTATTTTATAATAATTATGAAATCCCTTTCGACACAAAAAAATACAAAAAGGGTGTCCTTACCCTCACGATTAACAAAAATATACCAAAAGGGTGTCCTCATACGAGGAAGCGCGATAATACGGGCACATGGAACTTTTTGCACAACCGCAGCCAACTTCTGTGGGTATCAGAATGGTAGATATGGTAGGCAGAGAAGCAAGGAAGGGCCTGATACAATACAGTTATGATTTGAGAGCTTTGCTTTGCAGTTTAGACGAGATCGTAGAATAATTAAGTATACTCAAAATTTAGTGAATGGGATAACTTGTGTTTTGAAATTGCAGTCTGTAGAACTAAGACCACAGCTATTCTTTGAGTAATTGATGGAGTATGTCACTGAAAAAGTTTCAATACAGAAAAGATACAGTGAGTACTGACTTTAAAGTGGAGTAAACGGAACGATTTTATCGAGACTGATTTCATACCTCCTTTAAGTTTTTGAAATTATAGTCACTTTGCATAGTAATAGGATTCCGTTACTTCGTTTTTGAAGAGCGAAAGCTGAAATTAACCAATTCCTTCCTATCCTAGTTTTGGCCTATAATTTCATACATTAATCTCTTATTTGTGGAAAACGATTACATTGGTATGGTCTCGAGATATCGCATTTCGTTATATGGGGTATTCAAGAGTTTAGTTTGTACGATCTCGAATTTCGAGACAACATGACAGATAAAGTGTTATTAGCACCTTTACTGTATGCTGCGAAGAAGGATATCGATCGGGTTTTTAGTAATCACACTTCTTCTTCTTAACTGGGGTGGACATCGCTTACGCGGTTATAGCCGAGTTTACAGCAGCAGCGCCTCATTCGTTCTTCCTTTTTGTCAGTTTGACGCCAATTGGAAATATCAGGTGAAGCCATGATCATGTGGAGAAGGCTCCAGGCTCATTCAATTCAATGTCGTAGTTTAGCTCATACAACTCCTCGTTCCATTGTCTGCGGTATTCGCCATTGCCAATGTTCAAAGGACCATACATCTTCCGCAGTAATCATAGATTCATTGCATATTTTTAAATGAACTATGGACGTAAACAATCACTTTACTTTTACTTCTCACAAAGTGCTTATCACGAAAGAGTTGTTTTAAATAACCCGTAAATATGTTTGGTGCCTTCCTGGTGAACTAATTAGTGAAAAAGATAATCAATTGCCCATTAATATGGGCTGCAAGAGTTATCGTTTGACTTTTTCAAAGAAAACATGTATTTATGAACATAACCATGAACATAACCTCGTAAATAATGTGCTGCGAAAAACCTGAGTACGTTTCATAAAGACCATTTCCATTAAAAAACCATTACAAAATTAACCATGTAGGTATATAATTGCTTCCTGAGGAAGGAAAATTTTATACAAAAATATAAAAAAAAACATAATTTAAATGGATGGAAATTTATGTAATATAGGAAAACATTAGGCGCATACATGTTGTTGGTTGCTTAGAAAAAAAAAGTCATAACAAAAAAAGCATATGGGGGAAAAATCGAACGAACTTTGCATGCTTGCTTTTTCCATAATAAACAAATAAAGATGTTCGATAGACATAGCACGAGGCTATAAAAACTGGAATTTTGCATATCTTGCTTATGCGTATGAGAAATATAAAACTAAAAAAAATAAAAAAAAAACAACAAAACTATAATAAAAATGATACAGCTAATGCATGCCACAAAACAAATGTAAAAATAAAACCAATAACAAAAGTAGCAACATCGTATAAAATTTGCGAACAAAAAAAATGCGCTGCGTTGAACCGCACATTGCCACAGGCAACTGTGAAAAAGTGAAGATGCGCAGGCGTGATTTCTGCCAGACAACAAACCCAAGTTGCAGACGCGACGCAGAATCAAAAACACACATACACACGCAGCGGCCGCAAGCAGGTTTCGCGCAAAATACGCAAAAAACAACAAAAACATAACACAATAAACAGGTTCATGCTCGACTTAAAAATAACTAGACATGCAGCATCTGCAAGCAACCAACAAGGGAGCAGAGCACACACGCGCCAAAAATTGCCATAAGGATATGTTCGTTCGCTCGCCAGCCAGCCAGCCAGCCAGCCAGCCAGCCAGCCAGACATTGTGCACAAACCAATATTGCTGCAAGCAAGCTTATAAAAAAAATATGTATTCCGAGGGTGGTCGGAAATAGAGACGAAAGTATATAACTGACTAAATGACCCTTAAGGCATGTACTATGTTGTTTAGTAAATAACAGTTAGCAGACTTGGAGAGTGATGAAACGAGCAAACAACTGGTATAAATCGTAGATACTGGTATAATCGAGTGGATTTGGAATAACTCGCCTAGAATTTCATTGTCCCAATAAACGATGAGCTGTATGTGTTATTCGACGATATTGACATAGTCCGGCGAATAAAAAGACAGCGGCTACGCTGGCTAGGTCATGTTGTACGAATGGACGAAAGTGCTTCAGCTCTGAAAGTGTTCGGTTCGATGAAAAGGGAGACCTCCACTCCGATGGAAGGACCAGGTGGAGAAGGACCTTGCTTCGCTTTGTATAACCAATTGGCGCCAAACTGCCAAAAGGAGAGATGCGTGGCGCGCTGTTGTGGACTCGGCTATAACCGCGTAAGAGTTGTCTACGCCAGTCAAGAAGAAGAAGTGAACGATCTACAACAATGTCAACCAAAATTCGTTAAAAACTATAAATTGGAATAATTGTTAATACATGGTGTGTTCAAAAAATAACGGGAATTACAAAATTTCAACTATCACGGGTTTGTAGAGTCCAATTTAAATTTTTTTATTATTTCCAATTACGATGAATTTTTAAATTCTTTTCGGTATTTTTAGCTTACATTGTCAGACATGTTTTTATGACCTTGGTCCTTTTCGTTTGTTAAATGCTAACACTTCGTTGCTTGTTCGTGAATTCTTGACCAAAAACAATACTGTAACTATGCCCCTGTCTTCATATTCTCGCCAATTATGGGTCCGTGTGACTTTTAAAGGGCCGTCGTTTTACAAGCGTACTGAAAATCGCTGAAAGAGCCAAAGGATACCCCAAAAATCGAGTTTGAGAAGTGTTCCGACGTTTGAAAGAAGTGCTGACATAAGTGTATAATATCGAATGGAGACAATTTTGAAGGCGACAACAATAATGTGGACGAAAGAATAAATACTTTTTACAAAAACATAAAATTCTCGTTATTTTTCGAACTCAAGTCGTACTTTAGGGTCCCTACTCCGAAAGAATTAGACTGAAAGCTTAGATTTTTTTATATAGAAAAAGAAAAGAAGGAACAATCTTTGCAGATTTTGATAAAAGTGTTCAATATTCCTAAGAATTGATAAGATCGCGGAACTCTTGTTCGCACGATAGTTGGGATTTCGGCAGTATTCTTCAAAATTATTTGAGATTATGTTATTGATCGGTACAACAAAAACCCAGTAGCATAAGTAGGTGCTGTTTTCTATGTTTTAGAGGATCTACACAAAAAGTTTTGGCTTAAAAGATGCTGCTCATTTTGAAAACGGATTGTGGAAGAGAGATAATGGCTTGTAAGTGATTGGAATAAAGATCTTGAAAACCATAAAACACTTAAAAAATCAACAATTCTAAGAGTTAAACAACATTTTTCACTATCGTGGCTTATGCCTAAACAGCAGCCCACCCTCGTACAAAGAAAATATGCATACAAAGCGCCAACTAGGTGTGTGCACGAAAGCAGGAAAAACCAGTTAAAACTGCAAAATAAAAATAAAAGGAATTGCAACTTAACAATTTCGCAATATACATGTGCATAAACACGCCAATGTCTATGTATGTATGTGTATGTGTGTGTTTAAGTTTTAAAGGCCACGGTCAATGGTTGTGACTCGCACATCTCGGAAGTAGACTTGGCCATTTGTGTTGTGTTGCAGCCAAGCCATGTTGTAATATAATGAATACAACGCGCATGCTTACCACCCGCCACTTGGCTGGTGACGGCTGCTGACTTGTTGCTTGTTGTTGTTGTATGTGTGTGTGTGTGTGTAAAAGTGCACGCTAACGTAATAAACTGTAGAGCTCACGCAATAGTGCATATACATACATATATATATTTGTACAAGTGACTACTGGTATTTAGCCAAAACCAGCTTGCATAGATCGCTTGATTGGCTAGCTGGCTGGACGGGGACGCCACCACACCACCGCTTTCGATTTCAATTTCCAATGAATTTCAAGTGCAGTACATCTTCAGCATGCAATTAATGGGAAAAGTAAAACAAATTAAATAAATAAAAGCATAAATGAAAAGGAAATTCAAGCAAAGCGTTACTTGAGTAGTTAACTGCTGTGAGTGGAGTGGGGAAGACGCTGACAGGCTCCTCACCAAAGCACACACAGAAGCTAGTTAAATGAATTTCACTGCACTTTTTGTACTTTTTGTTGTTGTTATTGCTATTTCTTTGTTGAAAATCAATCATATTTATTGTTGTTGTTGCTATTTTTTTGTAAATCATTCGCACTTATTGTTGTTATTGCTATTTATTTTTTTTTTAAATCAATCAATATAGCAAAATTTTTAAAGTGACAACTGACAAAATATCAGCGAGTCATAACAATTAATTGTGATAGTTGTTGTCATTGCGCCCACACACACACACACATTGCAGCACACACATAATATTCATAATTATTCAATAATTTCTAAGGTAACAGTTCGTGACACACACAATCGTTATTTAATTGACGCTAAATAAAACGGTAAATGGTAATTGTCAACACCAACAACAAGAAATGAATATGAAAACGAAAATGAAAATGAAAACATAATCCACAACAACACCAGTCACCACCAACCAAAAATCATGTATCAACAATCATTAAAACGCACCAATTTTCTAGTCAGCCGAGCCGCAACCAACTCGGCTGACTCCAATCAATGGGTATTCTCTGCATTCACATTGATATTTGATCATTGGATCATTGTGACTTGCAGCAAATGAGAGTGAAAGTGGTGCCAAAGTAAACATTGCGTGCGCCAACGAAACTACATGTGTATATGTAACGAGTGGTAGTAACACCTAGTATTAGCTGCCAATAAGAAGTAGCGCATGGAAAATTGTGTAGAAAATACTATTAAATAATACAAAAAAATGAAGATGTAAACAAAAGCAAAAAGTGGCATGTAATTGGAGAACACGCGTCATTGAAAGGAAATTGAAAATTATAAGCTGCAAGCAAACGTATTTCATAATATTTTTCTAAGCTACATTATTTGTTAATAAGTAGAAATAGTTTGGGTGAACTATTTTTATTGTCTGGGTTTTGTGTTTTCAAATTCGCGCTTCATTCACTTTTAATATTAGAAGTCAATGAATATTCGAATAAAAGTAGAAATCAGCGCTGACAGTACTAATTTGAGTATTGTGAGCGATCTCGCATTTAATATTAAGACGTATTCATACAATTTGTCTATTGCAGACATCATTGTAGCAGGTTAAGCTCCTACTTATCCAGCAAAGACTACGACATCGCGAATATTCATATGTCCTGCATGCAACGAATCCCAGCATCTTACTAACCATATCTTCGCATGTCCAACGAACCCAACTCATCTAACACCTCTCTCGCTATGAACCGAGCCTGTTAAAGACCTCGATGACCTCGCTCACAACTAGATTTATACTTTCCGTTTCAACGACGACAACAACAACAACAAGATATCACTGGTTCGCTTCCTTTTCTGAGTGTCAAGTAGTGTTGTGTCCACTCACAATTCTCTAACATTGTGACAAAGTCATAGAGACCAAAAGAATCCGTTAAGGACGAAATTGACTTATTACTGGTAGGTTTAAAGCATAAATTTTCAAAAAACCGACCTAACCAGAAGAAGACAACTAATTTTTGAAGAAAAAATCAGCTATCGGGCTTTGAATTGCTTGATAGCATCTACTGTTTTCTGGGTATCTAAAGCCGTAGTAAATTTTTCATGTCTTCAATAGAAACTAGCCGGAATGAAATTAAGAGGTAATGAGGAAGAAATTGCCGAGGTTTATTTTGATGCTTAAGATAAATGTTCGAAAGATAAATATAAGATCGCTATTATCGGATATCACTTGATGGAAAAAAAATCCAAAAAATCAATTTTCTTTTAAAAGATATGGATTGTCTCTTGACTGGAATATTGCCTCTTGTGGGGCTGATTTGTTTTTATATCAATTTTAGTTCATCAGAGGATACAGGCTGTCCAGCTTTGGAAGTATTTAATGCGTTAGCAGTAAAGAGCATCTTTTCTATCAGAAATGCTATATCAAGAGGAAATATCTTCAAGAGCTTCGTACTTAATTTGGTAAATAAAATGAGTAATGAGTGTCTGAGAGAAAATAAAAGCAATTTCCTTACTGGATCAAAATTCTACAAACTCTTCTCAGTAGTAATGTGCAAGAATACGTAATTTTTCGAACGAGGCCTTAAAATATCGAATTTTCGAGCTTTTAAGATACGAATACATGTTTTATAAGCATATAAAGAAAATTAATCTATAACCTCAATCGAACTAAAATTCAAACCATTTCCAGGTTTCTCACCACACTATGGCCTCTAGTCCATTTAATCAAAATCAATTTAATTGTTATTATTAGAATTTAATTGTTATTATTAGAGCTAAAACAACACGATTGGAAACATAAAGCAAAACGCTGTTAATTCACTACAATTAACCACTACGAGCTGTTGAAGCTTACTTCCCGCAATTAACAAAAAAAATCTAAACAAATTAACTACAACATAAGTGTTTAAACAATTTTAAACACATTAATTTCGATTTATTTGCACATTAACGCACGAATTTGAACAAATTTGGTGGAATAAAAGTAAGAACTCAAAAAAATTAAAAACTTGGTGTGTAATAATGAAAAATAGGTTCAAGTACACGCATTAGGGCACAAGCGCTGAACAATGTGTTTAAGCTGGATTAACGAAAGCTCAACGGCATTTAAGTGGACAGCAACAGTATGCGCAAATGCTATATGCCACACACAATTACATAAATATGTAGATATATACAAATAAGTGTGTCTGTCTGCGTTTAAAAAATAGTGTTAGTCATTAACCTGCATTCGTAGTGCCGCTAAAGTCATCAAAAGTTCATTGCAACACATTAGACGGACGGTCGGTCGGTCGGTCGGTAATTATGGACACACTGTATGGTGCCAACGTGTAACAACAATAAGAACAAATCGAATAAGTACTTAAAGGCGGAGCGGCGAAGGATGACACGCTGGGGGCACAAGTGGCCACTACTGGTCAGTAAAAAGCAAGAACAATAAAAACAAAAACAACACATGAATGAAGAAACAAATGTTGAAGAAATATATAGCAAAAAACAATAAAAACAGTGGCTTTGTACCAAAAAATGAAGCGAAACGGAAACCCTAAATAACAACAACAAAAAAACAAAAAGGCAAAAAAATTCTAAGTTATATTTCTATGTTACAATACCCCAACTAGCGAACTATAGAGGAAGCTATGACGAAAACGCCACTCAAAAGAATGTCTAAACAATAGCAAATTTGCAAACAAAAAAACAAAAAAAAATTGCAAAAATCAAAAGAGAAAACCACAAATTGTTGCCTCCACAGCAGTGTATCTATGTTTGTATGTATGCACGAGTATATGTAGTTCGGGTGGGTGCAAAAAACAACAACGAAGAATGCAAAAATTATATTGACCTCTTTAGTTGGTGAACTGTGCACAAAAATTGCACAGCAAAGTCAATAATAAATTGCAAATTGCTGTGCCCAGAGTGAAACTGGAGAAAACGTGCAATGTTGCAATAATAATGACGTTTCGTTGTCGCTGAGCACGTGCAGTCAAGCTAAGTAAGAATTAAAGGGTTCCCGTTTAGCGGTCGTTGTATGTATCTACTAAGTTGAGGGCGTGAGCAATAACAGTTTGGCCGCCTGTTTAAAATCAGAGTTACAATTGCTTAGAATTAGAAAGTAATTTCTGAAATTATTTTGATGTGTAAAATTTTGTTTTAAAAATAATAATAAATAAAATAAATTAAATAATTTGTTGCTCTAATAAAAATAGGGGTCCATTACGGTTACGTAGAACCGATTGTCTTGGGAGCTTATCCGGAGAACAGCACAGAACTATTGTAGCGATATAAAACAATCCCTAAATATTTTTCAAAATCGACCATATTTCTTGAAAAGATAAAAAACAAAGTGCACTCTGGAACGGATCTGGAAACCTTTTTTTTCATTTTTTTTCTGAACCAGCAAAATCTCAAGATATTGTGTTAAAGTTTTAGGTCATTCGGAGAAAAACTAACGAAGTTACAGCAGGTTGAATAACGGTACCTCCAGCTACCTGCGCTGAGTGTACAAAACTTTGAATCGATTTTCACAAATATGTTATTTTTAAAGTCGGTGACCAGCCTAACCAGGAAAAACTACTGCATCGATCGTTTTGAACAAATATTCTACATAAATATATGTAGCTCTCGAATGACGTCGAGTTTTTTTTAATTATTAACAATTTTACAATAACAAATAGGTCGATTTTTTCGTCTAAAATCGTCATTTTGGCTTGAAAATGGTACCAAAAAATGAAAAAATAAAGAAAAACTCAACGTCAATTGAAAGACAAACTAATAAACTAAAGAAAGCATTTTCATTTTTTGGTTTCGGATGATCCAATGATGTAGGCTGGTCACCGCACAAAAACTTCTTTTCGAGGTGCCTGCAGAGATCGACAATAAATCCGTTATTCCTCGCTATTTTTCGATAAAACTTTTTTTAAGTATCCTTCAAATGTTGTACTTTCATATAATAATAAGTAAAATAAACCTACAGCAATAATTTTTACTAAAATAGGTCTTTTTTCGACGAAACAAACCTTATCCCCCCTCTCTTTAAGGGGTCATTGTTTAACATTCTTTTATATGCGTACATGTATTTTCAAGATTAGTTGTTACAAGAAACGACATTTTAAGCATGCCTTGTATAGTGAACCCATATTTTATTCTTTCACAAAGACCATGTTTCTCTTAATAATCTGCCCTATATACAATGACTAAACCGCAAATATTAATATAACTTTCTGAGAACGTTTCAACGTTTCACAGATTACAACAATCTACATCTGAATCATACTTTGAAACAATACACATAAGTGAAATATGAAACACAAAAGCCGCTCTTAGGAAAAAGGGATTTTAGATTGGATTTACACTGAATGTGTTCTTTGTCTTTTTGATGACGAATATTACTATCAGAAACGGAACTCTAATTGAATTATCAATATTCTAGAACAAATAATTTAGACCGTTATTAACGATGAGTAGTTTTCTTCGAAGAAATTTAGGTGATGAACCAAAAATTCACATAAAACCTTTTGAGGATCTTAACAAAAATAACAAATTGGAATTATTGATGCGTTATTTATGAAACAATAGCTATTCAGGCGAGCTTTTCAGAGGTTAATATAAACAATTTTTATTATAACACCCGCAATCAGTTAAAAATTACGCATAAATTCTATAACAAGATTTCATAGAAACTATATAAACCACAACAAAAAAAATCTAATAAAATTTTATTTACACGATTACTGAAAACTTCGATAAACACGTCATAAATCTGGATAATTCCAAGTAGCTGGCGAAAGAGCGCTTTATTAGAGTTTACAAGAACAATGCCAACATTTGATAATTTTATATTTACACTCAAAACAAATACACATATATTCAACTATACATATGAAAAAAAATTAAAAAAAGAAAGAATGTGTAAATTATGAATTCTTCACGTGTGGGCTGGTATAATGAGTGCAACGAGCGTGCACAGCAAACGCAGTCAACACAGCTCATCGAGAATGCCCTACTCTTGTGCCTAAATTTAGAATGACGTTGTGGTGTTGAAGGCGCTTGAGTGCCACTCGTTTGTGCTGCAGTTCTCTAACAGCAACAACAAAAGTCGTCGTATAAATGAATATGTTTAAAAAAAAATAATAAAAATATGCTCCAACGCGTTGTTTTATGAGCAAAGTATGAGCATGAAGTTGTGCTGTTGTTGGCACGCAAGCGGGAAGAGGGGGCGGCTGGCAACGTCAAGCCTCAACTTGTTGTAGTCAGGTTCTCATAAGACGAAACGAAATTGTAACTGATTCGAAACTAATTGACCCATGCTACGTGCGCTCTTCGTGTGTTTGTTATAGCGCTAGCGAGACAATTGTTGCTAAATAAAGAAAGGTCAAATGGGTGGGCAGCGATTTAATTGTGTTGTGTTGTAAGTGGAAAAGCAGGCGAAATTCGAGCAATATTAGTTGTACATACTATGATAAAAAGTAATTTTCATTTGAAATATTATCTAACAGTTAATAGTTGAGAATTGTAATTGGTATAAAACTGGTATAACTGGTATAAAATTTCATAAAAAATCTCGAATTCGCGAAATTTCTAACCAGTCTCGCTTAATTTACAAAAAATAGCTGAGTTTGTGTAGTTAGCAGAAATTTTATTATTTTGACGCGTGTTCTTTTGCTGCTCGCTTATGACTGTCATGGAAAAAAAATTTAATCTATTGCGAAAAAAATGAAAATAGATACAATTTAGTGAAATCAAGTCTCATTTGTTACATTTATGGATTAGTCGAGTCCATGTAATTCAAACGGGAAGGATTTGGTAAATAATATATCTTGTTACAACAACAATTTGTTACACTAAGTTTAAATCTTCGCTGAAATTGTTTGAAAAAAAAAATTGTTTAAAAAAGCTCAACTTCAAAAGTTATAGTCTTTCCAAAACTGATCTCTATGCCATAGATAAAAAAGCGAATGTTCCAGGATGTAATCTAAAGGAAGATTATAGTGGGATCAAAAGTAGTCATGTGGACAGACGACATACATATGTATTTGCTGTATCTGAACTATAGAATGGTATAGCTTTTAAACCTCTTCGCATACCGAGAAAGCTGTGCTAAAGGACACCTCCTTGAGCGGACATTTTTCCATGTACCAAGTAAAATTTTTAGTTGGCGGACACCTCTCTTGGGCGGAAAAAATCGCTGTACGGTGAGTGTCCGTCCAAGATAGGTTTCACTGTAATATAATACATGGTATTACTTGGAAATCACGAGTATATATAATAGATTTTTTTTCTATCTGGAAAAAATTCGCAAAAGGCTCCGTCATATCCGTCATTTATCGAGTTCAAAATGGAATATTAGAGCTCTTTTGATTCGTGTAAAAGAGCGAAAGGATCTGCACAGCGAGTCAAGATGGTGGTCTGAATCAGTAATTTAGGGATACGGTTAACTATCGTGTAGACGACATGAACTTGCGAGCGAAACTTATGGACGGAGGACTGAATCTTCGCAATATTCAAGTGAGAACATAAAACTCTATATTATATTACATCTTTGCTTCCGCCGTTTTCCAATGGATTTCTCTAGGGTCAAGTACTGGTCGATTAAATCGTTTTATATTGATATTGGACATTCGTGTCAACATTAACCCAACAAAATATTTGTAGAGATCTGTTTGCATCCCAAATTTAATCTCAACTGAAAATGTCACTTTTGAAGCCGACTTCTCGACGTTTGTGGGAAATTTTGCTTTTCTTTTTTAATTCCAAGAAAAGTGCGGCTGAGGCTCATCGACATTTGTAACCGTTTTTATACAAAAAAAAACCTTAAATTTACAAAAAAACAGCGGAAGCAAAGTTGTAGACCTAATAATAAATACTATCTTTATCTAAAAAGTATTGGTGTATCTTAGACCACAAGGAGAGTTATATTAATTAATATTTTCTCTAAAAATGTGCAGTATGCTTGCCGAATACCTGTAGCGCTTTGTGTGTCAAAACTGTACAGTACATTGCTTGATCGCTCTATGAAGAGACTCTAATAAATCGCTGGTATATTAAAAAATAGATTATATAAACTTCAAATGAGCCTCATAAACCACTTAGGTAAGTCATAAAACAATTCAAACTAATTTTACTGAGTTCATACAAATCAATTACAGTTGGTTGTAAAAGTGTGCATCCAAAACCATAAATGCGTGAATAAATACCCTAGCTAATTCAATTATAACAATTACAACTAAAATTACATCATTTGTAATGAAGCTACTAATTACAAACAATGAGTTAGCGTGAAATGGCATTTTTACGTGCAGTTTAACCCGGAAAACCGAAAACCAAATTAAACTGATTATCAACGAAAGCATGCACCGATTGCAATATGCAATATCACTTAAATTGTTTATGCTGAATGACGATAAAAATTCGACAATTCGAAATTACAAGCAAACAACGTTTACGTTTAAAAGGTGCGAAAGCTTGAAAGACAGGCGAAGAAATTGAAGAATTTCGATAGCAAAACAATTGCACCCACCCAACAGCAGAATCTGCTGTTGAAATCTTTCCGCAATTATTTCGGTGAACTATAAAATTTTGTTGCACTTTTATGTGTAAACAGCTTTGAAGTTTGCTGTGAAGGAAATCTGTGTAGAAATACAAACAGATAAGAGTTTTCAAAGAATTTTCTGCTGCTGTTTCTGGTTTTGATTCCACATACAGAGTTTCACAAAAAGCCAAAAAATACGCACAAAAAAAATATAAAATCTAACAACAATAACAATAACAAAAAAAAAAATGAAATTGAAAAAAAAGGAAAAAAAAGAAAGAAAGCAATAGCAAAACCGTTACGCATTGCGATTGCAACATATTGCAGCCAAGCAGGCAGCACGTTGGCTAATTTACGATATACGAGTACATACAGACACCGTAAGAAGTGTCTTCATCACTTGGCAGCGACGCTAAATTTGTGTGTGCACCAGGCTATTTGGGTGAACCTGCGCGTATTTTATTCGTGGTATGTGGTACATACACACAGACATACATGCGGGTATATGCGGGAGAAGGTGTGTTTAAAAATAATACGACATTTGGAAATTGGGACAACAGAGGCAGCCAAAACACTGTATGCTATTGCAATCAAATTTATGTTTCACTTTTATTTGGTTACAAAATATGCCTGCGTGTGCGCGTGTGTCTTTAGTAGAAAGTGTTTACGTGTAAGTCTGAGGAAATATGCATAGCGTTGGTCAGTTTTCACGCTTAGCTGAGAAACTGTGACTCTTTCATATGAGTCACATGTCCAATGCAACACTGATAATGGAAGACGACTCTATTAGATAATGGTTGTTCGGAATTCGGAACCTATGGTTACTGCTTGCTCCGTATCCGAATCCAAATCCAAATTCAAATAATATTAATTTGTAAAGCATATACGAAACGGATCAACAATTCTCGAGATGGCCAGATCCACTTAACCTGATTGGATCGATATTTCAGTGGCATTCCCAAAAACCATTATTGTTTTCTCAGTAGAGTTCCTTAAAGTCTTTTGAGGCATGTTTTAAGACGATACAATATTAAATAATCTTCATTTCCGAGTCCCACAAATTTTTACTGAATCTAAAGTTTCACTTCTACGACAATTGGGCTTACTTAAACGGAACGGGATTTATATTCGTACAAGAATGAAGGGTTATTCCTTCCAAGGTTGGACCTAGCGAACCTAATGATGATTCCTAGTGATTCTTAATACAAGGTTGGACTGGACCTAGCAAATCTACAATTCCTACTGATCCTTAATACATTATTGTCTTATTACTTATTTACTTGTATCTCGATAGATAACTGTTCTTCTGAAGTACGTTCCTAGTTGAACATTGTACTTATGACACAGGTTATACGAGGTATATTCAAAAACTAACGGGAATTTCGTCCAAAAGTCCAAATGTTTTTATGAGTTTGGCGATTTTCACACTTCGTTTATTGTTTGTGAATTCTTGGCTAAAAACAGTATTGTAACGATGCCCTAACCTTCATCTTCGCAGACATGCTGCCTTTTTCCAATTACCAGATATAAAGAGAACCTTAAAGGGCCGTTGTTTTACAAGTAATTGGTAAATAACTAAAAGAGTCAACGGCTATCCCAAAAATCGAGTTTGATTAGAGTTTCGACGATTGGAAGAAACGCTGGGATAAGTGCATAATATCGAATTAAAACTATTTTGAAGGTGTTTAGGATTGCACTAAACACTCAAATGAAACGATGAAAGCGATTTAAGTTTGCACTAATTTATCAGGTTCGATCACTTTGATATGCAGCTGAATAATGAACAATCAAGAAGTAGGATCTTATGCTTAAGCTATGGATATATTGAAAAATGAGGTGCAAGAGAATAAACATAAGTAATATGATTGTAATAAACAACGGTAGAATGGTATGACATGCCAAAGCGTAAACAGATCACCTGATAATAGTGATGCCAGATTGAGCACAGTAAACCCCAGAATAACAAAACTTAGAACTAATATTTAACAGAAGGCGACAACATTATTGAAGGCGAATGTATAATTATTTTTTCAAAAACACGAAAATTCTCGTTATTTTTTTATCGTATATCTTTGCTTGTTTTTTAAAGTGAGTATTGGTTCGATCTAAAGTTCTTTATCACTTTATCCAATCGTTCTTGTTGTTTTCAAATAAAAAAATCACTTTTTTCAAAATAGTTAGTAACATAAATGACGTTAAATAAATTATAGAAGTAAACTTGTTAACAAATAATGTTTTTTTTTCGCAAAAAAAAAAGCTACGATCTTCACTTTCCCCCCGCGTTAAAACACATGCTTTATGCAAACAAATGACATTTATAATTTGATTTGATATTTCCTCAATTTAGAGTGTGTTCCAATCAAAGTGCAACCGCGAGCAATTGTCCAACATGAGTTTATTTTTTCAATGTCCAATCGCTAATGGACGGACCCTACACTCGTACTACTGTTCATCAATGTGAATGATGGATTGTATGGTTTTTCTTGTAAAATGTTGTTTTTTCTGTTTTTTGCTACTGTTGACATTTAATTTAGTTTCAGGTTTACTTTATCCGCGCAAATGTTCCTTTGTGGCAGCAAACAGAAGCGCAGACTAGTTGACGACAACGACGACTGCAACATGACAGTGGCAGATGTGCACAACCAAGCAAACAGACAGAGATACATGCAATTGTTCATAAAAATGCATAAAGCGTCCAAAGTTGCATAAATATACAAAAACATACATATACATATGTATGTGTGGATGCTCGCTTGCTTTTGCCAGTCTCTCCATATTGGACTCCAGCGACATTGACGGGCATGACTCATATTGGCAACAAAGCAGATTATTTATACATATGTACATGTATGTATGTAAGTATATGTGTGTGAATACATAAGCATGTGATACTTTCAAAGTCAATAGTGACTTAAATTGCATTAACTATTGCGACATTATTCAAAGCTTGTGCTTCATACGTAGTTCTGTGTAGCTGTGTATGTATTTGTAAGAGTATTTACGATGATTCTACTGTTCTTTACGGCAAGTGTACGAGTGGTTGATTAAAGTGACAAGGTGAATAGACCTTGAATGAGTAGTATACAAAGTACAATATGAACAGACAGATGCTAAATGGTATGGTCTATTTGTACAAAGGTCGAAAATCAGCAGGAGACAGGCCGACTCTGTTCACATCTGCTTTCGAATATTTACGTTTTTAGTTCGGATGGATGCTAAAAGACAAAATGTTTACTCATGATCGTGTTCAGAGCAGTGCCATAGTCCTTGAAATCGATCGCTCATTGAATGATACTCTGCTTTTTAAACTGTAAACCAAACTCCATGGCCTCTTCGGCCGCGATCTAAAAACATTGCTTACTATCGATTAGGTTATCTCTCAAACGATGTGGAGCAGTTAATGATAATAATATCATTATTTATGTCAATTTTACAATAAAATACTAATATATTTTTCTATATTGACAGAATCGATTTGAGTAAATTATAGATGGGTTCCGAAAGACTTAAAAAACTCTTATTGAAACTTGGAAAAACTAATAGTAGGCATTAGGCCATATTCAATTTCTTTTCTGGATATTAAAATATACAGGATCAGAGTTGATTACGTATTCTAGCGGTATGTTCAAAAAATAACGGGAATTGTAAATTTTAAAATTTTACGAGTATGAACCAACTGTTAAAAAAGCTCTCACTTCGTTGTTCGTAAATTCTTGACCAAAAACAACTCTTTAACGATGCCACAATCTCTATAATCGCCAGACGTGGGTCCTTTAAATTATTTCCTATTTCCAAAAATAAGGAGAACTTAAAAGGTCCATCGATTTAGATGTATTCGAGAAGTCACTGAGAGAGCAAAAGGTTATTCAAAGATCGAGTTTGAGAAGTATTTCGATGATCGGAAGCAGAGCTGGCATAATATCGAATGTGGAAGGCGACAACATAATGTAGATGAATGACTAAATATTTCTTTAAAAAAAAAACACGAAAATTCCCGGTATTTTTTGAAAACACATCGTTTAGAGCCAGTGTTGATCAATTTGTAGAATTAAAAACTAGATTAGTTAAGAACATTTTATATAATTTTCGAGTGTTAGAGCTTCTAAAGGAATATCCAATTTTCTAGTAAGATTTGTTTCGGAGAGACCGCAATAACTGTGGATTTCTCCTGACTTTTCTAGAAGATTATTTAAATCATGAGGCAACATTCTCCCCATTAAATAATACAACAAACTGCTTTCCAAGTAATATAAGTAAGGATGCTCTTATCGAAACCATCCTTATAACAACTTGCTTGAGACGAAACCACTTCCTCGGAGTATTAAGGCAGTAGTCTGCTTTACAGGCTTCAAAAAATCGATTTTTTTGTTTTGTTTTAAATCTCTTCCAGAGGCCAATTCGACATATTTTCGAAGCTAGAGCAGTTTTAGTGGCCGAGCGTCGAGCAATTGCGAATGCTAAGGCAGACTTTAAAGCGCGTTTTTTCGAGTTTTCATTTTCACATGTGTTAGAAAACGTTGCCGGCGATAGCAAAAAAAAATATATGTCCGATCGAAAAAAAACCAAAGTGATCTAGCTTCAGTATTAAATTATCTTCTATTTGAACTAAAAAAGTTGGACAAAAGTATTATTTAAACTACTTGTTTTGCAACTTAAAGCGAATTTTTTTTCTTAAAAAAGTGAATTTTTTTTAAACTTCAAAAAATTTGGAATTTTATAACTTCTTCGGTATTTTTTTAGTTCATAAAGAAAAGAAACATAAAAATTAAAAAAAAAAAATTGGTTCGACTGTTTCAGATTCGATTGACAAGTGTAGACTCCAGGCGCTACAGAAAAATACTTACAACTTTGAAAAAATTTCAATATTTTTTAATACTAAATATTGTTTTTTAAGCCTTAAATATTGTACACTATTGTCATAAAATTCCGTTTACCGCAATCATTACATTCCCTTTCAAAAAAAATACTAAAAAAAAAAATTCTAAAGCAGACTACTGCCTCAAAAATCATTTATAATAAATATTGTCTTATTATTCGTTATACATTTTTATTCTATAAGAAAATATGCATTAAGTAATGAGTAATCCACGTTTCAAAAACCGGCGTTTCTTCGACAAATTCATGAGCATTTATATAAAAGAAATAATTTAAGATAAAGTTATTAGAAACATATTTCTTATTTACCGCAAATATTTTTAAAGAATGTACGCATAACAAAAAGTGCGATAAAATTCAACATTTTTTATGCAAAAAAAAATTTAATTATAGAATTAATGTTTATACTTATGTATGTACATTCACACTGGCTTTTCCCACTTTATTTTAATATTTATTGTTATTATAACAACAGATTAATCACACTGAAATGAAACATAGTATGGTACAACATATATGGTACAATAACAAACAACAAAGAGTGTAGGTTGATAATGAACAAAGTGAAGGAGGCAAACTGGAGGGAAGCTTAACATTGGCAAGGCGGCCGCCACCGCCACTGCCTTTTCGGTATTTGGACATGACGCCAATTGTGTACACGCATGTTGACAAAACTGTCATAATAATTGAGTTGTAAATATGCATAACGCGAAATACTACTGCACAGACACAGACACAGACAGGGCGTAATAAATACATAAATGCATACAAATGCGTTGGATGACAAGTACACATGTATGTATATATGTATGTTTGCAGGCAAGTAAACGGGGTCAGCAACATTTACGTATAACAAAAAAAAGTGTAAATTATTAAGGTTCCGAGGTACGAGTATGTTACGTTTGGTCAAAGCTACGCTTCATATATGTATTAAATACAAGTTTTACAAATATTAATAAACATATATACATACATACATATCTATATATTTACATATATCTAAGTGTGTGATTTTTCGTAATTCTTTTCTTTTTGTACTTTTTAATATGCACAGCAATAAAAAATTGTACAACAACTGGCGAAATGTACTATGTATGTATGCGCACCAAAAGGCGGTCAGTCAGCCGGGCGCACAAACAACCGCAGACATGGACTGGCTATTGAACGGATGGGCGCATTCATTTGGGTGGTGTTGGCCTTAAAACAAAAAGCGAAATGTAAATATAAAATACAAAAACAATAAATAATAACAATGTGGCATAATGCAAAAATGCATGCGACAAAAATGGGCAGAAAAAAAATAAAAAAAAATGAAAAAAAAACAAATAAATTAAAAAAGAAATATTAAAAAAAAATAGCAAAGAAACACGAAACAGAATGAAAATTAATTTTTGTTGTTGCAACAGCAAAAGCGTGCAGTGCCAGAGGCAAGCGCATGCGAGCGTGCAGAAATGCTAAAGTCAATGAACCAATGCGGCAGCGCTGCGCTAGTATGGTCTTCTTTAACATGTCGCACTGGTGTGGGAGCGTGTGTGTGTGCACAAGCAGTGAAGAGTGAATGTGTCAAAATTGACAACTTTGACAGTAGGCGGTTCGAAAATTCGACATTTTTTTTTACAGCATTGCAGTGAAGTTGTGGTACAGTGTATTAAAGAGTAAATATCATGCGATCTTTCAAATGTGTTTTAAAGAGGACTTCTCCATAAAGGCAGTGAAAAAAAGTATCCGAGACAAATTATAATTTTAGGTTCAAGATAGTCAATAATTCTAACCTTCATATTTTCCGAAAATTATTGGTATATTACACTTCTCTTACTAGATCGACCGAACTTCGCTTCTTTTTGCAGGGCATATTGGTGTTCTTCAAGTCAAGTATAAGGCCCTAGAATTATTAAACCTATGTATATTGAGCATCTGTGCATTTTTCCTAGTTCCAAAAATAAAGATAATCTTAAAGGACCTTTGTTTTATAAGCATACGAGAAATCGCTGAAAGAGCCAAAGGTTATCCCAAAATTCGAGTTTGAGAAGTGTTTCGACGATTGGAAGAAGCGTTGACATAATAGCAAATGGGGTCTATTTGAAGGTGAAAACATCAATGTAGACGAATGGATACATACATATTTTCTTCAAATAACGAAAATTACCGTTATTTTTTTTTATCAACAACCCATTTTAATCTGTTAAAGAGAGTATTATAGTTTTGTTCACATAACGGTTGTTTGTAACACCTAAAACTAAACGAGTTAGATATTGGGTTATATACCAAAGTGACCAGGGTGAAGAGTGGAGTTAAAATCCGGACGTCTGTCTCACTAACGAAAAACGCCAGAAACACAAAATTTCACATAAGAAATGGCAGATGGAAGCTGCTCTCAGATTTTTTTACAAAATGGAAAATGGGCGTGGCATCGCCCACTTATGGGTCAAAAACCATATCTCAGGAACTACTCGACCGATTTCAATGAAACTTGGTTTGTAATAGTTTCCTTACATCCCAATGATATGTTGTGAAAATAGGCCAAATCGCTTCACAACCACACCTACTTCCTATATACCAGAACTTTGAAGACAATCTGAATCGTTTACTTTACTATATATAAAGTAAACACTAGTGAAGATATCGATGCAGAACTTTACACAAATACTATGTTAATAGTGTGGCAGCCCCATTCTAAAAATCACAGAAATCGGACCATAGGTTGTCAAGGCCCCATATATCGAACACGAGGACCTTGGTTCTTTTAACCTAATATTATGGTTTCCAACTTTCAATGGACTTTATACAATATATATGACGAATAAGTGGGTCAAATTGTGTATTATATAATATAAATAAAATTAAATAAATAAATTGCGAGAGTATAAAATGTTCGGTCACAACCGAACTTAGCCCTTCCTTACTTGTTTTAAATTTAAGTTGATATTAAGATATGAGGAAATATAACAATCGATCTCCTAAGACATAAAGAAAGATTATTTATCATTCGGAAAACCTAAAATAAAAAACCATTTTTTCAAACCAAAATTTTCGTTCGATAAGAGTTTATATAGTGCTTACGGAGTAGGAAATATAATTCAAGGTCTCAATCCATTAGATTTGGAACATAAGTAACGTATATATACTTTACAGACCCATAAGTTACACTGTATCTACACACATATGCATCGGCTTATATAAAAGCAATTGTGCGCAGACGCATTCGGCTCATTTGAATGTTAACGGCAAAAACTGGTATAAACTTGGCGTGAGCACAATTTTGCTTTCTTTCAAGCTTAGAAAATGCATAAAGCCTGCATGTATATATGTATTTATGTTCATGTTATGCTACATATATTGACGCTCATATGTATGTATGCCTGCATCTACAATAATAAAAGTAGAAAAAACACATGCCTCTGCTTTATTCGCATTTTTATCACTTTCTGTAAATTTTTCTTTCTTTGGAATACACACAGCGTCACACAATAAAGTGTACAATTATTTTTTTTTTTTTAAGCGGCGTTGAGCGATTTTTACTGCATTTGCAGCACTTTACAACAAATACAACAACCGTTCGCCGTGATTCAATGATTTAACTGTGCGAAAGAATTATTATTGAAAGCTCGTGTAACCGCAATAAGTGCTAAATGTGACAACAACAACAACAACAGCAGCAACAAAAACGCATGAAAAATAAATAAAACGATGACTCAGATCAGTTCTTAATCACAGTCGTGCTTGAGTCACTGTTAAATAAATAATGTGAAGAACTTAAATAAATTAAATAAACAATTTACATTAAATAATTGCGCTTTAATTGAATTGTGTGTGTGCACTGCACACGAGCGTGTAGTCCAAGCGTGATGATTAATGATTTATGAGAGATCTTCATGTTCATGTGAATCCAGCACCCGTCTAATGTCATTAAAAACAAGACTTTAAGTGAAAATTATCAATTATTACAACAATTTGTACATAATAAGTAGAAGTGCATGCATACAGACATACTTGTTTGCATAAATTAAGTCAAGGTTGCATGGAACCATCTAGTACACTTAGAACAATACAACAACGGTGCACTTGAACATCTCGAAAACAACAAATTCATTTATAAATTGTTGTAATTTTACAACAAAATTTACTGCTGATAATTTTGATGTAAAATCCCGCATAGGTTCTTCTTCTCAAAACTCAGCTTCGGATTCAGATTTGGTTAGCAAGCATAGTACTTCGAAAAGTTTTGAGCCAACCGGTATCGATTTAAAGTTTTTTTTAGTGGGCGTGTTTTAAAATTATTTAGAGTTTTGAGGAGTGGTTTATATAATCAGGCAATAAACAATGAAGATTACTCTATACAGATAATATTCGAGAAAAATCAATCAGACATTCCTCAGATTCTGTATTATCACAAATGCGAACCGGTCCCAGGGCTATTTTTCACTCGAACAAACTATACAAACCCTTAAATGTAAATATTAAAATCGAGTTGGGATTACCGAGACAGGCCAAACGATAGATCGCTTACTTAAGACCAGAAATCGCACCTCAACAAACATAAAGCAACACAGAAAACCAGTGGTTCTTAAATAAACCTGATGAAACTAATACTCAAGTTAGTTTTTCGAAAGACATAGTTTCGAATTTTTGAAGGTGAAGAGTGGAGTTCAAATCCGAATGTCTGTCTGTCCGTCTGTCCGGATAAGACATCTTGATGAAACTTGAAATGAGCAAAATCGGACCACTGCCACGCCCACAAAATGGTGAGAACCGAAAACACATAAAGTGCCATAACTAAACCATAAATTAAGCTATGGAAATAAAATTTGGTATGAAGGATCGCATTATGAAGGGGCATATTTGGATGTAGTTTTTGTGGGCGTGGCCCCGCCCCCTACTAAGTTTTTTGTACATATCTCGCAAACCAATAGAGCTATATAATCCAAACTTTCTGCAGTCGTTTTTTTTAGCCACTTCTTAATATAGTCCAAAAATGAAAGAAATCGGATAATAACCACGCCCACCTCCCATACAAAGGTTAGGTTGAAAATTACTAAAAGTGGGTTAGCTCACTAACCAAAAACGTCAGAAACACTAAATTTCACATAGGAAATGGCAGATAGGAGCTACACTAAGATTTTTTTACAAAATGGAAAATGGGCGTAGCGTCGCCTACTTATGGGTCAAAAACCATATCTTAGGAACTGCTCGACCGATTTCAATGAAACTTGGTTTTTAATAGTTCCTTACATCCCAATGATATGTTGTGAAAATAGGCCAAATCGCTTCACAACCACGCCTCCTTCCTATATACCAGAACTTTGAAGACGATCTGAATCGTTTACTTTACAATATATAAAGTAAGCACTAGTGAAGATATCGATGCAGAACTTTGCATAAATACTGCATTTATAGTGTATCAGCCCCATTCTAAAAATCGCCGAAATCGGAACATAGGTTTTTAAGGCCCCATATATCGAACACGAGGACCTCGGTGTTGTAACGTAATATTGTGGCTTCCAACTTTCAATGGACTTTATACAATATATATGACGAATATGTGGGTCAAATTGTGTATTATATAAAATAAAGTTAAATAAATAAATTGCGAGAGTATAAAATGTTCGGTTACACCCGAACTTAGCCCTTCCTTACTTGTTTTACAATAAAATTGACTGTTTATTGTTTTGTTGTATAATCTCATATAAGACGTTACTCAAACCACACCTTCGGCTTTAGAATTGGTTAAGAAGCATACTACATATTTGGAAGAGTGTAGACCCAACCGAAATCGATGAAAAAATTTTAGACTTGAAATTATTTTGAGGTTAGATATCCTCAAGAAATAAACTAGGTGGATGATTTTGTGCAGATAATCTTCAAGAAAAATCCATCCATGAGGAATGTCTCAGATTCTGTATTGTCAAAAATACGAACCGGTACCAAGACTATCTTTCGCTCAAAATAAAGACAACAAACTCTTAAGGGTAAATATTAGAATCACCACAGTGTTGGGACTACCGACTGACTGGACAGGCGGAACGTGGATCGCTGGTTAAGCTACAAACTCGCACCTCAACAAACAAAAATCTCTGAGTTAATTTCTAAAATGAGAATGCTGCGATCAAAAACCAAGAATAATATTCGAATCTATTTAAAAATACAATCAACTCAGAAAACCTGTGGTTCTCAAGCAAACATGATTGAACTAAGAGTCAAGATAGTTCTTCAAGAGACTCTAGACTTTGACAGTATATATTTTGTCACCAACGTAGAAGAGTTAGTACTCATTGTTCCGTTCAAGGTGACTAGATATTTTAAGACTGAAAAAGTTGCATACTCCAAAAACATGTAAGATTCTATCAATAATTCTAAATCTTGATTTTTTTTTAAATACATAGAATATAGACTGTATTCTATAGATCTGGCATAATCGAGTAGAGATAAATTATTAAGTGGTTATACCAGTTTTGTGAGATATCTCCAAGCGTTCTTGTAAAGAATTCAAATAAATTACTTTATTATTGCTTTCACGTGTAAATATTCTGAAAATAAATTAGAATGCATACATAGGGAAGTAGAGACCATTGGCGATTTGAGGTAGACTATAGATACAAGTATACTTAACTTATGTATTGTATGAGGCTTGTAAATTTATCCTGCATTAAACTTATTACACTACGTCAAACGTAACTAAAAAGCGCTCTCAACTTTCCACCACCAATGACTGCTATTTCCTTCTCGAGCTTTCTAATGCCACTATTGAAATTTGTATTATTATAGAAGGGTTGCTGCTGGACATACAATGCTGGTCACTACAATATGCATATAAATATGCAGTAAATGTATTCTAGCTAAAAGTAATTACAATAAGTATGATAGAACCTATAGAACGCACTGTTGCTGCACTGAATGCATATTCAAATCGATAATCAACATCGACTGCAACATGTTCCGATATCTATTTCAATGCATGCATACAACCAACTCCTTTGAGCGGATGTAGAGAATGAATGAATGGCATAGGGAAATGATAAGGGAATATGCAAATACGAGAAGATATATATCCATATGTTTATATATATGTGTTTTATATTAGATCATAGAGGGTGGCTTTACTTATAGTGGTCAGTATAAAGTGTACGCGTGAGTTGAGCAGCCGCACATTTGGTGTGCTTTTAAAGGGTAGGTCATCAAGTATATAATTTATGTGGTATATAGTTTTAAGAGGGTGTTTGTATTTTGGTATGTTTGTATTCATGGCATTTATTCATTATCAGCTAGTGGCAGGCTTTGCTACTGTCGCATATTTCACTTACTATAAATTAAAATACACAGCAGGCGGGTCTGCAGGCTATCAAAATGAGGGTTACTCATTTCACTATTGCGGTCATGCAAAAGCATACACTCATACATACATACACTTTTCTGTATGCAAATTTAAATTTATCAAACAATTACGCATTTAGTGAAATTATCAGTTTCGAGTAATATGCGAACAAAGAACTGCAAAATCATAAATAGTATTAAAACATAATATTGTAACTGTATATGTATATACTATAGTTTGCTGAAAATATATGTATATATATATTTCGCCATTAAAATATTGTAGAAAATATAAGACGCGAGACAAAAATGTATACATTTCCTACATATACGAGGTGTGTTCAAAAAATAACGGGAATTTTTAAATATTCAATTTTCCAGAAGTCCAAATTAGCCTCCATATTCACCAGACATAACTCCGTGTGACCTTTTTTCTATTTCCAAAAGTAAAGAGAACTTTAAAGGTCCGTCAAACAGAAGATAAATCGTTGAAAAACTCAGAGGCTATCCTCGAATGGGGACTATTTTAAAAGCGACAATATTAATGTAAACAAATGAATAAATATTTTTTATTTCAAATAACGAAACGAAATGAAATTCCCGTTATTTTTTGAACACATCTCGTATTAGTCGTACTCGCTACTCGTATTAGACGTAGTCGCTTGCTATGTTTAAGTTCTGATCAATTTTCAAAACAAAAAAAAAAACACAAACAGAAGCAACAAAAAGAGATCATATATGGAGATCTATTGAAGTGCTATAAAAACTTGCTCTATCACTTTCTTATTATACCAGTTTATACTAAATGTTTGTTCGATTCGCCAATCCCTAAGATTTATCAATCGAATACTGCTCTATTAAATTTATAAATCTTTTCTACTTTAGCATCTTTTCGTCCAATCTGCTCGTTAACCATGAATTTTGACCTTCTCGACTTTTCTCAATATCAATTAATCAACAATAAAATGGTCCAAGACCTTAATACATAAATAAATGTTATTGTCTATGACTCCATTTCTATTAATATTTCAAGAATTCTGTGATGTTCCAACTCATTTTGAACCACTTTGATTCTTACTCAACCAATTTTATACTTATTAGTGTAGTATGCTTGATATCTATGTCTCATGCATTTTTGACCACAAAAAAAATCCAAAAAAATTAATTTTCACAATGCGTGTATGTAAATTTAATTATTATTTTTCCCTCATATACTACAATATTGATTATATTTTAATATGCAACACAGCTGTTAAGTTACGTATTCAGTAAGCGCCTAAGCAATTTCCGAAATAACACGATTGCCGTTTACGAAATATGCTGGCAGGTGGATAGTGAAAATTTTTACACGATTCAATTAAATGCACGAAACATAATTATTTCTTAACGAATTTCCTCAAATTCGAATCAGTGGGTATAATAATAACAAGGTATAGACACTATAAAAATGCATTTGGAGGTTCGATAAACGGTTTATATTTTCCTGAAAGTTAATACAGTTGAACTTCACTAACTCGAATCACCTTAAGGGGTTATATACAGTTAGACGGCAGAAAAAAAGTGAATTTTCCAGAATTTTTTCTGAGAAAACTTTCTAATTTATTGATCCAAAAATTTATACACATATTATGGTATCTTTTAACAGTATTTTAAGACTTAGTACTAGTAAAAATATTTATTTGAAACAGAGCTACAGTTGATCTCCAGGAGCTCCTCTCAAAAAAGACGTTTTGCGGTGACCACTATATCTGGATCATCCGAAATTAAAAAACCAAACAGATTTCGTTAAAATAATGTCAAATCTAGTAATTAATCGAAGGAATAAGCAAAATAAAATTTTTTGACAAAATGGCGGTTTCTCAAAAAAAAAAAAAAATCGATTCTACACCGAAATTTCGGCCTTAAATTGTTTATAAAAAAAAAAAAAATATTTATCGGAGAGAAAAATTCTACGATTAATTACTAAAAAATATATTTAAGAAGGTCGTGTTAAAATTTGAGACTAATCGGTCTAGCCGTTTTCGAGTAATGTTGGTCACCGACTTTGAAAACACCATTTTGAGATAAACGCGTTTAAAGTTTGGATCTTGTACTTCCAAGCACTCTGAAACGTCTTTTCAAATTTTTCATTTGCTTGTAACTTTGAAAATATTCACCGGAACGATATGAAATTTTCTGTGTGTATTCTTAAATATATGTACATTAAGAAAATGAAATAAAAAAAATCGATTTTTTGAAAATTCTAACTGTATATAACCCCTTAATCCACAAAAAAAACTTCAAGCTAGAGGGACTTCCGAGTTACAAAAGGTAATTTGTATGAATTGTGACTTCTAATGCCAATTCAAGAGTTCGAGTTATGTAGAACTTCGAGTTATGGAAGTTCAACTGTATTTAGACCATTTTATAAGCGTTAAAAGTTTGTTGGCTGAAGTTAATAGTGGTTAATACGTTTGTTTTTAATAAAAGATGAAGTCGGATTAACCGCTATTGATGAGATAAGGCGGCTAAATCGAAATAAAAACAATGCAAAAATGGTTTCTTCAAAAGAGCCTGAAATTCTATTTGAGATGTTAAAGCTTTTTTTGAAACAAAAGTTCTACGTAATCTCTGTCCAAACATACAAAAATTCAGCTAGCATTTTTGCTTCAAAAATCACTGCACTCTAGCAAATCGCAAGTCAGTTTAACAATATTCGCAATCATCAAAACAGGTTTCTAAGATGCAAAACAATAAAAAAAATCGTAAATTTCGAACAGTAAAGGAATTCTGGCATGCAAATGTGAAAAAGAAGCGAAAGGTTTGGCACTAAAACAATAACAATAAAAATGGGGAAAGGCAATGGATAGCGATCATAAACGACGAGGGAACACAACACAACTTCTTGGGTTGACCTGTGTGCAATTGGTACACTGCCAAGTGCAATTTCGCCAAGTCAACGCTGCGAAAAAAAGCAAGTTTCAAGTCGTAAAATAAAAGTAAAAGCAATGACAAAAACAACAAAAGTATACCGCAAACGACTTGCAACGACAAACGGACCATTTGAAAATATTATTATTCCACAATATCATTTATAAGGCAGTTGCCATAAGCTAATGCGCAATTCACAGGGTGACTCATATATTTAAATAGTGAGTGTGAGTAGTAAAGCGCGCTATTTGTTGACATAAAAAATTATTGCAATAAGAGAAAAAAAAACAATTAGCCACACTTTACGCTTTAGACCTTAGAATTTAGCATTATTACGACCTAAGGTAATGCGAGCGTAAATAATGAGCGCTTAGCAACATTTGCCTTGATGATATACAATAACTTCCAATTAAGTAAACAATGTAAGGCAAACATGGAGTTAATATGTATGTTTATTTAACTACATTTATAAAGCGCTCAAATTGCTAATCTAAAGTATATGTGTACACACTGCGCCACTTTCAACATTGACATGCAACTCAAGGAGGATTCACACGTTCTAGACACTAATACTTATGACGAGTGCGATTGCGACTACTTAAAGTGCATAGATATTCTATAACTCAAACACACTCATACATACAAACAACTATAAAAATGCATATAGAATGCATGGCAAGAATTGTGCACAATTTGAAGCTAATTAGTGTTGATATGGCTCCCACACCCATAATGGCAGCACGACAACTCCACTTTCAAGATTGCGTAATTGTGTATAAATTTATAGAATTGCATGCAGCACTTGTTGACATGCGATTTTGAGGAAGTTTTTTTTTAAGTTATGCATAACTTCAGAAGAAAGGCCTTTAAAAAGCTGAGCTGAGACTTAGCTGAACGGCATCTTTCAAAATTTGTATATTTACCATACTAATTAAGAAATAATACTTTTTTATTTTTGAAAACATTTTGATCTAACAGTTATCGATATTTTTAATTTCGATTATTTTTAAAATTGTTATCGATTTTCTCCAATCTTTTTATACTCTCGCAACAAAGTTGCTAAAGAGAGTATTATAGTTTTGTTCACATAACGGTTGTTTGTAACACCCAAAACTAAACGAGTTAGATATAGGGTTATATATACCAAAGTGATCAGGGTGAAGAGTGGAGTTCAAATCCGAATGTCTGTCTGTCCGTCCGTCTGTCTGTCCGTCTGTGCAAGCTGTAACTTCAGTAAAAATTAAGATATCTTAATGAAACTTGGCACACTTATTTCTTGGCACCATAGGAAGGCTGCTTTCGAAAATGAGCAAAATCGGACCACTGCCACGCCCACAAAATGGCGAAAACCGAAAACACATATAGTGCCATAACTAAGCCATGGAAATAAAATTTGGTATGATATGCATATTTGGATGTAATTTTTTTGGGGAAGTGGGCGTGGCCCCGCCCCCTACTAAGTTTTTTGTACATATCTCGCAAACCAATAGAGCTATATAAACCAAACTTTCTGCAGTCGTTTTTTATAGCCACTTCTTAATACATTCCAAAAATGAAAGAAATCGGATAATAACCACGCCCACCTCCCATACAAAGGTTATGTTAAAAATTACTAAAAGTGGGTTAACTCACTAACGAAAAACGCCAAAAACACTAAATTTCACATAAGAAATGGCAGATATAAGCTGTACTCAGATTTTTTTACAAAATGGAAAATGGGCGTGGCGTCGCCCACTTATGGGTCAAAAACCATATCTCAGGAACTACTCGACCGATTTCAATGAAACTTGGTTTGTGATAGTTTACTTACATCCCAATGATATGTTGTGAAAATAGACCAAATCGCTTCACAACCACGCCTACTTCCTATATACCAGAACTTTGAAGACGATCTGAATCGTTTACATTACAATATATAAAGTAAGTATTAGTGAAGATATCGGTGCACAAATACTATGTTAATAGTGTGGCAGCCCCATTCTAAAAATCGCCGAAATCGGACCATAGGTTTTTAAGGCCCCATATATCGAACACGAGGACCTCGGTGCTTCTAACCTAATATTATGGTTTCCAACTTTCAATGGACTTTATACAATATATATGATGAATATGTGGGTCAAATTGTGCATTATATAATATAAATAAAGTTAAATAAATAAATTGCGAGAGTATAAAATGTTCGGTTACACCCGAACTTAGCCCTTCCTTACTTGTTATACATAATATTTTTACTTATTTATCGATTATACAAAAATTTTAAATAATAATCGATTATATTTTATGTGCACTGTTATCGATTTTTAAAATTTCGATTTCTTTTTAGTATTATAATTTTGATTATATTATTTGAAACAGTAATCGTTTATATTTTATATGCAGTTAACTTGTTTGAACTCATTATAAATTTCTATTCCGTATCGATATTATACATAATAAAGTTACAAATCGATTGTATAAATTTAAAATATGTATCGAATACATTGTATGTGTAGCTATCAAGTTTGAAATGTTATCGAATTCTTGTTATCGATATTTTTCGAGTGCTGTTATAAATTTTCTTCCATTTTAACACGAATTAAAAAAATTTATCGATTATATTTGGTATCTGGTATCGATTTTTATTTGCAATTGTGTTGATAGTGTCATTCTTCTCTATGTTATACATAAAATTTACCGTTTTATTTAAATTATTTTCGATAAATTTCGATTTCGATAATAATCGATACATTAAATTTATCCATATTAAATTTATCAGTTATAGATTTCCTATTTTTTGCACTAAAAAATATTATTTTAAATGATAGAACTTATTAAATGAATAGATTTTTTCAAAGCAAAATTAAGTCAGCTTACAAAAATAAGATAAAAATCCATCTTTAAGAGGACATTATAGTATTCCAGTTAAAGTTTATACAAGATCTAGCGCCAGTACTTCAATTAAGTCATCATAAATCGATGTTTCATAGGTATTGCTATAAAGAAAAAACTAGATTCTTGCTTCCTAGTAACCCAAAAATCTTATTTTTTACAAACACTGTATGCCTTTACCTACTGACCGCGCACATTATAACATAATTTCTCTATTTTTATGTCACAGCAGCAAGTGGCTGTGCGTTTGAATTACTTAACATGCTTATTTTGCAACATCTTTATCACTTGCCACATCAGAATAGAGCTGCTGGTGCCATTTGGCACACACAAATGCCACCGTACCTACTATATACACGATGACACATGCCGCAAGGACCCTGTAGCCTGCAGTTGCATGCAACATGCCTTTGTATAGCGTAATTTAAGTCCTTGATTAGCCCGCACAGCTGCCATTGTTAACTCCACACAAACGAGTGACGAGACAAAAGCCACGGAAGACCAGCAGGAAGTAGCCTCTTCTCGGTGCATTGTTGTCCTGCATTATGCGGTTGCAAATAAGAGCACTCCATAAAAGTGAAAGGAAATGCAAGACAAGTGCACATATCCTTTTTATTGCATGCAAGCGAGTTTGAGGAGTTTGTGAATTAGTTGGAAGAAGACAACGAAATAATGCAGCACAAAATTTAACCGCATAATGGAAACAGGCTATTTATAAAGATTACAACGAAATGAAGAAAATGGGATAATTATATCAAGATATAAGTTGGCTTCAACTCGTCACTTCTCTACTCGTTATTTGTATGTAATTTATGCCATTTATACCAGCTGCTAGTTCGATTCGTTATTCCTAAATGTTTTTCGATTTGAATACAATTATAAATAACACGGAGAATTATCGAAAGAGTTTATGTGACTTGGATCAGTTGAAAGGTCAACGTATTATCAAAAGTTTGCTAACATCAACTCAGCATATAATTAGGGCAACCACAAGTGATAACATTTTTTGGCGAGCGTAAGTTTTTCAGAATTTTTGTTTTTAATATAATATTTAAATTTAAAAAACTAAGGAAAACATAAAAAATTAAAATCAAAAATGTTTTACAGCTATACTGTTCAATATAAAAAAAAGAAACATATATGCATCGCTATATATGAGAATATATATAAAAATGTAAATTTAAAAAAAATCCGGTTCGGTTTTTAACAACTAATTAGACACGTTCATTTTAATTGCCTACCTGATTTCAAAGATGATTCAACACAAGTGTTGGAATGACTTTGAAATAAAAAATTTACGATAATGTATACATAAACTTTTAAGATTCTAAAATGTTTACAACGAAAAAACAAAATCTCTGAATCATCCAATGGTATGGAATGGAATAGCTATACAATTAATATATGTAAATGAATGCGAAATCTCAAGCGAGCACTAGCAGGCTAATAAGAAATTATAAACACTTGGCGGTGTCAAAAAAGAAAATTTTAAAATAAATTTGTCTACAAAAACTTTATGAGCAAGTATTTCGGAATTTAAAATTGTTTCCAGATGAAGAAAAATATTAATAGCAAAACTGGAATGAACAAAGCAACAATGGCAAGTTTACTATTCGTGCTAATATTTACGAAAATCATTGATTAAACAAGATTGCAGATGGAAATTAGAGCAGAACGAATCATTGACGTCAATTTAGTCGGAACAAGGTAAACAATACGCGCGACAGTAAATAAAGGAAACAAGCAGATTTTACTATTTATTTTCAAAAATTTTGTTAAATGATGCAATAGGCAATTCAAAGTGGAAATGAAGATGCAAAAAGAGGTGGGAGAAAAGTTGTGCTGGCTGTTCTTCGAGATCAAATGTTAAGTGCTTCTGAGCAGTTAGTTAGAAAAACATTTTTTGAGGGAAACATTAATGATAATAATAAATAAATTGAATAAAAAAAAATAATACATTAATTAATTAAGAAAAAAATTAAAAAATAATAATAAGAAAATAAATAAAAACAAAAATAATAATAAATTAAGAAAAAAATCAATAAAAAAATAAAATAAAAAATAATAATAAATTAATTAATTAAGAAAAAATTAATAAAAAAATAATAAAATAAATTAAAAAAATAATAATAATAAAATAAATAAAAACAAAAAAATTAATATAATAATAAATAAATAAATTAAGAAAAAAATTAATAAAAAATAAATTAAAAAATAATAATAATAAAATAGATACAAACAAAATAAAAAAAAAATATTTTAACATTTCAATTGCCAACGAACATAAACTTCCTCATTTGTTTTTTTTTTACTATTATTCACAGCTGCAAGGTCTCCGAGTCGGTCAATACTACACTATTAAGTGAACATGAAAAAATAGTAAAAATCTTGTTACGCTTTAAACACTCGACATCAAATTGCTGCTAATTAAACTTGCTACTATTATAACTTTGTTTGCCAAAGTCGGGGTTGGCGCTAAAACGTGATCTTAGCTCAATTTACATGTAAATAAAGTGGCAAGTGCACCTATGACGACAATGTTCCGCGAAGCATAAAAGAGTTTTTCTCACTTTTTTCATTTATTTATTTTTTTTTTATATTTTTGAATGTAAATATAAAGTAAGGCACACCAACGGCGACAACAGTTTAAAACAAACAATGTTTGTGTATAAATGTAATTAGCGTCGTAATAATTAAGTGTAAAAATAGTAGAAGAAATAAATAAAAAATTTAAAAATAAGTTGAAAGTGTAGTAAACTGGAGATTCAAAAGACAATTGCACAGAAAATAGCAAAGTGGTATGGCATATGTAAACATAACCTAAAAGTTGAAAAAATGTTATAAGTAAAAATAAATAAAAATAAGAGTAGTTTCACAAACGTTTTGGGCACGTTTACTTATGTCATTTGGAGTTTGTAGCAAAAGTTTTTGTTCGAAAATATATTTGTATGTATTTACTTTTGTTTAGTAAGATCAGGATTGGTTAGTATTTTTTTTTTTTTTAATTACAAAATTAAATATTTGTATTCTTTGTTTAAGTTTTATTTTTTATAATTCCTGTGATTTTTAACATTTCATGACCCAAAAATTACAACGTTTTGAAAAAAATAATTAGGATTAATACATAATAAATTAATCAATATATTTTAAAAATTTCGTAAGGACTTTTTGAAATTTTCAAAATATTTTAAAATAAATAAAAAATAGTTCGTTATTTAAAAAAATATATTAATAAATAATTTTAATAAATTAATTAACTATTTTATTAATTAATTCGCGAAACCCAAAAAAAAATTTTTAATCAAATAATTAAATAATTAATAATTTTAAATAAATAATGAACTATTTTTATACATAGAAAATATTTTTGTAAATAAAAAAATTACTATAATAAATTTTTCCAAAAAAAAACAACAACAACTAACCACAGTCATGATCAAATATCTCCTCTCTCATGAAAAAAAAAGTTCAAGATTGCTACAACAAAAATTACGCACGCAATACAACTATTATTATGTGAATAATGTTGATTGCAATTTTTTTCTGCTGCATAATTTAAAATCAAATCAACATATTTGACTTGTTAATCAAATCAAGCAATTATCACATCACCTAAGCTACCTCAGAGCTTATCAATGTATATTTGCGCTTTACTTATATTATATTTTCCGGTATGATACATACATAATAAAATATATAAAAAATTATACAGTCAGTTAACTACACAGAAATGTGTTAAATGTCATGAAATTTCGTCGAAGGAAAGTAAGTGAAATGTCTTAAGGCTGCTGAGTAATCTCGCTTTATAAATATGCAAGCAGAGATAAGCATTTAAGTTGATGGCTTAGTAAAAATAGCGTGTCAATTGATAAGGAAAGTAAATAAAAATATGAAATTATGCCAAATAAGCAGACAATAATTTGTTGTTGATACTCGCATGATTTTGCGCATTGAGTATATTGCTCAAGAATTAATTTATTTTATAATAAAAATTATCAACCTTCGTGGGACCTTGAATTTTTTTTTTTTCAATATTTTATAGGCAAATCTATGTGGGACTCAAAAATTTTTCGTATATGAGTCTAAGCATAACATTTTTGCAGTAATAGATCGAATACTCTTGATGTTGTGGGGAGAAACTGATAACTACACACAACAACTATCATTCTTGACTACACGGCTTTGTAATATTTCCCAACTGACACATACTCAAGTATATGTACTCTCATCAACCCTCTACTTCTGCTTCTTAAATAAAATCATTTCATAACAACGTTTAGTTACACGTCTTCTCTACAACATTAGAAATATAAATCCAGAAAGCACTCTAGATAATAAAATAGAGCAGAAAATATGTGTACTTAAAAGGTATTTAAGTACATAAAGCAGAAGTACTCATATACAGCGATAAAATTTCAGTGATTCAACGGATTTGATGAGCAGGTAATCAAAATTAATACAACAAAATTAAAAAAAGTAAATATGAGTATGTATGTATGTACAATAAGTAAATATTAGTTTTAAAACATAAACTATGGCGCTTCAAGTGATTGCGAGGGTTGGTGCCATGTCGCGATAAGCGTAAGTCAGCAATAGTACTTTAAGATAAATACGCAGACAAGCGCTAAAGAGTCAACAATGTTGTTCTTGTTGTTGTTGTTGTACTTATGCACATAATGATGATAAAAAGGTTGAACGACATACATAAATAAGAGGAAGAAATAGGAAGAGGTCTGAGCGCTGCTAGCTAAAAATCCATATAAAGATGTAAGTACAGTGTATAGTGCTGCTGACGCAAACTTAAGTTTATTCTTATCGTCACTGCAGTGTTTTATTTGCTTCAGCGTAATTTATTATTACTATGAATAATTATTTATTAAAGTTTTTTTTTTGTTTTTCACTAACATGCTTTTAAACACTTATAATTAAATGTAATTAGGACGGAAGTGAACTTTTTGTTGCATCCTGCATAAATGGCATTTTTATTTAAAGTTAACATGTTTTTTATAATGCTGTAGTTGTTGTTGTAAAAGTTTTAGATTGGATTTTATTGCTCCTAATGGCAATCCTCTAATCCAAGTGCACTTTCGGCAGAAAAAATTGATTTTTTGAAGTTTTTGTTTTTGTATATTTTACGAATTGCTGCCAATTTTACAGTCCTTCACTTAATTAAAATACGGATTACGTAAACCGGACTGTCGTAGCAATGTAACTATTGGATTTAGTAATTTCTCCATTATTTAACACTATTGCACTTGTATATTACACATTTGTTAGTTGTTGTTGTTTATATTATATTAAATGCACGTAATTTTTATTTTAATTCCGTTAATTTATAAATTTTAATAAACGGAAATTATAATATACAAAATATTTTCAAACAATAACAATTAAAAGTTGTATGCCGCCACAAAATTAACTATAGAACAACAGAATGCACGCATATTTAATAAAACAAAAAAACAACAACACTTAAACAAAAATCGTCGTGAAAAAATACGAAAGAAATTATATGCTGAGAATGCTGGTTCAATTACATGTAATAATCATATGCTCGATTTGACGATTATACCCACTCATATAAAAAAAAAAATTATGTAAATTTTGTGGTAAACGGAAAAGCATACACGTAAAAAAGAAATGTGCGTAAGCTTTTATAAACTATGAAAAACATATAAAATCTATAGGTAGAGAATGCGCCAGCGTGTCTGGCGGCCGGCTGACTACAACATGACAATAATCATGATTACAGTAATGAGTATACACGCATTTCCATATACAAACATATAAACACACAAATATAAAAAAAAACTGAATGAAGATGTGAACATGAAGTGAATGCAGGCAAAGTGACTAACTAATGCCAGACAGCAAGCGCTAGCCAGTTGAGACAGTCAGTTAAGGCGTCATGTCGTCAAAAGTGCCAATGTTTGTGAGTGACGCGTTATGCGGTTAATTCATAAATTATTAAACAGTCGCTCCAAGACGAACGAGGAAGTGCATACGAGTACAATGCAAATGCAATATCTATTATTGTGACGGGCATGCACATCAGTGATAGTGAGAAAAATGTGACACGCTCTCTGCCACAGCAAAACCGTACAACCGAAGTAAAGCAATGCTGCTCCACATGCAAACGTTGCACATCAAACGCTGTATAAAATCCAATGCAGCGAAGACAGCTGAGCTGCTGTATATGCTTTTGCAACATTTCTTGTTTGTTTGCTACACGTTTTTTCGTTTACTGTTGATTTACATTTTCTATACGCTTCAACGCGTCAATGCAGTCTCGTGACTGTGAAGTAATTTCAGGGTAATGTGGGTGGGTTGTGTCGCTTGCCGGTAGTAGCTGATGACATTGGTGTTTGCATTAGCTTGACAGGGGCTGAAGTACTCTTTGGCATTATGAATAATGCACCCTTTCGCATGACGTACATACTCGTATATTCGCATGTGTACTATATGCATGCGTTAAGCTTGTAAAAAATCTTTGCATTTTGTTGTTAGTGACCTTGGCAAGGATGTTGTCATTCAAGGCTATATATTGATGTGCCAAGGTTTTTAAAGAAGCTTTTTTACATGTACATACATACTCACAGCAGTTATGTAGTTATACATTTGACTATAGTAGGTACATATTATTAATAATGAAAATTGTTTAATTTGTTAATTAATAAATAACTTTTCATAAAGACTCACTTATTAAAGGTTTTCTGATAATCCTTGATTTGTTTCCTCGAGAACTCATGGAATTCCGTATATACGTTAACTACTTTGAATTGATGTGGCACTTCAATGCCTGCTTCTTGCGAATCCATAATTACTTGTCTGCGATTCAAAATATGTGTTAATTCAGACGAGTCACTGCCTGCGGAGGACGAGTCACAGCTGCCCGGACGCCCCAACGATGGTCTGTTCCCACTGCCGTTGCTGATGGGCACACCAGTTACAGATGACGATGCAGACGAAGCATTTGATGATACCGACATTTTAATGAAATTTTATACTTTGTTTGTGTGTTACAAAAACTAGCTTGATTGCTCACTTGCGTAGGGCGTATTTTCTTATAGTTTTCAACTTGCACTTTATTGTAATGCTGCAGTTGCAGGTGTACACGTATGTTTCACTTGTTTATTTTATATTACACTTCAGATTCCTTTCCAGCGGGTAGGTCATCGAGTACACACCCTTATCAAGTTGTAATACGAATGACAGGATACAAAGGATAGCAGATTAAACACGCACGCACACACAATGTCACTGGCAAAATGACAAACACTTGTGGGGTCGGCTTTAGTATAGTATCCCCCGATTTCAGAGTTAAAATGGGTATGGTTGGAAAGAGGACGATCTTCAGATTACGAATATATATAATAGTTGCCGCAGGAGACTTATAGTTTTCGAGATATTCGCATTTAAAGTTGAAAATTTCACAAATTTTATGTGGCGATATTTCGATTATTACATAACTTTTAATTTATATAATGCGCTTATTATACACTAACACTTCACTAAATTGTTTCCACATACTTATTTTATATCAATTGGTTTAATATTTGCTTTAAATAAGAATTTTAATTTTTAAACAATTTTGTTTATATGCACAATAACCATGTTGACAGATATCAAGTGTTGCCAAATCTACATATTTTACAAACGAATAAAAGTTAATAAAAAAATTACATGATTTTTAGTACATTTATTCCTGTTTCTTGAAAAACCATGATATTGGGTGGACCAGAGTTATTTTCCAAAAGCGCGGCCGAAGGCCGCAATTACAGAAAAAACAAATACGCGAAAGATTATTATTTTTATTTTCATTTGTTTGGTTATGGCAACACATGATATCTGTCAACCTGGTTATTGTGCATGTAAACAAAATTGTGCAAAAATTAAAATGCTTATTTAAAGCAAATATTAAACCAATTGATATAAAATAAGTATGTGGAAACAATTTAGTGAAGTGTTAGTGTGTAATAAGCGCATTATATAAATTAAAAGTTAACTAATAATCGAAATATCGCCACATAAAATTTGTGAAATTTTCAACTTTAAATGCGAATATCTCGAAAACTATAAGTCTCCTGCGGCAACTATTATATATATTCGTAATCTGGAGATCGTCCTCTTTGCAACCATACCCATTTTAACCCTGAAATCGGGGGATACTATACTAAAGTTTCCCCCACTTGTGAAAACCGACTTTCGATAAAAATAGAATAAGGATACAGAAATGTCCAAAAATACAAATACGCGCACAAATTTCGATAATTGCCGCCAAGCGTGGGTGGATAGCAGAAAACTATGTTTGTTACTGCAGCAGTTTTAAAACGCGTTTTTTGTAGAGTTTTAGTTTATTTTTCAATGTTTAAATTTTACTATTACAATTTTGCTTGCTTTTAAAACTGGGTTTTCTTTATTTAACTATTTTTCCGTTACTTTTTACCGCACCACGAACTATGTGAAAATATGAACGTCCGCACACAATCACGAAAATAATTGCAATGATTGCCAGAAGCACAACCAATACTGGTCGAAGTGGCCTTTTCCAATTGGAGATATAGAGTTGCCGTATTTGATAAATACATTAAGAAGTGGAGCATTGCCAGATTGTTTGTCAAATAAAAAAAATTTAAATGCTTAAGTGAATTTTATTAATTTTGTATTGTTAAATATTGATTCGTAGGAAAAAATAAGCTTACAATTGTCTCAAAAAACTTAAATTTGACATTTTCTACAGTTTAATTGCTTTCTAATTCATTTTCAGTAAATATAATAAATGTTTCACGTTGAACAGAAAATTAAAGCTTATTGGTGGATTTTGCATTGAGGAATCATAGATGCGTTTTGCGGCATTTTACATACGAAACGCCGCAGTACTTACAATTTAGTATAATGCTACTGCATTTAATAAAATTAAACAAATTCTTCAGAGCATTTAATTAAAAACACCGTAATGCACTTTGATACTTTATTTATTCGAAAAATTTCGATTTATTGGGATTTGCGAATATAGCTTACAAAGAATGTAAACACAAATACTAAGTTACGACTAAACACAATTTCCTTTGCTAATATTCTACTTCTAGACTACTCTTGCTATCAGCACTTGACGATTCTTCGGGTTCATAGTTTTCATATAAAGCCATACCACGATGATTGAAGGTGTAAAATGACGGCAAGTTGCCCAATGTATCCCAAGATTTCTCTTGCATATCAACGGTGGCGCGTATTTCCTTGAAATTACCAACCACTTGTATTAAATTGTACACGACGACCAGCAGACTGACCACAGTCTGCACAACAACCTAAATGTGGAAATAACAATATTTTAATATAAAGCAGGAACATTTGGCGTAAACACTGTTGTACTCACATCTACCGGTAAACGCGTCCAGTCTTGTTCCGTCAGCCGTAAATAGGTGCGATCTAGCAATACACAAAATGCAATTTAAATCATTTGTACAATTAATGCTTTGATTGACTACCAATACTTACGATGTGCAGCTGAAAAAGCGGCATGTAATAAACTTATCAAACCGGTAATTAGCATGATACGATTCACGATTTTTGTGCCCATTTTGTAAGACTAGTTACTAAATGAATTTGAAATAATTATAATTTACGAAATTAAATGGAAGAAATTCAAGCGTTTAATTACTTGCTGACACACACTGCAACGAAAAAATATTCTTATAAACAGCTGTTTTGTGTTAGTGGTGAGCGCTATTGTCACGATTATGGTTATCGATTACTGAGTTTAGTGTTGAAAAAACTTAACATTTTGTTACAAATTAGTAAAATGTTATTTTATTTATTTAATAATTTCAATTTGTTTTAAAGTAATTTTATTACAAATAATTAATTGTGTTACTCGCTGAATTATTATAATTATTATAAATATTAAAAAATGTTTGCTATCGAAATTTCAGCTATAGAGCATATTAAACTGTCGCTTTCTCTTTAAATGTAACAAATATGTTTAATATTATTTGTATTTGTGAAGTTTTATATTTAAATATTTAATAATTTTAATATAATCAAAACAGCAGTAATTATTTTATTAATATTACGTTGCATAAGTAAATAAATATATGAAAATCTCAGCATCATCATAACAACAGTGCATCTCAAACTGTCGCCATAAAAATAAATTATTTGCATTTTTTATGTAGTCGATATCTATTACCAATTTCTTATTAAATTTATATTTTATTATAAATTTCTCACATATTTTTATGAAATATTAGATTATTTACAAGTTTATTCATATATTTTCTTTAAATTATTTCGATTTTTTTATTAGCATTTCGATAACCAACAAAACTGCCATTTTGCGTTAGTTGCTGACGGAAATGACATTACTTGCCGCCATTTTATGACAAGCAATTAAGCTTTTGCTAATTCAGAGCTATTGCGCATAGTTTAAACGTTTGTGGTTAAAATTAGGAATTAATTATAATAAAAGTATTTAAAAATGTGCTTTTAAAAGAGTATTTATGTGAAAGCTTGTGGCACTGCAGAAGTAGCGTGAGATATTAGTTCAAACCACTGTTTTTCTAGCAGTCTGCGCAAAACGCAAGTTTCATCTGAACATATCGTATCATTTACTAATTATTTATGCATAAATATGTATAGATATGTTATTTACTTATATTTATAGATATTTAACAAAAGGCTTATATTGATTTACAACAAGCGTATGTGCAGCGTAGTATATCTGGTTCAACCTCGCGTGATGGACTGCAAATGAGAGACCACAGAAATGCGCTTGTAGGCAGCAACTGTAGAAAATGTTTGAATTAATGGTAATTATATAAAATTTTCAAATTACATTGCCATTATTTGCAATGAAATTGCCAATTTTTAACGACAGCTGCAAATAGAACTGATATTTATATGCATTTCTGCGCATACACACATACATACACATCAAGATTAAATATTTATAAGCGCAATTTTCGTTGTTATTGTTAAGTTTTATTTGTCTTGCATTTATTGCTGATTAGTCAGTGTAGACAATATGAGTTATAAATATTCCGCAGTTGATTGCAAGTTTACTCATGTTTATCGCTAATGCAGCTGTAAACTTTTATATGTATGTATGTATAAGTGTAATGCAGATAACTACGTTTATCATGTTATTGATAACTGGGATATTGGCACAAAAATATAAATACGTTTTTGACCCTTTCTGTGGCCCACTTGCTACCAAGCTCATGCGTTCGAGACTGTACTGAGTACTGAGTTACATATGTATGTATGTATGCTTTTGAACATTATGTTTGTTCGAAGTAAGTACATACTTGTTTCTAGATAAAGTGTGGATAATCATAAATAATCATTAATGAGGTCATGAACACTTTTTGAAATCACTTCGAAGTATTTTTCGCGTATATAATGCACTTAAATTAATGAAATATGTAGAAATTTTAATAAAAAATTTTAAAGGTTTTGTGAAAATCGCCAATTTTCATAATCGTTTCAAGCTACATTCGATAAAAAAATGTATAACACTCCATTTACTATTAAAAATTTTAATGTTTGAATTTTTTTTTCCTTTCACTCACACTCTGTAGAAACACTAAGCGTGTATATCCTTTCAAATATAGCCTATAAGCATATTTCTGTAAGTAATCATTGACTTATCCCTAACTTTGAACAGCAATATTGTTCCCACGTTCCAATTCTAGTGGTTTTGTGGTGAATATCAAATGTTTCCTTCACACACTTTATCAAAATATGAAGTGGTAACTTCATTAAAAATGCATAATTTCAATAAGCAATATATACGGTTCATTAAGCTAAGCGAACATATCGATTTCACTCTACTTAGTTAATTAATATGTGCACATATATACATATATTATAGTTTAATAACTGTATCTACCACAGACACATAAAATATACCGTAATATGCAAAATACTTATACCTTAATTCCATTCATAACTTTGTACTATATTTTTCAGCGCAGCCCACTCACATTACCCTGAAGCGGTTGACGAGTGTCGTTCGAGCGTTGATTCCCAGGTAATTTGGCGACCACACGCCAACAATTGCTACTAGTTCACATCATTAATTATTTCGTATGCACCGCACGATAGGCATCAGCCGGTTTGTGTAGAGCCTTTGTAGTTGACCTAACAAAAGGACATTTTTACATACAACAAATACATACAGGAGTGTGCGTGTGTAGGTGAGTGTATCGGTCAGCTTGAATGCCGTAAGCAAAACACCCACGCCGCCTTACAAAAATACACGATAAATAACTTTCATTATATTTTACTTCATTGTATTTATTTTAATTGTTTTCATATTCGTATTTATATTGATGTCTGTCAAGTGAAACGGTACACGTATGATGTTCATCATACGCAGTGGCATTCGTTAAGTTGCCAGAGAGTTATCATGTCAAATATTTGCTCGGCTTGATAGGCGTCCAGTTTAAAAGTGCAATTTCTTTGTTACGCTTCTTGTTGTTGTTGTTGTTGGTGGCTATAGATTAAGTGAGTGATTTTCTCGGTTTTTATCGTTACCGTGTGTGTTTTCTTATGAAATGAAGACTGATAAATTTATTTAATTTGTAATTGAACTGAAATGCGATGCGTTAAAAAAATAAATAAAAAATAAAATAAAAATAAATCGAAGTGTGGAATATACAATAAAAAATATGAAGATATTTGCAATACACTAGCATTTACAGGGTGTGCCAGTGCGTGAAAAAAATAATAAAATTAAATAAAATAAAATAAAATAAAATAAAATAAAATAAAATAAAATAAAATAAAATAAAATAAAATAAAATAAAATAAAATAAAATAAAATAAAATAAAATAAAATAAAATAAAATAAAATAAAATAAAATAAAATAAAATAAAATAAAATAAAATAAAATAAAATAAAATAAAATAAAGTAAAATAAAGTAAAATAAAGTAAAATAAAGTGAAATAAAATAAAATAAAATAAAATAAAATAAAATAAAATAAAATAAAATAAAGTAAAATAAAATAAAATAAAATAAAATAAAATAAAATAAAATTAAATAAAATAAAGTAAAATAAAATAAAATAAAATAAAATAAAATAAAATTAAATTAAATAAAATTAAATAAAATTAAATAAAATTAAATAAAATAAAATAAAATAAAATAAAATAAAAGAAAATAAAATAAAATAAGATAAAAGAAAATAAAATAAAATAAAATAAAATAAAATAAAATAAAATAAAATGAAATGAAATGAAATGAAATGAAATGGAATGAAATGAAATGAAATGAAATAAAATGAAATAAAATAAAGTAAAGTAAAGTAAAGTAAAGTAAAGTAAAGTAAAGTAAAGTAAAGTAAAGTAAAGTAAAATAAAATAAAACAAAATAAAATAAAATTAAATAAATATATTAAATTAAATTAAATTAAATTAAATTAAAATAAAATACAATAAAAAAATCGCAAAAAAATCAATAAAAACAATAAGTGCATAATATAAAAAATTATTATAATTAATAATAAATACACTATTGTTTAGTTATTATAATCAATAATAAATTTTAATTTTTATTTTTTTATCTATAAAAATGAGTTCGCGCACCCTGTAACCCTGTGGCTCACATTAATTAAGTCGCGATATTAAAAAAGCCTACCCCATTAATTTCAGCGCGAGTTGTGTAGCAGTTGCTGTCCGTTGCAGACAAAGTCGGTTATAATAAAAACGTTTAAATAAGAAAAATACCGAAAATAAATACATATTTTAAAAATGAAAAGTATCATTTGGTTGATTTATGTGAGCAGCATAGTCATCATGCGAATTCAAGCAGATGTGCAAGATGCGGGTAGGTGTTTAAGTGCTATAAAAATAATTAACTTGATAGTTAGAAAATGGCATGCAATTTTAATATTTATTTAAATTTTCATATTTTTTTATTGAAATTAAAATCTGTTAAAAATTAATCAAAAAAACTCTAAATAATTATTTTTTAAAGTGGTGTAACAGTGATAAAATTATTCATTTAACTTAAACTGAATTAAAAACTTATGGAAAAGTTAGCAAGATACATATAGACAATATATAACTGAGATATGTTTTTATAAGTGCGTCGATACATATTTTGATCCATATGTAAGAAATCTTGAACCTGACCGTAACCTTTGTCATGAGTATCTCCGTTACATAACCCAAACTAAACTAAAATTATTTGATTCGATTTCTGAAGGTTTTTAGAAAATCAAAATTTCCAAATTTGTTTAGCGGACCCCACTAATTAAATTATTAACTATTCATCGAGTAAAATGCATACTTTAACTAAGATTCATTCTTTTCTTAGATACCAGTGTCTGTACACTGTGTGAAGACACCACTATACCAAAATGTGAAAGCACAGACAATGCCAAGTTGGATAAACAAATCGATTGCAAGGAAAAAGGATGTGTCATAGCTGAGAGTAAGAGAAATATATGAATATTCTACTACTTTATTTAAAACACTCTTCAAATATATTTTGAAAAAGGCAGAAGCTCAAAAAATTTAATTTGTAAATAAATCTTAAACCAGTTGAGAATTATAACATATGTCAAGATAATTAAAAAACTTTAACTTCTTTATTAATACACTAGCATGGTATATTTTTTTTTTGTAAATTATAACTGTTATTTATAGATAGCGAAACAAATTACGTGTGTGTTTTGGAGATTGAAAGCATGGCGGATACTCAACTAACACACGAAGCTATCGAGGATCATACGCAAGCAGCAACCGTACTACCAGTGCCAGTAGCCTTACAAATGGTGACTACTGAGACTGCTGAGAGTGACACAGAAGTATCGAAAGAGGTTAATAACGCCCCCGTAGAAATTATGGGAAATGCTAATGCAGAAGCAGAGAATAATGAAAAAGTTGAAGAGCAGTCTGAAGTCGCTAAGCATGTCGAAGCGCAGCAGGAACATAGCGAGGATAATGATGCAACTCCGGATAAAGAGAAAGAACCGCAGCCAGTTGAAACCGAGCACAATGCAGAGCAAGCGGTCGAAGCTGGGGTGGAGGAAATAACGGATATGCAAGAGAATGCAGAGACGCCGCAGGTCGACGCTGAAGATGTGGCTGTCGTGCAACCAGTGGCAGAAGAAGAAGAAGAAGCAGCAGTACAGCCGGATAATGGATCACAATCACCGGATTATCCTGCAGATGCGCCGGCAATAAATGTAGAGGAAACAAATGTAGATGTTGAGAGTCCCCCAATGACTGCAGCGAAGCCGGAAGACGCAGAGCAAATGGAGCCACAAAATACGAATGATGCTAATGATGGAGATGATGGGAATAAAGACGAAACTGTGACAAATAATCATGATGAACAAACTGCATTAAATGGTGGTGTAACTGCGGTAATGGAAAACAATGACGATTCGGCTCATGTGGATGAGCCAGAAATACCAGACCACAACGTTGAGCCTCAGATCGTCGATAATACTGCAAGCAGTAATGCAGCAAATGCTCCACCAACTGTTATAGTGGACAACATTTCGCCGCCAGCGAACACAGAACAATTCCTCAGCTGTTACTCTTGCAGCAGCACCACGGATGCAAAGTGTGCGCCGGGTCCTGGCAGAGCCATGAACTGTCAAGCCACCGGAAATAAACAAAATGGCTGCTATACACTTTACAAGGGTAAGTGTAAAATTATAGTTAAAAAAAAACTATCCTAACCCCCTACAATTTCGTTTTCAGCTGACACAAATGTCACCACACGCGGTTGCATTTCCGAACTCACCAATGAAGGTCTCAAGTTTTGCAAGTCAAACAGCAAACAATGCATTCTATGCTATGAGAAAGGTTGCAACAAACTATTGGCGCCATCGGCTGCTAATCAAAGCAACTCACAGCTGAGCATTTGGCTGGGGATCATAAGTTTTATGCTGGTTACATATATGCTTTAAACTAAAGAAGCTATAAAAAAGTGTTTTTGTAATCATTATAGAAAATTTAAGTTATATGTATGTATATAAATGTTATACACTTTTTACCCAAAATGAAATAAATAAAACGTATTTTTACCTTCTTTACGCAGAAAGTTCTATTTATTATGCTTGATATTTGTATGTATGTACTGCGCATTAGAGCGCATACTGTAAACTAGTGCATATTTTATATAAAATTATATTTAAATTCATACAGTGATACAGATTTGTTGAAGTGTATAACTTATTTCATGCGCCACAATGTGAAGAGCACAGCTGGCAGTAAACCATTTGTTAAGAATAAATACGCAGCGCTGTTCTCCTTATTATTACAATTAGTCGAGTCACAGACTGTGCAAGTCTCGTCTTTAGGATTATTGCAAATATACTGATCACGTGGTTCCAAATCGATCAGACAACCACGTATAACCACATTAGGCACTATAAATATAGTAAAAACAAAATTTTATATTATAATACATAAACATTTCATTATTAATAAAGAAGTGACATTATTATATATCCAGTGTATGCAGAGTTGCCAGATATATATGTAATTATATACGTTGAAGAGCAGTATTAATACAAACTACTTGTGAGATATTTTATGCTACAACAACAACAACCACATATTTTAAATAAACAAATATTCAGCATTTTCAATTACTTACTCCACATGCCAGTAAAGCATTTCATATCTGCACTCGATTCCACGGCATTTGTGCACTTTTCACCCTTAATTGTGTCAGCTTTGGCATAACAATCTTGATTTCGATCGCTACGACAACGAATGCAAGTAAAACTTTTTCCATCAGCATTATTACAACCATTCGGATCTGTACAAGTAGTACAACTTGTACCAGCATCACACGCTTTCTGTCCGGCCTCATCCAGATCATAGAAACAGCCACGCGTTATCACATCATCCGCATCGGTACGCGTGTAACATTTACCCACCGATGTGTATAAGATTTTTTGTTCACAAACCTTAGCGCTACTCGCCTGTTGTCCCCAAGCACATTTATCTTTATCCGAACATTGCACACACTTTAAGGTTTGCTCCGTTTTGTAACTCAAATTGTTGCAATCATTTGCATTACAAGTTTTGCACTTGGCATCATCCGCTTTTGCGCATTTATTCTGTTCACCCACATCCGAGGTACAACCGCGTGTCACATGCGTTTCATTGCTGGCATACATGTAACATGTGTCGTTCTCCACATACTGCGTGCACGGCAATGTAGCGCTATCTGCTTTTATATTAGCACAATCGGCATTTGTTTCGGCACATTGAAAGCATTTGCGGCGATTCTCGGGGAATATGCCCACATTACAAGCGCCACCTGTACACAGTTTACATGTCTTTTCGTCGGTGCAGGCTTTTTCGTTATCCTCTGTCGCACAGCCGCGTTCGGTTTTCTTTTGCAACACGCTCACCAGGCATTTGGTCTCGGCTTTGGCGCAAATAGCCTGCTTTGCTGTTGTTGCATCGGTTTGTGCACATTTGGCGTCGTCATCCGAGTTGCAAGACTTGCAGATACTTTGATTATTACATTTGTCTCCAACAGTGCAACTAATGCAGTTTGGTTCCTTGCACTCATTCACTTTGGATTCTTCCAAGCAACCGCGCGAAATCGACTGGTCGTCTGTGGAGAGAATTTATATAATATAATATTTGTAATAGTTAGAATTGTACAGTTTACAATATTTATTAATTTTATTTGAATTAATCTCTTTCCGTTTTTTTCCTTCACAAAACAGAATAGCGCAAATAAATTGCTGCAGTGGCTTTTGCAATATCAGCTGTCTGTAAGCACCTACACACATATATACACACAAATAAGCAAAAATGTAATTTGACAAAGACCTTGTTTTAATTAAACAACTCTAATGCATATTCAGCAAATAATACGCAAATATCGATTTTTGCCATTATTTATCGATTAAATGCATTAATGCTTCCACTATTGCCTTTGAAATTTTCAAGTATTAAATAAGCTTCTGGTTAATAAGCAATTTATAAGATTTATTACAACAATACTTATCGCATTAAAGTTTTAAAAATATTTTAAAAATACTTCCGTTCCATTCAACATGTTTTTCCATAGTGAAATGGCAGGTGTTGCCATACTCTACTCTAAACGCATAATTTACAGTTTTGGTGCCAGTGTAAATAGTGTTGGTTAATTGCACTGGCTATTGAATATCGCTGTTGTTACGTTAAACTAGCGAAAACATTTCGTAAACTATATATTTTGTAAATTTAATTATTCATTCATTTATAAGATTAAAGTAAAACGATATTTTAATTTAAATTATAAACTTTTTTGTTTATATATAATCTTTAAAAAATGCAACACTGTGCATAGCCATAACAGTGCCGCCATTTCCACAATTTGCTGTCAGTTTCCGTCTTCTCGTGCGCGAAAGTAATTTGCTTTGTCGGTAGCTCTTAGTGAAAATTGTAAATTTCCAATTAAATAAGTTAAATGTAATTGAAAACTGTTCATAATGTGTGAGTAATAAGTGTTTGCAATAGAAAATTAGTGTAAGATGTGCGCCGGCAGTGAAAACAAGCGATTTACGTTGTAATGCGTAAAAGGGGACTGCCGCCGCCGTAGTTGCGTGCAAGCAAATGTGTAAAAGTCAAAATAACTTTAAATATATAAACGTTTTAGGTATTACAACAACATATTGCAGTGCAGCACATTTTAAATACAATATTGGTGAGTTAATAAGCAATGAAAATGCAGCAGCGCAGTGGTTCTCATACAAAGTGCCTCATATTCTACTCAATACGTATAATTAACAGTTTGTGTGCCAGTGTAAATAGTGTTGGTTAATTGCACTGGCTATTGTATATACGCATTTCTTGCTGTTGTTAAGTTAAACGAAAGTAAAGTTTCGTAAACTATATATTTTGTAAATTTAATTATTCATTCATTTATAAGATTAAAGTAAAACGATATTTTAATTTAAATTATAAACTTTTTTGTTTAAATATAATCTTTAAAAAAATGCAACACTGTGCATAGCCATAACACTGCCGCCATTTCCACAATTTGCTGTCAGTTTCCGTCTTCTCGTGCGCGAAAGTTATTTGCTTTGTCGGTAGCTCTTAGTGAAAATTGTAAATTTCCAATTAAATAAGTTAAATGTAATTAATAACTGTTCATAATGTGTGAGTAAAAAGTGTTTGCGATAGAAAATAAGTGTAAGCTGTGCACCGGCAGTGAAAATAAGCGATTTACGTTGTAATGCGTAAAAGGTTACTGCCGCCGCCGTAGTTGCGTGCAAGCAAATGTGTAAAAGTCAAAATAACTTTAAATATATAAACGTTTTAGGTATTACAACAACATATTGCAGTTCAGCACACTTTAAATACAATATTGGTGAGTTATTTGTTAAATATAATAATATTTTATTAATAAGCAATGAAAATGCAGCAGCGCAGTTGTACTCATACAAAGTGCCGTTGTGTGTGCGCTGTTAGTAGCGGCAGCAGCACTGCTTAGCTGTTTTTGTTGATTTGTGTCATGCGATTTATTGGATATTTAATGAAATACAAATGCATATTGCATGTAATACAATTGCAAATTTTATCATTTCAACGCCAAACTAAGCTTTATTGTTCTGGGTAGCATAAAATGATGCTGATTATACGCACTTTTAATCATTTAATGGAAATCTGAATATTAATAAGTACTTTTTGAATGTGAACAACAGCATTGTAGAGGTATTATAACACATTTATATATCATGCGATTTCATATATTTTTCAAGTATATACACAATTCCAAATTTTCATTTACGTTTTTATGAACTTTTTGTATAGAGCAGATTGATAAAATTAAAAATGTTTCGAAATTTAAATATTAACTGTAAATAATAAGTAAAATTTTAGCAGTGTTAGTTTATAAGAAAAGTGAATAATGCTTTTCACGTATGCCTTTGTAAAAGGAACTAAGGTGCCCATTAATTACTGCTGTTGTTCCTTCCTACTTAAAGAGCTCAAATTTGCCAAGTAGTGTAATGATTAGGAGTGTTTGCTAACGAAGAGAAATATTTATATAAATTAAATATTTATACACATTAAATGCTGATTTCGTATATTTGAGGTTATAATTTTATATATAAATATTTTGAGTTAAATATGTAACGGCATATTAACTGACAGTAGATGGTAAGCAAGGCGAATTCATATGGTACAACATGATAACAACAACAACAACAATGCAATAATAATAAAGACAAAAAAATTAGAAGAATAATTTATTCGTGCGATCACAGTAAGAAGCACCAAAAATCTGCAACAAATAAACTACCGTTATATAAAAAAATTAATCAGCTGCTTCGCCGTACATGCTTTCGTTACACAGTTTTGCGCATTAACACTAAGTCTTTTATATATTATCGCAAAAATTAGTCTAATATTCGATTGGTTCTTTGGCTTAATATTATTACGCACTGATATTCATATATATATATATATATTATAATCGCTATAAAATATTTTGTATTATTGCAAGCTTAGTGTCGCTGTTCACCTCGATAAAGAGCAAACAGTTATTGCGGCTAAAATGAACACAATTGGCATGCAATAAATCAATAGTCCATGCAAGATAAGCGAAATTAACTTCGTGAGTGATTCATTGTGAGTCCACACCTGTATATGTACATATGTATGTATGTTTATTTGCCTAAATTGTAGTATTTTTGTTTTATTTTTATTTTTATATCCAAAGCACACGATTTATTTGGTGTCATGACCTATTCAACTCAAATTTTGCAAATTACTTAAGCTTGAGCTTTGTATAATTATTTTTTTTTAATTTTTTCTGATAACATCGAATTTTTGTTAATACCAAATCTTAATTGCAATTGCGCTATCAATTGCTAAGGTATTTTATGTCTTTGTTTGATAAGTGAAATCCATATAAATAGAGTCAATCGATCATTACGCGTTTGATTACCTATTTAATATTGATGTGTGTAGATATATAAATATTCTTATATACATATATATATTTATATGTATGTATGTTAGTTTGTAATTTCACAATTATGCGCTTATAAGAATTGTCGCTGATAGCTCATAAAAGACACTAAAATGTTATTGATGGGTTGTGGAATGTAATGTATATATGAATAAAATATAGGTGCGTCCGATATAGTCACCAAGCCTACAGTAGGCACTAATAATATGGGAACTAATACTATAATAATTTTATATTTTATGAAAATATTTATATTTATAAAATTATCCTCAATAAACATAATTTAAATTATTGCATAATAAAGGGTTTTTCAATAGGGATAGCTTCAAAAGTAGACCAATAGGGTTGACATTTCTCTTCAGTAAAGTTTGCCATTTCATCATGGATAGATATACGAGTCGAAACTATTATTATATTTACTACTGAAATTCGTAGTCAGCGCTCTCAACTTTAAGCGTGCTACATCCAATTTATGGTCGGTCAATTTCTGCCTGAATGGTCGGCAGCAATCCACACGTACTCCTTAAGTCAACATTGCATCCAGAAAAAATCGGTTTGGGCTGGCGTCATCATTGGGTCGTACTTCTTCAGTGATGATCAAGACCGGCACGTTACTGTGAATAAGAATCGATCTCGCTCAATGATAACCGAATATTTTTGGTTCGAATTGGATGATATGGACTTGGAAAACATGTGGTTGCAACAGGACGGTGCCACAAGCCACACAGCGAATGTCACAATTGATTTAATGGAAACCAGGTTTGGTGAAAGTGCTACCTCAATGACTCAGTCAATTGGTCGCCTCCGTCGTGCGATTTGACACCGTTAGACTATTTCTTGTGGGGCAACGTCAATTCTATGGTCTATGCCAACAAGCCAGTGACGATTGATGAACTTCGTAGGAATATCGAACGTGAAATTGCAGCAGTATTTATTATGCTTGAAAACCGTCAAGAATTGTGTTCAGTGTCTGGACTTCAGCAAGCGTGACCATGGTGGCCATACAAAAAAAATCGAGTTCCATACATAATGACATCGAATTTACTTTCACAGGAATAAAGAATTGCATTGATATTACAAACCGTGTTTGTTTGATTTAAATACTTTGGTAGCACTTATATTGAACTTGACCTTTGACCATTTACATGCCAGCAAAAACAATTTAAGTTGTGTTAAGTTAAGTTCTATGTTGATTTAAATAATTACTTTTTTCAAAAATTATGCCGTTAAGTTTCCCTCCCTACAGAGACTTTTTAACCGTATTTTACTGTCTATACACATGTGTATCAATAAGTTTTATCGCGAAATATACATAGAGTATTCATACGTATAAATGTATATTTATTATACTATTTTCGTGTCAGTTCATTTAGTTAGATAAGGGAATGAATAACTGTTCAATTGTGACCAATATTTTTTACATATATACATACATACATCACTTCAAACATTAACTTATTTGGTTGCGCTTTAGTATTTTTGAGAAAACATTTTTTAAACTAATATGTATGAATATTGCTTATAAAGTGGCACTACCGAAGGAAATTGTTACTGCCATAAAAAAAATCTACATATTATTTATATAAAAAGGTATTACATAAATTATTTTAAGCACTAATACATACCGTTAATACGTGTGAAACAAGTTTTCGCATCACAAGTGGTTATATCAGTGGCCGTTGGGGTTTTCAAACAGTTATCCGTTTTGTCGCAATTAATGCAAGTTATATTTTTATCTAATTAAAATAAAAATATAGTTTTATATAAAAAATAAAATTATTGGCTTCATTTATTGTTAACTATTAATTATTAAACATGGAATTTTTTTACAAATACAGTAGTCTCTGCTTAAATGAAACAGCATATTGTGCGATATGTAAAAAAATTAAAAAAAATGTTAAAATTTTTTGCAACACTAATGAAAAAAAAATTAATTTAATTTTATATACAAATTTTTATTAAAACAAAAAAAATTGTATTAAAAAAAAATTGTATATAAAAAATAATATTAAAAAATTATTTAAAAAAATTTATTTTAATTTTATATAAATTTATATATTTTAATTTTATATAAATTTTTTTTTATATTTTTTTAAATCAAATTATTAAATTGAAATCATCCAATTTAACGCCATCATCGTTTAATTGCAGTTGTTTAATTTTGAAAATTCATTTTAAACAGGCACTACTGTACTTTATCTATTATCACCTTGTGCAGCTACGCCGCCAAGTAGCAGTACGACAGCAAAGCTAGTTATAAACAATTTATTGTTGTGCCACAGCATATTGAAGACACTCTTGTGTTTTGTATTTTAATTTTTCCAATATACTTTTCAATATTATTGATATCACCACTTGAAAATGCTAATTTGAAAATTAATTTTTGTACACTTCACTTGATTTCACATGCACTTCCGTTCATTTGTACCGCTATACGGCTACTGAACTGTGCACCTTTCCACACAATTCCATCAATATTCAGTTTGCTGGCGCAATCTTATCACACATTTTGTGTTGTTATCATTAGATACTCGTATTTCATGGTAGAGACTTGTGGAAAGCGATTGCCAATGGAAGTCGGTTGTAAATTTCAATTTAGCTAACTAATTCTTTTTGTTTTTTTTTTTACTACCATTTGTTAGTGAGCGCAATATTTATTGCCAACACTGTACTTTGTTATACTCTTAAATGTATACTGTTATACGGCACACAGGGTGTGTTGTGTGCATGAATTTTAATACAAATTAATATTTTGCGTGTTTATAGTGGGTAATGCGTTATGTAGTTGTCGGTATGTCCACTTTCACACAGGCAACTTCTGTTGTTAATTCTCGGGCGATTCTCTTTTGCTGTCGCCCCTTGCGTTCACACGAGCAATTCTTGTTCGACAACTCTGTTCGTGTTTTTCTGTCATTCTCTTTCATATAATTTTCTCAACTTCTTGTACGCATCGTTTCCAAGCAAAAAAATATATTTTATTAACTAATAATAATCGTTATTCGCAATTTTCTAACACATTTTAATTATATTATGCACATTTCTATATGTATTTGCAAATTACATACAAAATTAAATGATTAAATTCAAATTTTCAAATATATTGTATACATTAATTTCAAAATGTGCGCAAATGCAGCACTGTTACGTAGCAGCGAACTGTTACGAATAAGAACACAAAGCGTGTTGCTCGAACACAGCAGACTCGGCGCGATTCTCCTCTCCTCGTCGCCCCCTCTCCTATAAAACTAAGAATTGCCGCAACAGGAATTGCCTGTGTGAAAGGGGTCTATAAAATTAAAAAAAAATATATATTTTTTTATTTTATTTATTATTCATTATTTTAAAATATTAAGGAGTAATATAAAAATCTATATAAAAATTTAATTCTCCAGGTGATTGCTCACTATGCTCGTGACAATCATTTGTAGGATTAAATTTCGTGTTATATTTTTATAAAGCTGCTTGATATCTTCGCTACGCTTACATGTTCTTAATAAAATCTAGTCTAGTTGAAACTTCTTTCACAATCTGCATATTGTATAAAAAATAATTAGCATTCAAATATATAAAACATACCGTTATCTCCACTAAATAACGGGTTATTTGACAACGGTCTTGCATTATCTCCTTTCTTTCTTAAACTTTTGCATAGTCTAACACTATCGTAAGACTGTTTAAACGTAATAGAGATTTATTTGTTTTTTGGGGAAGAAACAAAAATTTATGCTAAGAAGCTTAAAAAATCACCATTTTATATTCATCATCACATTTATAGTATTCTTTTCGTCCTTACACATTTAGAAAGAGAGCCCAATCAAATGTTGGATAGTATATTGTCTTGGTAAGACAGTTTGAGTTTAATTTGTTTATGGTTACATTTGCAAGAAACTTAATTTCATGTTTAGAGATTTGAGAAATCATTATATTTATGTTTCTTTCGTTCTTAAACATTTCCAAAGAGAGTCCAAGAAATGTTCTAGTCAGAAGGTGGTCTATGTAGTAAGGTATATGCTGAAACAATATGAGTTCTGAAGTGGAATTGTGGATGCTCCACAGCGTCTATGGCACTTTTAATCACCAGAAGTCAAGCCATAAAGTCTCTTGCAGCACGGAAATATAGTCTTCAGACCTTATAATGCTTTACGGCGCACAGTTGGTCTGTTCTTTTAGGGTTTTCATTGGGACGCTACAAACGTAGACCGTTCTGTTTTCTGTTCTTTTGACATTTCTCTTGAGTAAGGTTTACCATTTCTTCATGGAAAAATATACAATCCAACAACGAATCGAAATTAACGGCAATTCGGAGTCAGTGGCTTCAACTTTATATGCGTCTAGTGGAAAAATTTGAATCCACAAGTACACTGCAATATGTTCCTTTCTCAGTGAGACAAAGAAGTGTCCGCAGTGTCGAGAATATTGCTGCCACTAATTTTGTAAAAAGATCTTGGTCTACATCCTTACAAGATCAAATTGACGCAAGAACTTAAGGCGCTTGAATCGTCAAATGTTCGTGAATTGGGCTGAGCAACTACTTGGAAATGATCCGGGTTTTCATCGAAAAATTATCTTCAGCGATGAGGCTCATTTCTGGTTGAATGGCTTCGTCAATAAGCAAAATATGCGTTATTGGTAAAAAAATCACAGTTTGGTACGGTTGTGTCATTGGGACTTACAGCTTCCGCGACGATCAAGACCGGCATGTTACTGTGAATGGGCATCGCTACCGTTCACTGATAACCAAATATTTTCGGCCCGAATTGGATGATATGGACTTCGGTCGTGCGATTTGACACCGTTAGACTATTTCCTGTGGGGCTTACTTAAGTCTATGGTCTATGCTGACAAGCCAGCTAGGATTGATGAACTTCGTATGAATATCGGATGTGAAATTGCGGCAGTATCGGCCGATTTATGCTTGAAAACCGTCCAAATTGTCTATTGATAGCGATGATCAACTTTCGGCACCAAAAAAATGTTGCGGAAACTTCGAAAGCTTGACTATTCTCAGGTCTCATTACTTTTCCAAATTTCATATTCAAATGCAATTTTCTTCAAATTATTTAAGTTTCGTTTTATTATACATATATACAATAATAATAAATACTATTATTTACAAAAACATCATACAGTTCACTAATACATCGGCAACTGGTGATTATTTAGTTTAACGCTCTGTTTTTCTACGTTATGATACTTAAAAATATCTCTACATATGGTATGTAAATTCATACATAGATCATTAAATTTAATTAAATACATAAATACGCCGAAAGTGTTTATCACTTAAAATAAAAACTTTGCCAACAGCACAGATAAAAGTGCTAACACGGATAATTTGGTTATTGCACTGCCGTTACATAAGTCTGTTTGACACGCCACACACTGAGCACTTTCACCTGATATATCCAGTTCCTGCCGCACAGCGTCACAGGCGCTTTGTCCGTATGGTATGGCAATACAACCAAGTTTCAACTTCTTGTCATCATTAGCTGAAGTAGGAGCAGAAAGTGTGTAGAGGAAATCGTTAATAAATAAAATGAAATATAATTTCAAATATGTAAACAGTCAATACCTGTAATCTGCACACTGTAGCAGGCATAACCTTTAACATCGGCGAGTGTCAAACGCGATGCGGAGCGATAATTATGGAGAAGCATTTCTGCAGCACTCTCTGCTAAACTCTTGTGGATGTCCTCAACATCGTAAACACGGCCATCATCTGGACAATTAATTACAGTCTTTTCATCACAATCGTCTCCCTCACATGCGTAACATTGAAGTTTATTGGCTGTAAGAAAATAATACAAATACAAGATCAGTACAGATCGATAGCTAATTGATTAAGTCGATATTTATGGGCGTCAAGGCATAACTTCCTCAGGTTCAGTTTAAACAAAAAAAAAATAAGGTAATGGAATCGAAAAATATGAATCGAGCTACTCACCAGGAGGCGCTGCTGAAGGGGGTGGACTTGTGCTTTCAGTCGGTTCGGAATTTTCAGTTGAAGTAGATGTACTATTTGTTGATTCGTTGGGGTCAGCCGTTGTGGTTTCGGCTGGAGCAACCGTGGTTGTGTCAGCAGGAGCTGCAGTAGACGTTCCGGCTGGAAGAAACGTGGTTGTGTCAGCAGGAGATGCAGGAGACGTTTCGGATGGAGCAACCGTGGTTGTGTCAGCAGGAGCTGCAGTAGAAGTTCCGGCTGGAAGAACCGTGGTTGTGTCAGCAGGAGATGCAGGAGACGTTTCGGATGGAGCAACCGTGGTTGTGTCAGCAGGAGATGTAGTAGACGTTTCGGCTGGAAGAGCCGTGGTTGTGTCAGCAGGAGATGCAGTAGACGTTTCGGCTGGAAGAGCCGTGGTTGTGTCAGCAGGAGATGCAGTAGAAGTTTCGGCTGGAGCCGCCGCGGTTGTTTCACTAGTAGGAGCTACAGTAGATGGTTCGGTTGGAGCCGCAGCGGTTGTTTCACTAGTAGGAGCTACAGTAGATGGTTCGGTTGGAGCCGCCGCCGTTGTTTCACTAGGAGGAGCTGCAGTAGATGGTTCGGTTGGAGGCGCCGCGGTTGTTTCACTAGTAGGAGCTACAGTAGATGGTTCGGTTGGAACCGCCGCCGTTGTTTCACTAGTAGGAGCTACAGTAGATGGTTCGGTTGGAGCCGCCGCCGTTGTTTCACTAGTAGGTGCTTCAGTAGATGGTTCGGTTGGAACCGCCGCCGTTGTTTCACTAGTAGGAGCTACAGTAGATGGTTCGGCTGGAGCCGCCGCCGTTGTTTCACTAGTAGGAGCTACAGTAGATGGTTCGGCTGGAGCCGCCCCCGTTATTTCACTAGTAGGAGCTACAGTAGATGGTTCGGAGGATTGGCCTGAGACAGTACTTGCTGTTTGGATTAACGCAAGAGTTTTTGTATTTATTAAATGAAAATTACTTAAAATTCAAGCAATATACTAGATATAATAAAGTTCTTTAGCAGTTTTTGAAAACGTAAATTAATTTCAAATTTCACTTTAACGATTTTCTATAATTAAATACACCGGAATAAAAATGTAAGCTTAATATTTTATAGAGTAGTTTATAACTAGTTGATTTCACTGTAGGGTATATGAGTAGGAGTATGTATGCAAATAGGTTCTCAGGTGCGTCTTCGGCTGATATGAGAAACACGAGTACATAGATATGACAATTTATCAATTTGGAAAACACGATAATTATCATGTGAATAATGTTGCCACATATGTTTCAACACCCACAACTTTCGACACTTTTCTTTCGTGTTTTTTATTTCGTTTATTTCGTGTTTTTTTTGCCACTATTCTTAAAAATTGAATTGTTTGTTCTTTCACTCAATAATTTTTCATGAATTGTACAGCTCATCGAATGCAATACCTCAACGAATATTTAATTATGCATTTGGCTTATCGCAAAATCTGTGCAAAATGTTGATTAACCACGATTGGATTGACGTCATGTTATCGATCGAATTTTGTAACAGATTTATTGATAACTTCTTGCTACAAAATTTTCTCTGTGTTTTTGCGCTTCTAATACTTCATTATATAGAAAAAAGGAGAAATTGAGCTAGAGAGCAATTTCAATATTCTATAAAAAATATTTGAATTTATAACTTAAAAAACATTAACTTTTTTATGTATTTTTTAATAATTAAACTTAATAAAAATAGTTAATTATTTTTTGATTGTTTAAATATATTCCATAATTGCTAAAATTATATTTGAGTTGCAATAAACAAGAAAATAAAGTCTAAAAAATATATATTATTGAAAATTATATATTAAATTTATTACTTCTTCAATTTAATTTATTGTGTTAATTCAAATTTGTGTATAGAAGGTAACAAAATATTTTTAATATACTTCTTTTAGCATTTACTTATATAAATGCAATTATAATTTAAAAACATATTATGTTGAGCTGATCAAGAAAATTTGAGAAAATAATTTATATTTTTTATATTAAATTCTTTAATTATTTATTATTTTTTTAATATTTCAGCTTTATAATTTGTGTTTAGTTATTTCTTTATTTAGTAAAGGATTTTATTTTTGGGTGCGCTGTTTTATAAGTTTAATTTTGGTGTTACTTTGGTAAATTCATTTATATTTATATTAAATTTATTTATTCATTTTATATTATTAGATCTTATTTATTATATTTTTTTTAATTACACCTTACTGAATTTTATTTATTTTAATTAATATTTTCATTTTTTTTTTAAATTATTTAATATAATTTTTATTTAAATTATTTAATTATATTTTTTATTCTAGTTTAAATTTATTTAAATTTTTTTATAGTTTTTAATAATTTTTGTTTTGTTGTGGCTTTTTATGATGCTTATTTTTTCGGTTTGGTTTTTTATTTTATTTTTATTTTTAGCAAATATGTTTTTTTGAATATTGTCCCTCAAATTTATTTATGCATTTTACTATGTTTATTTATATAATTCTATTTAAATAATTATTTAACTTTCCATTTATGTTAATTTTTTTGATGTATCTCCACACATCTTATATTGCAGCAACTTTTTAAGGCAATTGCAGTTGGCATTTTTTATTATGTTATATTTAATTTAATTTTAATTTTTTTAAATTAATTTAATTTAATTTAATTTACTTTAATTTGATTTAATGTAATTTAATATTATTTTATTTTATTTTACTTTACTTTACTTTACTTTACTTTTATTTAATTTAATTTAATTTAATTTAATTTAATTTCATTTCATTTCATTTTATTTTATTTTATTTTATTTTATTTTATTTTATTTTATTTTATTTTATTTTATTTTATTTTATTTTAATTTATTTTATTTAATTTTATTTTATTTTTATTTTATTTTTTTTATTTTACTTTATTTTATTTTATTTTTATTTTATTTTTTTTTATTTTACTTTATTTTATTTTATTTTATTTTATTTTAATTTATTTTATTTTATTTTGTTTTATTTTATATTATATTATATTAAATTATATTATATTTTATTTTATTAAAAAGAAATTATTTTTGAATATTTGAAATCATTGCATATTAATTATTTGTATATTCTTGGTTTTTCTTCACTACCAACTCTTTTAATATTTTTCCGTTTCCAAGAGTTTTCTCGTCCTTAATATATTTTATTAAATAACTGCAAATTCCGTTCTCTAACTAATTCATACACTTATGTTTATTCATTATAATTTATTATTTTATCCAAACATCCTTGCTGCGCTCACCTGCAACAATTGCTGTCAGCAGCAATAACACTGTTAGCGATTTCATTTTGTATATTGTATTGTATTTGTTACAGAAATCGTAGTAAGCGGTTATCCTTTCACTGATTTTCTCTAATTTTTTTAATAATTTGTATTTTTTAACTAATTTTTGCAAATATGAGTTGTGTGCGTGCGCGCGTTTGTCGGTGACAGTTTTTTCGTGTGCTCGCCGTTGCCACTACCGTTAGATCATTGAGACCAAATTCGTCTGAGTTTGCCGTAACGACTAGCAATTCTACATTATGTTAACATGGCTTTTATCGGAGCGTTAAGAAACTGTCACCACACCCCTGATAACCTCGCTTGTGCCCATGGCACGTTATCAGTTCTAACGGTTTTAATGCAAGTGGGTGTAAATGTGGTTAAAAAAACAAAAATATCGACATACCTGCGCACACAAATGCAATGAAAATATAATAAATTATATATAATAATTATATTTGTTGTTGTATTGGTGAGTAGTATATACATATAAAAAGGTGTACTTCAGTCTCTGTATGTGTGTGTGTGTGAAAACTGATTAAATTATGGTTGGCAAAATTTGTAGATTTTTTTCCTTTGGAAACTACATACTTATGTATGTATGCTTTCATAACACAAACACACACACACACACACGTGTGCTATGCACATTTCCAAATTTTATATACAGCTATAAATAATAGTGTGTGTGTTTTCAATATTGTCGATAACTCGTGAACTTATTGCGTTTATTTTTGCCTTTTTTTCCGCTTTTTATGGCGAGATGTTTTGCTTGGAAAGCTAGCATGTGTATGTGTGTATATAATATATAACTTAGCTTAACGCTAATTATGAAAATATTTGCAATAAAACTAATTGTACTTCAGTCCGTATAACTGTAAAACTTAACACACGCAAATAACATCCGGGTATGCACTTATGTATGAGTATTTGTTTGTTTATAGCACTTGAATTCGGTCTTTACCCCATAAATAATAATTAATGAACGTTTGATAGCCATTTCCGATTAATCGTAAAAAAGTATTTTCTTCTTACAAGAAATTGAAGAATACAAATAGCGATTTTAGAAAGTACTGGAGCAGCTATGCCCCTGCTTTGTACTTGTTATTGAGGAAAATGTTATATAATTATTTTTCCTTTTTTATACTCTCGCAACATGTTGCACATGGGGAGGCTTGCTATTGAAAATGGGCGAAATCGGACCATTGCCACGCCCACAAAATGGCGAAAACAGAATAATGGATAAATAAAGTTATGAAAGTAGTATTTTGGATAAAGGATCGCACTATGAAGTGGCATATCTGGATGTACTTTTTTTTTAAGTGGTAGTGACCCCTTAAATAAGTTTTTTGTGTATATTTTGCAAACCAATAAAGCTATATAAACCAAACTTTCTGCAGTCGTACCCCATCACAATCCATGAAAATATTTGAAATCAGATTAGAACCACGACAGAGGTGAGCTGCACTCAGATTTAAAAAAAAAATAGATAATGAGCGTAGCGTCGCCCACTTATGGGTCAAAAACCATATCTCAAAATCTATTCGACCGATTTCAGTAAAATTCGGTATATAATATTTTCTTGATATCCTGATGACGGGGAAATGGGTAAAATTGGTTCACAACAAATTTGGAATTCCATCTGATTCCTGCACTTTATAAAGTATACATAAGGAACCGATGAATATAGCGGAATAAAACTTTCTTTCAAAACTGTATTTGAGCTGAGGCATCACTTGTAGAAAAATTGTCGAAATCTGAGTTTAACTTTTCAAGACCCCGGATATCGAACATGAATAACTCAGTGCCTAAGAATAATATTTCACCGAAAATCTCTCAGATATTTGAATGTAATTCAAACAGAATCTTTTTCTTCTAATAGTGTGACTCTGTACCAAATCGGGTTATAACTTCCCTTAACTCCTATATTCCTAATTATAGGTTTTTCAAAAATACGGTGGGCTTTATTCCGTATATGCCGGTTAATATGTGATATATCTTCGCTAAATTAAGTGAGCGTATAGTCTTGGATATAGTGTACCTTGTTGGTGAAAATTAGTGAAATCGTTTCAGTAATTACCTCAGCTTTCCATATACTATATATGATGATTTTCGTTATTCTATTGGGCTTTATGCCGAATACATGGGTCAAATTGTGTGTTATCTTAATAAAAATACAGCAACAAATTGCGAGAGTATAAAATGTTCGGTTGGATCCGAACTTAGCCTTTCTTTTACTAGTTTTTAATAATTTTATGGTGGGCTTGTTGGATCCTAAGCAGTATATATTGAGAGATCCTCAATGTCATAGCAATATTTTTCATAAAATTTTTCTCAAAGGAACCCCAACTATACACGAATTACCTCGTATAATACCAGTGAAGATGTCTCGAGCCGAAAATCAATGCATCCAAGCTTCTTTATTAACACTTTTTGATAATTCCTCTTTTAAAAGCTTTCATTAGACAACCTTTATGATACCTCCTTTTAGTAGCTACTACAACAACCACATTAAAAATTGAAGTGAACTCGTTCCAAGTGATTCCCACAACTCTGTCGCTATTTTTGACTGACTGCCCAACTGCGCGCCTCATCCCTCTTTCGTTTCAGCAGTTAACAAGCATCATCAACTGGACAAATAGACAATTGGGATTTTTTGTGACAGCTTTAGCTCATTTCTTAATTATTATTGTTTATGACTGTTTACTCTACAAAAATCCCTTTTGAGAGCATACTTACTGTAAATTAGAAACCAATAAAATTGTATTATTTCCTTAATACTGTTTATAAAAATATTTTCTTTTCCAATGAAATTTAAAGCTGATAAGGGTTTTTTACAAAGAAAAGCTCAAATTATTATTATTTTATTAGTATTAAGTATTTGATACATTTGTCACGTGAGTAAAATCTATAACTTGACAGAAATAGGCCGCAAAATTTGCTGGCGCTTGGCGGTAATTGAATATTGGGGGGATCAACTTACTACGATTGCGAATAGAAGTGGACTCATTAACTGAGAATGTATTTCAAATATTTTTTTGCAATGAATTTTACATAATTTTTGAGATGTTATGAATAAAAAATTGTATCACGGGGACCCAATATATGGTATACAAATGGTCCGTCCCTGCCTTCTTAAATAAATATTTACTCAAACTTGTGATATATATTCAGTATATTACTTTGTGATTCCCGGTTTTTCTTTTAATTTCGTTTTAATTATAATATTCAAGTGCCAATCAATATCTTATAACCTTTTATGACTCATTGGCGTCGGCATTACAAGTTGTAAGTAATTGCTTAAATACAACAAAAACCATCCTCTATTTCAACCAACTATTTTTTTACCTAAATACCCCCACACAGGCAAAAATGATAAGAATATTGTGTAAGCGGAAGCAGCATATTGGCTCTTTCGTTATCTATATACATATTTACAAATATTATTGTGTGTAGTTCAAGAAAAGAAATTACTTTAAAATAATGAATGTCAACATGTAATAATAATTTTAGAATTGGTTTTCATGAATGTACACAGTTGGCTGACAGTGGCGTCGCAGTGCAGGGTGTTGAGCGCATGACTAGGCGGTAGTTTGCGGAGTTCGAAACCCATTTGTATTGGATTTTGTTATAAAAGCTTCTCGACTGTTAATATTGAACTTTCATGTTGTGTTCTAATATGAAAATGTTCATGGAGCATTTTTTGACCTTTGAAGCTTTCAGCAACATAATTTCTTAGTATAAACGTGGCCAAATATTTTATGAAGATAAAGACGAATAAAATTGAATTGATAAGAGAATGAATACTTTTGAGGATTTACCTCATTGTTTTGACGGAGCTGACTATAAATGTACCACTTGATCTTATAGCAGAGACGCCTATAAATCGTGTCATTTTGTACAATTTTGAAAAAAATATTATTCAAATATATAAAGATATATAGCCATCGAAACCGAGTAATCGTAGCAACGAAATCCTTCACTATACTTATATTATATAGAAATTATTCAGCTTAACAGATAACTGATAGCCCAGTCCAGACTATTTTTTTTTTCATCCCACTTCAAGTTCAGGAGCTCTATCCAACTCACATTAATTAGATTTTTTCACTAAGTAAATATTTCTCAAAATAAATGTTATATTAATTTTTATTATAGATACAAACACAAATTATCTAGATAAATATACAAATGAATGTACATTTCCACTTATCATTATTTACATTAATTACCTCATAGACCTTAGAGCGATCTCTGCACTGATTGATAACAACAAGCGGCACAAAAGTAAGCGCTTTCAATTATAATTTAAGATAAGTGTTTACAGTTAAGAGTGCGAATTATAAATAAAAACGGAAGTTGTTTAATACCCGCTAGGGATATTTATACATATGTTTAGGTAAATAGAAGAAAAAATAACGTTTGTTGAGTGAAGCTAGTACTCAATAGGGGCTCAATATGGCTCAATACTAAGAAATAGTGTTTATAGTTAAGAGTACTAAGTATAAAATAACGGAAGTTGTTTAATACCCAGTTGGGATACTTATAATAGCGGGGGTATTTAGGTAGATGGTAGAAAACTATCGTTTTTTTAGCGGAGCCAGTACTCAATCGGGGCTCAATACGGCTCGATACTAAGAAATGGTGTTTACTGTAAAGAGTATTAAGTATAAAATAACGGAAGTAGTTTTATACTCAGTTGTGATATTAGGTAGATAGGAGAAAAATTATCGTTTTTTTTATTGGGTTTATTTTATTTACTCAATAGGGCTCAATACTAAGCAATAGTAAAGTCGAAATACACACGAGTCGGTACGATGTAAGTAAATAATATTAAGATTCTTTGTCTTACTTATTTAAGCTTTCCATGAGCTTCGATGCTAATACTACTCGAGGGGTATTAATGTACAATTTACAGTTGTCAGCTGTCAACAGTCAGTTGTCAATTGTCAACAGTCAGTTGTCAGCTGTCAACAGTCAGTTGTCTCTTTCATTTTGACAATAGTTTTTAGCTTGGAATAGAATTTCAGAATTTAATTTAGAATAAAATATAAAAAAAATTACATTTTCACTAAAAGTCGATAGCAATGTTATTTTTACATAGATCTATATACCAAATATACATATATACATATGGGTAATATAATATAAAGAAATTATAAACAGTTTAGTACGTGATACAAACATTTATTATCGCATCAATGCCTTTATTAATGCAATAAGAACAAAAGTAATTATTGGAAAATTTATAAGAACTACACGAGTATAGAAAAATTGTAAAAAATACAATGTCTTTTAAATGTAATAAAGATAACCAACAATATTAATATTTCCGCGAATCGATAAAACTTGAAAAAATGAACGGAAATATTGATTTGTTTTATTTGATAAGGAAATAAAAGAAAAAAATTTGGTAGAAAGGTCTTGTGATCTTTATTGTCTAGCCATTTGATCTTTATTGCCAACTACACAATCATTCGATTTGATAAATTTATCGGTTAGAACCCAAAATAGAAATAGAGGCTTTTATATTGCGGCCTTTGGAGAAACATTAAAGACAATCGTGAAAGTTTTGAATGACAATTATGATATGTATTTGGATAAAAACGTGAAGCTCAAGGGATTTTACAGATTTTTTGATCAGTTGACCAAAAGGAGAACAGTGTTAACCCTTTTTAATGGTTTTTTTTCGCAGAGTTTTTTTCGTAGAGATCGGATAAGATTCATCTAAAGCTTCACTACAACATTCTAATTAGTGGAAATTCTAAAGTAATATACATTATCGGCTCACTCTTGACATCGATTTTGGTCAGAGTATTTTTCCATTTTTCTCCTAACTCTAAATTGTTCGCAATTAGGTCGTAAGTGTTTGACCTTGAGGCTTTTCCAATGAATAGAACTTCACCTTGTTATATTTGAAAAATTGCACAAGTATATATATTATGTATAAATGGCCTATTTACAAAAAAACCCAACATTTATTATATCACTTTATCAGTTGACTCATCGAATAATATTTCATATCTAAAATCGTTGGATTATTGCCTTAAAATATTTTACTTTATGACATTCCTGTTTGTATTTAACTGCTCTACACCTGCCACAATTAGAACAAACATAATTCCCATATACATTGGGTTTTTGAACAATGAGTGTACCGAAAACTAAATGTAATGGGTGCGTTGGGGGTTATGGCGTTGACATTTTGAAACATTTTAAGCAGAGGAAACTTTAAGTTTGATGTTAAGTTTGAAGATTTGAAGATTATAGAATCCTACCTTTGAGTCATATAGGTCAATGAGTGGCGCTTAAACACACACATTGATGTGTCGCATGACTCTAAGTCCCATGAGTTCGTTAGAGGGCGCAAAACTCTCTCACTCAGTTATCTGATTTGCAGTTTTTGTTGTTGTAGCTTCCGAAAATATGTTCTAAATACTTTTAGAGGATTGCTGTCGAGCCGACAGTCATTTTCCTAATATGAAGCCGGGTTCGATTCCAATGTGAAGTCCTTATTAAATAATATTCTCCTGCAGAAGTGAGTAATTGGCTATTGTCCCAACGTAATGCCCGCTGTTAGATTATAAATCTATGCTAGCTGTGGAAGCTCCCTGGAAGAGGATAAGGTAGAATCATTTCATCACTTTCTTCTAGAATGTCCCGCCTTTGGGAGATTAAGATACAATTTTCTTGGATCTCACTTTCTAAAACAACCGTGCGAACTGACGGCATTCTGCAGATTTGTAGTAGATTCAGTGCACTACTTTGAGTATTAATATATATCAAGGGGTGATTCTGTTTCTGTTTCCATCCATCTGGGTAACCGCCATACAATCTAATCTAACCTAAGGCCTTGGTCCTAATGAGTCTAATAACTGTTTGCGTTCGGTCATTCTCCTAATTGCAGCGCTTAGTCATAGTGTAAGGTATTTCCATCAACACAAGGGTCATTGAATTATACAAACTTTGAAGTGCTTATGTATATATATTTAAAAATACATAGTATATACAGATAAGTTATTGATTAAAATTATTTTGAGTGCGTTCTTTTGTTATGACTACAAATAAGTTGCCTTATCGAACATGCAAATAATTGAAATGTTTTCAAAAAAATCACAAAAAAATTATTTAATCATACAAATTATGCTTACGACCTTACCCACTAAGCTCAGTTAGGACAAGGCTTATCTGCTATGTATAGATAATTTATATAACATAAGTATATTACTTTGCAACTTTTATAGCACCGCCTAACTAACTGCATATAAATTTCAAGAAATTCCAAAGGTGTTTGCTATATACTACCAAGTACATAAGCACATATCACCGTCCACACAACCGTTAATTCCAATTAAAACTCCTTAAATACCCACTGGCGACCATCTTGTTTTAATACAAACACAATTTAATACTCATAAAGTAAACGATATTTACCCGACAATTTTCAATGTTGCTAGCCACCGCACTACAGTTACCACAGCCCCTATGGTTTATTTATGACCAGCGCGGGATTTGTTATCGTGATTGCGGCGAAAGACTAGTAACATTAATACCATATCGTTGGTAAAGGTAATCAATTAATTAAGTAATAAATATGCACACAGAATAACTGGTAATATCAACTAGAATTACACCCTCACATAGCAATATCGATTAGATATCGAATTCTTATTCACAGCGAGTTGACATTTTTTCAGACAAATATTTATCGACTTTTAATCGTCAGTTGAATTTGTTCAATTCTTTGATTAAATCTTGAGGTAATGCTATATTAAAATCGATATTTCTTCCTTGGAGAGAACTACAAAGCTGCTGAGCTTGCCGAGAGTCTCTCAATGCAATCCATTTCGGAGTACCGCTGACTTCTTGTGGTTTACCCTTGGACTGCTGAACCTTGTATGAATTTGGAAGACTTTTATGATCTAGAATAAATCACAAGAGGACTAGTGAGCTCTTACCCTGAACAAGGTTAACTTTTCCCTAGCGGTGGGGTCATTACCGGTCACTATTTAAGGGGCATCCCTCTGGTGAGGCTATCGGATATGAATTCTTGAAGTTAAATATAAGAATATGGTGTATAATCATCTCAGCACGTACGTCCTTTTTGCTTTTCCTTTTTCGCGAGACTGATTTTGAAAAACATTGAATATAAGAACTTTTGTTATCCAAGCGATTTAATTGCAATCGAAATGAATCACTTTAGCGGGTTTAAAATGATCTTCGGAAGTTAGTGGCATAACAAAGAACTTCATTCGGTTTTCGAATCTTTAACCTAGTTCTAAGGAACTAACTTATAGATCCTAACTTATCTTAGATCAGTGGATGGAAGAAAGTTGAACTTTATTTTGAGGAATTATATTTCTCTCTCAAAGTGTTTCTGTGTGTCATCATCCCACTGTCAGCTTTATCATTATTTGTTATGTTATACTGTGATCTTACATATGTATATATATGTAAACACTACTATTTTCCAACTGACCTTGAAAAAACCCATACCACAAATAGGAAGTAAATAGTACAATGGACTACATGTGTTTATATTATCAACAGGTATAATAAACCATATCCGTTCTTAGAAATACAAATTAAGTTCTGTTGTGTTGTTTACCATTTATTGATTTAACGGAACAAAAGCAATACGTTTGCTTGCTGATAAATATATTCCATTCATAAATAACTGGACAGTGACAAGTGTAATCGTAATACATGTAGCAATTGAAGAAATACCGCAATTAAATTTATTGTTTACTGTATTTTAACGGTAAATTGTTGTTATTTAATTAGTTTTTTATACTCTAGCAACAAAACTGCTAAGAGAGTATTATAGTTTTGTTTTATACTCTCGCAACAAAGTTGCTAGCAAGGTTATTTTCGAAAATGGGCAAAATCGGACCATTGCCACGCCCACAAAATGGCGAAAACCGAAAACACATAAAGTTCCATAACTATGCCATAAATAAAGCTATGGAAACAAAATTTGGTACAAACGATCGCACTATGAAGGGGCATATGTGGATGTAATTCTTTTTTTGGTGTGGCTCCGCCCACTTATGGGTCAAAAACCATATCTCCGAAACTACTCGACCAATATCAATGAAACTTGGTTTGTAATAGTTTCCTTACATCCCAATGATATGTTGTGAAAATATGCCAAATCGCTTCACAACCACGCCTACTTCCTATGTACCAGAACTTTGAAGTCGACCTGAATTGTTTACTTTACAATATATAAAGGAAGCACCAGTGCAGATATCGGAATAGAACTTTGCACAAATACTGCATTTATAGTGTGGCAGCCCCCTTCTAAAAATCGCCGAAATCGGACCATAGGTTTTCAAGGCCCCTATATATCGTACATAAGGACTTCGGTTCTTCTAGCCTAATATTAGGGTTTCTAACTTTCAATGAACTTTATACCATATATATGAAGAATATTTGGGTCAAATTGTGTATTATATAATATTAAATAAATAAATTGTGAGAGTATAAAATGTTCGGTGACAACCGAACTTAGCACTTCCTTACTTGTTGTAAAATATTAATATGTTTACAAATACTAATATGACAGCAGTTGGAAAGTATTAATATTTAACAGCTGTGTGCGATTCGTCAAGCTTAAGAGAGTAGCGAATCGAACAAACTAGACTAGTTGTTCAAGCAGACCCGCTAACTTTTTTGTTGCTTTCAAAAATCATGTATTTGCCATTTTGTGTAGAGAGAAATGTTTGAGGTTGAGAAGTGGCCCTAGGAGGAGATTTTTGAATTATAAAAAAAATTTCAAATTTTTTTCGAACGAAGACTATGTCAGTCTCAGTCTTTGATTTCCATTTTTCAGAGAGATTTTTTATATAATAGCCCAAATGTATGGGCCAATCGTAGAGTTCCCATTTTATGTAATGAAGAAGCGATCGCCACTGTAGCGTCGTATGAGACAGAGAATAAGGTTTAATTAAAATCTCAAGGACTTCTCGAATTTTAAAGCACTCAGCATTACAGAGGCTTGTGCGACCCCGCACTGGATCGATAGTCTCAAAAATACTACCTTTATATGGCAATTGGACGTAATTTTTACCAGATTTGACACAAATATTTTCTTCAGAAAATATATGACACAAAATATAACAACAATAAAATTGCAACAACAATTATTTACACAACTATTTATCAATAGCAATAAATAAATTAATGCACTTCAGTAAACGCTTAGCAAACTAGTATATCATATATATTTGCTTGCATTTAATACTATATAAATATATATAGTATTGCTAATGATAAATTTTTGCATTGATACACACAGAGTGCATATACCTTGCGTGCACATGACCTAAATTGCCTATGCCATCAGTAGCACATAGTGCAATAAGTGTTAAATATTGAACACTCGGCCAGCCAACTGTCCATTCTTCACTCATACTTATGCTCAGACGTTTCTACAATTGTATCATAGACTTCCGGCAGCAATGAATACTGTATGTATATACAATCAAATATGTTATCAGCGCCTACTAAGTGGCCTGCAAATTCTTTACGTGAAATCGCTAGTGCTGATAAGTAAGTTGTGGTATGCTTAACATTTTAGTGTTTTTGGTAATGCCTTTGCACGATTTGCATATATAAGTACATACTCTTATAAGAACACACAAAAATGTACAAACTTTAATATACATATATGAGAGCTATATATCATTTGACTATTTCACTTTCATTTTCTTGTTGTTGTGTCTAATTTTGCAAACAATAAAATTTGTATTTATTTCAAGTGTCCAGCTTAAATAACTGTATGTACATATGTATGCTTGTTATTTATTTTTACTTTTGCTTTTCATGCATATCTTATCACAAAAAATGCTTTTCTTTTTTACCAACTGAAGTGAAATTGGTGATAACACACACACCAGGTAATGGCAATGAGAAAAGAATAATGAAGCATGCTTTATGGCACAAGTGTTTGCAGCCTAAAAGTATGCTTTACTATCAATAGTTGAATCTAGTTGCTTTTGCCACCCAGTAAACCAAAATTTTGCATTTTACTTAAGCGCTTTTTAGACTTTGACAGGTTTAGGTTTGACAACTTTCTTTTTAAATTTTTTTCTGAACCATCAACATCTCAAGAATATTTTGTTGAAGTTTTAGGTCATTCGGAGAAAAACTAACGAAGTTACAGCAGGTTGAATAATGGTACCTCTAACTTAGGTTTGCGCGCCTTCCAGCTACCTGCGCTAGGTGTACAAACCAGTGATGCTGTAGGCTGGTAACAGCACTAGACTTCTTTTCGAGGTGCCTGCAGAGATCGACTATAAATCCGTTATTCCTCGCTATTTTTCGATACAACTTTTTTTAAGTATCCTTCAAATAAATCTACAGCAATAATTTTTTCTAAAAAAATTCATGAATTTTTTTTTTTCAACGAAACAAACCTTAACCCCCCTCCCCTTAAAATATTCCCCCATTATTGCGAGTGTCGACTGGTAGTCGAATTACTCCAGTCGATTAAGTCGATCCTATTTTCATTTGTTATTGTGTAACTTGATCGACCAAATTCAAAAATTTCAAACGATTGAGACATTTTTGTTGACAAATGAGCGATTGAAAAGCATTCTCAGTCGTTTGATGAGCGACATCACGGCGTATGAGTAATATATTGTGAGTCCAAGTAATTAGCCAATGCGTATGATTAACATTTTTGCGCCTCTATTCCATTACTGCGCATGAGTGACTTATAGGGGATGAGGTTACTTGAAAGTTACTTACGAAATCTATGCAGTTTATTAAACATGCTATGATATCTTGGGTCTTCAAGGATTCAACCTTTAGGGTTTTCTGGTGAAGAAATAAAATAAAAAATTTCAATTCAATAAAGTTCTACAGTGTATCGATTTCGCTAAAAATGTTGGAGAGTCTTCTTTATAGACTTTATAGTCTCTATCACAGCCTTATCTTCGAATTGTAATTTTTTCTATTTAAAAAAAAAACGAAAAGTTCAAAAAAGTGGCACAAAAATAGATTTTTTTCAGCCAGTCGAAAGTTCGTGAAAAAAGTGTTTTCTATTTTTCTTAGTTCCAACCATAGCGGCATTACTCTAAATTAATAATATTTTTTTTGTTTTTTATATTACTAGGAGGGTTGGAACCCTCCCACGATGGTCACGTGCCAATTTTTTGAGAGCCTCCATTTTAACAGCTTTTTTTTGAATTTCTAACTTTTTATATTCTTTTTGTTCGGTATTCTTCTAATGTAATAAACAAGTTATAAAAAAGGAAATATTGATTTTTTTACGAATTGAGTGACTTCAAATGTATGTCGCTACACCAGCATAACCTCTTAAGGGGTACACCTAGTGTAATGGCATAAGAAAAGGTGATTTTTGGGAATTTTTATTAAAAAAACTACTTTATCAATTATTTCAAAATTTTAAGAACATATTTATACATGTTTCAAGAATATACAGTGATATTTTTGCAGAAAAAAATTAAATATTTTTTAAGTTATAGTCGATCTCCAACGGCGCGAACAAAAGGTCCTTCACTGCTGCAGTGATTCCGGCCTTCTCCGTGGATGAAATCTAAAACAAAATTCTCCTTAAACTAGATAATATTGTCTGTACAATGACCTACGAAAACAAGTAAGGAAGGGTTAAGTTCGGGTGTAACCGAATATTTTATACTCTCGCAATTTATTTATTTAACTTTATTTATATTATATAATACACAATTTGACCCACATATTCGTCATATATATTGTATAAAGTCCATTGAAAGTATGAAACCATAATATTACGTTAGAAGCACCGAGGTCCTCGTTTTCGATATATGGGGCCTTAAAAATCTATGGTCCGATTTCGGCGATTTTTAGAATGGGGCTGTCACACTATAAGCATAGTATTTGTGCAAAGTGCTGCACCGATATCTTCACTAGTGCTTACTTTATATATTGTAAAGTAAACGATTCAGATTGTCTTCTAAGTTCTGGTATATAGGAAGGAATATAGTGGTTGTGAAGTGATTTGGCCTATTTTCACAACATATCGTTGGGATGTAAGGAAACTATTACAAACCAAGTTTCATTGAAATCGGTCGAGTAGTTCCTGAGATATGGTTTTTGACCCATAAGTGGGCGACGCCACGCCCATTTTTCATTTTGTAAAAAAATCCGAGTGCAGCTTCCATCTGCCATTTCTTATGTGAAATTTAGTGTTTCTGACGTTTTTAGGTTAGTGAGTTAACCCACTTTTAGTAATTTTCAACCTAACCTTGGGCGTGGTTATTATCTGATTTCTGTCATTTTTGGATTGTATAAGGAAACGGCTAAAAAACGACTGCAGAATGTTTGGTTTATATAGCTCTATTGGCTTGCGAGATATGTACAAAAAATCTATTTGGGGTGGGGCCACGCCCACTTCCCCAAATAAATTACATCCAACTATGCCCCTTCCTAGTGCGATCCTTCATACAAAATTTTATTTCCATAGCTTTATTTATGACTTGGTTGTGGCACTTTATGTGTTTTCAGTATTCGCCATTTTGTGGGCGTGGCAGTGGTCCGATTTCATTTTCGAAAGCAACCTTCCTATGGTGCCAAGAAATAAGTGTGCCAAGTTTCATCAAGATATCTTAATTTTTACTCAAGTTACAGCTTGCACACACGGACGGACGGACGGACAGACAGACATTCGGATTTGAGCTCCACTCTTCACCCTGATCACTTTGGTATATATAACCCCATATCTAACTCGTTTAGTTTTGGGTGTTACAAATAACCGTTATGTGAACAAAACTATAATACTCTCTTTAGCAACTTTTGTTGCGAGAGTATAAAAATATCAAAAATTGACAATATGGCGGCGTTTAAAAAAAAAAATAGTCGAATTTTACCCAAAATTTTGGTCGTTTTTGGCCTGTCGAAATTCAGTTTTTTGATCAGATCATAAATCGATAGGTCATTGTATTGTATATAAGTGGCTTAAAATCATACTTACAGCTAATCTGCTATTCTAGGGCCATATAATTCACCTTCCTCTTCTTCGAAAAGGGCTTGTTCAGTTCGTGTTATAGGGGCTGGAAGGGACAGTAGACTCTGAACAATACCTCAGTTACGTCTCGTAGCTAATGAGACTCTCTAGCTGGCGAGCGGCTGCTCTTTAAATTGCTATAACTCAAAAACTATTTGAGATATCGATTAGAAATTTTAATATGTTATTTTTAAAGGTGTAATCTACCGAAATATGAAATCTTTTTGAAATTTCACACTAGGTGTGCCCCTTAAGAATTCCATAAATATCGCGGTTTTTTGATATTTCGCTTCATTTTTATATTAGTTTTTTTTTATTTTGTAAAAATTATATGTTAACCTAGGACAAAAAATTACAATATAGATAACAATAAGGATTTTGGTAAGATTCTAAATTTAAATATTTCGATTTGCATGATTTTCGTATTATACTTATTGCCAAAATACAAACTAAATTATTGATAAACAGCTTTAAATACTTTTGTCTCTGTTCCACTATACCGCCACTCGGTCAAATTTGTCAAATTTTTGTTGTTTTAGTTTTTTTGTTTGTTTTTGGTTTAAATATCGTTAACTTCACATAAGCAGACACAAAGTCTTTGCAATTGCTACGTCCGAGCGACTACACCTTATTGACGGCTCAGCACTGCAGCAATCAATGTGAACAGCAACGCGGCCATCGAAACGCCCAGCGCGCTGCTACCGTTACATCTGCTATTCGTGCAGGGTACGCATTTGCTCAACTCAGTACCGTTATTCAGCACCTTCAATTCATTACACACGCTCTCCGTGGTGGTGACACGCGAACAACCACGTTCCACCTGTGCAGTGCCATTCACTGGAATAACAAAATCAAAACATAAATGTTATGTAACTGTTTCGTTCAATTAGACAACTGTACTCACCTTTTTTTTGCACACTGTAGCAGTGATAAGTGTAATTGTCGCCAACCAGTTGCATAGCTTTGGGTGCTTCATAGCTAACTGTACTCGTACTCTCGGTGTCATTGCTGCTGATAGTCACTTCGGGTACCACCAACAAATCAGCAACGGTGCCTACATTGGGTGGTGTGGGTACTGTCACTGGTGGTCCAACAGTGGGTGCTGTGGGTATCGCTTCGGTGGTGGTGCCTTCTGTCGTTGGCACTTCAGTGTTGCCCACAGTCGTTGTTGTTGGTGTAGCGATTGTTGTTGTTGTGATTATGGTGGTGGTTGTGCTCTCCGCGGTGTTAGTGCTTGTCTCTGCGGCGGCAGTGGTGGTGGTGGTGAGGTCCTGTGTTGTGCTGTTCTTATCGAAGAATTCGGCATCGCATGCCTCGAGCGGTGTTTGTTTTGTAATCTTCGCACAATTCTCGCAAACATAACACATGAGCGGTTTTGGGGCGCTGGCGGGGGCGACTGTGGCGCTGTGGCATGCTGTTTGAAGTAGAGAGAGTGGACATTGCAAGAGTTTAGTTGGTATTCAAAAAGAGTTTGGAATATTTTTAAAGTAAGTAGACATAAAACATTTGGTGATTTTTTTTTCTACCGATACAACAACAACAACAATAGTGAATATGTGACGCGATTTTGATAAACAACACACGCTCTTAAAGGGAATTTCGGGATTTTTGATATGCTACTTTCTGCCACCGCAAAAAACTTATTCGTGATAAATAATTTGGTGATTATATTAAAATTATCTTTGGAAATATTACCACAATTTATTTGTTGCTTAAAAAGTCCTTAATTTAATATTGCCAAATGATAAAATATATTTTGATGCGGTGTAAATTTTAGCGAATTTTTATTTTCTTTTTTTTTTCAAATTTTACGCTTAACAATTCTCGGAATTATTTTCACAAACAAAAATATTTCAGATATTCATGTATAACTTTGCTTCCGCCGTTTTCCTGTAGATGTCTCTAAGGTCAAGCACTGGTCGATTAAATCGATTAATTCGTTTTATATCGATCTTGGACATTTGTGTCAATATCAAAATATTTGTAGAGATCTGTTTGCATCCCAAACTTATTCTCAACCGAAAATGTCACTTTTTGAGCCGAATTCTCGACGTTTGCGGGAATGTCTCCAGGGTCAAGCACTGGTCGATTAAATCGATTAATTTGTTTTATATCGATCTTGGTCATTTGTGTCAACATTAACTCAACAAAATATTTGTAGAGATCTGTTTGCATCCCAAACTTATTCTCAACTGAAAATGTCACTTTTTGAGACGAATTCTCGACATTTGCGGGAAATTTTGCTTTTCTTTTTTAATTCCAAGAAAAGTGCGGCTAAGGCTCAACGACATTTGTAACATCGAAATTTGTAACATCGACATTTGTAACCGTTTTTATACAAAAAAAAATTAAATTTACAAAAAAAAACAACGGAAGCAAAGTTGTAGACCTAAAAGATATTTAAATTATTTAATTTTTTATTTATTTTATATGAAAAAATATAAGCAAAAACAGAAAAAAATATTTTTCTTTGTCTCCTGAATTTTTCCATTTCCTAGCAATCTGTTGATCTTCACTATTATCATGACAATTTTAACAACTGTCACTCTTGCTTTGTTTACCTTCAGTACATTGCGAAGACAAAGTAGACAAAGAGAAAAGAGTTAAAGGCAAGCAAGGCAGACATACAGGGCCAGGTTAAATATTTGAGTTGCAACAACAAAGCAGTTAAAGCACATAAATTCATATACTTTAATATATAAGTACTGAGTACTCACGCTTTGATTGACAAGTTGGTTAGAGAAGAGGGTTTTTTTTTTGAATTTTTTATTATATATGGTTTTCAGTTCTATGTTAAGATATTCTAATATTTTTAAACTTCTATATTCTTAACTCAACTAATAATTATTAAAAATAATTGAAATTGCTATGTTTCAGTAAATTACAAAAACATTCCATTTGTGTATTTATTTTCTCTGAACTTGAAGGTTAGCAATTACTTGCACATACATTACCATTAATTTATGCAGACTAGTAATGAAATTTGTATAATTGATTTCACTAGACATTGTATCACTTCTGAAATTTCCCCACGCTTGAAATTTACATTTAATTATATGATTATGGTTATAACGCTACAACTACCGTGTAGGAAATTGTAAGGTAATTGCATTAAAAAAAGACAATATGCTTAAAAAACGAAGCAAATGGTAGATTTAGAAACCATTAAAAGAGTAGGACAACTTAGAAAATAAGGTAATTGGTAGACATAGAAACAATTCATAGAGTAGGAAATAGTTATGATAATCATAAGTAAAGCTCAAGGTAATGCATTGCCAATAGACAATTAGTTTAGAAAAGAAAGGAATTGGTAGATTTAGAAACCATTAATAAAGTAAAAAATTGTATTGTTAGAAAACGAAGCTTTTTCGAAATCGTGCTAGAAATGTGTCAATTGTATCGAATTTCCTGCTGGGTACGTATTGCAAATGCAAATGTGTTTTTTTTTTTTTTTAATATTGAACTGCATTCTCATATGCCACGATTTGTTCTTACAAAATATTGTAATATGAGTATGCCTAATTGTTTGTATCTTTCCCAACTGCAATTCTGTATGAAAACGTAAATGTGTAAAGGAAATAAAGTGTATTGCAATATAATTGCCAACCTTAAACACCTTGTAAGCACTTTTACGAATTTGTATTGCCAAATGTGAATATTGAGTGTCAAACTACTTTTACCAAACACGTTTGTGCATATGCCTTTACATACTTGCTTATATGTACATTATTTATAAATCGCTATATTTACATATAACAGCTTTTGTGGTACTATTTTCGAAAACACTGCGATATTGGGGGCCTTTACATATTAAAATATGTAATAATATTAATTTTATTATTAAAATAATAGTTTAAACAATTTTTTTTATTTTTGGAGTTTCGGGATTTAAAAAAATCAAAATCGGGATCCCGAAATTTTTTCTACTTTTCACTTTTTCCGTACAAATTTAAACTAGTATTTTCAAAAATTGACGGTTTGATGAATGAGGAATGATTTTCAAGGCAAATACTTAATTTCATAATTTTTCAATTATTAAAAAAAAAAACGAAAAAAAACTATTGTACAATAAAAAATCTTCAATAGAAAAAATATTAAAATATTTGTGCATTAAAATGCACAAGAAACGTAAGAAATAGTTTTGTGATTCCGAAAACATAAACCGAAAAACTCTCGGGGTTTTTGATTTAATGCTATATTTTTGCCCAATTTAGAATATTGAGGTATACAGTTGAACTTTCCTAATTCGAATCACAATAATCCACAAAAAACTTCGAGTTAGAGAGACTTCTGAGTTACAGAAGGTAATTTTTATGAAATTTGACTTTTATATCCAATTCAAGTTATGGAAGTTCAACTAGATTTTTTAATAATTGCATTTTATATTATATTTAAATTTTTATTTACACTTCTTATTAATAAAGATAATATTTATTATCTAAATCAAAAAGTAAATTCTGCAGGCTAATATGAAGATATTTATTATCATTTTCATTCACGTGTTCGTGCATGAAAACAACTACTTATAATTCCCACCTACATACATACAATAAATTAATATATTTATTTCCATATGTTAATTAGGCAAGCAGCTTAAGAATTAATCATGTGATATAAGTTGTTATGTAAATATATAAGAAATGTATATATGTATGTAAATATGTTTGCTTATTAGCCGTTTTGCCAAGTAGTAACTAACTGCTTAGATAAATATGTCTGTTAAGTTGGATATTTACAAATATATATGTACATAATCATAAATTCATACACACATTATATTTGTTTGCATAAATGTACTTAACGCTTGTGTGTGTGTGTGTGTGCATTATTTTGAGCATAATTCAATTTACTTTAGTTCACCAGTCATTGTGTACGTAATCTGACATTCAATTAACAGTTTACTGTTTGTACGCAGTTTATTGTGACTGACTGTATATTATACATATGTATATGCAACGATTTTTGCGAATTTCCCACTTGCAATTGCAGTATTTTTTAATTGTCAATTAGTTAGAGGTGTCTAATGAAGTTGTTTGTAATTTTTTTTTATTAGTTAGAATTTTTAACTGAGTTTCGAAGAAGTGAGTTCGAATGGTTAACACAAAACAAAAGTAATAAAAGTAGTTGACTATTATAGAAAATCTTAAATTTTTTGTCATTGATTTTCGAAGTGGTCGAAGTTATAAAAAAATCTTCCAAATCTCAAATTGTGTGTCATTGATTTTCGAAGTGGATGTTCGAAAATTTCGAAGTTATAAAAAAATCTAAATCTAAATTTTTAAAAATTATTATAAAAAAAATCTTCCAAAATTTTCGAATGGTTAACACACTCCTTAATATTTGCAAGCGTTGAAATTTGATTAAAAGTATTGATTAATCTGTTTATATAGTTGACTATTATAGAAAATCTTAAATTTTGTCTCATTGATTTTCGAAGTAGATGTTCGAAAATTTCGAAGTTACAAAAATATCTTTCAAATCTCAAATTTTATGTCATTGATTTTCCAAGTAGATGTTCGAAAATTTCGAAGTTATAAAAATCATCCAAATTTTTTAAAATTATTATAAAAAAATCTTCCAAAATTTTCGAATGGTTAACACACTCCTTAATATTTGCAAGCGTTGAAATTTGATTAAAAGTATTGATTAATCTGTTTATATAGTTGACTATTATAGAAAATCTTAAATTTTGTCTCATTGATTTTCGAAGTAGATGTTCGAAAATTTCGAAGTTACAAAAATATCTTTCAAATCTCAAATTTTATGTCATTGATTTTCGAAGTAGATGTTCGAAAATTTCGAAGTTATAAAAATCATCCAAATTTTGTAAAATTATTATAAAAAAATCTTCCAAAATTTTCGAATGGTTAACACACTGCTTAATATTTGCAAGCGTTGAAATTTGATTAAAAGTATTTACTAATCTGTTTATATAGTTGACTTTTATAGAAAATCTTAAATTTTATGTCATTGATTTTCGAAGTGGATGTTCGAAAATTTCGAAGTTATAAAAAAATCTTCCAAATCTCAAATTTTGTGTCATTGATTTTGGAAGTTGATGTTCGAAAATTTCGAAGTTATAAAAGAATCTTCCAAATCTCAAATTTTGTGTCATTGATTTTCGAAGTGGATGTTCGAAAATTTCGAAGTTATAAAAAAAATTTTAAAATTTTTTTCCAATTTTAAATTTTTTTTTATTAAAAATTTCATAAATGTATACATATCATGCAATATTTATATATAATAAAACTCCTTCATTTCAGGCCCCAACTTTCACATATGTATTTTTAACCCTTAGTTGTTGCACACACAAAAGTCGCACTTATCGAAATTGCCTTAATTTTACTAAAACACGCATTTCAAATAAACATTTTTGTGCTGCTCAAACACTTAATTTGCTCATTTGTGCATTTGCTCAATTGTACAATTTTCATAATTTTAATTTTTTTTTTTTCAATTTTGTCACACTTGATTTCCATACTTTCTATGTAAAAACAGTTTCAACTGGCGTAAATTACCTTGTACTATGCACGCGAGCAACAGGAAGCCCGTTAGTTTTCTTATATTTGTAATTTGTTGCATTTTGTTTTTATTGTTGTTGTTTTTTATTTATTAAAAAATATAGTTTTAAATGAGATTTTTGTTTAATTAATATCAATTGTTTTCTTTTTTAATTTTTTTCTTAAAAGCAATCTAGTTAGTAGTAGATCTGCTGCAAGAAATGCGCACACAATAACACACAAAATAATGCAAAAAAATAAAATTATTTATTATCCTTGCTACTGCACTTTGCTGCTGTTTATGTGACTGGTGCGCGTCAACCGGCGTTTGCGAATTTCAAAAATTAACTGAAAATCTTATGATCCCATTGAAAGTTTTTATATGTGCTTTAGAGCGCACTCACGCTGGTCAGCGGTCTAATTTGTATATGTATGCGTGTGTATGTATGTTGAGCCGATCGCAGCGCGCCATTTACGAACAATGCGGAGCACAAAAGCCAGCTACTGTTTTGCAGTAGCCACGCTTCCGCTTAACTTGCTACTACTTGCACTCCAACTGTTTTGCTCTCTTTAACTCTCTCTCTTGAACACTCTTTCGCTGCTACCGTTGAGCGCATTTGCTCACTGCTAAGCTAATTTTGGCAATCATGCATATTAACTGGCCTGACTGGCCCGCGGCTTTTATTATTATCAGCGACAAAATTATTTGTTGATAAAAAAATAATATAAAATAAAATAAAATCAAAGGAAAGCAGTAAAACCCAAGAGGCAAACACTGAGCGTTTTGCTAATTATAAAAAAATAATTTGAGTTCTGGGTATGCCTTCGGTAAATACCGAATGTGACTGGTTTGTGTGTGCGCATGTGGGAGTTGGCGGTTGCGAAAATTCCCGCCACCGCAAATAAACCACCAGAACAACAACAAAAGCAATAAGGCTGCAAAATTCTTTTTGCTCTTTCTCTTACACTTTTTTTGTTGTTGTTGTGATTGTTTTTGTTCACCTTATTCTTTAACTCACAAGTGATTTTGAGCTCAATATGACAATATCGCCAATTAATTGTGACCAGTTTTACCCTCGGCCGGCTTGGCTGCTAAATGTCAATGTACAACCGTTGTCACCGTTGATCGTTGTGCTCATGTGACGTAACACACGTAACATATGTTTCAACACGAGTTTTGTGTGTTGTATCTGCGTTCAACGCCCAACGACGCAGCTGTGCGTCATGTCTCTGACAGAAAATAAAATACAAGACACATAAAAGAAGCGTTCTTTAATAATTTGAACTTTCTTCCGTAACTGACTTAACCATATTTTTCGCATTTGGTTGGTGATCGCACTGTCAGTTGACAAGGTATCTTGACAAGTGTGTAGGCTTTAAGCGGTTGTGTTTGTTGTAGAGGCGAACTTTGTTATGTCTGTTTTGAGCTGAAAAGTGGAAGAAATAAAGCTTAAATAAATAGTTAAAGTCTTTATTGGCGCGTAATGGAGCCTCTGATTTTTTGCAGAGATTGTAGAGAGTCAGAGAGTGTAATAGAAAGGTCTGCTGAGGAGCTAGAAATTCAAATTATTACACAAATATAGTTACCGTTACATTTGAAAGAGGACTGAGGAGCACATTTCCTGTTTAAAATGTGAGGATCTAATCGTGCTTTGTTGTATTTTCAACGTAAAACGATCACCAGATGATCCCTTTTATTCCTTAAGCCAACTAAGGATCATGGTCTAAATTTACAAAAACACAGAAAATTAGTCATATAACTCGTGAAAGTAGAGAGAATTAGTCATATTACTCATGAGAAGCTCACATATCAATCACAAAGTCTCTCTAAAGCCATTCAATTTAGTCTATATAACTCATGATATTTCTGACCATGAGATTTCTGAATTTTCGGGGATCACTTAATGGTCCATCTTATTTTAAACCATGTAATATTCCTAATATGGCTCCCACATCACTGTTGACAGTCATAACTTTGAAGTCATAGATAATTTGGTATACCTGGGAATCACCATCAACAACACCAACAATGTCAGCCTCGAAATCCAGCGTAGGATCACTCTTGCCAACAGGTGCTACTTTGGACTGAGTAGGCAATTGAAAAAAAAGTCCTACTTTGGATTGAGTAGGCAATTGAAAACTAAAGTCCTCTCTCGACAAACCAAAATCAAACTCTACAAATCACTCATAAATCACGTCCTGTTTTATGGTGCAGAAGCGTGGACGATGTCAACATCCGATGAGACGACACCAGGAGTTTTCGAGAAGAAAATTTTGCCCAAGATTTATGGTCCTCAGAACATAGGCAACGGCGAATACCGCAGACAATGGAGCAATGAGGTGTATACAGGACATTGACATAGTTCTGCGAATAAAAAGACAGCGGCTACGCTGGCTATATCATGGTGTCCGCATGGACGAAAACACTTCAGCTTTGAAAGTGTTCGATGCAGTACCCGCTGCAGGAAGCCGCGGAAGAAGACGACCCCCACTCCGTTTAAAAGACCAAGTGGAAAGTGACCTGGCACCACTTGGAATTTCCAGATGGCGCCAAACTGCAAAACGGAGAAATGAATGGCGTGCTCTGGGGGATTCGGCTATAACCGGCTTAATGATTTCAATTTATTTAACCCTTGAAAATTAGTTCCTGAAAACCCCTACACCACCGAGGCGCCTTAAAACTTAAACACTCCGGATGGTTTTATCAAGATAAGTCACATAAACTTAAAACTGAGTACAGACGCATTCAGAACATTGTTAAACATACATATATGGTATTTACCATATCATAGTGACTTAACCTCAAATATGATATTAATGTATTAAATATCATGCAGCTCTAACGCCTCGTTTTTGATCCTACGATTAAAAACATTTACGTAGAGCGTGGTATAATTTTGAAGTAAATTCTTGGACTACACGCGTATGTAAAATTTTAATACATAATATTAACCGTTATCAACAGTTTAGTACAGTTTTAGTATGCAAAATCTATTGTTGATCGATTGCCATTATAAATTAAAATATTTAAATTCGTTGAAAGCAGACATTTCTAAAACTATAATCTTTTGTAAGACTACAAAGTATTTTTTTACAACAAAAGCGTTCAAAGCATAAACGAAAGCATTAAATTAGGCGCTACATGTATTAATCGGCATTAATTATATATAATATATTTATTTTACCGTTATGTATTAGTTGATTTATTGTCGTGTACGGTATCTTCATACATATATCTGGGTATATAGAAGTCGAACACAATATTTTTATATAATAAGTAACAATTTTGAAAATGAAAATAATGAAATAAAGTATCACTCTTCTCCTAAATATAACTGATAAGAGTGCAAGTGGTTTCCTGTACATTAAAAAAAAAATCAAAAAACTAAAGAAAGGAATTTGAAGTGAATTGATAAGCATTTGTTTTTGATTTTAACTAGCGGTTAATTTGTTTCCTTGAAAATTTAGGTTTCACAAAAATTGCAACGGATGCCGATCTTATGATTCCTCTAAAAGTCATAAAAAATTTGCATTTCCCAGAAAAAAAACATGTTAAAACAAGTCCATAATATTCTTCAAAATTATGTTAATGTGTCACCATTATGTTTTAAATTTGTCGAAAAATGAAATTTCAAACTCTCAAATCGGAAAACTTAAGGCTACTTATAAAAATTAAAGCATAAATATTAAGTAATCACCAAGTGCTAATGATATGTGTAAAGGACATGGGTCTTTTTCAATTTTTTTCGCATCTTCGATGATCTATGTTACAAAAAAATCTACACCAAAATCGAATCTGTTTCTAGAACAATAGAGTCTCCACAGTAGTATTCCTCAAAACATTTGCATTTCAATTTTGTTTTAAGTGAATAGGTTCAGCATATAATTCAAATTAAGCTAATCTTGACCGATCTTTCAACTCGATCCCGAACTCAGCGAGCTACGCGTGGGAACAACTTTTAGTCCAACGTATATTACTGATCTCAATTTTAAGTTCTCTCCAGAACTGGCAGATCTAATTTAAACCCGTAATATTTTTTTGTGAGACTTTCTAAGATCGGAGTTAAATTTGAACAAGTCTCATTTGGTTTATTGCTCTAGTGTTAAGTCAAAACCAAAAGTTTTCAGTAATTTCAATGACTTCGGCTTATCGTCGTTCCTTGTGGTACTCAATTATTTTCCAGTAGTGTCGAAAGACCACCTATAAATGATTAAATATTATTACTCATAAGTTTCATGCTTTACAGGCTTTGTAGGTACATAATTTTGTTAAAGCAACATATAGTATTAATCTACTAAGCCCTTAAATGAAAATAATTAAATCAAGTATTACTCATCTCCTAAATATTACTGATAAGAGTGCAAGTGGTTTCCTGTACATTAAAAAAAAATCAAAAAACTAAAGAAAGGAATTTGAAGTGAATTGATAAGCATTTGTTTTTGATTTTAACTAGCGGTTAATTTGTTTCCTTGAAAATTGCGGTATCACAAAAATTGCAACGGATGCCGATCTTATGATTCATCTAAAAGTCATAAAAAATTTGCATTTCCCAGAAAAAAAAAACATGTTCAAACAAGTCCATAATATTCTTCAAAATTATGTTGATGTGTCACCATTATGTTTTAAATTTGTCGAAAAATGAAATTTCAAACTCTCAAATCAGAAAACTTAAGGCTACTTATAAAAATTAAAGCATAAATATTAAGTAATCACCAAGTGCTAATGATATGTGTAAAGGACATGGGTCTTTTTCAATTTTTTTCGCATCTTCGATGATCTATGTTACAAAAAAATCTACACCAAAATCGAATCTGTTTCTAGAACAATAGAGTCTGCTTTTCATAATTTATATATGTTTAACAAAATATTCTCTCCACAGTAGTATTCCTCAAAGCATTTGCATTTCAATTTTGTTTTAAGTGAAAATGTTCAGCATATAATTCAAATTAAGCTAATCTTGACCGACCTTTCAACTCGATCCCGAACTCAGCGAGCTACGCGTGGGAACAACTTTTAGTGCAACGTTTATTACTGATCTCAATTTTAAGTTCTCTCAGAACTGGCAGCTCTAATTTAAACTTGTAATATTTTTTGTGAGACTTTCTAAGATCGGAGTTAAATTTGAACAAGTCTCATTTGATTTATTGCTCTAGTGCTAAGTCAAAACCAAAAGTTTTCAGTAATTTCAATGACTTTGGCTTATCGTCGTTCCTTGTGGTACTCAATTATTCTTCAGCAGTGCCGAAAGACAACCAATAATTGATTAAATATTCTTATTCATAAGTTTCATGCTTTTACAAGCTTTGTAGGTACATAATTTTGTTAAAGCAACATATAGCATTAATCTACTAAGCCCTTAAATACTGTCATGCTTAATAGCATAACTTGTATAGGATTTGTACTACTCGTCACCAAATTACCGAGCCACAAGCTGATAAGAACAGCGCCAACGCCAGTTGGTTAATAGGTAGCGATGATAATTGGGAATTCTAGTACATTCATTAAGTATTTAGATTTTCATTGCGCATAGAACGACATAACCTATTTATTTATTTATTTACTTACTAATTGGGTGCTAGTACTAACTTTTTTTATTGAACGAGGGCGGTGTGATTAGTAGAGGCTTTTTGATATTGCTCGCCAGTTCAGAATTTTGAGTTTCTTACAGCACATACAGGATTTATAAAACAAATTCAAGGTATTTGGAGAGAAATAAAGCTACTTAGAGAAATAACGGCTTCACAATTTGCAACTTCGAATGCTTCTAGATTGAATAAGTAGATAGCTTGGCGAGATGTGCTTTCTAGTGTAGTGCTATCGAGAAAAATAAGGTAAGGTTGCTGGGACTATACAAGAATTTTTAGTAAAAATGGTGGCGGAATACACTCGTTCAAGCAAAATAATATTATTATTGCTGTTGTTGATTTTGAAAATATTGTCGAGTTGATATTGTTAAATCTGGGACCGTTCCATTTACCAAACTCAGACGTAATTGTAGTGGGGCTATTGCTCTTTGAATTGTTTACTGTTGAATGACGTTTGAGAGATGATAGAAGGTTCCTGTACTCAGTTTAGGTTTAAGTTCCAACGCTTAGAGAATAGATGTATTCTTCGATGTCTTTTAAACACATAAGATCCAGTACTATTCCAGATTACTTCTAGAATCTGATAATCGAGTTTTCTCTACATTCCTCTATAGGGTCATTAGACACTGTATACCTTCCGATTTATTGCTTCTTCTTCACTCCTTTCTAGTGATATCACAAACCAACAACAAATAACTTTCTATTTCAAAAATATTTCCTATTTTCTCGAACCACCCTCGTATCACATGACTTACGTGTATTTTGCCGAATTAAAGTACAATTTCATTGGTCTGTTGATAGTTAAAGTTAACAACTTGTTACAATTTTTTCTATAACTTGCTTTATTTACATATTTTGTCACTTGTTTAATGCATACATATGTATATACATACATACATACATACATATGTAAATACATATATTGTAAGTATTTATTTTTGTTTTTGCTTGTTTACCTGATCGAAGCCGTGTTGTTTCCTTCAATTAGTGTTAAGGTCAGCACTTCGATATGCAAATTTAACTATCGCATAAATGCCGAATTCAAATGTTGCCACAACTATAACGTACAGCAACAACAAACAAATTTAGTTTAATCAAATCAAAAAAAAAAAAGCGCTTAGTTTGTTGTAAACGTAATAATTTTTCCGCAAATCACTCAAGTGGAAAACTTTGGCACACAGCAAAAATATTTTGTACCTTGCTTTTCTTTGTATACGATTTAACAACAACGAAAGAACAATAAGAAAAAATAACTACTCTATATTTTTATTGTTGCTTTAATTCATATGATTTTTATTATTATATAATTACATTTCTTATAGCGCTTTTATCTGTATTTCCATATTCTATATATTCCTATTCTATCTTTGTTGTGCTACTAAGTGAATTCGCACATAAATCACGTTCGTAATCAGCAACATCGTGTTAATTCGTCTGCAATGCTAAGCTGAAAAAAATTGCAAAAACAACAACAGCTATGTTTTACGTTGAAAATTCTTATTGAAATGTGTTTGTAGAATAAATTTTTTGGCGATTAAAATGATTCAGCATCATGCACGAAAAATATATTGACATGTTTTGATTGTTATTATAAAATTGTATAAATTTTAAGCAGACGCCATTTTTTACCATGATACATGAAAGCATTAACATTTTTGTATTTATCTTTCAGATCGTCTGTGTTTCTGATAGTCAATATTTAAATATGGTAAGTGATTGTAAAATTTATTAAATACAATTTTATTATTTATAATTTTATTACTTTTAAATCGAAACAACGATTATATCTATATACATGTTTTGAACGTGCTTAGAACTCAATATCATTCCGTAACCGAACATTTTATACTCTCGCAATTTATTTATTTAACTTAATTAATATTATGTAATACACAATTTGACCCACATATTCGTCATATATATGGTATAAAGTCCATTGAAAGTTGGAAACCCTAATATTAGGTTAGAAGCACCGAGGTCCTCATGTTCGATATATGGGGCCTTAAAAACCTATGGTCCGATTTCGGTGATTTTTAGAATGGGGCTGTCACACTATAAGCTTAGCATTTGTGCAAAGTTCTGCACCGATATCTTCACTAGTGCTTACTTTATATATTGTAAAGTAAACGATTCAGATTGTCTTCAAAGTTCTGGTATATACGAAGTAGGCGTGGTTGTGAAGTGATTTGGCCTATTTTCACAACATATCATTGGGATGTAAGGAAACTATTACAAACCAAGTTTCATTGAAATCGGTCGAGTAGTTCCTGAGATATGGTTTTTGACCCATAAGTGGGCGACGCCACGCCCATTTTTCATTTTGTAAAAAAATCCGAGTGCAGCTTCCATCTGCCATTTCTTATGTGAAATTTAGTGTTTCTGACGTTTTTAGGTTAGTGAGTTAACCTACTTTTAGTAATTTTCACCTAACCTTTGTATGGGAGGTGGGCGTGGTTATTATCCGTTTTTAACTATTTTCATGGTGTGTGGTGGGGTACGTAAGAGAATCGACTGCAGAAAGTTTTGTTTATATAGCTCTATTGGTTTGCGAGATATGTACAAAAAACTTAGTAGGGGGCGGGGCCACGCCCACTTCCTCAAAAAAATTACATCCACATATGCCCCTTCATAGTGCGATCCTTCATACCAAATTTTATTTCAATGGCTTTATTTATTGCTTAGTTATGACACTTTATGTGTTTTTGGTTTTCGCCATTTTGTGGGCGTGGCAGTGGACCGATTTTGCTCAAGCAACCCTCTCATGGTCCCAAGGAACATGTGTTCTAAGTTTCATTAAGATATCTCAATTTTTACTCAAGTTATCGCTTGCACGGACGGACGGACGGACAGACATCCGGATTTCAGCTCCACTCGTCATCCTGATCATTTATATATATAACCCCATATCTAACTCTTTTATTTCTTGGTGACACAAACAACCGTTATGTGAACAAAACTATAGTACTCTGTGCAACAGGTTGCGAGAGTATAAAAATCGATAATAATGTACATACGTCAGATACTTTTTTAAGATCTTCATTATGATCGTGCCGAAAGTAACAAATTAACAGTTAGTCATAAGGAAATTCGTTAACTTAGGCGCTTAAGTGCGTTAAATATTTTAAATTCAAAAATTGAAAAGGCGATCGGTAAAACGGATCGACTTCGGGAAAAAAATTTAGGCGACCTTGGAAATTACTCATATTTTACATTCGTTTCAATGACCCCATATAGAGCCCTCATATTTTTTTGCCATTATGAAAGAGTTTCCTTAGTGGTGATCTCGAAAAACTTTAGTTCTCCATTTAAGCTCAAATTTAATTTCAAATATCCAAAGTTTGTAAAAAGTTATGTTAATATGTAAGTCTTCAACATGATTTTTAAATTAAAAAAGCGACATAAATCTCGAAAATCTCTCATTAATATCGCGGATGACTCGGTATCTATCTCGAAAATCAAGTTATGATACATATGAGTCCTTTGGAAAACATTTGGGTGTATTTATGAAACGCTCAATGGCCCTTTATCCATATGAAAAGACAACTACAAATTCATCACTGAACCCTTTAACTATATTAATTCTAGAATAATAATTTGGCCAAAATATGTGGCTTAAATATCAGTCGTATGTATTGAAACCCCGACAGAAGAAGTTTAATTTCTATTCCACCATGCCAATGGTCTATAATATTAGGGTTACAACTGTCAACAAGGTGCTCTTAGCGATTTATTTCGATCTATCGCGAGTTAGATGTTCTAGTCGAATTTTGATTTTTTTATTCTAACCGCTCAATATGTTAACTATATTCTCTTTCAATAAATTATAGTTTGGAAGCCATCGATTAGTAGAGATCATTCGAAATTTTAAGGGAACTGATCATATACAGCTAAAGAAAAAGGTATTTTTGAGTAGTTGTAACTCCTTGTAGTATATTAATTATTGTCAGCACTTTTCCAACTTCCCGAGAGTTTTTAATATCTCAGCTAAAAGTTCTTAAATTTCGAAGCAATAATTGTAAATGACTTATGATATTACTATCGATTGATGGGATGACAAATCTGAAATACATAGAAGATCCTAAGTCATAGACCGATCTTCTTTGACAGTCATGCTTTTCTTTGCATTAAGGCGAACCTCACACCATCAGAAGAGCACTTATTTTCATCTATTTGATTCATCAATCTCAATATATATGGGGCATCTTTTTTTAGGTGAGGTATTCTACCTTTTTGTGGTTTCATCGTTACACAAACGAGTTAAAAATAATATCATGATTTCCGTTTACGCATAAGGAAGCTCAACAATAGCTTATAAGTATATTGTAAGTGCCAATATTAGATGTTGCAGCAACTGTAATGCTAGAGAAATATACATAGTCATATATAAATAGGATCCCAATAGCAATAGAAAATTTAATACGATTATATATGTACTTGTTTTTCCCAATCATATTTATTGGCAACACGCATGGGTCATGAGTTTGAGTCTTATTTACACTTGAATCGTGTGCTAATAATACTAATAAGATTTGTTATAATTGACATGACAACCAGGCAGACAGGCAGTAGATTTATATTTGATGGCGATAACTTGTTAATTGCTTTGTTGATGTGAAAGTAAATGTCTATTAGCATATTTAAAGACCCTACAAACATACATATGTATATGTCTTTCATATGCTTGTAATGCTTTCATATCAGTCTGCAGTGCATACTGCATACTTTCTTGGAATTCCACATTATGAAATACACTACAGTGTTTCCGCTTTACAGCTTTGTCAATTCATTTTTGCAGAATATGCGCTTAAGAACATTACTTTACATTTTATTTGTACTAAAATTTACATTTACATTTGTTCATTTGAGAAAGTACAAATTCTCAATATTTTTACATTACATTGTAAGCTGGTGTTTCCCCAAGACGATTGTTGCTCTGACGACTCATGCCTATTCACATAATTACTTTGTTGAGTCAAAGCTTGACGTTCCGATTTATTACTTGGGCGTATCACTCAATTGTAGATTGTTTTACGTTAAACTTAGACAAACAGGCAGCAATTATAATTTGTATTGAGTGGGAAAACCATAAAGTATTTTTTCTAACTTAGTTATAGTTTTCATTAGTAATGCAATGAAGATGCTATGCGTTCATCTGCTTATATTCCATTGAATAATATTATTATTGATACACAGTTAATGTCAGTAGATTTTATATTTATTAGTAAAAATTTTCTAAGTAAGCAATGTTGTATAGTTAGAGTTTTTAACTGAGCTCACATATTGTACCATTCATGTTCTTCAATGAAAATTCAATATCAATTAGAGATAATTCCAAGAACACTGAAGCATTTCTCATTTGGATCATAATGCTTTCAATTTCCATTATTTTACTGTAGCCAAAGTAACTATTCCATTTGACTTGATCGTTTTTCGATCGTTTGTCTTGTTCTTCTTCTTTTCATTGAGGTAGGGTTTTATATGTAGGATTTACAGTTTCTTAATGACAGCGATTTTATGAGTAGTCCATATTTTTAGATATGATTCAATCCCGGGCCTTAAATGGCTATATCACTGTAATCCATGAAAAATTAGGCAAGTTTCGTGATTTTTTTTTTAAGAAAGTACTCTATCGAATAAGAGGGTATATTTTCAGCTATATTTTAAGATTTTTTTTACAAAAATATTGAAAAATAACAGAGTTATGTGCTGTCTCCGATGGTGCCAAAAAAGATTCAACAAAAAATTCAAAAAGTCTTTTAAATTTGAAGGTATTTCCTATACAATGACATACGATTTTTGATAAATACCAAAAAATGCCAAAATGGCGTAGTTCTGAAAAAGTGTCGTTTGTTTGGGTAAAGAAATGGTCGTTTATTAATTCCGAATTGACAATTTTCTCATACCAGATCGTAGGTCATTGTATAGTAAATAAATTCAAGAATCAATCGGTCAATTTCTCATTGAATTAGGATGTCAGCAATTTTGAAAAATGGTTCATACCTTCGAGCGGTCGCTCTTTATTCAAGATATTCAAGATACGACAATTGCTGATTTCAAAGGGTATTTTTGAAAGTATATACTATCAAATAAACAAGAAATCGTTTTTTTTGAAAGTGTCACACTGGTATAGCCCCTTAAATAATTTAACTCCATAAATTGTAGCAACTCAAATTATATGTTTCGAGCTTTAACTGAGCCTAGAAATTAAAATTTATACCAAAAATTTGCTTTTGTTAACTAAATTCTCAAAACAGATTAATGTCATTCAGTTAGAACAGTTCCTTAGCACTCATTCACAGTACTTATTTTCCACTGCCTCCCCTAAGTAGTGTTCTCCCACAATTATTTTCTTCATATGAATTCTGACTATAATATTTCCTGATAATTGTTTTCGAAAGGTGTGCCAAACTCTGAAAATATCGCGAAATTGAAATACTCGTAACTTGAAAACATCCGAAACAGCTACAAAATTTTATATACCCTTAAAACGATTATTGCTTCATTAGAAAACTCTAACAGTTTTCACACAGCAAAATATTTCAGTTGTGACTCAACAACTCTTGTTCAAATGAATGAGGAATAGATCTCAGTAAAAATCACATAAAACTTTTGTAATTACAACAACTGTGTCTGGCGATGTACGGACATTACGTGTAAATATGTAGATATTTTACTGAAATGGATTGACACATTTGAAATGGCAATTGTGGCCGAAACAAGTTTGCTGTTGAACGTAGCGCAGCTGACGATTCTCAAATATTATGTGTAACAGACTTTATTATATAAAAAAAATATATATATATATATTTATTTATGAACAATATGTATATATGTATGTAGTACAAATAAAAACATTAATATATAACAAAAAATTTAACGTGTAAAAAACAGTTATTTGTTGTAAATAATTATAGCGTTTGGCTTTTTCCGTCAAAATAAGCTTACAGCTGTATCTGTAGTATGTATTAATATAATTGTAATGTGTAAAACAACAACATTCATTTTTGTTGTATTGACACGGTGACAATTCGTTTTGCCGTCAATATTTTAAATTAGGCGATGAGTTCTGTAAACATATTGTACAAACACACTTAATTTAATGCTCTCAAATGAATTTTATTTTAATATAATTGCTCTTGCGTAATGTGTATTAAAAAGGCTTTTTTTGTAACATTTCCGCTTAACAAAATTTCGACACACACAGCTGCTACAGTCGAGCTGATGAGTATGCCGTTTTTTTTTTTATTGCAGTTGAAAGGAACAACAATAAATAATCCCAGCTAGTAGTTTTCTTTCTTTTACAAACACCGATTAAATTATAATACTTTTCAAGTCAAACCTTTTCCTACAGTGAAGGTAGGACTTTTGCTCTTTCTGTTACTAGCTAATATTGCTATTTTTTACCATTCTCGGAATAAAAGCTTAGTTAGATTTTCTATTATACTTCTTAAACTAGAATTTCATATTAAAGATTCTAATAAATTGAGTTTCCAGCACGTTCCCACTAATGAGAGAAATTTCCGCTTTTCGGTTGACATTACCCACTTCAATTTATCTAACCAGTAAAGAAATGATCTCTAGAAGCTTAATCCTAATGTTACTGCTCTTGACTGAGAGTTTTCTACGGTGACAACCGGTAAAAATATGACTATAATGACTAGAACTTCAGAGTATTCGTCGCCGTTAATGATCATTACCTTTAATCGTGATCGTAATCGATACTCAATATTAGGTGTTTACTATTCATGACGTATGATTCATAATATATTAACATGAATGTTGCAATTACTTTCAAATTACTTTAACCCTTTCATGCCCAATGTTGCGTATATGCAACATTGTACTTATCGGCTCCTAATTCTCGTTATTTAAATTTTTTTAACCAGCGGTTTTTTCAATTATGTAGACTTATGTGTTATGCAAGCTTACAGTTACTTTTTCTGATTTGAGCTGTGCACGTGTTCACTCAGTAAGAGTTCTTAGCAGAGAGAAACTGGCAAAAATCGTTTCGCGAAAAAGGTTATACAAAAGTTGTTATACAAAAATGGTTCAAAAACATAAAAATAATTGTTTTATTTTAAAACAAAGTGAACTATATAAATAAGTAAGGATAAGAGAGTTATTTACTAAAAAAATTTCATGAAAAAAGTGTTTAGTTTATTTATAATAATTTAATTTGTGCCTATAAGCAACATCACATAGCTAATGAACCAGGTAACATAGGACTTTGAAATTTTTATCACTTCATATTTGAGTTAAGACTAATATATATCTGTCCTAAAAAAGCTATTAGCTCCGCCCATTTTAATTCGGGCATGAGAGGGTTAAGATTGCAAATTACACCATGTAGTACGTGATTCTCTTGATGGAATAAAACTATTGTAATATAAATACTAACTTGCTCAATTTGAATAAAATGTTTCTTCTTTAATTAGTCAATTCTGAGTTAATGTAGGAAATTAACTAATTTACTTAATTAAGGAGATCATTAATTTCGTCTATTAGTAAATCGTTTGTATGATTTTTTATCGAAAAAAACTCTAATTATTTTAATTACTGTGCATTCTAAAATATCTACATATTTCATACAATTATCAATATAATTAACTTTTTTTTTAATATTTTATTTTAATTACCAACTGAATCATCCAGAGAGACAATTTAAAGTATTTCAATACACACATATGTATGTACATATCTGCAATTGTTATTTTATCGCAGAAATGTATCTCGAACTGATAGCTGTATGTGTGCGAAACGAAAAGCAATTAGTTGTACGTAATTATGAGTGCATACATAAGTGTATTAATTTGAATTTAATTGATTGATTAACGATAATGAGTAAAATGTAACAGTTTATTGACAACTATTGAACTTAATCTTGACTAAGGCACTCAAAACATAAATGAATTAAAAATGTATGTATATATTTTCGAGTGGCTTGTACAGTTTAATTAAAAGCTAGCATTAGGGTGTGTTGTTTAACAAATCAGCAGAGAACAAAAAATCAGATATACGTAAATTTAGATATTTTTTAAATAAAATAAATCGTTTTTATACAAATTATTAATATTAGAGTCTCACAGTCTTTCGCCAAAATATATTTGGCATATATACAAAAATTTAATTTCGATTTAATGACCCACCCTACTATCGTATTAGCAAATAGCTGAAGTGCATACACTCGATAGTTTTAATATTAAATTGTATTATCTCTCATATATATTTACCTTCTTTTTTGCATGATCGTATGATTTATATTTGCTTTAGTTGGCAATCGTCGCACTCATTACGTTGTACACGCACTTTATACCAATATTAGCTTTATGAATAATTAAAAGAAAATTCAAATAATTGTTTATAGAAAATATAAAAATGTGCAAAATAATACATTAAAAAACAAAATATGAATCCCAAAAATTCGGGATTGTCACTTCGGGATCCCGAAATAAATCCGATTAAATTTTCTTTCAAAATTTTATTAAAACATTAAAATATTTAAAAAATGTTGGTCCCGAAATTTCGGGATTCCGATATGTACTTTTCAACTGCGATCCATAAATAATAATGAAATGATATCTTGCGCTTAATATTTTTCGTTTACTGAAATAATAATCTAAATAAAAACTGATGATGAAAGTGAAACTTCGTTTAGCTTTGATGACCATAGCGTATATAACTCTTATGATTCTCAATTGAAAACTCTGCTTAATACCATAAATGACTTGATTAGAGTTTCGCTTGTTGATAACTTTGATTTTACTTTGCTTGCGCTCATAAATCACTTAAGCTTCTAATCAATTTTACCACAAATATTCTGGGACAATTAACAATTATAAAAGTGAAGTCATGATTTTTATGACAATATACTCGTATGTACAATTTGCGCAAGTAATAAGTGTAAATTATAATTGTTGTTGTGGTTGTATTTGGCCAAATTTTACAGTTATCAACGTATCAATATTTAATCGATTTCACTTAGAAGTGTGTAAATATGTAGATATGATCACATGGTATAAAAGAACGTGCTTATTTGTATGCGAAGTTATAGAAATATGCTAATATTTATATTATAGATCAAATATTTGGTTTTGGAGACAGCTGATTGTAGAGGGTAAGGAAATATTTTATTTTGTTTTATTTTATTTTATTTTTATTTAATTTTTTTTTAATTTAATTTTAATTTTAATTTTAATTTTAATTTTAATTTTAATTTTAATTTTAATTTTAATTTTAATTTTAATTTTAATTTTAATTTTAATTTTAATTTTAATTTTAATTTTAATTTTAATTTTAATTTTAATTTTAATTTTAATTTTAATTTTAATTTTAATTTTAATTTTAATTTTAATTTTAATTTTAATTTTAATTTTAATTTTAATTTTAATTTTAATTTTAATTTTAATTTTATTTTATTTTATTTTATTTACATAAAGTAATGGTATATAAAAACAGCTAAAATGTCTGAAATTTGTTTAAAAAACGAATCAATTACCTACCACAAGTTCATAAATTCAATTCAGAAGCTATAAAAAATTCCAAATTCCTTCCACTCACAGTAAGATCCCAAAAATAAGTCTACGAGTAATTAAATACAAATTATTGCAGATTATAAATCAAAAAGATTCGATTCTCCCACATACGTACCTTTTAAATAATATATAGTTAAATAGTTCATATTTGTATTAACAACCTAACTGATATAACGACTTCGATATCGTAAATTAATGCCAACACATATAACAACCTGAGAATTTAAGTTTTAACTGCTGTCATTTTGTCATTTGTATGCGGCATTTACAAATGCTATGATTAGAAATGAACTGATGTCGAGTATGTAGTACAAGTCAATCGAATGTTGTTCGAAACTTATCAATATGCCCGAAAATACCTGCGTACAATTTATGTATTGCAACGTGTAATTGATTATATGTTTTCAGAATGTTGACAGCTGTATTAAGTGATTTTCGGTAGGCGATTGTGTCAGTGAAGTCATCGCTCGGAGTGATTTAAATTTGTAGAAAGTAGCAATTCTGCTTAAACCCATTACTTTTTGCTGATAAAATGGAATTAGTTCGACAGGAATTTGTTTTTTTTTTTCATTTGTCAAATGGGTATTTATTTGACAGAAAAGTTAATAGCAATGTTATTGAATTGTCTCTTGAATATATTAATATCTATAATTGAATCTCGAGCTATCGAAAATTCGATGTAGAACTCAAAAAATGATTTAATGACAGTTTCTAGGGGCTACTGATGTCAGATTTTAGCAGTATGTGTAGAGAACTATTATGGAGAATGCTCCCAAAGCACCGATCCGGCAGAAGCCACTGTCAATGGCTTCCATTCGGATCTTTATACTAGGAGTTGTTTTATCAAATTTAATATTTGACTGAAACTTCTATACGCTTTATTTAATGTCGTTAAATATTAAGAGAGCATGAGAAGCATTTCAAAATTGTATGATTAGATTTACTTGACCGTTCTATCATATGTTCTGACGAAAATTTCTATGGTTTTAAGATTTCACTCATCTCTCGTGTTCCCTAGCTCGAGACGGGTTAGGTTTTATAAGCTCATAGCGTGGGTGGGATTTTGGAATCAAGCTATATCGACAGCCAAGTAAAACATATTGAAATGAAATCTTAATGCCGTTCACGAAATTGAATCTCGAACCGGAATCCTTACCAAAAACATTGTCTCTTTTCTTCTTTTGGTTGGCGACCAAGCTTCATCAAAAATATGAAAAGAAGCTCGAAAACGTCTAACAAAGAACCAATGAAAGTAAAAGTTAGGTTAGGTTAGAATTCGTTTGTAACTGCTTTAGATACTGAAAATCTTAAAAAATATATAAAAATAATATTAATTTTTTTAAATATTTTTTTAATAAATAAATAAAATTTAATTTCTCAATAAAGTCAGTAAAATAAATAACGGTAATATAAACCAAACGGGTAATGCAATGACACTACCACCAGCATTCCATAGCACCTCCCATGAGTCATCATCGTCAGTAAATTTATTGCAACCGTCCGTTTCACATAGATGACACTTTTCTAAGGCGTTGCCGAATGCAAGCGATTTACAGGTGTCATCGTCATACAATAATGTAGTGCAACCACGCTTCGTGATAGAGGTGCCGTTGACTAAAGAAGGAAATTTTATAAAAACAAATTAAAAAATTTAAATATTTGTAATTTCAACCAAACCACCTTTCAATTGCACCACATAGCAGACGGCATCATCCATTCGGCTCGACATACGCTGGTGGCGACGATGGCGATATCTTCGCTCGTCATCATCATAATCATCGTCACCATCATCCTCATCCTCTTCGCTGTCATCCGCTGGTTTTTTAGTTGTCTTTTTCGTTGTTGTTGTAGTAGTTGTTTTATTATTATTAATAAGATTACCAGGACGTAAAGTGGTTTTATTTGCCACAACAACAATATCGTCCTTTCCGGGCGCACTTGTATTATTTGAAGGATTCGTTGTTGTTGTAGTCGAATTCTTATTAAATGTCGATTGTGTGGTGCTTTTAATTGTTGTTGTTGTTGTACGTCTTGTGGGCGTTATGGGCAATTCACCGCATATTTGCATTTCATTAAGATCCTCACCATCTTCGCAATCGTAGCAATCATAACATTGCAGCGCTGTGGGGAGGCAATTAAATATTATTCTAAATGAAATTTAATAAATTTTCTAAAAATATATAGCCGATATCTATATATTTTCCAAACTGAAAAATTACTGAAATTTTTGATAATCCAATTTTAGGAGGAGTTCCATATAAAATTGTGAGATACCGTGATTAGATTATTCGATTGATCATCATTTCGCATGAATGCTTGAATATTCGTATTCAGAGGTGTCTCAGTAGTTAAAGAGTGTAAGAAACTCAGAGTAGCCTTGTTACATTCTTAGTTTATAGGGATTTTAAGGCGAAATCTCTGAATGTTTTCTGGAGATCATTAGTAGATATCTGTATATAATGGGTAGTTTGGCTTATGAGACAACTCTTCAGGCTTGTATAAGACTATAGAGCGATGAAGACGGCGTAAAAGTTGTAGGATGTACCAAAATACTTTTTAACTGAAGTTTATTTTCTGCCAAATTATGAGAAATTATATCTTACGCTATAAAGGGAATTATATGCTTCGCTGGAGGCTTAAGATCAGTTTCTGACGCTGTCTGTCTTATACTTGTCAACAATGCAGACTCCAACAGGAAGCATAATAGTTCATAGAATATATATGAATCAGTAGTATTTCCGAGGGTCTAGGATTCCAAAAGCTGTCACTGAAAATCTTGTTGTTATAGGAATGTTCGCTCTTTGAACGCAATACCCAGTGGGGCTTGCCTCCAAATTTTAAGTGGCATTCGAACATTTTGAAGATAAAGAGTAGTCAAATACCTAATATAAAAGTAACTCGACGAAAAGAACATGTCCTCGTATGCACATATATGTAGATTGATTCCAGGAGGGATTGGAAAAAGAATTTACAGTTATAGACGTGTTCGAGTTCAAAATTGACTGTATTAGACCTTGTAGTACAGATCTTTGAGGTTCTTTTGATCACATGTTGGGATGAAAAATTATTGTTTGAAAATAGTTACTTGTACGGGAGCTCACATGATCTCGAACTAAACATATAAACAGTTTAACCTATTAGAAATGCTTCAACTGTAGTATTCAATGTTTTGTAATAAATTTCTTTCTTTCTTTTCAATTAACTTCACTTTTCTTATATCATACACAGCTGTTATTATATTTATTGCGAATAATATCGCTTTGCTTGCAGACTTAGTGTCTCTGTCTTATCACAAACCCTGTCCTTGGTGGTTATTAATGCTTTTTAAATAGATAACAGTATAAATTTAGAAAAAATAAAAATAATATTAACTTTGTAAGAATAAACTTTCTAGAAAACTAGATATAAATACTTGGCTACATAACTAATATTTATGAGTTAGGTGCGTCGGCAGTGTTATCAATAAATACACATATAATCGTACAAAAACAAATACACAAAATCAGCAAAGCGACCTTAAACCTCAAAGTAAAATAGCAATATTCCCCTTTTCATATAAATTTCACTATATTTCACCTGTGATATCAATCTTTATCGTTTATATAACAAATGCTTATACATATGTTTTTGTATGTATGTGTGTACACGCTTTTGCAATTTTATCGCTAGCAATTAAATATGAATAGCTGTATTGTAACCTTTAGTGTTCGCAATTGATAAGAGTACAAATATCAAACGCGTCATACTCACCACACTCACTTTACTGTTATTGTGACTAATACCTAAAAGTCAGCACTTTGAATAATATATACCACAATATATTTATAAGAACAACATATATATTTTTTTATTTTTTATTACAAAGCAAACCGCACGTGTAGGGCATTAATGGGCGGGGCTTCAGCACTACTTACTCATAATCATTATGAAAATTTTTTACCAATCTCCATCTTTCTACCAACTCTACCTTTAGTGCCGTTTAGTAAAATTTATAATCATTCAAATTTGATTTACATATCTTATATTTACTCATAACTCATATATAAGTCCATGGATTTATGGCTGCATTCCACTGTTATTGCTACTAGCACTTTCGCTCAAGAAACCATGGTATACTACATATTTGTATTGTATTTGTTTATACATGCCTAAGCCATTTTACACTGGCTTAATGGTAATTATTTATGTAAATAGTATAAAATATTCAAACAAATTGTCAACAAGTTGGCCTTAAGTGATTAGTGGGTCTTTAAATTTTAAATCGAGTACTTTGTTTTGGAATTTTAATGTGTTCTTTAGGATTTGGTTTTGGTGAACAAAAATTGTAATATTTACACACATGAATTACTTCAGCATATCAAAGTAATGCGTGTAATGAAAAGGTGTATTCCAGAGCGAGGGGACACTTAATATAAAAATGTGTAAAATAGTAGTTTTTTACATACAGAATCATGTAAAAATAATAATCGAAAAATGAGAAAAAGTTATTTAAAATAATTTATTAATTTTTGGTCGCTTACAAACATTTTTATTAACCCTCTTGCTTTATAAAATATTATCATCTGATATAATATATAAATACAGTTCAACTTCCATAACTCGTATTACTATAGTCCATAAAAAAACTTCGAGTTAGAGACTTCAGAGTTACGGAAGGTAATTTGTATGAAATTTGACTTCTATTGTCATTTAAAGAGTTCGAGTTAAGGGGAAATTTGAGTGATAGAAGTTCAACTGTATTCTAATAATGATTGATTTTTAATAATTCTCGCCTACATTTAGAACAGTGTATCAGAATTCTGTATTCATTGCAGACATGTTTCATTTATTATCAACACAATTACTTATGAATATAAATTTCTAAGTATTTTCAATAGTTTCAACCATTTAAAGTGGATCTAAACTACCTATATCCGTTTCAGATTATTTCCTATTATAAGTCTATTATTTCCAGTAATCTTCCAGACAATTTTATGATCCACAATTTATTTATCTAACTTTATTTATATTATATAATACACAATTTGACCCACATATTCGTCATATATATTGTATAAAGTCCATTGAAAGTTGGAAACCCTAATATTAGGTTAGAAGCACCGAGGTTCTCGTGATCTATATATGGGGCCTTGAAAACCTATGGTCCGATTTCGGCGATTTTTAGAATGGGGCTGCCACACTATAAAGGTAGTATTTGTGCAAAGTTCTGCATCGATATCTTCACTAGTGCTCACTTTATATATTGTAAAGTAAACGATTCCGATCGTCTTCAAAGTTCTGGTATATAGGAAGTAGGCGTGGTTGTGAAGCGATTTGGCCTATTTTCACAACATATCATTGGGATGTAAGGAAACTATTACCAACCAAGTTTCATTGAAATCGGTCGAGTAATTCCTGAGATATGGTTTTTGACCCATAAGTGGGCGACGCCACGCCAATTTTCCATTTTGTAAAAAATCTGAGTGAAGCTTGCATCTGCCATTTCTTATGTGAAATTTAGTGTTTCTGGCGTTTTTCGTTAGTGAGTTAACCCACTTTTAGTAGTTTTCAAAAAAACCTTTGTATGGGAGGTAGGCGTGGTTATAATCCGATTTTCTCCATTTTTGGACTATATAAGGTAGTACCTAAAAGAAACGACTCCAGAAAGTTTCCTTGATATAGCTTTAGTAGTTTGCCAGATATGTGCAAAAAACTTAGTAGGGGCGGGGCCACGCCCACTTCCCCAAAAAAATTACATCCGCATATGCCCCTTCATAGTGCGATTATTCATACCAAATTTTACTTCCATAGCTTTATTTATAGCTTAGTTATGGCACTTAAAGTGTTTTCGGTTTTCGCCATTTTGTGGGCGTGGCAGTGGTCCGATTACGCCCATTTTCGAACTTAACCTTCTTATGGTGCCAAGAAATACGTCTTCCAAGTTTCATCAAGATATCTCAATTTTTACTCAAGTTACAGCACGGACGGACGGACAGACAGACATCCGGATTTGAACTTTTCTCGTCACCCTGATCATTTTGATATATATAACCCTATATCTAACTCGTTTAGTTTTAGGACTTACAACCAACCGTTATGTGGACAAAACTATAATACTCTCGTAGCAACTTTGTTGCGATAGTATAATTACGGAACACGAAACCATTTTGCAAACTAATTAAGTAGTAGATTTTGGTAGTTAGGATACTACAAAAATAGTTCTCAAATAATATATTTGTTCAAAAAATAACGGGAATTTTTGGTTTTTGAAAAATTTGATGTATTTATTATTGAATTTATCGCCTTCAAAAAAATCCGCATTCGATATTATACAATTATGCCTGTGCTTCTATCAATCGTCGAACCACTTTATAGTATTATAGTATAATCTATTGTTCTTTCAGCGATCCCTCGCAAGCTTCAAAAACGATGCTTGTATCGTACTTCAGAAGGAATTAGTATGTATATCAACAAAAAATAAATAAAATACAAAATAAAAAAATTTTAACTATCAGACTTTTGGATAAATGGAAATTTTAAAATTCCGGTTATTTTTTGAACACACCTCATATATCTATGTATAACCGAAACCTTCCAATCAAGCAAGAAGTTTTATTTCAAATTTGATACTGTGTTCCAAAAGAGCTGTCCATGTTTCTGAAACTCTGAAAACTAAGATCCACCATTCGTACTATTTAAAGTATTTCGTCTCAAAACAATTTTAAAATCTTCTAGCCACCTAAGACTACTTCTCAGCCCTCTTATAAGTGGACTGCACTCATATTGCATCCAAAACGCAACATTTACAAACCTTCAATAATTGTAATTCCAATAAATCCAAATAACAGCAACAATGTCAATGCACTTTTGGTATGCTTAAAAACTTTCCCAAACATTTTCGACGCATTCACTATTTACCACAATAAATAAAAAATATACACTTTGTCAAACTGAAACTTTTAACCACGAAAACTTATATGCCACAGCATGAATCACTAAAATTTACCAGAACTCTACACACAAATATGTGCAAGACGCAAAGTCAACTTCGAAAATGAACTGAACTTTGGCAAATTACTAACAAAACTGAGTGAAATCATTTGAATTTCGTTTGCGAAATATTTCGGCAATCGCAATGCTGACAATCAAAAGTAGAAAATTACAAAAAAGAAAAGAAATATTGAAAATAAACAACAACAAGATATGCAACGAATAGAAGCCGATATGTGATGTTTCATATGTTTGTAGACATATGTATGTAGCTTACTGATGCAAGACTAAAATGAAGCTGCTTTTAGTACCAAATTTTTAAAATGTTTGTATGTTTGTCTGTATGCCCACAGTTTCAATGCAAGTATCAATCGAAATATTGATAATATCTTTCTTAAAATTGCCTTTACACTCAGTTTGTCGCTGCTTGTTTGGTTATTGCTTGTCATAGACAAAAATTAAAAACACCCATTATCAGTTCCAATTGTGGTAAATAGAAGCAAAAACGGTTGGTTTTCGTCGAAATGTTATGTGTGTATGTTCTTTTGTATTCAAATGAGATGCAAAACAGTTATAGTCTAGATATAGACTTTCATGATGGTTCTCAGTTCAAATTTGTTGTTATTGAAACGATTTTGAGATACCGCTATTAATTATGTTTTTTTTTTCAAGTAAAACTTTGTTTGTGACTTGCACAGTATAATAATTTCTATTTTGGTGCTCTACTGGAGTTAAAAAACACCCCAAGTGTATAGAACAGGGTAGCATCTGAAAGTGGTGCAAATTAACAACTTTTTTCTATAAAAAGCATAGTTGTTTAACGGTATTTTTATACCTTGAACAGGGTATATTAAGTTTGTCACGAAGTTTGTAACACGCAGAAGGAAATGTCGGAGGCCCTATAAAGTATCTATATAAATGATCAGTATGTTGAACTGAGTCGATTTAGCCATGTCCGTCTGTCTGTCCGTCCGTCCGTCTGTCTGTATATATACGAACTAGTCCTTCAGTTTTTAAGATATCGTTTTGATTTTTGATTTTGCAGATATTATTTTCTCTTCAATAAGCTGCCGATATCGGACCACTATATCATATAGCTGCCATACAAACTGAACGATCGGAATCAAGGGCTTGTATGGAAAACTCTTCTTTTTTTTACTTACTTTTTCTTACGTCTTTAGATTTGCTGAAACACATAGTTACTAAAAGAAATGCACCTGTGAAGGGTATATTAGCTTCGGTACAGCCGACGTTAACGTTTTTTTCTTGTTTTGATGTCCGTTTGCTATTTCTTACTTTGGCTAATACAGTTTTAGCCGAGCTCCTATGATCGCTCATATGTACTTATGACAGCTAGCATAACCTCAAATTCGTAAGCTCATAAACTTGATAAGAGCTCCTCAAAGTTCATAAAGCTTTTTGGATAGGGGCTTTCAGAATTTATTCTCGGTATATTAAGTTGTCACGAGTGTTGGACGGTTTATTCTTATTAGAGACAACATTGTGAAAGAGTCTATGATAAAAGCTTTCAAAGTACATAAAGTTTTTTAGACGCAGACTTCTTGATTTTTTATCGGTTCTCGAGTGTTGGATGATTCATTAGTATAAGTGACAACATTGTGAAAGAATGCGTGTTAAAAGCTCTTCACAGCTCATAAAGCTCTTTGGACGCAGACTTTCTGAATTTTTCGTCGGTTTCTCGAGTATTGGATGGTTCATTCTTATAAGTGACAACATTTTGAAAGAATCTGTGATAAAAGCTCGTAAAGTTCATAAAGCTTTTTGGATGCGGACTTTCAGAATTTCTCGTCGGTTTCTCGAGTGTTAAAAGATTCATTCCTATAAAGGACATCATTGTGAAAGAATGTGTGATAAAAGCTCTTTAAGTTCATAAAGCTTTTGGATGAAATTTTGAGTTTCCCATGGTCTCCTCGATTGTTGTATGGTTCACACATTGTATTTATATTAGAAAGCTTTATATAAATAAAAACACTTTTTTTGTTTTTTTTTTATAGTAATACGGTTTACTTTATTGTTTCAATGTCGATAATGATTTCTAATACTTATATTTACGAAGTGATTACTTTTTGTTTTCCTTTTGAAATATGCATTAATTAATATTGTAAATTTTTTCTAATTTCAAATACTCGCATAGCTTCTTTTCGCATAAAAAATAATGTTACTTTTTCTTTAACAAAATATGTATGTATGTACTTAACTAGTTCTTCAATTTTCATAATTTCATTAATAAATATTTTTTTTTATTTTTTGTAATAAGCCTCAATGGTGCAGTTGCTGCAATATATGTATGCAATTAAATTAATATATATAATATTTTCAACGTATGCAACTACACATACATATACTCGTATACTTAAGCCTATTGTGTTGTTAACATGTCCATTAAGTTCTAAATTTCTGCGATTTTTTAATTTTCACCAGCAAATTATTGTAATTTCCAGCAAGGCAAATGAGGTTCGCTTAGTTTTGTATGAAAGCCTCTTAAATACACACTTAGTATCTATGCGAATGCGTGTTAACAATTGTTTATAAATTTTATGCGTAATATTAAAAAAATATACTATAACAGGGATTTGAACAACACACAGCTGTGACTCATACGCCATGGTAGATGCGTATAAAATGGTGGCTCAGAAAATAAATGATTGACGAAATACATTGCAGTTGTATTATAGCACATGGGGTTTGACGAATTGCGGTTTTAAATGTGTTTGTAAAAAAATATATATTATGTCAGGGTTGCCACCTAGTAAAAATTATAATAAAGAGAGTAAAAAATAATAATATAAGGTTAAAAAAATGACAAAACCAATAATAATTAAACTAAATAATTTTTGGATACCATAGTGTTGCCACCTTTTCCACACAAATATACATTTATTTTATATACTTTTTGCTGTGTGGACTCAAATATTAAATTTTAATAATAAATAATATTTTGAAATTATTAGAATAAAATAAAAAATAAATTTAAAAAATAATTACGGCTAGAGTTGCCAACTAACATATAATTCAAATATCCAAAAAGCATATAAAACTGGGATAATTTGAAAAAAATCTGCGCAACAGTACAAAAGATTCTTAATAATACTAATTATGAATGGAAATTATTTTGAAGTAGGGTTGCCAACTAAAGACATTTTTTACTTAAAACTAAAGACTGATTAGTTTAAAAATTGTTGGATATAAAAAGTTGACTTTTACGGAAAAGTATAATTAAAAACAGTTATTATTGCCTTTGTCATAAAATTTGTTGATGTAGGGTTGCGTTTATTTAAAAAAATATTTCAGTTTAAATTTTTTTAATTTAAATAACGGTAACAATATTGGCTTAATTTAAAATATAAATTTCAATTGTATAGAGTTGCCAACTTTGTATAACAATTATTATTTTTTAATATTCAATGCTAATTCCGTTTTTGAAAATTCGGAGAAAGCAAATAGCACAATTATAAAATATTTGTTTGCATTTGCAAGAAACTTTGTGGATTAGGGTTACCAACTATTTTTTACATTTATATTTCTTGTTTTACTAATCAAATTTATTAAATTATGAAACTTTCTGAAAAAAAGATTTGCGAATAAAAACTATTTTCGAGTGCATGGAATAGAGTTTTCAACTCAGTTTTGTATACAATTATGTTCTTTTTATTTAATTTACTAAGGCTAAAAAAATATATTTTCGAAACAAAAAAATAGTTTCATGTGCAAGAGAATTTCATGGATTAGGGTTGCCAACTCATTTTTTTACATTTAATTTTTTTTTAGTTTCTAATAAAATTTATTAAATTATAAAAGTGTCTTAGAGAAATTTATTTCTGAATGAAAATAATTGATTTATTTCTGAATGAACTTCATGGAATTGGCCACCCTATTTTCACTCATTTTTTCACATTTAAATTTCTTAATTTCTAATAAAATTTATTAAATTATAAAAGTTTCTTAAAGAAATTTATCAAGAATGAACTTCATGGAATAGGGTTGCCAACTATATTATTGCCTTTGTCATAAAATTTGTTGATGTAGGGTTGCGTTTATTTAAAAAAAATATTTCAGTTTAAATTTTTTTAATTTAAATAACGGTAACAATATTGGCTTAATTTAAAATATAAATTTCAATTGTATAGAGTTGCCACCTTTGTATAACAATTATTATTTTTTAATATTCAATGCTAATTCCGTTTTTGAAAATTCGGAGAAAGCAAATAGCACAATTATATAATATTTGTTTGCATTTGCAAGAAACTTTGTGGAATAGGGTTGCCAACTATTTTTTTTACATTTATATTTTGTGTTTTACTGTTCAAATTTATTAAATTATAAAACTTTCTGAAAAAAATATTTCCGAATAAAAACTATTTTCGAGTGCATGGAATAGAGTATTCAACTCATTTTTGTATACATTTATTTTCTTTTTTTAATTTATTAAATTATATAAGGTTAAAAAAAATATATTTTCGAAACAAAAAAAAATAGTTTCATGTGCAAGAGAATTTCATGGATTAGGGTTGCCAACTCATTTTTTTACATTTAAATTTTTTTAGTTTCTAATAAAATTTATTGAATTATAAATTATTTCTGAATGAAAATAATTGATTTATTTCTGAATGAACTTCATGGAATAGGGTGGCCAACTAATTTTTTTTACATTTAAATTTCTTAATTTCTAATAAAATTTATTAAATTATAAAAAAAAAGAAAATTATCAACAATTTCTAATAAAATAAAAACATTTTGTTTTAATTAAAATATTTTCAAATAAAAATTATTTTCGAATAGAGTTGCCAACTAATACAAACAGTAAAAGTTGTTTTATTTTTATTTTTTTCTTTCTGAAACTACGCAATGCGTCAAATAAATAATGTTACTCAAAATTCTCAACTAAATGTAAATATTTTAAGGTTCTTCAAACCGCTTAAATTACGAAAAAATACAAATATTTACTTTCAAATATTTATTTTGTTTTCCCCAAAAAATTTACATTGCCAAAATTACTGAATTTTTTTTCTGAACTCAAACAAAGCACTGCTAGAGTTGCTCAAATACATTTATACATATACATATATATGAGTATGTATGCATGTAAATATGTATACTTGCTACAGTTTTCTCTGACTTTTAATTATTATTACATAGTTTTCATTCGTTTTTGTTGTGATTTTTGTTTGGTTTTTGGGTAAACATGCCGATGACGACTACTTGGTCAATATTTATGCTGTATGTATGCATGTAAGTACGGGGGGCCATAGAATGCTCATATGCTTTGTTGGCATACATTTATGAATTGTTAACACTGAACTTTAATTGCTAGTCTAGGTATTTCTTTATTTGTTTAAATTGTATTTTTATTGCATACATATATATTTTATGCACTATACACATTTATATGTATGTCTTGCATGTGTGTGTGTGTGTGTGCACTCTATGTTTGCATTCGCCAAATTTTTCAGTTGCCATGCTGTTCTTCAAACATTTCTGTTACTTTGTTTATATTATTATTCATATTTTGCTCGCAATTAACAAAAAATATTACCAACTTTAATTAATTTCCGCTTTGCTGTGTTTAATTTTACGATTTTTATTAAAAGCATGCGAGTGTGTGATTTTCTTGTTATTTTTGTTATGCTTTTTTTTATTTGCATTCAAATATTTTGGTAGTGAAGAACTCACTGTGTTCTTCTTCAATGCATTGCACATGCCAAACACACACACACATACAGTTATAACGTATGTTTGTATGTATATGGATTGTGTTCACTTATCGTTATCAAATGTGTAATTTTATTCTTTTTTTGCGCCGAGATGTAGTATATTTGTTTGTAAGCTTGCTTCGACGTCTCAGTCACTTTATAAATATAGCACAGACATGTATATAAATATTGTTGTTGTTGTTTTTTTTTGTTGTATTGAAGACCGAAGCATTTGCGAAACCACATCAATTGTTTTTGTTATTTTTGTTTGAGAATACATACATGTGTTATACATATATTTATATACAATTACCAGTTAAATATGTAACCTTGTCCATTATTGCCATGCACTTTACACTTCCGCATTTGCCATTTAATATTTTTATTTTCCAATTCTGTTTTCAAATATTTTTTTTATATTTTTTTCTGTTAATATTTTCACTAATTCTTAATTTTTTTTTTAATTTTTTTTTTCTTTTGTTTAATTTTCCTAACTTCATTCAAATTTTTCTTAATTCCTTTCTTTTTCGTCACTCACCTGCTTTCGTCTTTATGTTCGTGACACATTACAACAATAACAACAATTTAATAATTTTCTTACACTATACTCGTTCGTCGCTTTTTTCTACATATTTTTTCCTTTTAATTCTTAAAAAACTTAAAGGCATTTGGTGAATATTAATCCTTATAATTTATAAATAAATTTTACTACAAAGTTTTTTTTCATATAATATTTGATTTATTTTTATTAAATATTTACTAATTTTCTTGATAAAATAATATTTTTGTAAATAAATGAAAATAATTTTAAATTCAATTAAGTGAAATTATATATACAAATGTCTAATAAAATTTTATTTTAATTTGCTGTAAAAATATATGAAGCCTTTCATCTCCAATATCTCGTTTAATGAAACAATTAATAAGCTAATTGTTCTCGATTTAATTAATAATAGTGCACAATAAAGTTTAAATTGGTAAGAAAATAATTTTTAAAATCCGTTTTCAAAAATACGTGATAGATGATTTCAATAATAAATTAAATTACTGTTCAAATTCATTCGTATTGGCTTGGGAAGAAACGAAATTTTAACCAATAAAATCAAACAATTTTACTTTTTTTGTTAAATTAAATTGAATTAAATCGCGTACCAAAAATAATGATACAATTAACCTCTAAATTGCCACCACTAATTGAGTTCGTTCGAATACCAGAAATGATTGAATCATTTAAGAAACTAATTGTTCTCAATTTAACATATCATAAGGCTCAATTAAGAATAAAATGGCATAAATTAAATTGAGTTTGTTCGCATACCAAAAATAATGATACAATTAACCTCCACTAATTGAGTTCGTTCGAATACCAGAAATGATTGAATAATTTAAGAAACTAATTGTTCTCAATTTAACATATAATAAGGCTCAATTAAGAATAAAATGGCATAAATTAAATTGAGTTTGTTCGCATACCAAAAATAACGATACAATTAACCTCTAAATTGCCACCACTAATTGAGTTCGTTCGAATACCAGAAATGATTGAATAATTTAAGAAACTAATTGTTCTCAATTTAACATATAATAAGGCTCATTTAAGAATAAAATGGTAAAAAAAATATATTTTTTTTAAATTATTTCCAAAAAAACGTTAAATGATTTCAATAACAAATCAGATTACGGTTCAAGTTCAATAGTATTTGCTTGAAGGAAGGAAATTTTAAGAATTAAAATAAAAAAATTAAATTTTCGTTTAAATTAAGTGTGTTCGAATACAAAAAATTATGATTTAATTAATGTCTTAATTGTCTCAACTAATTCACCTTTTGGGACATGCTAATAGGACTTTTTAACGACACAATTGTCGCTGAAATCTACTACTAGTTAATAGAAAAATTATTTCGAAGAATTTTGTAAATTAGGCATATTCCGGAAGGATATTGCAACTTAGTAAGTCCTAATACTCGCAATAAGCTTGCTCCTGTAACTAGAAATCTAATTTTTTGCTAATAAAAAACAAAACAGCTGTTTGTCCGTAGACTTTGAATTTACATACATATGTAGTCTACCCAAAGCACCATATATATGATGTAACGATAGATCATTAAGTGAAACAATTGTAGTTATTCTTATAGACTACATAATGAATGCAGTAAGAATTGTGCAAACCATGTCTACTTTCCCAATTATTTCAGCAAATTAATGAAAGAAACAGTCCGATCTTATGGAAACTACCAGATGATGACTGATAAGCCTATAGAATTCTTGAATTCTATGCCCGAGGTTATTTTGTAAGCTAAAATTCTTTAAGAGATTGCTTCGTTACAGTCGCTCACAGATTCTTCTATCTGGTGAAAGAATCGGTCCGATCTTATAGAAATTTGCAGATTAATATTGATAAGCCTTCAGAGTTCTAGAATTCTATGGTCGGAGGTACATATGTCTAAAAGCTTGAAACCTTTGAAGAAAATGCTTTTCTCTTGACAATTGCTATTTTCTTCCTGACAATCGCTCACAGAATCCTCTATATATGATCAGCTATTAAAACTAGTGTTTCAGAAACGGAAAAGCAAACTTCGAACTCAATTTCAGTTGTCTCAAGAGGTCGATAAAAAACTCCAAATTCAAATTTAATTAAATTTCAGCAATATTTAAAGGTTTTCACTATAGTAATTCACATCATACTAATACTTATGAAATATCAAAGTTTTACATACATATTTCACTAAAGCCGTAACGGTAATAACACGCAATGTAAGCCGCCTTAAGTGAATGTTAGTGATTATTATCGTTTTATTTTTTTATTATTGTAACAAATCTATTCTCATAAATATATATATGGATTTTTATACGTTTATGTCTATATTTACACAGATAACAGTATTGAATGGATATTTACAGTGTGTGCACATACGGTGGTGACTCAACTACACATTAAACTATATTAAACACAAGGCATTTAACTGGCAACGTTTAACACTTTAACGCTTACGGCGGAATACACCGTTGAGCGACATATTGACCATTTAACTTAACCTTAAAATTATATTGCACCATTTCATAATAGTTTTAACTTCGCTTTTTCGTGTATACTCTCTCTGCTAATCGTTCAAAAACAGCCGGCGGGTTCTAACGCACACCACTTGCGCCTTATCAAGCTTCATATTCACCACACTTTTGCGCGCAATATGCTGACGATTGCTACAAGTATTGTTGACATGCCGACGCACCATGAACTCCAAGCCCAAGTAACGCTGGTGGTACTGCCATTGCAGCCGTCCGTATTGCAAATGGAACAGTGCAGTTCCGAATCTTCCTGATTGTCTATACCACCATTATTATTGCCTCCCTTACCCTTACGCTTCTTTTTCTTATCCTCGTCGAGGTTCGCATTGCGCGCCAACTCTGGTGGCCAACCCAATTTGTTGCCCAATATTTGACAGGCGTCCGAGTCGGCGGTATCCAATTGACAGAAGCGTGCTGTCACTATTTCGTTGGTGTGTGCTGTAATAAATATTTGCGAGAGCCTGCATTAGTTCATTGTCTTTAAATTTGTATGCCATTTGGGCGTACAGTGTGTTAAAAAAGTATGCAACATTTCACTTACGATCTTTCGCCACCACCTTTTGGCAGTTCATTAGTGGTCCATTACTAGCGCCCGTGTCGAAGTACGCAAAACGATTTAAATCGAAAAGCCAAGTACCGGTTGTTCTCATTTTGTCCAAAGTACATTCCTGTTAAATAATTTGGAATAGTTGTTCATGAAAGTATATGTATATATTTTGGCGCTATGAGATTTATAAATATTCGTTGTAATTTTTTGATAGGACCATTGAGAGATTTAGTAGGGAGAGTTAAAAGTATAAAAATTGTGGTTATGTTTTACTATGAAAAACTTTTACGTACACCGCATTTCTTAGTGTTCTAGTACTACGTGCCTATTTCTGGTCTCATGGTTCAGAATTACAAAGAAAGTCTTGGATTCAATATAAGTTCCGACTAACATCAAAAACTCGTTTTCCTTCAAATCAAAACTTATTTCTCGATTTCAAAACTTGAAAGAAAGCAGTTTTAAACTAAAAGGTCCAATGAACACAGAGCTTCTAGTAGGGAAGTATAGTTATGCACTTAGATCTGTAGTAAATTTTGCTCTATTTTATGATATTTAGTCAATTTCTTCCACTATACTCTATTCGGTAGAAAATAAAGCCTCTACACGGTAAATATAATAACCAATTCCATATAAAACTGGTATTTGATCCCGAAATTGCCATTAACATTTTCATATTTTCGAGATATCGTCTAATAATGTTATTTTCTGAAAGAAAAAAAATGAAATGAATGGAAAATTTTTCGCTTTAGTAGTTGAATATAGTTATTCTTAAAACAGACTCAAAGATTGGAAATATTTTAATTTATTTTCCAATATTTAAAAAAAAAAACTCGACCTGTTGTTTAAACAGTCCGAAATACCGACATTTTTCGATTTATGGTACTTAAAGGTTTTGAAATTTTGAAAAACTTGGCAACAAACTATTCCTACAACAGACTCAAAAAAAGGAATTTTTTCGGTTTATTTTTAAAAAATATTTCAAAAACATGATTATACTGTTTCTGAAAACCTACACCAAAAAGGAAATTTTCAGCATTTTTTCATCTGTTAAAACTTCTTGAAAAACTTGATTATACTGTGTCTGAAAACTAACTCCAAAAAGCAAATTTTTCAAACTTCAGTTTTTTTTTCACAATTTTTTCGAAAAATTGTGAATAATCTGTCTTAAAGGTGAGATTTGAGAACTTTTTTTTCATTTTTTTTTCTGAACCATCAACATCTCACGAATATTGTGTTAAAGGTGAGTCGGAGAAAAACTGACAAAGTTACAGCAGGTTGAATAACGGTACCTCCAGCTATCTGCGCTGAGTGTACAAAACTTTGAATCGATTTTCCCAAATATGTCATTTTTAAAGTCGGTGACCAGCCTACAGATAAAACTACTGCATCGATCGTTTTGAAATATATTTTTTTTTTTAATTACTAACAATTTTACAATAACAAATAGGTCGATTTTTTCGTCTGAAATCGTCATTTTGGCTTGAAAATGGTACCAAAAATTGAGAAATTAAAAAAAACTCGACGTCAATTGAAAGATAAACTAATAAACTAAAGAAAGCATTTTGATTTTATGGTTTCGGATAATCCAGTGATGCTGTAGGCTGGTCACCGCACAAAAACTTCTTTTCGAGGTGCCTGAAGAGATCGACGATAAATTCGTTATTCCTCGCTATTTTTCGATAAAACTTTTTTTAATTATCCTTCAAATGTTGTACTTTCATATAATAATAAGTAAAATAAACCTACAGCAATAATTTTTTCTAAAAAAAATCATGAAAAAAGGTCTTTTTTCGACGAAACAAACCTTACCCCCCCTTAAAATAGACTCAAACAAGGACTTTTTCCGTTTTTTTCAAAAAATTTTGAAAACCTGATTATACTTTTCATAAAAACCAAAAAGGAAATTTTTCAGTATTTTTGTCAAATTTTTTCGAAAACTTGAGTATAATTTGTCTAAAAAAAACTCAAACTAGGAAAATTGTCTTAATTTTTTCAAAAATTTTGAACTCCAAAAAGTGAAATATGCAGTATTGTTTTTTAAACCTGAGTATATTCTTTATTAACAAAAAGGTTTTAAAATTTTAGAAAACTTTAGTATAGTATAGATATTCTTAACACAAACTCTAAAATGGAAATTTTTTCGATTTTTTTTCAAAACTTGATTATGAGACTCTAGGTAAATTTCAGTATTTTTTTTATATTTTTAAAAACTTATACTCCAATTGTCTCAAAAAGGGTATCTCAAATAATACTGTTTGCTTCAGAGGTAAAATAATCTTATTTACATTGCGTAAAAAGTAAATACCCACTAGAGTAGATTTCCAATATATATTTATCTACGGAATTTTCGCAACTTATCTGCACTTGAGATCATAAATCATTATCAGAACAAACAGTAACACAGACAAAAAAGAAAACAAAATCAACAGTTAATATTGATAATAGCCGAAAAAATTGTATTTCAACGACAATTTCCCAAACACCAATATACACACATACGTACATTTGTATGAGCGCAGATAAACAGTACCTTGGCACAATTTCGCATATACATTTTTTTCACTTAAGCCAAAATATTGTTAGCTCTAAGCAGTTCTCATACGCTTATGTACTTGTGTACTTATTTCTATTTACATTTGTATTTGTATTTATTTGTGTGTTGTGTGACAACCGGAAGGCTACCACATTCATAATATCTATGACGTCTCTCATGTTTACATGCCGTCGTTGTTGTTCACACGAAATCTACAGCATTTCCTATTTCTATTTTCAACTTTCTTTCTTTACTTTCATTTGGCACGACATTACACACAAGTGAATGCGCCTAGAAGCCGGCTAACACAACTCCATTGCTGCATTTATCAATTTGTTTACTCTTTGCTGGCAGCCACAATTGTTCAATTCTCAATTAGTAATCCAAACAAATTGTATTGTGCTTGCCTACATGGGAGACATGTTGGCCCAGGGCACAGTGGGGTAGTGACGGCGCACATAACTAACGACCTCTACCACAACGAACGTTGATGGCCACTGGCGCTTAGGCATTGGCGTGTTGCCAATGGCGCTTATAGCTTATGAAGCTCCAGCTTAAAAGTACATAATCTTCGAGAAACTAACGCAATTGCATTCGCTGGCTCAAGTGAAAGTATGTAGTTGTGCTTATGTGCTAGAGGTGGGGATTTGTACGGGTTTTTGAATTGTGTCACAAATGTGTTTGTGTTGGAAGTTTATTATTTTCATCTTTGTTGAACTGTCAAAACAAAATTGCAGTGAACTGTAATAATCCTTAAGGACTTTGTAATAGGTCAACGCTCTTTAGCATAACAATAATATTTTTCTCTACAAATTTCAAAATTCACCTTTACGCTAAAGTTCCATTAATGATGATTTATCAGAGGCTGACCTCCATCCGGTCTATATATCTGCATAGAAAAGTCATTACTTCAAGTTTTTGATTACCGCATTTTCACATGACTAGTCTTCTCTTTCTTTGAGGTCTACTATATGACTTTTTTTAATGGAAAATGGGCGCGACGTCGTCCATTTATGGGTCAAAAACCATATCTCAGAAACTACTTGACCGATTTCAATGAAATTCGGTATTTAATATCTTCTTCACACCTGCCCTACTTTCCATATAACTAAATTCTGAATTCCATCTGATTCCTTCACTCTATAATATATACATAAGGAACCGATGAAGATAGCGGAATAATACTGTATATCTTCTGTGGCTTCACTTATGGAAAATTTTTCGAAATCGGACTCTAACCTTTCAAGGCCCTGGATATCTACATGAAGAAAATATCGGTAAATCTCTCAGATATTTTAATGTAATTCAGACTTCGTCTAATAATGTGTCTCTATACCAAACAAGTAAGGAAGGGCTAAGTTCGGGTGTAACCGAACATTTTATACTCTCGCAATTTATTTATTTAACTTTATTTATATTATATAATACACAATTTGACCCACATATTCGTCATATATATGGTATAAAGTCCATTGAAAGTTGGAAACCATAATATTAGGTTAGAAGCACCGAGGTCCTCGTGTTCGATATATGGGGCCTTTAAAACCTATGGTCCGATTTCGGCGATTTTTAGAATGGGGCTGCCACACTATTAACATAGAATTTGTGCAAAGTTCTGCACCGATATCTTCACTAGTACTTACTTTATATATTGTAAAGTAAACGATTCAGATTGTCTTCAAAGTTCTGGTATATAGGAAGTAGGCGTGGTTGTGAAGCGATTTGGCCTATTTTCACAACATATCATTGGGATGTAAGGAAACTATTACAAACCAAGTTTCATTGAAATCGGTCGAGTAGTTCCTGAGATATGGTTTTTGACCCATAAGTGGGCGACGCCACGCCCATTTTCCATTTTGTAAAAAAATCTGAGTGAAATTTAGTGTTTCTGACGTTTTTCGCTAGTGAGTTAACCCACTTTTTGTAATTTTCAACCTAACTTTTGTATGGGAGGTGGGCGTGGTTATGATCCGATTTCTTTCATTTTTGGACTGTATTAGGAAGTGGCTAAAAAAAACGACTGCAGAAAGTTTGGTTTATATAGCTTTATTGGTTTGCGAGATATGTAGAAAAAACGTATAGGGGCGGGCCACGCCCACTTCCCCAAAATATATGATAAATATGCCCCTTCATAGTGCGATCCTTCATACCAAATTTTATTTCCATAGCTTTATTTATGGCTTAGTCTCTGATCACTTTGGTATATATAACCCTATATCTAACTCGTTTAGTTTTGGGTGTTACAAACAACCGTTATGTGAAAAAAACTATAATACTCTCTTTAGCAACATTTGTTGCGAGAGTATAAAAATTGTCAAAATCGTGTCAATACTTCCCCTAGTTCCCATATACCTAATTATAGGGTTCTCAAAAATACGATGGGTTTTATACTTTAAAAATCGGTTTATACGCGAAAAATATTAGCCAAATTAAGTGAGCGTATAGTCTTGAATATAGTGTACCTTTGTGGTGAAAATGGGTGAAATCTGTTTATGAATTAACTATGCCCTCATGTACTATTTATGGTGGTTTTAGTTATTCTATTGGACTTTATGCCTAATATATGGGTAAAATTGTGTTATCTTAATAGTATTACATCAATAATCGTGAGAATATAAAATGTTTGGTTACAACCGAACTTAGCCCTTCCCCCTTTTATATTCATTAGCCGCACCACTGAAAGTCTGAAGTTTTGACATAATGTGTTAATATGAAGGGAAGACCCCTTTTTATTTCACACAGAGATATTCGGAAGTTAAGTCTTTGTATTCATGTATAATAACACTTACCTCTGCCTCAATGCTGCGATTTGATTTTAAATTCGCACAACTTGGATTAACGCTGGAATCGCAGACATAACATTTAATTGCTGCAACTGTTGAACGATGAAATATATGCCAAATTTTCGAAAACAAGAGAAAGAGATATTTTAGTATTCACAGTAAAGATATGGAGGTAAAATTTTACGTTTACACGCGGAAATTATAAATATTTAAAAGTATTATGTATGAATTATTATCAAACTTTTTATATACCTATTATTTATTTCTTATTATTAATTTAATATGTTTCGAGTCATTGTCTTGACAAACATTTCTTTGAATATCATTTTTAGAACTTCTTTAATTAATGAAGCGATACTTCATTCCTTGTTAGATTATACTATATTCCTATTTTTTTGAAAAGAAACGAGTTGTAGAACTAGCTACGAAACTAAAAACAGACACAATAATCTAACGATGGATCTCATCACTGTCTTTATAAACTGAATTTGATTGGTATCTAAATTCTATCTTGTGAAACGTTCCAGATCAGACAAATTTCAAGTCTGCAATGAAAATTTGATTGTAAATCTACACATAATTCAATGCTGTAACGAAAAAAAAACATGGTAGAAAAGAAGAAGTCTGCTGTCCAAGGCTTGATCAGAAAAGATGAACCAAAAAATATAGCATTTGTCGACAGATATCTTATGGAGAACGAAGATATTACACATTTAATTTATATTTTAATATATAATCAAATACAATAGCAAATTTCTTCAGAATCTAAACTTTCAATCAGTCTTTTAGAGCTCTTCTTTACATAGTTAATTTGACTGATTTCACCTGATTCCTTTTTATGGGCAGTAGTTTTTATGAACAGTACAAATATCAATTCCTAGGAGCTAGCGTTATATATTCTATAGAAATACCAAGGTAAATTATATTACCGACACGGACCGCAAATTGTTACTGAGAATTTGTAGGAATGTATTATAGATCAGTACTAATACTATATACTACGCATCTTTGTATCTATCTATGATTCTATGGGTCTAAAGAGCATACCTTAAGCAATTTTATGACTTTTCTGGGGTGCAAATTTCTGACAAATACTCGCTTTCGGATAAGAAAAACATCAGTTTAACAATTGATTGAAACAGATTTTAACACCGACGGGTAGTTACAAAGACATTCATAGATTTTATTTTGAGAGATTTATTGGCTTTTGTAAGAGCCTTAAACAACTTTACTTTTTCAAAAGAGGAAAGAAAATATTAATATGAAGCAGTTTTACTTCAAGCTTCGGTATTTTTTATCTACAGTAATGGTTTTATTTATGAAGTAATACAAATACTTCAACTCTTATTTTAAAAAGAGCTTATTTTTTAACTCAAATCACTTTTCTCTTTGTTTTAATTTATTATTTTGATTTATATAAAATTTTATATTAAATATTATATATATTTTTTTTTTTGGGATATTTGGGGATAGCTTATTTAAATATTTTACTATTTTTAATTTTACGCTGTTTTATTATATATACAAATCTAATTTCGTATTTTTTTTTTATTTTAATAGGTTTAAAATTAAATTTTTATTATATTATCATACTATATTTTTGATACTTTTTGTTTTTTTTTTCTTATTATTATTTATATTATATTATTTAAATAGATTTACTTCTATTAATTCATGTGTTACATTATTTTTTTATTATATTATAATACTTAATTTTTTAGATTTTGGATTTTTTGTTTCTAATTGATTTTATTATATTACTAAAATCAATTTATTTCAATTAAAATAATTGATATCATAATTTTTAATGATATTATTGAATTATCGTTGTTTTTGGTTTAAAATTTTTCAAAATTATTTCAAGTAACTCAAATAATTAAATTTATTGTATTTTATGTGTAAATTTGCTAATATTTTCAAAATTATTTTTATTTTATTTAGGATTTGATATTTTTTTTTATTTTATTTTTTTCTATACTTTTTTAATTTTTATTTTTATTTAATTTTAATTATTATTTTTTTTGTTTTTAGTATTTTTTTATTTCTCAAATGAAGTTTCAATAGGTTTAAATAATTTAGTATTTTTGTTCCGAACCGCTCCGCTTTCAAACACACACACACACACACTAACCATGCTGAACGCGCTGCAGCAGCAGCAGCAAGATGACCGGCAAGATGAGCAAATGTAGCACACTTGTAGGCGCGTTATAATAACTGCACATTGCGTACACCTTTCAAATCGCACTAACACTAAAACAAAACTCGCGAAAACACTAAACTTCTTGTTCAAAAATTAATAAGTAATTTTTCAAACTTTTGTAAAATTTAGCAATTTTTTGTATATTTTCAATAAAACTAAATGGCACACAAAAGTATGCTTCTATTACGCATATAATGAATGAATGCGACACACTAAGCTGCTCAGCGCTAAGTCGCTACACTACGTAACGCTACACGTTTCGTCCGCGTTAATAATCCTTTGCGTGTCACAGCGTTTTGCAAACTGAACCAACCGACAATGTGAAACAGCAGCTGAAAGCCAAAGCACCAACGACTGGCCGGCCACAGACCGTGTCGTGTGCGCCACAAGCCGAAGTGTTGTGTAGGCGAAGGTGCGTGCGAATCCTGTCGCTTGACGGCACGAAGTTGCGAGGAAATTTTTGCAAAGACAGCAAGTAAGTTGCAAAGCAAGGCAATGATGAAGCATGATTTAGAAGACGCTTTGTTTTTGTGTTTTTGCAACAACGCCAAGAAGGAATTTTTTGTGGTAGTTGAAGTGAAAAAAAATCTCCCTTGTGTTTGTTGGCAGGACGAACGCGTAGGGAGTTGGCGCTGGCGCTGGCGACGAGCAACGAACAAGCAGTTAAAAGTTGCTGTGGGAGTTGTTAAGTTAAATTCGTTACATTTGTAAGCGGTTCGCTGCCAGCGGCGACTATGACGAAGACGTCGACGACAGGAGTGCAGTGCCAACGCCAGCGGATGTTGAATGAAAATAAAGACGACAGCGCGATGAATTTATGTCGTTTATGGTGACGTCGCAATTGACAAGCGGCACTACAGTCGTATGACGCGCAGCGGAAGCAGGGAGGAGGTGAAGAGCGCGAGTGGTATTCCAAATCAAAGCAAAGTTAGGCAACGCATAGCACTTTGTGCACACAACGGCGGTGGCGCGTTATGCCTCGATAACTCTTTGTTTCTAAGTATAAATCTGTGTGTGAAGGTGTGTGTGTGTGTGACAGTCGCGGCAGCGAAAGGAAGTCGCAAAATTGTTTCGAATTAGAAAAGTTAGCAAAGTTAAGTGTATGAAAGTTAACGCCGCATTTTTGCGTCCGCTGTGGTTGTGGGTACCCTGCTCCGGCGGTAGCGGTGGTGGAGTGTAGGTGTTTGTAGGTGACGCACTCATGACGTTTGCTAGCTGCCACTCACGAGTGCGCAACAATGCGAAATGTCTCCGAAGAGAATTTCAAACAATTTGCAATAATTTAAATTTGATTTCTTCTTAGAAGTTTTGGAAGGGTTGATATGAAAGCGTGGTTTAAAAGTTAGTTTGGATTTATTAATAACAAAGCTTACTCTGCCGCTAGTTTGAAGAGAAGAAGTAAGATTTCTGATAACCATAGAAGCAAAGCGGATTTTTTATTGAAATAAACTCAGTACTTTAAACTCGACTAAAGCACCGACTGGTTTCAGGTTATAGTCCCAACTGAAGCTTCTACATAGTTTCTATCCCGGGGACGGGTTCATTGAACTCAGGTTTATCGAATAGAAAATCGACAGAAAACTGAGAGGTCTCCTAGAGTCCATATTGCTTGAGACCCGGTTTCTTGAGCTCAGGTTTATCGAAGCAAAGTTTAGAGAGGTCTTCTAGAGTCAATATTGTTTCATACCTGGCTTCTTGAGCTCAGATTCAGTTTTGCACAGTTCCGATTTTAGTATTAGTATCGCAAAATCGAGGAAAAAGCAATGATACAGAAACTGAAAAGAAAGTACTGACTGATTCAGGTTAAAATCCAAATTCTAGTTTAAATTTGGGGTCCGGTTTCTTGAGCTCAGGTATCGAATAGAACATCGAGGGAGAGATTAGAGAGGTCTTCTAAAGCCCAGATTGCTTGAGACCAGGTTTCTTGAGCTCAGGTTTATCAACTAGGTAATAGAAGAAGAGATTAGAGAAGTCTTCTAAAGTCCAGATTGCTTGAGACCCGGTTTCGTGAGTTCGGTTTTAATTTCACAGTTGAGATTCAAGTATTAGTACCGAAAATCGACGGAGAGCTTAGAGTGATCTTCTACAGTCCAGATAGCAATTATACTCATATAGAATGGAACCATACTTAGGACCAAATAGAGAATGATATCGAGATATTATAACAAGGCTACGACAAGAAAGAGAAAGCGTTCCAACCCGATATAGCCAAAATATAGACAATTAAAATAGAAAAAGAGAAATGGCCTTATAGTAAGACATGAGCAGAATCTGAGGTTTGGAAAATGAAAAGGACCAGGTATAAATAAGGCTGGGACCCATAATTCCTATACAAGTGATAAATTGAGGGAATTGATCAAGGTCAGATCCTACTCTTTGACAGATAAAGGTGTATGCTCAGACTAAAAGGTTTAGACTAAGACAAATATAGAAGAAGCACCGGAACAGTGGATTCTACAGCTTCAAAATATGGAAACAAATATCGTTTGACTGCCATCGGCAGAGTCCGTGCTGGGAAAGGGATCAGTCTTACTGACATAAAAATAGATACACTGAACGCGACTAAATAGGAAAATAGTCGAGTTAAATATGAATAGAGATCCCTATGTACGGGGTCCGAAACCGATATTATTACATAAAGATAGAGAGAGAGTTGGAGCTTTGGAAACACCTTAACAAGTGGAGTTGTGCCTCTTCTTATCCTCGCCATATACTCCAGAGGGAAAGTCATCATCCACGCATTAGATAAAATGCAACAAGCGCTTAAGATTAAAGTCGCGCACACATCCACCCCTCCCCGCAGCATGATACCGTAAGCTTATTTGACAAGTTACACAACCTTGAATAATACATATGTACCTATGTACTTGTATGTAATTCACTCACTCAAATATTGCCACACAAATGGATTGTCAGTTGACATGAGTTTTCATTAGCTAAACACCCGCTGGCTTTGCCTTGACTTGTCAGCAAGCGATATACACAAACAAATACATATGTGTATATATTTTAAGTATTTTATAGCTATATTTGCCACCATTTGCCAACTGCCGCAAGGCAAACGCATTTGATTGACCTATTCAAATGCTAAACGTTTCGGAAATGTGCTACAAGGCAGATATTGTACCCCCACACGAACCACACCAGTGGGTGACTGGGACTCGTAGCAATGCAGAAGCTGTCAGCGGCAAAAATATAACGGTATGTATCTACATATTTACTATATGAATGTGGGTATAAAAATACTGTGGAATTAATAGAAATAAAAAACTAAAATACTCGGGGTGCCTACCATAAGGATAACTGTATGCGCCTACGTATGTGCTGGCCCCCAAACCATTTTGACGACTCAAAGCTACTATTTGTCATTGAAAATCTAGCGCATAAATATTGTATTTCCATACACGTTTGGATCCTACAAGAATTTACTTGACTTTGGCGCAACTCGCATGCGACTGACAGGTATCAGTCGTGAGCAATTGAGGTCAGTTAAATGCACTGAAATGGAATTGCAATTGCGAAAGCTGTCATCGTTTACAATATGCAGATGAATTTCGAAAAAAATAATAATAAAAGCATAAACAAAAAAGAAAAAGTAAAGCAAAAGCAGCAGTAAAAGTCACAAATAGTTCAATTGAAAACTAAAGCGGACAATTCGACAAAATGAAATGATCGAATATAAAAGCAAAGGTGCACAAATTTGCAGGCGAAGTCAAAAGCTGCCAAGAGTGAAAGGTAAAACAAACAAAAATCGAAAAAAGAACAAAAAATAATAAAAAAACTAAAAATAAAATTGTCAGCAATCAAATCAATTGCAGATAGATGCACCTACAAATTGTGGAATATGGAAAATATACCGTTAAATGCAGCGCATTCCAAATCCTGCCATAAAAGTCAAGTGCCTACCTGACCACTTGAAACTCGCAATTTGAAATGGGTGAAATGCTTTTTTGCTACTTTTTATTTTATTTTTATTTTTGGCATTCCTTCTTTCCCCACTACACTTCACTCACTCACTCATATTGCACTTGTATATGTATGTATGCATGTATATGAGCTTTACGAGAGCCTGTCGGATCAATGCAATAACCACAGAGTTTACGCAGCTCAGTTGTGCTCATGAAGGGACTTAAAATTGTACGTGTCTGTGGTAAGTCTCTAAGTGCTGCGCACTTACACCATAAAACTTGTACTTGCATGTGTATTGGAAAGGTGCATAAAAATTGATTTAAGGGATTTTTGTTTGTTTGTGTAAATGCTGAAATGAAATTTCATAGTAACATATCGAATAGTTATTGGCACTAGGATTTAGTATGTGTGCTTTTTGGAGTGATTAAATTCAGAGAAATATTTTAGTTGAATATAAAGTAAGCTGTGTTTGATTCGTATATAGTCCTGGCGTGTAGCGGATCGAACAAGCAACTTGTATAAATGAAGGAATGGAGATACTGGTATAAATGAAAGATATTGGTATAAATGAAGGGTACTGGTGCAAATGAAGGTTACTGGTATAAAATATATATATTGGTATAAATGAAGGATTCTCGTATAAATGTATGATACTGGTATAAATGACAGATATTGGTATAAATGAAAGGAACTGGTGTAAATAAATAAGGACATCAAAGAAAGTGGTTAAATCACTTAAATTGGGAGCATGTGGCTGCAGTTCAGAGCTGAGTGGCGAATAACCTGCTTATCCACGAATAACCTTAAAATTTCTTAATTACTGGTTAAATGACCCTTTCAGACCTTTTTATTGGAATTATAATTACATAGAAGGTAGTTGTTGTTACTAAGGTTTTAAGTTCCGTTTGTAGGCACGAAACATGCTTTTCCCAATAGGATCGGATCAGACTGAAGGAGAAGTTGAATATGTAGACTTGAAAGAACATGCAAAGAGGTCTTTAAAAACATGCTGGGACGCTTTGCATACATGACATATGCTGGGTCTCTCTGAATAAGTCCTTTAAGGAGTTCATCGCATGTGACGGCCTCAAAAAATTATTTTTTTTATTAGAAATTGTTTTCTTAACATGTCTAGAATACGGTAATAAGCTGTTTTTTGAAAATTCGGAGTCGTTTTAAAGATACAGCAGTTAGATACAGCTGCTGTTCGAGGCGCTGAGTTGGCAGCTGGAAATTTTGAACGCGTTTTTTTTAAAACTGTGTTTTTTTAACTTTTCTCCATCGTATCTCCAAAATCGCTTGACCGAATGACTTGAAATTTGTTGCTCAGCACATGTAAACGCATGGAACGCTCTATTACTAGTTTTTCCAATTTTTGGTATATTCACTTGATCGTAGTGTATTCCATGCATGTAAGCTTACATACTTTTAAGCTAACTTTTTTTACGATAAGCGAATTAGCCGGAATAGTGGAGGAAGTGCGAGCCCTTTCTTTTTGAGTCGGGGATCCAAGGTAATGACAGCATGGATGAAATTTTATGAAACTATAGAATGATTTGATCGGGTCCAGAGTATTTTTTTTTCTTAGACTCAAAGTCGAGGGATTAGTTTGTAGAGCGGCGACTTGACGGAAACCCTATTTTAGTTAAATTTCAAATTTATTTAAATTCAATACATTATTAAAATCCAATACTATACTGTCCTTTCATATTTTTTGTATTCATGTCTGCCCCTCATTGTTTAACTAAAATGAGTTACGCATCCGCTTCCGTTTTTAACTGCTCTCACATCCTTCCTTCTCCCACTTGTTTCTTTCATAGCTACGCTTCATAAACAAACATTTGCACTTGTCTGCAGATGACAAGTGATATTGACAAATTACACTTCATCAAATTTGTATTTTCCCCCGTTATTCTACTTCATCTTACGCGCTCACGTGTTGCTGTCAGCACGAGCCGTTCCTCCATCTCAGTGCAATATTCCCGTTATACTTGATATATGTATGAAAGTATGCATGTAGATTACTCACCATTCAACGCAACGCAAAGTGCAACCATTCCTCGTCACACTATCATAACAGTTCATGAGTACGCATTTTATTTGTGAGCATTAGCTCATCTCGCCTGTGACTCGATGCTGTGTGTTGAGTAAGAAAAAACACTTGCAGCCATAATGCACTACAAGAGTTCTTAGTAAAAAAACAAAGCACCTTCAGTGTAAGTGATATGGAAAATTTATAATTTTTTGGAATTTGTATTGCGTGTCTGCACTCACCAAAGGCAGCAAGCTCGCTCACAGTGACTTACATTTCTCCAAGTGCATGCATACATATATATCTACAAACACTCTACTGTATGTGTGTGTTTGCAAGGTTGCCTCGGATGACGCGTTCTGAGTCATGCTGCAATCCGAAGATTAACTGCACTTTCTGGTTATTTTGTTATTTTCTTGTATTGCTGTTTACTTAGCAAAATTGAATGAAAGCAAAGACAGCGATGATGCTGTTTGTATTTGAAATAAGTTTCGATGACAGTACTATAGATATTGGTAAGTGCATACATACATATAGCTTAAGTGTTGAAATATGACCTCAGAGTAGGGTAATTTACTTTAACTCTATTTATTGCGCAAAAAAAAAACGGATATGGCATTTAAGATTACCGGAAAAAGAAGTTTAAAAGAAGTAAAAAGGGGCGAAATGTACCGTATAAGGCTCAGCGGAAGTTTGAATATCTTTATATTAAGTATTTAGTGTTTAAGGGAATTATGGATCTGATTTTATAGATTTTAGGAACCCGAGCATATTATTTTAGAAGAAAATGACCTCTCACAGTGATTTACTGATATTACTGGTAAAAATTCAGTCATAACTATATTCGATACCTGGGACCTAAAGGTCTATTAAGGATAGACTGACAGAAATCTGGCTTTTAACTCGTCTCGTTATTATTGTTGTTGTTATAACGGAAACAGGAAATTTTTATACTCTCGCAACAAATGTTGCTAAAGAGAGTATTATAGTTTTGTTCACATAACGGTTGTTTGTAACACCCAAAACTAAACGAGTTAGATATAGGGTTATATATACCAAAGTGATCAGGGTGAAGAGTGGAGTTCAAATCCGAATGTCTGTCTGTCCGTCCGTCCGTCCGTCCGTCTGTGCAAGCTGTAACTTGAGTAAAAATTAAGATATCTTATCTATGAAATTTGGCACACTTATTTCTTGGCACCATAGGAAGGTTGCTTTCGAAAATGAGCAAAATCGGACCACTGCCACGCCCACAAAATGGTGAAAACCGAAAACACAAAAAGTGCCATAACTAAGCCATAAATAAAGCTATGGAAATAAAATTTAGTATGAAGGATCGCACTATGAAGGGGCATATTTGGATGTAATTTTTTTGGGGAAGTGGGCGTGGCCCCGCCTACAAATCGATTATTTGTATTTAACTCGCAAACTAATAAAGCTATATAAACCAAACTTTCTGCAGTCGTTTTTTTTAGCCACTTCCTAATACAGTCCAAAAATGAAAGAAATCGGATCATAACCACGCCCACCTCCCATACAAAAGTTAGGTTGAAAATTACTAAAAGTGGGTTAACTCACTAAGGAAAAACGTCGGAAACACTAAATTTCACGTAAGAAATGGCAGATGGAAGCTGCACTCAGATTTTTTTACAAAATGGAAAATGGGCGTGGCGTCGCCCACTTATGGGTCAAAAACCATATCTCAGGAACTACTCGACCGATTTCAATGAAACTTGGTTTGTAATAGTTTCCTTACATCCCAATGATATGTTGTGAAAATAGGCCAAATCGCTTCACAACCACGCCTACTTCCTATATACCAGAACTTTGAAGACAATCTGAATCGTTTCCTTTACAATATATAAAGTAAGTACTAGTGAAGATATCGGTGCAGAACTTTGCACAAATACTATGTTAATAGTGTGGAAGCCCCATTCTAAAAATCGCCGAAATCGAACCATAGGTTTTTAAGGCCCCATATATCGAACACGAGGACCTCGATGCTTCTAACCTAATATTAGGGTTTCAAACTTTCAATGGACTTTATACAATATATATGACGAATATGTGGGTCAAATTGTGTATTATATAATATAAATAAAGTTAAATAAATAAATTGCGAGAGTATAAAATGTTCGGTTACACCCGAACTTAGCCCTTCCTTACTTGTTTTATATAAATTTTTTATTTTTATTTATTTTTTATTTATTTTATTAAAAATAAATTATTCAAGAGAAAAATTATTATTATTAATTTTTTGCCAAATAATTAGAATTAAAAAAATATATAAATTTATTATTGTTGTTGTTATAACGGAAACAGGAAATTTATTTAGATTAATTTTTTATTTTTATTTTTATTTATTTATTTATTATTTAATTTATTAAGAAAAAATGTATTCAAGAGAAAAATTATTATTATTATTTGTTTACTTTGCATACAATTAATATTCTCCAAATTATTAGAATTAAAAATATATACAGTTATTTAATTTCCATAAATATAAATTCTAATCCACTTTCAAACACGCTTCATTTTAAATTCAACTCATTCAAAGTTAACCACCACTCTATTACTTCTGCCCACAGTTCTTTTCATTCCCGTTTCCTTCTGCGACAGCGCGAAAAATTCGGCCGCTAACGTGTGTTTGGTGAAAATATTGAAATTTGTGCTTAATACGCTGTTAAATAATATGATTTGTGTATAAAACAAATGTTCTGATATAATTTAATTGATTTATGTAAAAATTTTAGTGGGTGCAATGTTTTCTTTTAAATAATTCGCAAATAAAAATAATATGCGCAATAGAGATTGACGTCGGCAGCGCCAGCGACTCTGCCAGCGTGCGCAGTGTGCATGTGCGTGCGTGTTTATATGGTGTGGTGCGGAAATAAGTAAAAGCAATAATGTAATAGAAGCGAAGTTCGGCAATTTTCGGGAATGCAATAGCAACAACAATTAAAGTTGAAATAGTGTTGTTTATGTGTAATAATGCGATTTTATTTTCAAAATAAGCAATAATTAAATAAATGAAATGAGAAAAAATGTGTGGTATTTGTTGAAGGTGATATTTGTGTTTGTATGAGGTGTGTTTTAATGAATGCATATTTTTAATACATTGAATTAAAATGTAGCAGAACCGCTGAATTTCGAAAAGTGGTGAAAATAAGTGGTAACTATTTAGTTTAACAAATTGTTAGCTTATTGTTACCAATTACTTTCAATTTGTAAATTCAGTTTAGAGAGTAAAATTTGAGAATAATAATAATAATTTAGTTGAAATATAATATCATTCAAAATGCTATTGAACGAGATTGGAAAAAAGTTTTTCCAAATAATAACATAATGACGGTTGAATTATTATTTTAATAAATACGATACTTTAATTTGAAATTCTTTTAAATTCATCATAATTAAAAAATAAAAAAAAAACTAATGAAAGCTTATTTCCTCTTTTCAGTTTCCGTAATATCTTCGACATCGCGTAAAAATTTGGCCGGTAACGAGTGATTTGTGTAAATATTCAATTTCCTGGTTAATTGTATGTTAAATAATTTAATTTGTTGATAAAATAAATATTGTGATATAATTTCATCGATTTATGTATAGCTTTAGTGCGGTAAAAGTTTTTAAATATTTCGAAAGTAATATATGTAAATATGTGCATCAAATACATATATATATATATGTATATGCAGGAGTTTGTGTGTATGTGTCTATATGTGTAATAGGAAATATAAGTAAAAGCAATAATGTAATAGAAGAGGAGTTCGGCGATTTTTACCAGCCATTGTGTGTGAAAGTAATCCTGGTTGAATCAGTAATAAAGCCAATAATGTGTGGTGTTTTATGAAGAAAAAGTTTTTGTGAGTGTTTGTTAGCAAGTGAAAGTGTTTGCAATTATATGAAAGAATTGTTTTTGTATTTAAATAACGGCAGAGTCATCGAAGAAATATCAAACTACAAATAAATGGTGAGTGTTTTTATTATTTTATATCATATGTAAATTTAAAGCTAGTTAATAAGCAATTAGTTATCAATATTAATCTATACTACTATTATAATGAGGAAATATTTGTATGCATGTTTGTACTGGATAAACTCAAAAACTTTTGAGCCTATTTCAAAACTTCTTTCACCATTGGAAAGCTACATTCCACCCCAGTAACATGGGCTATATTTATTGCTAGAATCTCAACTTTCTGGAAATAGTTCCCAGGGGAGGGTATCAAAACGATTCCGTGATGGAGAATCTTAATCTGAAACTGAAAATCGTCTTGCAAGTTATTCTCTTCGTAGCGTCGAGCTCTGAGTGTGTAAAATCTTAAAACTTTTGAAATTAAGCCAGTGCGAAGCCGGAGCGGTCTATTAGTATATATATATATATATATTAAATGTTAGTGTTTACGAAGTGTGTTAAAAAAATAACAGAAATATTCGTTTTTTGAAAAAAAAAATATTCATTCGTCTACATTAATGTTGTCGTCTTAAAAATAGTCCGCATTCGATTTTTTTGACAATTGTACACTCCAAACCCGCGAAATTTTATATTTCCGTTATTTTTTGAACACACCTATATGTCTATTTCAGAATGGAAAATGCATAGTTACTTAAAAAATTTTTCAATTTCTAAAATAAATAGTGAGAATTATTTTTTTAATTTACTAAACTAATCACTATATCAGCTGAGCTGTCATGACATATATAAAGAATTAAATTTATGGATTTTTGTGTGTTAGCCAAGATATTTTCCTTTGCTTTTGTCTTGAATTATAATTCAAAGCACACTGAGTGTATTTTTTCATATACAATATGAAAGTATGTCCTTAGGTATACGTACCGTACGTGCTTGAAGTTTACTCATAAGATGTAATTGGTTGTGAAAAAGTTATTTCGGCGCACTTTTGGCACTTCAAAAATTCTCTCCAAGCAATTTCACTTTTATTTCAATTTTAATTGCCATTATTTTCGTGCTTTGACACTGCCAAAACTATAGTCATACAATAATACATAGACATACATAACATACAAACACATAGGTAGCACAGCACTGAGTCAGCAAAATTCCAGCAATGCGGAAAATGTCCTCTTACGCAACTTGGAATACCGAAGTCGACCAACTTTAAATTAAAATTGAAAATAAAGTGTGATGAAAAAAAGTGTAAAAAAATTTAAGACAAACACGTAGAGTGGAAAATAGTGGAAGACACTTAGTTGAGAAAAATTTACAATGTTACATATTTAGTTGCATTAAATTTGCGCAATTTGCTGTTTACAATCGCGGGGTACTACTTAAACCGGCGCAAATATATTTACTTGTCTATATACTGTGTGCGGTGCAAAATATATTTTCTCATTCCTTATTACATTAGCTTCTTCTCAGTTATCACGAAACTGTGTAAGACACACCTTGTTATGCTTGCTGCTTCTCGTTCTACTTCTTGCAGTAAAAAGTCACGCTTGTCATGTTGCAACTAGTGGTCATCTTGTCACAGGCAACTGTTGTACTACATACATACATATATTTTTTTGATTATTTGCTCTTTCATTTCATTTTCGTCTCCCTGTGTGCAGTGCTTACTATTATCTTTCTGACTTTATTTTCTTGTATTCATCAACGTAGCTCAATTTAGGAAAGGTAATTTCATTAGTTTATTTCTTTTAAAAAAAAATTTGCAATTTCATTTTGCACACTCTTAACAAATGGTAATGGAACTGGTGACAAAAATTATAAAGCGAGGGTATAAAAATAAATGTATTTCTCCAAATTTAAGCACCCATCCATTGTCGATGGTCTATGAGTGCAGTTTGTCAAAGTTAGAGCGTTGTTTATTCAGAAATTACCAGTATATTTCAGTTTCTTGAAATTAATTATTTTTCATGAGATACACAAGCGAATGGATTTTTTGTCACTCTCAAATATTAACTTATTTTCTCTCAACAAAATTTTCATTTATTTTAGTAGCTACTTCTTCTCACATTCTAAATCTTATACCACTAAATCATTATATAAGCGAGGTAATAGTAATATTGTCGATAGATTTGTGAAATTTTGGCATTCTTCTGTCAACTTTATGAAATAGTGTTCTCTCTATGATCAAGAGCGGAGTGTTTCTAGAAATTGAAATATCAGAAATATGAAAAATAGAAATATCGAAAGTGCAAAAAGCTTTTCAATCCTGTTGTATTGCTCACAAAAAATATCATCAAATCATAGTTCTTCAGCTCTCTAGACCCTAATGTCTCGATCGTTCCCTGATCTATGATTCATTTTGTATAGACCTTCGGATCATCGACTCTCTTTCGTAAACTGAAATCAACGCGTACAAATCTTCGTTTTTTCTTTCGTTTCTTTAAGAATTGTTGAAGATCATTGTTGAACCTGCTTCAATAGGAATTTTTATTACGAAGAAGTCTCATTTAAGTTTCCTAGATTATAGTTTTACGAAATAACCTATTCGACCCTATAGATTAACCTTCTCTGTCAAATAAAAACAACATTCATTGTGTGATTATAATAGAATCAGTTTGAGGTTTTTTAGGCGATATGTACAAGTGGACTGGGAGTTCTGGATGATAATCGAATAGTTCATGACACGTTTCATAAATACTTCATTTTGCAAAGAGTAAAAACCGAGATTAACGCGTCAAAATCTTGAAGAATTGTTGAAGATATATTTATTGTAGAACCTGAGAATAAGTCCTATTTGAATTTCCTAGATTTTAGTTTTACGAGATAACCTATAGGTGATCCATCTCTGTCAGATAAAAACAATATTCATTATAAGATTGTTATAGAACCACTGTAAGGTTTTTAGGCGGAATATACCAGCGTACTGCGAGTGTCGGATGGTGATAGAATAGTTCATTACACTTTTCATAAATACTTTTATACCTAAATGCTATTGACGCCTATATTAATACATACTATAAATTTAGTGGAAGTCCCAAATTTATAGGATTCAGTTTTACTTCAATCGAAATACATACGTAGTTAAGTATATGTTTTGAAAACATCTTTTGAAGCAAGGGGTCTAAATAAAAAGAAATGGGAATATACGAACTCTCTGTAACGTCTGACTTTTTGATGGAAAATCTCTATTGAATGGTGCTTGGATAATCTAGTTTACTGAATATATCGGATCTACTTTGGGATAGACATTATGTTGCAGAATCTACAAAGAGGCTCTAGATTACATCATCGGATTAATAATATCTTCAGGAAATAATAATCTATTACTTATACCTCAAAACAGCGCGAGTGAGAGAGATAGAGATAGTGAAAAAGGGATTTCTGAACACACTACGGGAGCTCTTTTCTTCTCTATGTAAATTGACTATTTATATATAATTCGAAAGTATGGTTTTTCGAAATTGATTATCTGGTTAAGGACTTACATACCTAAGTCAATATAATCTTTTCTACGTTTTTCCTCGCCCACAAGGCTCAACCTATAGCGACTGCGCTTCGAATTTGCATTTGTATTCGATTGCCAACGACAACTTTAATTTTAAATCCATTATTCTTTGCTTAATGCCAGTTTCAATTACACAAATTTGCATACCTTTTTAATTTGTGGCGCTTTTGCGCACGATCCACCATCCTCCAATTCCACCACTAGCAAGTGCAACTCAATTCATTTGATTATCGCTGCTGGATCAGCAGAAATTATAATAAATCTGCCAGCGACTCCACTTCCGGCAACGCGGACACCACTCTGCAGGCAACAGCGTTGATAACGTCATATACAAATAACGCTCGTGTATTCGTCCGCGGCACCAACAGGACGACACTGTTGACCCGCACGCCAAAGCACCGCACTTGACTTCCGCATCAGCTGTCAGCGAGCGGCGAACGGCGAAGAAACACAAGCGCCAGCGACGTTGAAGTACGTGATGGATTATGAAGGAGTTGACGGAGGCACGTCGCTGGCGGTGCAGAAAAGTCGCAAAAGGGCGCTGCAAAGGACAAAATGCAAATCACTTTGTACGAGTATAAGCAGCAGTCGATAAGCTGCGGCGAATTAAAGTGAAGAGCGAAGTATAAAGAAAGACGAGGGCAACAATCAACTTGTGGCATGCCGTCAGCCGCCCGCAGTCTGCCGCAGAGGTCGGAGGTACATGTCATGCGGACGGAAGTCAAGTGGCCGCCTTGTTAAACGCTTGTTGGGTTACAGCTGCCAACGGGTAGCTAATGTGACTAATGTGACTGTAAACGTTATCCATTTTGCTATGTATGAGTGTGTGTGTTTGCAAGGCGCTTCGGTTAGCTCTACTCAATAAGACCTCGCCGGTTTGCGCAACTTTCCGCGCGCTTATTTATCTTCCCATGTGTGTGCGTGTAAATGTTGTTGTTGTTGTCTTGTACTTTTTGCACCGCCGCCACCACAAAGTCGCGCAGCAGCGTTGCGGTTGCACTTCTGGAAGCGCTTTCGCGGCAACGCGGCACTTATGCATGCATATGCTTTACTCTGTGTGTGTGTGTTCTATTGCACACTTGTTGTACGCTTTTGCTTGTGGCATTTACGCTTCCGTTTGTGATTTTATCTTGCCGCGACGCAGCGGCACAAAGCATACAATAGCGCAATAAACAAGTAACGGCCGTTATAAGTCTACTCACATGTCTTTGTATGTGTGTTTGTGTCTATGCATGTATTTGTGTTGTATGCAGCGCTTTGTGTACTCCTCAATGTAAACGTAGTACATTCCTTGCAGTTTTTGGCTGCCATCAGCGCAATTCACAAAAACATACCGCATGCAAATTTTATTGCACACACACACACAGAGCGAAAATGGAATGCTTGATTCTGTAGTAGCGCGTGGGTGTTATCGCTATTATTTAAGTGCATACACACGAGTATGTTCGTTTTTTAGAAAACCTTAAGTAACGGCGCACTTTGTGAATCCCGAAATGTGAATTTCATAATATCGGGAACCCGATTTTTTTAAATTTCTTGAGGGATCGCTAATACCATTTTATTTCTTAAACTGTAACGACGTTAATTTATAAAAATCCAGTGTCTGCCGTTGAGTAATGGCCCCTGCCAATGTATTTAAGGGACTAAACCAGTTTAATCCATGAAAAATTAGGCGATTTTCATGATTTTTATACTCTCGCAACAAAAGTTGAGTATTATAGTTTTGTTCACTTAACGGTTGTTTGTAACACCTAAAACTAAAAGAGTTAGATATAGAGTCATATATACCAAAGTGATCAGGGTGACGAGTAGATTAGTAGAAATCCGGATGTCTGTCCGTCTGTCCGTCTGTCCGTCTGCCCGTCTGTCCGTCTGTGCAAGCTGTAACTTGAGTAAAAATTAAGATATCTTGACGAAACTTGACAAAAATATTCCTTGGCACCATAAGAAGATCAAGTTCGAAAATGGGCAGAATCGGACCATTGCCACGCCCACAAAATGGCGAAAACCAAAAACACATAAAGTGTCATAACTAAGCCATAAATGAAGATATAAAAGTAAAATTTGGAATAAAGGATCGCACTAAGAGGGGGCATATTTGGATGTATTTTTTTGGAAAAGTGAGTGTGACCCCGCCCCAAATCGGTTATTTGTATTTAACTCGCAAACTAATAAAGCTATATAAACCAAACTTTCTGCAGTCTGTTCTCATACATACCCCACCACACACCATAAAAATAGTTGAAATCGGATAATAACCACGCCCACCTCCCATACGAAGGTTAGGTTGAAAATTACTAAAAGTGGGTTAACTCATTAACGAAAAACGTCAGAAACACTAAATTTCACATAAGAAATGGCAGATGAAAGCTGCACTCAGATTTTTTTACAAAATGGAAAATGGGCGTGGCATCGCCCACTTATGGGTCAAAAACCATATCTCAGGAACTATTCGACCGATTCGAATGAAATTCGGTATATAATATTTTCTTGACACCCTGATAACACGGACAAAAAATGGGCAGTCAGTTCACAACTACTACTACTTTCCTTATAACTCAATTTTGAAATCCATCTTATTGCTTCACTTTATAATGTAAACATAAGGAACCAATGAAGATAACGGAATAAAACTTTACAGAATTAGTGCATATCATCTCTGGCTTCACTTGTGAAAAAATTGTCGAAAACGGACCATAACTTTTCAAGGCCCCTGATATCGAACATGTTGAACTCAGCGCCTAAGGATAAATTTTAACCGAAAATATGGGTAAATCTCTCAGATATCTCAATTTAATTCAGAGGAAATTGTTTTCTTCTAATAGTGTGTCTCTGTTCTAAAAATTATTAAAATCGGGTCATAACATTTCCATATACCTCATTGTAGGTTTTTCAAAACTAACTTCTCCTAGCTCCCATATACCTAATTATAGGTTTTTCAAAAATACGGTGAGCTTTATTCCGCATATATGTATTGGTTAAATTTCTTCAATAAATTGCGAGAGTATAAAATGTTCGGTTGCACCCGAACTTAGCCTTTCCTTATTTGTTTTTTTTTTAAGAAAGTACTCGATCGAAAGTTTTGAAGTTTTTTGAATATAATGAGGTATATTTTCAGCTTTATTTTAAGATGTTTCAATATATTCATGAATACTCCGCTTAAATTTGAAGTCGTTCGGTCAATTTCTCATTGAATTATGATGTCAGCAATTTTGAAAAATGTCATTTCGAGAAAAATACGTTTAAAGTTTCGACTATAGCGGCTTATACCTACGGGATACCATTCAAAATCTTTTTAAGATACAACTTTACCGCTTTCACATGATAGTATAAAGTATAAACTATCGAATAAGAAAAAAATAAAAAATAGATTTTTTGAAAATGTCACACTTGATATTGAATTTTTTTCTAACCATTCTGCTACACAATTTGTTTTATCCTGTACGAATCATGTACGATTTTCATGCTAAAATCTCGAAATCCCGAAAAATCTGAAGAAAAGAATGTCGGTATCCCGAAAAGTAGTGAAAGTTACATATGTTTTCGCTACACTAGTTGCTAAAAAAAACTCGGTTCGAATCCCGAAAAATCTGCAGAAAACAATTTCGGGATCCCGACAATTTTTGTTATCAAAACTCTGTAAACCTGAAAGTTACAAAAGTTTTCGTAACACCAGCTGCTAAAAAAGACGTTCAACTTTAATATATGTAAGACTTCGAGTCTCTCAGATCCCGAACCGAACTTAAAACTATCGATGAAAAGGACAAAACTGATGAAAATTAGTAAATTACTGAATTACGCTTACTAGTTCAAAAATCTATTTTTCTAGAATACCCAATTTTTTAATTTTCCGAAAATACTATTACTGATTTTACACATTTTTTGATATAAATATTATTTAGTTCTTATAATATTATATCCAAAATCGATCACGATGAATAAATCTAATATTTTGTTTCTAGGAGGAAGCACAAAAAGTCGTTAGGAATGTTTCGGGATTCCATGAATTTTATCTTATATTATTCACATAGAAACATGTCGGTGTATATGTATAGGGCACATTTATATAGTACTTGCTGTGACAGCGCGAATGCCATTGACAATTTATTGCTCGTTACTAACGGTTTTATGTGCATATGCACATACTGCATATGCTTCTATAAAAATATATGTTTGTATGTGTAACGCATGATATTGCCGCTGTTGCCTGTCGCCAACAACAATAATAACAACAATTAATGTCGGTACTTTGCACTGATTTAATTCCCATTACACGACACCCACATGCGCACGCTCACAAACACACTCACACATGTGCACACACACACACTGATTGCATTATCAAATTTATTGCAATTTTACTAAAGTGCCAAAATTTCAACTAGAATTATGGTTGGCGTTTTACGTGCTGTAGGCGTTGTTTTTATTGCACGCCAAAATGTATGCAACAATTTATATTAACAATGTAATAATTTAATGTGTTTTTCATACGTACTGTACATGGGATCGTGAGTGGAGATATTAAAAATTTTTGAATTTTTTTAAAGAAGGTATTTATATGCTACTTCATTAAAATATGTGTACGGAAATGAAACTTTCTCTCTCTCACTGTCGGACCATTCAGATTACTCATTTGCTGGTATATGAAGTGTGTTCAAAAAATAACGGGAATTTTCGTTTTTCAAAAAAAAAAGCAATTCATTCATCTACATTAATATTACCGCCCATAAAATAAGTCCTATTCTTCCAATCGTCGAAAGGTTTCTCAAACGCGTTGGTTGGGTTCTTCAGCGATTTCTCGTATGCTTGTAAACCGACAGTCCTTTGAGGTTCTCTTTATTTTTCGAAAAAAGAAAAAGTCACACGGAGTCATGTCTGGGTAATATTGAAGGAGGGACATCGTTGCAGTATTGTTTGGGGTCAAGAATTCACGAACAAGCAACGAAGTTTGAGTTTTCAACAAACGAAAATCGCGAAGTTAATTAAAATACGTATAACTTTAGCCGCTGCTACAGATAAAATTAGCAATAGCTGGAATATAGCTGGAACTTTTATCGTACTTCAGAAATTTTAAAATTCCCGTTATTCTTTGAACACAACTCGTAGGATGATCTTAAAAATTAACGGAAAATATTTGTGGGGGTCTATATTTTAAATGGCTTTATTAAATCCGAGACATTTGTGAGTTCTTTTCCTTCTTTATGATATCTACGTCCGTTTCGAGCTTCATTGTTTTCCATAGTGGTATATTGTCTGGCTTAAACTAACCTAATTTATTCTTTTGTCACACCTACATACGGTTCCACACCACCGAAGGTCAAATAAAATACGACTCTCTCAAAAGATGTTTAGTTAAAAACACACTTTGAGTCAATAAAAAGTGAAACGCTTGCTTATTTTTACAACTGACAAAGCACAAAAAGTATATAGAATCAAAATAAAATAAAGAACTAATGTCGTCATCGTCGAAGTAGTGAGCTAAGCGATACATACATACAACACGAGCTGTACATATTTATGTCAGTCAGACTTACGGATATATAAATTTAAATGTATATTGCTGGCATGCCAGTTTGTAAATATGCCAAAGTGTATGTGTGTATGTATGAGTATAGGTCTGTGTGTGGGTGTGTTTGTCGGCGGTTGTAAATATTTCTGTGCTGTAAATATTGTTTGTTTAGCGGCCAAAGTGCTTACTAAGGATATTTGCTTGCGTAATGCGTGTAATCTGAGCAAATAAACTTTACAAAGGGCGCTTGTTACAGAGCAAAGCAACAAACTTATACATACATATATACATACGAGAGTATATGGTTATGGCTTTGTAACATGTATCTAAGATGGCTGCTCATATTTGTGAATTTTATGTAAGCCTTTGTGAAGAATATTCAAAAACATATGGGTTTGTGTTTCATAACAGTGAAATGTAGGGCTATATATTACATATATGTATGTATGTATGTAAATATATATTTCTTCATATTTCTCCACACTGAAGTTTGTTTAAGCTCTTCTATAGGGTTTTCAAATATTTTCAAATTCACAAAAAAAGAGTTTGTTTATTTATTCTGACTTTGCTGTAAGTCAAATGTAGAGCACAATAATTATATGCAAGTGTGTGTGTGTGTAACTATCATGTGAATAGTATTAACATTTCCATTTTTTTAAATCTGCACAACATTTAATAATGTGTCATAGTCGCATGTGGCCTTGAAACATTTTTTCGGAGTCACATTGTCCGCGTGAAGTCACGCTTCTACCACCACAAATCCGCACAAATACATACATATGAGTGCTCCTTCCTATAAACTACATATGTATATATTTACATGTGTTTTAATGAAAGTATGTACATATGTACATAAATTACTGAAATTACCACATATTTTATTGTAAATGCTTTTAACTTGTTTATAATATAATGAATGAAATGAATCGCAAAATGTGTTGCTAAGCGCATAACTCGAGAACCGCTGGACCGATTTCGCAAATTCTTTTTTTAGAATGTTTCTAGAGGTACCGGGATGGTTCTTAGGAAGAGAAAATTTTTAAAAATTGCCTGAAAAAGTCTTAAATCCACAATTTTCTAATCTGCCATACAAACAATTTGTGTCATTAGTCTCGCAAAAAGTTCAAAAGGGCCAAACCGATATGGCTAATTTTAGTTTTGAAATATTTATGGAAGGCCAGGGAAAGATTAGAAAGTAAGTAAATATTGTAAATATTGACAATAAAATTATAAAAAAAAAATAATAATATTATTTTCAAAGTTGTCATTGTTGCTTTGTTAAAATATTTTTATCATTATTCAATTGTATAATGCTGTATCGAAAGCCCAAAACAATTTGTAACAAGTAGGGAAAGGCAACCAAACATTTTATATTCTCGAAATTTATTGATTTAATTTTATTACACACAATCTATACTAATATTATAAAGCTGAAGAGTTTGTTTGTTTGTTTGTTTGAACGCACTAATCTCCGAAAGTACTGGTTCGAATTGAATAATTCTTTTTGTGTTGGATAGTCCATTTATCGAGGAAGGCTATAGGCTATATAGGAGAGAAACAGTGGTAAATGTGTAAAAACGGGGGAAATTATTTATCTTTGAGGGCTTCCGTTCCTTGCGCTGCGAAAGCGGTTCAAGATACACAAAAGTTATGTATGAAAGAATTATTTCTCTTTTAATGATCTAAAAAAAAAGTCCGTGAGTACCGTTTTTTTGATAACTAATAATTTCTAAAATTTCAATAATTTTTTTTTTTTCTAATCTATCTATCCAAAAAAAATTGGAAAACTCGGGAAAGTAGTAACAGAGAATTCAGAATTGCAAATGGACGATGACATCTACAATGAAACATTGGTGTTGATTGAAGATTTGTGTTTGCTTATGAGTGGCAAACTTTTGACTGAAATTCATATGCCAGCGCCAAATCGTCAAATCAGAAATGTACTGAATCGTACATTGGAATGTGAGCGTGCATACGACAGAATAACTTTGGAACAACAACTTCAAGAAATGTTCCATTATTGAATGAGCAGCAAAAAAGTGCCTATGATGAATTGCTGAAGACTGTCAAAGATGGAAACAGTGGACTATTTGATGCGCTCGGCGGAACTGGCAAAAATACGATCTCAAAATGGAATTGTGTTGGCTCTCGCATCTACTGGAATTGCTGCAACGCTACTAGAAGTTGGAAAAAAGGCACATTCGGTACTGAAGCTTCCGTTAAACATGCAAATCAATGAAAAACCTGTTTGTCATTTCAAAGCAATCAGTTATGAAAGAACTGTGGAATAATAATTGTCGCTTTGGTGGCGTAGTGCTCCTGTTATCAGGCGAATTTTGACAAACACTTTATTTCGAAATCAACAGTGGCGGACGAATTGAACGCATCTCTCAAGTCATCGTATTTGTGGCGACTCGTGAAAACCATACGATTGACCATGAATATGCGAGTGTTCCTGCAACAAGATAGCACCACAGAAGATCTTCAAGGAATTGGAAATGATTTGATATCAATCCGAACATTGGCCAAAATTATCGCAACTACTATTGGTTGAATGCACGCGCAATTTTAGCTGCCAAAAATACCGATGTCGATGACTTAAATTATACAAATCATACAAATCGATCGAAAATGAAGTGTTGAAAATGAAGACGAAGCCGTGAATTATTCAGTGGAATTTCTAAATTCTCTGAATTTGCCTGACAAGTCACCGCATCCTTTGCGTCTCAACGTTGGATCTGTCATTATAATGCGCCGAAACCATGTAATTGAATCCAACTGATTGTGACGCAGCAATCGAATAATGTAATAGTTGCAAGAATTTTGAAAGGGACAGAATGCTTGATTCCACGAATTCCTTTGAATTCCAACGATTTGCCATTTCAGTTCAAACGTATTCAGTTTCCAGTGAGACTTGCATTTGCGATGACAATCAACTGGTCCCAAAGACAGTCGCTGGAAGTGTGTGGTATAAATCTGGAAATGTAATGTTTTGCACACGGCCTGCTATACGTGGAGTATTCACGAGTTGGAAAACCATTTCACATTTACGCACCGGTAGAAAAAAAAGCAAAAAAGTTGTTTATCAAGCTGTGTTACATTGAAAAAATGTAGAAAAATCGCAAATAAATGCTTTTCAATACAATATCAATTAAACTTATTATTCTTTTAAAAACAAATAATTTCACGCAGGGCAACGACTGCGGGATCAGCTAGTTTGAAATAAAGTCCAATATAATAACGAAAATTCTCTTATGTAGTATATAAGGGCTGATGTAATTGCTAAACCTATTTCACTTATTTTCACCACTAAGGTTAACGGGAATAGGGGCAATTTGGCACCTGTTAGTAGGCAGTACTTTCGGCCTTGAAATTACTCCTAAATTGCAAATCAACGAAACACCAGTCTGCAAAATCGCCAAAAAAAGAGCTATAAAGGAGATTTTCCAGATATTCAAGTCGCTGGAGGTACTGCACAGGACTTTAAAAGATTTACGCGACAACGAAAATATTTTTGGTGAAGCCATGATTCTGGCAGGTGATTTTCGCCAGACTATTCCAGTTATTCCTGGATCAACTGTTGCTGGCGAACTAATCACATGCCTAAAATCATCTACTTTGTGGCGACACATAAGAAATCGTCAATGAACAAATAACAAACGAGTGTTGGGTTTTTCCAACAATATCATACTGCGAATGTAGAAATAGTTGGAAATGGTAGCGACGCAGTTGACACCTCAATGTATTAATAACATTTTTAACGGGCTTCTGTCACTTCATGGTCTCGAAAGAGGAGCTTATTCATCGTGTTTTTCCTGACATGAAACCACAATATAATAACCATAAATGGCTGATTGAATGTCCTATATTGGTGGTAAAAAACAAAGATGTCGATGATCTCAATGCGACAATTTAGGATTTCGTTCCAGGAGTACGCTTAGTACAGATCTACCATAATGTATATCAACCGGCTATAATGTTTTCGTCTTTGCGCGTAAGAATTTTTTGACTATATTGAAAAAAAAAAAATCTAATTTAATATATACCTTAGCCACAAAAACGTGTGGTCGGGTCTGCTAGTTTTAAATAAAAAAAATACACAATATTAAGTAAGGAAGAGCTAAATAAATAATTATTTAATTCGGTTATTAAAACTGCAGATTACTGGAGAATTATTTTCTACATTTTTGATAATTTTATTTTTTCTAAATAATTGAAGTATGAGGTGTGTTCAAAAAATAACGTTAATTTTTAAATTACGCTGATTTGAAGAGTATAATTGTCAACATTTTAGAATCAAAGAACCTTAAAGGGACGTCGTTTTACAAGGCTATCCCAAAAATCGAGCTTGAGATGCTTTTCGAGGATTGGAAGAAATAGTGGCATACGTGTATAATATCGAATGGGGACTAATTTAAAGAAGAGAACAATAATATTGACGAATAAATAATATTTGTCCCAAAAAACCGAAAATCCCGTTATTTGTGAACAATATTCGACTTAGCGGATTTTGAAATGAGAAAAAAGGCGGCGCTAAATTTGTTAACGAAAATGCATTCCTTGATTATATGATTCTCTTTTATTTCATAAAATTGAAGCCTACTTTTAGGCGACTCACCCTTAATGTTTACAATTTCATTTGTCTAGTCCGAGCAGTATATACTTCTCAGACGGATAATGAAATATCATATATTATCTTTTTTGAGATGAATGGATCTCTGAATTGAACAAGAACAACAACAACAGAATTCGATATTATGATTCCACCCAATAACTTAAAGTTGGTGTTACTTCCTCTGGAAAGGAAGCTGGTTTTGCAATTTATTAGATAATTGAGATTCTTCTGCAAACTATGATTTTTCTTGCTATTAATAAAAATCATGCGAGAAGAAAAACTCTAGCATCATAGAGCTCTTGAGCTTGTCATATATAATACCCTCAAATTTTTATTCTTAAGTAATCCAAGAGATTCAACCATTAATTCAGTAAAAGAACATCCAGTCATGCCGAAAAGGATGTAAGCTGTTGATTAGATTATTGAATTGTTCAAAAATATCTTCTTTCTATATTTTTTTATTATTGTTGCTCTTGTAAGCTCCATATATAATAAGCTATAGTAAAGTATTTTTAAAGCAAATTTAACCCACACATTCACCCTTTTACACACATCCTCTTTTTCCAATCCCAACTATTATGAATGAATCAGAGTTGCTGCTGCATTTTTGTAACCCGACAAAAAAAGAACATTTCATAAGTGAATTAAAATTCAATGTCCCTGTGCGGCAGCACGAAGAAACCCCCAAATTTGTGGCACGTAACAAACTCATGACTATCGGAATAAAAATGAAAAAAAAAGAAAACACAAAATGAGACACACATGCCGCAGAGCAGAAAAGAAGAAAAGAGAAGCTTTGCAAAAAAACAGTCACAATAAACCAGCGACAAATATGAAATTCCAATTTAAAGTGTTGTTGTAAAAAAGGAGAACAACGACAACAAGTGAACAAAAAATTATTTACGTGCAGTGAGTTTCACGTCAGTTGCAACTGCAATTTCTGCTATAGACCATTACAAACACATATGCTTGGGATTTCTTCTATTGTGGATTTGTTTACACGTCTTTTTACATTAATAGATACATTAGGGAAGGTGGTTTCGTTTAGTACAAATCTTATTGGAAGTATTCTACTGAGAAGTAATATATTCTTATTTTTTTCGGTTGACTTTATAACCACGGAAATACGTAGGCAACAATGCAATTTTTTTACTGTTTTTCCGCTTTTTTATGTCCAAAATCCCTTCCCGTGGGAGATTCGTTTAGTCGAGCTAAGTTTTATACCGATCTTCTAATAGATCTTATAAGTCCTGGTTTTTGATTTATTCTTAACTAATTTATGGACTACCAAAACTAAAGCTTTTTCTCTTTCGAACATGGCCACTAATGCCATAAGCAGTCTTATTATTATATTTTTTTTTACTTAAGACTCACCCTAATTTGCATACCACGGCAAGTAATAAACCGACTTTACATGTGTGGTAAGCGAAGTTAATAATTTGCACTGCAACACAGGTGCAGAATTGAAAATATATGAAGAGTAACTTTGCTTTTGTGGCACCGAGTGCAATTACATATGTAGTATGTGTTTGTATGTGAGAGTGTGCAAATGTGTGTGACTACACTTAGTATGGATGAGTTGTGAAACAAATGAACAACAGTTAATATTTATGAGGTGAAACTGAAATGAAAATGAGAATTGGACTCACGTACAAACATACACACTCGTATATATTGAGTTTTGTTTGTAAATTCTGAATTTGTATATAAGTATCAGTAAAAAATCATATTGCCATCCAATGAAGCGCATTGACCTGTGATTTGCATGAATTTCATTTTGCTTGCATTTGTGTGTGTACGCTAATAGCATTGCTCTTTGTGATATTACAACTTTATTTTATTAGTTTTTGATACATACATACATACCCGCATCTATATATTTGTGTAGAGAAATCCTCATGGAAATATGCGATAAATTTGTGTATGCGCAATCGACATATGTATATTTATTGCTCCTGGCGTATAAATCTATGGCTTAAACAAATTTGTGGTTTGTTGCCACAGGGATTCTCTCGACACAGCTGCTGCGATTTGATTTCATCGGTTAGAAGCATGACAGGCTGAGAAAAAGGCGTCGTATTCGTATATATAGAATGAATGAGTGTGCGCCATTATTTCTCATGTGCAATTCTCAACTATATCTACTACATACATATGTAAAAATGTGTCAGTTTGTAATAATTTTTCTAAAATTGTGAAGATTACTCGTAAGAAAATCTAAAAGAAAACATCTATAAATGAATCCATATATATACGATAACACACTTCTTGAGATTCCCTCCGTCGATAGAAGATTTTCATAAAGAATTATTAACATCTCCATTCCCTTCCTTGATAGTCTAGGTCCACAGGGTCTTCTTGTAAGACATTTAGCAAAAAAATAATAGTTGGTAAAATTTACCCCACATTGAGAGCTTTCCAAAGCTTACATTAACCAGGTTTTCTCCCAGGACAAATAGGCTATGGAGACGTCAGTTTAGTCCGGAAAAATAAGTTCTTATTGAAATTAATGGCGGTCTTAGGTTCAAGAGTATAAAGATGTTTTGAAATCACTTCTACTCACTATTGTTTAAGATCGTAAATCTAACGAGAAGGAACGGTAAATATTTTATTTCGATTTTTGGTTATCAAGGGTTTTTCTTATTGTACTAATTAGGGTTTCTAGACGCCAAGCTCGTACTAATAATTGTATTCTTAAGCTGTTCTAACGTCTTTGAGTGATCTAACCACAAAACGTTACTCTCAGTTTTCAACAGAGAACGAGTCTCAAACTAATTCAACTTTTCATGCATTTCAAAATTTTCAACACAAGTTTCTGCAATCTATATGCAAGAACTCATCAAAAACGCTTATTTTTCCAGTCTTCAATTGAACTCCACTTTAAACTATAGCTGTTCTGAAGAGCTCTCATAACCTCTAACCATGAGACACATAAATACGCGTAGACAAACATAGTTCCGCATATTTTGTGGCAACTTTTTTTTTTGGCGATTTTGTTGCGACGAAAGTGGCGGTTACGAGGGAAATTGAAAAATCATTCAGGAGCGAAATGCTTTCTGCTGCAATTGGAGCACAAAAAGTGTGCATAACATACAAATACAACAACACGCTTGTACCGCAGACAAGTCGCGCAGCAATAACAACGCGGCGATGCTAGGAAATTTGGTTGCCTTTGCTCATTCTCGTACATGGAGCACACAGCCACACAGACTCCCCTTTTGTGCTGGTTTCTTTACTACTATTACCCATTTTACACACTCAATTTTCGCAATTTTTGTTTGTGTGTTGAATACACCATTTCTATTTCCTAGCAAAGTGTGCGCACATTTGCATTTTGCGTTGATGTTGAAACTCCTCAAAATATTCGAAATTGTTGAGGAAGAAAATACGATTTCGGTGCACGGCACAACGCGGAAATATATTAGACGGGCATGCTCGTACATACATACCATTTACATAGGTATGTATGTATATGTACATTTATATGGATTGCATCCAAAATTTGAGAAGCAGCTGCTGCAAGGAAGTGTTAGTTTGTTTAGAAGTTGATGGTTGTCATGGCAGTGATGCTTTAAGAACTTTCCGGCAGTCGAACTAAGCTTAAACGAAGTAGCCAAGGAAATTGGATGAAAATTATGTATAATGGAATTAATATTTAACAAAGCTTGGGAGGGGAAATTATTATTTTGAAAAAATTTTGATAACTGAACTTAACACCATTTAACTTAACTTAGCTTAACTTAATTTAATATACTCCTATACTATATATTTACTTTTATTTGATTAATTAGTTCTTTAGAAAATAAATTTTGCCAATTCGACTTATCTCATCCCTAGAATCCGTAAACTTAACTTAATTTAATTTAACTTAACGTAACTTAACTTAACTTCGTTTTCTTACTCACCTAAAGCTTTATGAATTGATTAACTTTATCAAGGTCACAGAGGGATTCTGATAGAGCATGGTAATGCGGGAAGATTCCCCCCCCCCCTTTGGTTTCACAATAGTTCTCATAAGGACATAGGTGCGTCGCCAGATATCTGCATACCTAAGTTAATTAACTCAATTTTATTTAATTCTACTATTTTATCATTAAATCCTTAAATATCATATAGCTTCACCTTTCTTCGCATCACATAAAGCAATCGCAAAGCATTTTGTGTGCTAAAAAATAATAAAAACAAGTAAGGAAGGGCTAAGCTCGGGTGTAACCGAACATTTTATACTCTCGCAGTTTGTTTATTTAACTTTATTTATTTTATATAATACACAATTTGACCCACATATTCGTCATATATATGGTATAAAGTCCATTGAAAGTTGGAAACCATAATATTAGGTTAGAAGCACCGAGGTCCTCGTGTTCGATATATGGGACCTTAAAAACCTATGGTCTGATTTCGGCGATTTTTAGAATGGGGCTGCCACACTATAAACATAGTATTTCTGCACCGATATCTTCACTTACTGCTTACTTTATATGTTGTAAAGTAAACGATTCAGATTGTCTTCAAAGTTCTGGTATATAGGAAGTAGGCGTGGTTGTGAAGCGATTTGGCCTATTTTCACAACATATCATTGGGATGTAAGGAAACTATTACAAACAAAGTTCCATTGAAATCAGTCGAGCAGTTCCTAAGATATGGTTTTTGACCCATGAGTAGGCGACGCCACGCCCATTTTCCATTTTGTAAAAAAATCTGAGTGCAGCTTTCATCTGCCATTTCTTATGTGAAATTTAGTGTTTGCGACGTTTTTCGTTAGTGAGTTAACACACTTTTAGTAATTTTCAACCTAACTTTTGTATGGGAGGTGGGCGTGATTATTATCCGATTTCTTTCATTTTTGGACTGTATTAGGAAGTGGCTAAAAAAAACGACTGCAGAAAGTTTGGTTTATATAGCTCTATTGGTTTGCGAGATATGTGCAAAAAACTTAGTAGGGGGCGGGGCCACGCCCACTTCCCCAAAAAAAATTGCATCCAAATATGCCCCTTCACAGTGCGATCCTTCATACCAAATTTTATTTCCATAGCTTTATTTATGGCTTAGTTATGGCACTTTATGTGTTTTCGGTTTTCGCCATTTTGTGGGCGTGGCAGTGGTCCGATTTTGCTAATTTTCCTATGGTGCCAAGAAATAAGTGTGCCAAGTTTCATCAAGATATCTTAATTTTTACTCAAGTTACAGCTTGCACAGACGGACGGACGGACGGACAGACAGACATTCGGATTTGAGCTCCACTCTTCACCCTGATCACTGTGGTATATATAACCCTATATCTAACTCGTTTAGTTTTGGGTGTTACAAACAACCGTTATGTGGACAAAACTATAATACTCTCTTTAGCAACTTTTGTTGCGAGAGTATAAAAATTTTTAAAAACCAATTTTGTAAATTTAACATAACTTGGGCTTTAAACTCCATAAACCAAATTAACTTAATTTAACTTAACTTAACTTAAGGAGAGAGAGAGGTGGCGCACTATCGTCGATTCGGCTATAACCGGCTAAACGGTTGAAACGCCAATCACATACGTACAACTTAACCTAACTTAACTCAGCAAAACTTAACTTAACATAAATAAACTTCACATAACATAATTTTATTAATTTAATTTGTATTTTTAACCTAAGTCAACTTAACATAACTTAACGTAACTTAACATAACTCAACGTAATTTAACATAACTTAACGTAAATTACCTTAAAATAACTTAATTTTACGTAACTTAACTTGTATTTTTTTCATAAAATCATTCATTTTCATGTCGTAAGCTCTGCCCTGCTTCGCATAACATAACTTTATTTTAGTCTTTCTTATACCAGAATCATTATGTAATATTGAATTACAATTTTCTCCTACTTAACTTAAAAATTCCACAGTAATGTAAAAAAATTGCAAATGTACATATTTGCTGTGCGTTTCCAATTCATTGATTCGCAAATAAATGTGCTTTCATGATGCTTGCATTGATGCGCAAGTGTGCTTGATGACTGCCTGAAACTACAAGAAAAAAAATATAACGAAATTTGTTTCCAATAAATATTTACAAAAATAAATAAATAAGTTATTTGACTCGGTGGTAATGGCAATAATTTATCATTTACGGATTTTGCGCACTATTTTCTGTGCTGCTTTAATGTAATTGTTTTCTCATTCAAATTGAGTTCGCGTGCCTCTTGACACTCAAACTCTGCGTAATACACTGATTAAATTTAACTACTTTGTGACTTATATTTATTACTTTTTTTATAACTATAGGTATGTAGATGTTTTTACACCTCACATATTTCTCAGTACCTTTCGTGCAACTCCCTCTCTCTCTCCGCGCTGTCTGACCGGATGCAACATAATTTAATTTACTCCAAGGTTAACATTCATGAAAATATACAACTTCCAGCTCAGTTGCGCTTCCGTTTGCCGTTTCCTATACTAATATACTATAATTAATTTATGCGTGCCCTTTATATACACTTTTTATTTGCTTTGTGTTGATCGCTCCCTTTTTTGCATACACCTAGTATTACACGTTTTTTATTTATTAATGTTTTTTTCTTCTTTTATTTGAAGGTCATTTGGTGTGACGACATCAATGGTCGTCACTGGCCACGTAATATTTAGTTGATATAATTAATGGCAGAGTTGCCAAATCGGCAATATAAATGTTGGGGTAAGTGGAATGAAATATTTTATTATTATTTTGTCCAGATATTTTATTAAAAAATAAGTGATAATAGTAGAGTCCAAAATCAGTGAAAATATTTTATAAAAACATTTTTTTTTTTTAAATCATTTCAAATCTTTTTTATTTCTATATAATATATATTAATAAGGAGAATTGTTTTAATGTTTTTTAATCATATATTATAATATAGCAACAATTTTTATGATCGTTTAACCCAATCTCTATCTTAGTGAATGAATGCGTTCTACTACGAAGTGATTAAAGCATCAATATTTTCGAAGTATTTTCGAAGATTGAGTTCGGATTTTTTTAATGAAATTTCTTAAGCCCTGACAGGGTTGCATTTGTTTTAGACTACGCATAACTGCCACGAAAAATTAAATAATCAATATTTTCGAGGTGTTTTCGAAGATTGAGTTCGAATTTTTTTAATGAAGCCCTGAAAGAAATTGCATTTGTTTTAGACAACGCATAACCGACACGAAGTAATTGAAGAATAAATATTTTCGAAGATTAGGTACGATTTTCTTATAATTTTTTTAAGCCCTGACAGGGTTGCATTTGTTTTAGACTACGCATAAGCGCCACGAAGTAATTATAGAATCAATATTTTCGAGGTATTTTCGAAGATTGAGTTCGGATTTTTTTAATGAAATTTCTTAAGCCCTGACAGGGTTGCATTTGTTTTAGACTACGCATAACCGCCACGAAGTAATTAAAGAATAAATATTTTCGAAGTATTTTCGAAGATTAGGTTCGAACTTCTTTTTTAAGAATTTTCTAAAGCCTTTAAATCGGCAAGCCATTTATGTTAGATTACTCGTAACCGCCACGAAGTAATTAAGTAATCAATAATTTCGAAATATTTTCGAAGATTGGGTTCGAAATTCTTTTTTAAGAATTTTCTAAAGCCTTTACAAGCTAAATATTTTTGAAGTATATTCGAAGATTAGGTTCGAATTTTTTTAGAATTTTTTTATAATAATAATTTACTTACGAAAAAGTTATCTAAGTGTTCTTACATTCCCTGAGGGTTGAATTATATCCTCTTTTATAACACTTAAGGTACTACTTAATTTTTTATGATCACTTAAGCAACACGGCTTTCTGAAGTCACTAATTTATTGTTAAAATTTATGACATACATACATAGCTTGCAATAAACGATTTTAGTAGCACTTTTATTACCACAAGCCAGGTAAATGAAGTGCTTTGGCAATAAAATTCAAACGTGTCATGAAATCGCAACACAAATTAGCAGTGACTAACTGTACTTCGTACCTTTATGACTATATTAACATAAGAAGGGCTTGTCATAAAAATAGTAGGCACTTAAACAGCCAAAAAAACATATAAAAACCAATTTTTTTTTCCTAAATCAAAGTAAATCCCCTTAACTTCCCATAAATAAAAAAAACACAAGCGTTTACATGTAAATTATATGTGTAGTTTACTTGAATACAGATTATGCTAAATAAAAAATAGTGTCCGCAGACATCAACAAATGCCAACTTTACTTGACTTTATACAAAATATTAGCATACTATTAGGCGCCAAATCTAACCATAACCTAGAAAATGAAAGTAATACTTGTATTGTTTTTGTTGTTGCTGTTGTTGTTGTGGCTCATTTCATGGTCATTTGCTAAGGTTAAAGCTTGCATTATACAAATTTAATAGCAGTTTTTACTCGGCGCTAGCTGCTTACAATAGCCCAGTTGATTGTAATGCGGCGGGATTTACATATAAGCACACTCACACATATATGATACCTAGCTACATACAAATATAAGCGTGTGTGTGTGATTATGCTCATTTGCGTATGTTTATGGCCAGCGTGTGTAGCCTCATTTGAATAAATGCTAATCTGTTGGGGAACGTCACATTGTCTACGCCTGCGGAGGCCTCACTTTTTTGTTGTTTTTTTATGTAATTCACTTTATAATAAGTCGCTCATGTACATAGTATGTGTGTGCGTTGTTTTTTATTACTTTGCTGCTTATGTATTTTTATAACATTTTTGTGGATGTTATTTTATTTTTTTTGTATTATAATTTCTAGAAAAGTTCCCCATTTTAGTGTGTGTTTATCTAACTTTTTTGGTGTGCTATCTTCGCTGTCGGTCACGACATTGATTTATTTTACTTTTGCTGTTAGTTATTGTGGCTTGTGTATGGCAGGTTTATGCGTTCGCACGCGCTTTCACAAGCAATTTTATTAATTTAATAGGTTGTTTTGGACTTAAGCATAGCAAACTCGTTATATACTCATATGTATATATTTATGATGATACTGTATGAGTTACTTGGATTTTCATTATAAAATTAATATTGTACAATAATATTGATATTTTCAATTAAAATATTCAATAATACAAAATGTTTATATTTGTACGAAAAAATATATTTTGTGATTTTACCGATGTTTGAAGCCTTTAAACGTAAAATATAAATGGTTACTCATACGCCATGTCATTTTTGTAGACAATATAAAGTTATTGCCACAGAAAATATTTCTATGAAGAACAATCTTATTTTTATTTATATTACAACGTATTAGCATTAAAAACTTAAAATATTGCTAGCAAAAATACACCTCAAGGCTTTTTCTAAACAAATTGAAAGCTTTTAAAAGTGTGATCACAAAATGTTACTCATACGCCATGTCATGCTCGTTGACTTTCATATGTTTTATGCATAGTTCTCAGAAACGAAGTACTATTTTTTACTTTTTTCTTTTGAAATAACTTATAGAAATATTGTGCTATAAATTTCTTAAATTAGATTCCCAAGGCAGATATTCCTTTGTAAGTTATGATGTTAGGATAGTCTTTTATTTGACCCAAAAGTTTTTTGATTTTAATAACTTTTCTTAATTCAGTATTTTCCTTTATCCGAAAAGTTGTATATATATTCTTTCCCTTAGAGATGTTTTCAAATTGAGAAAGTATGCCCTAACATTCAGCGTTTCAAATTATGATTTTTATGAATTATTTTTTCTACGGCCAGTAAATTTATTATCGTTTACTACCATATATTTCGTTAGTATAATTTGTTTTGTGGGTTTAAAAAATCGATTTTTTGTTTTTTGGCTTATTAATTTCTATAGAAACTCAAGAATATTATCCTAAACTTTCAAGTCGATCCGAATAGTCGATAATAGTTTCGGAAATACAGCTTTTGGAACCGATCTCAACCGATCTTGACGAAATGTTGCACAGGTGTTCCAGATACAATTTACACGTGCCTGAGCGAAGGATTTTATTTTTTTTTTTCAATTATAACTATTTAAAAAAAAAAACAAAATGTCAAGCAAATTTGACCGAAATTCGTATTTTTTTGGAAAAATGCCTGCCAAAATTCAAAATTTTATTTTTTTTGTCTTTCCTTCGTTCAAGCACGAATTTATGATCTTACCTTAAACACTTATTTTTTTTTTTTTTTTTATTTTGGATGATCCTGTCAGGAATTAAGCTGATAACGCGGACGCACTTTTCCGAGTGGCCACTGGAAATGACGTCACTATGGAGGAGTTTTGATTTTTATACGCTCGCAACAAAGTTGCTACGAGAGTATTATAGTTTTGTCCACATAACGGTTGGTTGTAAGTCCTAAAACTAAACGAGTTAGATATAGGGTTATATATACCAAAGTGATCAGGGTGAAGAGTGGAGTTCAAATCCGAATGTCTGTCCGTCCGTTCGTGCAAGCTGTAACTTGAGTAAAAATTGAGATATCTTAATGAAACTTGGAACACGTGTTCCTTGGCACCATAAGAAGGTTAAGTTCGAAGCAAAATCGGACCACTGCCACGCCCACAAAATGGCGAAAACCGAAAACACATAAAGTGCCATAACTAAGCCATAAATAAAGCTATGGAAATAAAATTTAGTATGAAGGATCGCACTATGAAGAGGCATATTTGGATGTAATTTTTTTGGGGAAGTGGGCGTGGCCCCGACCCCAAATAGGTTTTTTGTACATATCTCGCAAACCAATAGAGCTATATAAACCATACTTTCTTCAGTCGTTTTTTTAACCATTTCCTTGTACAGTCCAAAAATGACAGAAATCGGTTAATAACCACGCCCCCCTCCCATACGAAGGTTAGGTTGAAAATTACTAAAAGTGGGTTAGCTCACTAACCAAAAACGCCAGAAACACTAAATTTCACATAGGAAATGGCAGATAGAAGCTACACTCAGATTTTTTTACAAAATGGAAAATGGGCGTGGCGTCGCCCACTTATGGGTCAAAAACCATATCTCAGGAACTACTCGACCGATTTCAATGAGACTTGGTTTGTAATAGCTTCCTTACATCCCAATGATATGTTGTGAAAATAGGCCAAATCGCAACCACGCCTACTTCCTATATACCAGAACTTTGAAGACGATCTGAATCGTTTACTTTACAATATATAAAGTAAGCACTAGTGAAGATATCGATGCAGAACTTTACACAAATACTATGTTAATAGTGTGGCAGCCCCATTCTAAAAATCGCCGAAATCGGACCATAGGTTTTTAAGGCCCCATATATCGAACACGAGGACTTCGGTGCTTCTAACTTAATATTATGGTTTCCAACTTTCAATGGACTTTATACAATAAATATGACGAATATGTGGGTCAAATTGTTTGTTATATAATGTAAATAAAGTTAAATAAATAAATTGCGAGAGTTTAAAATGTTCGGTTACACCCGAACTTAGCCCTTCCTTACTTATTTTTATTTATTTTAAATTTCCGAAATTATTATTTAAATATGTATCTATAAGACAGAAAACAGTTTCAATTAAATAAATAATTTTTTACATAGAAAAAAATATTGAAAATAAGCCATTTTTTACGCGACAGAACCCATGTAACCCGGAAAGCGTTCTGAACACCCCCGTCTCGAAAAATGGGCTTGCTTTTCCTACACGATTCTGGCTGATTAGCTTATCGTAAACAAAAAAAATTAATGACGTTTTAATCTGTAATCTTAAATGCTTGGAACGCGCTACTATTTTGCGTATTTTTTAAGTTTTTTGCTATAAAAAATCGAAGTTTTTAGAACAAAAAAATTTCAAGTCATTCGGTCAATCGATTTTTGAAATACGATGGGCGAAAATTTGAAAAACACTTTCAAATTTTACAGCTGCCAATTGAGTGCTTCGGTCAACTCCTTCTCCTAACTGCTGTATCTTTGAAACGTCTCCAAATTTCTAAAAATCACTTTACTACCGTCTAGACATGTTAAGAAAGCAATTTATGATAAAAAAAATTGTTTGAGCCCATCACATGGATTTATACCAGTAATAGTATGTTTACATATGAAAATAATCTCGTTCTAAGCTCGTTCAATAATCTAACCGTTTACATATAACCAAATGAGATTATAAATTGTCAAATCTGTTGTATTTGTTGTTGTATTACACATCTTTCTCTCGCTGTCGGCCATTTTTGTTTACATTTTCATTCGACATTTTTCCTTTTCTTCGCAAAATTATCGATAAAACTAGGAATAACATCGAAAATCTAGTTGTATAAAACGAGATATTTAGTTTTTCTCGGATTATCAAGAGAGGAATTTTGTATGGGAAATCTCGTTTCTTAATTACAGATTATCGAGTTAAGCTCGTAAATGGAGATAACCTCGTTATATGTAAACATAGTATAAGAACAAAATAACATAAAAATTGGTTACTCATACGCCGTGGAGTATTATTGTTAGTCGTTTTTTAAATAACTGTCCTTTATTATATTGCTTTTAAATTGGAAGCTGATAATCATGCAGCATTTTAATCTTACTTATTTCAATTCACATTCATTTATTTCCATGATACTTAAACCGTGAAACCTTATTTATACTGCCTATTTATAGACACTAGCAACTATAAATAAGTAAACCACCGTCTGCGTAGTTATAATTTAAAAAAAATTTCATTTGCAAAAAGCAAATTCTACTTTCATATAACTGATGTTCACACCTCGCCAATATAATACGAGAAAAATAACTGTAAAATGAGCAGTAAAAATAAAAATAAAAAAAAAGTTGAAATAGAAAAATGTTCTATTTTTAGAACAAGCTAGAATGTTGCGCTCTAGAAAGCTACTGATAATGTGCAAACAGCAAAGGAGATGCTAACGCGCACACCAATGCACTTCTCCATACATTTTTATGTGCGTGTATGTGTGTATGTGTGCGCTGCAAAAGAGTAGACTAAGAAAATAATCCTTGAAAATTACTAAATGGTTTTAGTTACAAGAACAAAAATGTGTGTATAGAAAGAAGCAAACCGAAGCAGGAAAAGTAAATAAACAGGAGGAAATAGAAATTGAAAAAAAAATCAAATAAAACAAAAAAACCAAAGCTTACAAAGCGTGCTAAAGTAAGCGCAGACAACGGAAGGAAAACAAGTTTAAATGAAAAAAAAAAAAAAAACAAGGAGAGAAAGTACATGTACATATATATGTGTGTAACTGTGTTCGCACTTTAAACTGGGCTAATGTATAATCTTATATACAAAGGATATTCAATTGGACTATTTACAATCAAAATCGATAAATATGAAGCATACTTTTAGGCGTTTCTCCATAAGTTTTTAATTTTTAAACTTTTCTTTTGAATACCAACGCTTTTCCGAAGTTATATTTAAAAGTACCCGAAATTTCAACCCTGAAACAGGTTTAACCTTTCTGAATCTGAAGCCTGAGTCTAAAACCAATGAGGTTATTCTGATGAAATATACTTGCTTCCTCGATTCTTCCAAAAAAACTGCATCGGTCTTCATTTTACACCTTGATTCTTATACAAGACCTTCCGCAATCTTATCACTAGTGAGTGGAAAGGTGAAGAGTTGTTGTACTTGAACAAGAGAGTATTTTAGCAAGCCAAAATCACCTCGTCGTAAAAGAAGAAGGCAACGAACCTAACCTAACTAAAAACTCCTTATTTGTGTATTTCTTTCTACTCTAGAAATTTCTACCCATATTCCGTTCGCATCACAACCAACTTCGATTTCCATTGAAAAAAATTTTATACATATATATATATATATATATGTTTAGGTATGAATGATATATTTTCAGTACATAAAATTTATTACAAATATCTTTGAATATAAGCAAAACTTCATGAACTGCACACACAATACTCACATAATGAGTACGCTCACATACACACACACAAAAATTAACAGTTTCTGTCTGAATTTGTCGCCTCTTAAATTGTAACGGCGCCAATAAGTCGTATGATCCGACCATTTGGTAGTCGTCTCCATTGCTGCCAACCACGCATTCATTTGTCTGTCTGTCTGTCTCACTGTCAGTGGCAAGTGTGGCAAGCTCCACTCTGTAGCAGGCAAGGATGCGTGTGCGTTTGTGGCAGCGAGCAGAATCCAGAGTCAAAGGCGAGCACTTGTCATATATTTTATAGCAACACTGGTTCAATGATTAAATTTACTGTTGCATTATGATTTTAAATGTATGTATGATCTGTAGTCCTAAAAATATCACTTTCACTTCATGTGATATGAGAAAAGCAAAACGAAATTTGATGTAAGCCGAAATTTCCTTTCTTCACCTAAAGAGCGAAGATTATTCAATTGACGTCCTTAAGCAGTTTGACAAGCGACTGGGCAATGATTTAATAAGTTTTTGGGAAAATGAGACGATCGTGTGATATTCATGTGATGATCACGTGATGAGTTATGGCATAAAGGAACATTGTTGAAAGCAGTAATGGAGGTCAGATGTTCTGTCGATGATTTTTTTGTCTTCTTCGTAAATCATTTAACGTCGGCCTTTTTTCGTATTTTCAAAGGCCGTTTCATAGGTTTCAGTAAAAACCTCAAAATTTAATTCAAACTAATTTCCAATAAGTAGATTTCTTTGATTAGAAAATATAGTGTAGACTGGCAGTAGTAGAAGAGACTCCAGCCGATTGAGTCGAATATATTTCAACTTGATCGATAAACTTCAAAAATGTCTACCGACTAATAAATAACTGTCGATTGAAAAATATTCACAGTCGAATGGTGAGCTTTTGATCGACACTTACAACAGCACCGGTAGTCGATAATCACTCAGTAGGTGACACCAGCAATAGGGGTGAATATTTTCCGAGATCTACATTTTAAGAATAATACTGACTTCAGTTTACACCAATAAATATCCAATCTATCAGAATCTTATAAAAGCCACTCCTGGGTAAGGGGACAGATTATCCTTGATCTTTCTTGCCTTGCGAGACCTTACTCTCTCATAATTGTTCCGAGAATTTGGGTGATTAATTCGGTTTGTTGTTAAATATGACCAAACAGCATTTTGGAGTTGCCACCTTTTTGTGTAATTAGCATTTTAAAAGTATTAAATTTTTTTAAATTGAAACATATGCACAGCTGAAGCTACAGCTTTTTTAAGGTCAATCGATATTGCTCCCTGCACTTCCAATACCTTGTCACTCTTCTTAAAAGTAATTTCGTCTAAGATAAACCCCATCTTAGTTTTGATGACCTTAACGGTAATTTGCACTGCTGACTGATTTATCACGCAAAGTAATGCGCTAGCAGCTGCAGAAGAGACGACTTAATCCATTTTCAAATTTATTTCGATGCCTCAGAGAACCTTTTCGAAGGAACCCTCATCAGTATAAGGTGTCAAATAATTGAAACCGAAACGCAAAAGACAATAATCGCGGTCGTTAATGTAATAAATATACTTACACATACACTTTCATTTTTAGAGTGACAGTTACACATTGTAAATACTTTAGAGTAGTTAAATACACATGTATGTATGTGCGTAAGCGCGCCTGGCTACTGTTAGCATCGTAAACTCGTCGCTTTGTCTGTCTTACTGTCTGCTGCCAATGACAGTGCTATAAAAATGGCGTCAATATGGCGACTTGACGCAATGGCAGCGTGCACACACAGACACACACAATTACTTCATAGTAAGTACTGAAAATCCTTACAGCCATACTAAACTCCACTTTCACACACATACATACAAATATACAATTGAACGTGCGCATTGACTCACATTTTGTAAATAGACAAACGAAAGTATTATATTTAGTTGCAAAACTTTCACAAATACGAGCAAACAAACAAACAAACACACACACAATAGTAATGAAATTCAGAACATTCGATTGTATACTGCCTGTGTGTGTTTGTATATATATGTATGTATATGTGTGAGCCACGCACACAGCAATGTCCTTGCCGCCGCCTTTCGTTTGGGAGAACTTCTACACTCTACGACAAATCGTTTGAACTCTCGCAACGAGGTCACGTGACGCCGATGAAGCTGTGCGAATGTCCTTTTTGTCGGGCGTGTCGGATCGCCTCTGCGTATTCACACATACATTTACAGAGGAAGCCTTGTAAAGTTATTTTTACAAATCTTTACACATTTTTTTACATGAGTGTTTTCAAGCTTACAATAACAAACAACAAAATCTCTGCACGCATACCCACACACACATACATGTCATAAAAATTCCAAGGAATATACAAAAACAACGGTATTTGGCTGTAGTTCGTATTTCATCAACACAATATGAATATTTTTTTTTTGTATTTTGAACATGTGCCTGCGTATGTGTGTGTTTCTATGTGTTTTCATCTATTTATGTACTCGTACTCATAAACGGGTATATTTGGCTGTGCGTTCGCTTAACAATAACGTGCAGTAAGGGACAATTGGGCGTCTGCTAATATTCAATTTTATAATGTGTGTGTACCCAGTGATGCATTTGTATACTCTCGCAACAAAAGTTGCTAAGAGAGTATTATAGTTTTGTTCACATAACGGTTGTTTGTAACACCCAGAACTAAACGAGTTAGATATAGGGTTATATATATCAAAATGATGAGGGTGAGGAGACGAGTCAAAATCCGAATGTCTGTCCGTCCGTCCGTCCGTGCAACGGATAACTTGAGTAAAAAAAATTGAAGATATCTTGATGAAACTTGGAACACGTGTTCCTTGGGACCGTGAAAGGGTTGCTTTCGGGGGACAAAATCGGACCACTGCCACGCCCACAAAATGGCGAAAACCGAAAACACATAAAGTGTCATAACTAAGCCATAAATAAAGTTATGAAAATGAAATTTGGAACATAGGATCCCATTAGGGAGGGGCATATTTGGATGTAATTTTTTTGGAAAAGTGGGCGTGACCCCACCCCCAAATAGGTTTTTTGTATATAACTCGTTGGTTTGCTATATAAACCAAACTTTCTGCAGTCGTTTATATTAGCCATTTCCTTATACAGTCCAATGAAATCCAAAATGAAAGAAATCGGATAATAACCACGCCCACCTCCCATACAAAGGTTAGGTTGAAAATTACTAAAAGTTTGTTAATTAAGTAACGAAAAACGCCAGAAACACTAAATTTCACATAAGAAATGGTAAATGGAAGCTGCACTCAGATTTTTTTACAAAATGAAAAATGGGCGTGACATTGCCCACTTATGGGTCAAAAACCATATCTCAGGAACTACTCGATCGATTTCAATAAAACTTGGTTTGTAATAGTTTCCTTACATCCCAATGATATGTTGTGAAAATAGGCCAAATCACTTCACAACCACGCCTACTTCCTATATACCAGAACTTTGAAGACGATCTGAGTCGTTTACTTTACAATATATAAAGTAAGCACTAGTGAAGATATCGATGCAGAACTTTGCACAAATACTACCTTTATAGTGTGGCAGCCCCATTCCAAAAATCGCCGAAATCGGACCATAGGTTTTCAAGGCCCCATATATCGAACATGAGGACCTCGGTGCTTTTAACCTAATATTAGGGTTTCCAACTTTCAATGAACTTTATACAATATATATGACGCATATGTGGTCAAATTGTGTATTATATAATATAATAAGTTAAATAAATAAATTGCGAGAGTATAAAATGTTCGGATACACCCGAACTTAGCCCTTCCTTACTTGTTCAAAGACATTTTTTGTTTTTGGGTGAAATTGAAGATCAATATTGTTGATCGGTTTTTATGTGAAGAGAGGAACATTTATTTTAAAATGTTTCGAATATTTCTTAGAACATACGAAACTTCAATTTTTCAATACTAACCGAGAATTTTAGAGCAACTTTTTTTCCAAAAAACGTAGAACACGTAGGATTATTTATAAACTTGAAATTAAATCGGTTTCCATACACTAGAGGTGTGTTCAAAAAATAACGGGAATTTTCGTGTTTTAAAAAAAATTATTCATTCGTCTACATAATGTTGTCGTCTTTAAATTAGGCCCCATTCGATATTACGCACATGGGCCAGCGCTTCTTCTAATAGTCGAAGCACTTCTCAAACTCCTTATTTGAGATAACCTTAGGCTCTTTCAGTGATTTCTCGTATGCTTGTAAACCGACGGCGCTTTAAGGTTCTCTTTATTTTTTGGAAATAGGAAACAGTCACACGGAGTCGTGTCTGGCGAATATCAAGCCTTGGGCAACGTTATATTATTGTTTCTGGTCAAGAATTCTAAATTCTTTTTCAAAAGACGTAGAAGGTATACGCAAAAAAAAAAGGTATAACTCGACTTTGTTGGACTTAGGTTCCTTCTATATCTTACTTTTCGAATATCTCTCCCTTTCAGGCTTAAAATTTGCCACTTTGGAATATATTTTATTTTTATTATCTCCAACCGTTTGAATGGAATTTGAATTTCAGAATATTTGGTGGATGAACTGATATAAAAAATCGGCTAAGCCTGTTTGTATACATATATTTTATATTTCTTTCACGAAAAAAATCGGAGTAAATCTTTGAATATAAAAGAAAAAAATCACATTTTTGAGAAATGACACCAAGAGTATATTTTCAGAAACTATAAATTCGAATACTCTAACTTGTGTTTACAAATTACCTCAATTTATCTCAAAAATTTAGATACTCTAAGCTGGTACTCTCTTCTAGAGTACTGTAAGAGATGTTCTCGATTCTCGAATGGTTCTACTCTCTTAACAAAATGTAAAATCGCAAGTCAAAACAATCTTATCCAGTTGAATTCAAAACAAAAGTCATTAGATTATACCAGTATATCTACTTTATACCAGTTATTTGTTCGATACACCAAATTTTCGACCATTTCCTTTCATTGGAGACATCTTTTGTCTACTTACCAGTGCTTATTACATTTTATTTTCTCCACTGGGTGAACGAAGGGCAAATACGTAGCATCACTTACGCACACTACGTATTATGATATGTACGTGACAGCTATTATTTACAGCATGGATGGGAGTAAGTGAGTAAGCGAGTCCTTGTTGTTGATGAGGTTGAGCTGGGCAATTTACCGCAGACACTTTGGCAACAGTCAAGTGCTGACAAGTTGTGTATTTAGACGCTGAGTTTGGTATTCAACTGAATTAGAATTTTATGGAAAATGGCGAATGGCATAATACGTCATAATATAAAAAATTATAATCAAGGTAGTCATTTGAGAATTATTTTATTTAGGTTCATGGGATGACATATTTAATCATAATCCATGCAGAGATTCCTAGGTCCAAAAGTCGTTGTAAAATTTATTTTGGACCCTGATTTCATATAGTTCCTGAATTTATGGTAAATATGTACAAATTCACGATAACATGCGGTAATAATTATTCTCCTGAAGAACACTGTTCCAGGGTTTCAGTACCTATATATTGCTGTAAAAGGTAAAAATATATATAAAAGGTAGCCATGTTCCTGAAATGTTTATTAATTTTACAACAGAACTTACCACCTTTCGGGATGAGTCATCTAACACCGATTTTTAGGATTTCGCAAATTTTATTTCCTTACTGTGGCAACCCTAGCTCTTACATACGCATACTCTACATTTTTGTTTTCTCTTTAATTTTCGACGAAGCCAATAATTGTAGTGTGTTACTCCGATAAAAAACAACAACAAAAATAAATAAAAATAGCTATTGACGGTTTGACGTCGGCGACGCTGTCGCTTACGCACACAATCCAATGTAATGAGAATCCATGATATCTTAGATTTATCTCCTTCCTTAGATGCTATTAGTGGGGTGTATGTGTGTGTTTGTTGGGGTAATAAAATAATTTGCACTCATGAATTCTTTGGCACAGTCATACGAGTTTACGCTTTGCACAGTGTTGGCCACCACAATGGCGGCCAATTGTGGAGTTGTGTCGTCTTTGGGTGGAAAAAATTGTAAATGTACATATGATAATTTGCATAGTTGAATGTCCATGTGACCATGAAATTTGTTAAATGAGAGTATTTAGTATTCATAGCAGCATGATTCATACTTTCATGAAGGTTTTAGTCTTTGGTGACGGGATTTTTGAGATTTGGTAGATCGAACTGAAGGCAAATGTTTAACAAAATTTTAAATCCGCGCTCTAAAACTGTAATTGAAACATATATATACTTGGGTATATACCCAATAGAGTACAAAAATTCCTCCACACAAGCGAATTCACTCCAAAGGTCAACTAGTTTGCCAGCGCTGATTAATGCTTTCAACAATTAAACGCATCACTCCGAGCATTCACGGAACTTCTGAGCTCATAATTTTGAGTTCAGTCGATTGTGAAATACCAGAGCGTCAAGCGCCAATCGCGCTCCCTGATGGATCTATTAAAAGTCGCTGTGGACTAATTATAAGTTCTTTGCTGATTCACTTGCCACAGCGTACGTAGCGCAGCAAAGTGAAGATGTTTGTATACGTAGACGTCTTCGCGCGCCGCCTTCACTCCGCCGCAGCAACGAAAAGAAGAACACCAGCAGTTAACCGAAAGTTAAGTTGTGCTTCGGGATTAGTGCATGTCGAGAAGTCAAACATTTTTGTTAAAAAACTTTCTTATTCAACTTCTACTGCCGTTCGTATCAAACGCCGTCTTTGTTGTTTTACTTGCATACCGCGCTTGAGTTGTGCTGAGCTTCGAGGCACAGCTGCAGCTTTCAGCTTTCACTTTGTGCAAGAGAAGACTTCATTCTCTTTTCAATTGTTTTTTTACATTTTTAACGAATTAAAACTTTTGCTTCTAATTAAATTTTTACACAACAGAAATTATACAAGTTTATTATGCCACAACGAAGTAAATAAGGAAAACAATGCAAAATTAGTAAACACGCCACTTACATTGCCACTTTTGCCCACAAGGGAGAAAAGTAGAGTATAGAAGATAAAGTGGATAAGAGTGAGATTACTCAATAGTAGTTGAAGCGTAATAGAATAGAAGTAGTTGAAGCGTACAAGTGATTGAAATTGCTAAGAAGTTAATTTATTTTAATTAAAAATATCAGTATATTAAGTTTTGAAGAAGTATTTTCTTTAACTCGCCTTAAACACGAACTCTTTTTGGGTGTTTATGACAATGCAACTCTGTTTTGCCACACAAATTCAGAATATAATTGAAAGAAAATGTCCTCAATACTGATTATTTCATCATGTTTTCATAAAACAATAAACTCCGAGTTTCTTAAACACTCTAACGAAAATATAATGCTTCATAAACACCAAACCTTAAACTCCATCTCGTTTCGAAACTTGGAAAACGAATAAAAATTGGCCTCCGTGTTGATTACACATCATCTTTGTATAAATAATTAAACTCCGAGTTTCTCAAACACCCTTACGATAATGTAATGTTTCGTAAACACCAAACCTTAAACTCCAATTTCGAAACTTGGCTTTACGATTAAGTAATAGCCCCTGGGTTTGTTATTTCATCACCTTTGTATAAAATATTATATATTCGAGTTTCTTAAACACCCTAAAAAGAGTGTAATGGTTCAGAAACACCAAACCCTAAGCTCCAGCTTGATTCAAAATTTAAAAAACTATTAAAAATTGGCCTCCGGAATAATTACTTCAACATCATTAAACTCGGAGTTTTTTTAACTCACTAATGAGAATCTTATGCTTCATAAACACCAAATCATAAAGTCTTGTTCGTTTCGATACTTGGCATAACGATTAAAATTGTATTCCGGGGTGATTACATCATCATCTTTACATGAAACAATAAACTCTGAGTTTCTCCAAAACGATAATATAATCGTATACACATGACCTTAAACCCCAGTTCGTTTCGATACTTGGCACAGGATTAAAAATTACCTCGGGTTGATTACTTCATCATCTTTGTATAAAAAAATAAACTCTGAGTTTCTTAAATACTCCAAATAAGTGTCCATTAACACTGAATTTTAAACACATACAGTCAATGGAATTGTTTTCCATTATTCCATCCATTTTTCCATTATTTTTGCTATTACCGAACGATCTAATAAATTAATTCTTCTTTCTTCTTTCAAAAACACCCTTTATTTGACTCAGTCGCTGGTAACTTTAACTTGAGTTCTGCACTTAAGACACTTTATTCATTTATGTGGACAATAAAATAGTGTCTCTGTAAATGATTCACACTCACTGTCAAATAATGGTCGACAATAAAGAGACGACTTTGCACTTTCCTCGACAAACATTAAAAAGCCATTAAAAGTAAGTGATGGAAGAAAATAATACACGCACAATAGGAGTATGGGGTGAGAAAGAATGCAGTTGCTTTTGGAATTGTCTACAGTGCGGTTTGTTATATAATAGCAAAGCAATGTGGTTTATACCATAGTATATTGCTAAAAGAATATGCTGATTTTGAGTCACATTGAAATTAAGAGTAATTTTGTCTTCAATTTGTTGTGGCTCAAAAATTACTTTTTTCTAATCATCATCATTTAATAGAAACAATTGGCAACTCTACTCAAAAATATTTTCAACTGACTTCTGAAACCTGTTTAAGTTAATACACTTACTTAAGAAACAATTGGCAACTCTGCTCAAAAATATTTTTAACTGACTTCAGGAAGTTAACTTAATAAACGCCTTGAAATAAATAGTCAGTTTTTTTACATCATAAATGACAAAAAGTGGCAACCCTTATTGAAACTTTTTAAGCAGAAATATCACTAGAGCAGTTTATTCTTCTCAAACCTCTACTCAAAAATAGTTTCAACTGTTTTCTTCAGCTAACTTAGTTTGACATAAATAATTTTTGTGTTTTTCTGTTTAATAATTTGTTTAACTTACTATTTTTGAACAGATAGCAACCCTCTTTTTTGTTTGAAGTAAAAATTATCATTTTTGTATTTTTTATATTTTTTATTTTTGTTTTTACTAAATAATTTTTTTTGTTAAATCTTTGAAAAATATTTTCGCAAAAAATGTGTACATTAAAATTTAACCTAGAAATGTATGTATGTAAAATATTTGTTTTTTACATCGAAATTTTCATAAATCGAGTCCAAAATTGTTTGCATTTGCGTAGAAGTATTTAGACAAAACTAAAATGAAGGCAATAAAATAAAATAAAACAACACCAACAAAATGCAAAAGAAAAGTGTAGCACTCTTCGCTCCAACGCCATTCTCATTAATATGCATTTCATGCTTCAAGCACTCCACACTTGAGTGCCAGAGTTCCAGCAAACTTCCATTAATCTAGTATACTCCACGCAACGTTGCAAATACTCGTACATACATACATACATATGTACATACACACACATATCAGAATGAATTTGTACAGAAATCTATCCGCTATCTAAGCACTAAGCCGCAGGAATCGCGCCACCAGCACGCACAAACCGGTCGCACTCAGCATGGTCACGTGATTGGCATTGCCCAGACGTGGCGGTGCCGCATTGCAGCCATCGTCAAAGCAGGTGCAGATCGTCTGCTTGTATCCCTCATTGTCGTCATCGTAACAGTAATTCTTCTTCTCACTCTTATTGTTGTCCAAGTAACCACAGCTGCGTATAATGCGATTCTCGCCGCTCACCTCGATTTTTGTAACCGTCTTGCGGCAGAACATATCGGGCGATTCGCAATCGCCGAGGAATTGCTCGTCACGTGGAGCACGCGGTGTCACCAAACGCAGTGCTGTGCAATCCTCCTGCAGATGGGAGTTACACTGGTGACAACGGATGGCGTTCACTGTTTGGAAAATGAGAAGAAAAGAAAGGAAATTAATGAAATGAATGAAAAGTGATTAGAGAGCAAATTTAGTTTGTTTCAAAAAAAGTTAAAAATAATATATATGAATTTAGAAGAGAAAAAGCGATATAGAATTTCCATCCGGGTTTCTCCGCATAACGGAATGTTCCATGAAGCTAAGATGGAATGAAAAAAGAGAGAACGTGAGCTTAATCATCATCAATTATATAGACTTTAACTTGACCAACGTGAATTAATTTTCAAAAACAATCAAAACACAGCATAAAGCTTTATTGAGGAGAGAATTGGGGATTGATTCAGAGGCTCTGAAACATATTTTAATGAACTAAATCAAAATTATAGATATTTTATCTTATCAAAGGGAAGATCTTAAAGAGTTAACACTGATGTAAAGAGACTTCCTAGTTCAGACAGACTTCACTTCCCCTAGAACAGACTAAATCAGAACTCTTGTGTATATTTGATCTTGTCAAAGGGAAGATCTTACAGAGTTGACACTGAAAGAGAAGGCTTGCTCCATCACTACCAACCTTCCATAAAAATAATAACCTCAAATATATATTCCCCCATTCACATGGACGACAACAAAACTTACATACATAAATATTTGGCGCCACAATATCCGCCTTATAACCACCATATCAGACAAACTGACTCAAATATACTAAAACCCATTCTATTGTGTAATAACGGTAATGGCGAAAATATAATGGAATTTACGAATCATCAACAAAAAATCATTACGGTCATTGCAGACAAGTGTTGTCCATTAAAATGCAATAATGCTTTGTCACAAACATTTGTCTTCGAGGAGAATAAATAAAACTTTCCGCCAATTCTTTGCTTCAAATTAATTATGGCAAAGTGTTACCAACAAAACAAATGTGTGTTGGTAGTGGATTCTACTGAATGACAAATGAAGTATGAAGGACAAATGTCAAATTTGGCAAAATATTCAGTTGAGTTGTTGTTGTTGTTTGCTTTTATTTCATTTCATGTTGACAATCTATTTTTGGCTTCATTAATTGTGAAAGCACTCGAAAATTGTAAAAAATGAAATACACAATTTTATCCAGTTGAATAAATTAGTAGTTAATTAATTATAGACGGAAGTGGTTTTGGGATTATGTTGCATATATAAAGGAAGTTCTCAACTTCGTCTAAGCAACCCTGGTTCAAATCGCATATTTTAATATCCACAGATCAATATTTAATTTTCTTTAATATTTTGAAGATTTTTTGTTGTCAAATTCGTTGTGGAAGAGATAGAAATAGAGTGGGAAAAATATGTGAGAAAGATATATAAAAGAGATAGAAAGAGAGTGGTAGAAATTAGAGGAGAGAGAACACGAGATAACGATCTATAGTAAATCTAGAGAATTGGAGGGGATGCTTTCGAGACGAAAAATGAAGTGATAAAGTAAAATTCGATTGATATTAAGCCCGATCGTATGCCCAATAAACTCAACTTCTCTTCCTGATTTTGTTTGCAAAATCCTTTCAATATTTTTCGGTTTTTTTGGTGCTCATAGAGAACCATGTCACCCATACTTTAATTTATCCTTCAGTCATTTAAACATAACTATGGTTTTCTCAAACATCTCGGAAGCAATGGTACGATGATCTCAAATATTATTATAGAAATCAATATTGGAATGTTCAAACTCTAAATTTCTTCGACTACCATTTAATATTAATACCTAAAAGCACTTTTCTCTCACTCTATATTTTGACTATATATTTTATATCGCATATGTCTTAACTCATTATAACATCAACTGTACTAACCTGTTAACCCAATCCAATTATTTAGACAGCATATTTCATTATGTTCAAATTAAATTTCACTACAAAATTCAAATTAGCTGATCAAATGGACAGCCTAATTGCCCTTTCAGTTTCATTTACATTTTCGCTCTTGAAAAGTGAGTACTGGCACAGGCCTTGAAACGAAGCTGTCAGGCAAGTGTCAGTCGGAGTTCGCTCGTACGAGGACATGCAACAAAATGCGGGTGCAGGCACTGTATATACAGTAGATAAAAGTAAGCGAGTGTGGCAATGTGGCATGCAACTGTCTAAACTAACAGCCGATTACAAAATATTATATGTATACGTACATATAGTGTGTTAGTATGTATTAAGCGACAAGTTGCAAGTTATAAAGTGGCACTGTTGTAAGTTGCAATTGCCGTTATTGTTGCAACTGTCAATTTGGTAAATGTTAGACGCTTGACATTTACGCGCGTACAAGTTCTGTTATAAATATAGTATATATAATACACAAATGTATATGAGCATTTCCACAGAATCGTCAACCAGGACCAAAAATTAAAATGTTAATAAAGATAAAATTTTTTTTAATAAGATTTTACAAAGATCTTTAAATTTTATGAATATAATGTTTTCATAACTTCTCTCTGGTATTTTCATGAAAAATTTGTCCTGAAACCTGAAAACTTATTTGTTTTTACTTTGAGTTACTCTACAAGTAATTTTTCTCTTGAGTTATTTTAAATGAATAACTTATGTTATGGTTGTAATAAGAATAAATAAGAAGATAAAAATGCAAAGAGGCCAAACAAAAATCGAATAACGGTAAATTTTTATTTTGCTTATTATCTACGATCTAATCGTACGTTCGCGACCAAAAACGTCATTTATTGCTATTACTTCACATTGAGTGCAAACAGGTGCCTAAAAAAACACTATTAAAGCAAGTTAAGCATCCGTAATCAAAAAACAAAATTACTTTAGTTAAACAGTGCATCAAACTTTTTATTTCGATTTTCAAAATTTCGTACGTTCGCGACCGTAAGTATTGATTTGTTTCTAAACAAATATTTTAATGAAAATTGTATGACAAACGATTGCGAAAAGTGTACAAAAGATGTAAAATATATTGGGCCGCTAAAATACTTGTCAAAAATGGACGCAAATGTTAAATGGCAGTACTGGAGGAAAGTGAGCGATCGTGTAATTTTGACTTGCACTGTTGCTGCGTTATCGAACTTGCTCTATGAACTACAAGTTTAACTGCAAATTTTCAAGCAACATTTCTTTGTAAAGCAAGCACAACAAAATTATTTTGAAAACGTAAGGAAAAATATCACGCCTGGGGTACTTGTCCTACAAATAGATTTTGAGGAAAATTATAGTCTGGTGTGCCAAAATGAAATTCAAGTATTTTCATTTTCTCGGACGGAAGTAGTAGTCAATTTAAAAATAAGTTTATTGCTTGGAGTTTACCTAATTTACTGGCCGAATTTGGTTGTAAAAAACTTGAGTGGAACTATTTTGCAACGTCATATGGTAAAGGTACAGTCGATGGCGTTGGAGCAGTTGTGAAATGAAAAATCTGGCAAATTACGAGAACAAAAATGTCGTTTTAAACGATGCATTCTCTTTCTACAATTGTGCGCAAGAGCACATTCAGAATGGTGCATTCGATTTCCTACGACGAAAATCTTAAGCTACGAACTGCTCGTACGGCCTATTCAAAATATAACAATATTAAATAAATATTTCTTGTGCTTTATGTATGTTTATATCTTTTCAATCAATAAAAGGAATATTAGTTTGCTTTATTTAAGAAAAGGTTTCCAAAATCCAAATAAAAACTTGATGGAAAAATCGTACGTTCGCGACCCGTACGTTCGCGACCGTATACATAAAAAACCAATGGACAAATTTCAGCGTGCAATTAGTTAGGAGGAAGTTACTTTATTCCAATTTAATATAAATTAAATCCACCCAAAAGCAACTTCCATTATTCGTACGTTCGCGACCGCATGTTTGTCGCTAACATATTAAAAAATAAAAATCGAAAGATCCTACCTTTTGCACCAAAGAAGGACCTAGCAAAATGCTATCGAAACATAAAAAAATAAGACAAATTTATGTTTTCCTTGCTTTTTTGAACTTTAAATGCGTGCGAACGTACGGTTCGCGACCGTTGGAAATGCTCATATATTTATTTGAAAAGTAACCAGCTTTCCCATAGAGAAAACTGAAAAAAAACTGAAGTGAAAAGATATATGAAAGTTCTCACAGAGGTGTTTACGGATTATTTAGGACTATATTCACTATATTAATGATTCTTCAAAGCAGTAAAATCAAAAGGATTAAATCTGCGCCTTCGCATTAGAACTGTTTATAGCAAATGAAACTAGAAGGTAATAGCCTCAATCTAATATCAATCATGTCAAAAATTCTAATACTAATTACCTGATTGAAAGATAATACTATGAAGTAGATACTTGTGTCCCAAATAGTCATTATAAACTAAACTTAGTTAGAGTTCTTCTTGTAGATCATATTTTCATATGGATCTTGGCAGGCACAACTACCAAACTGTTCTAAGAAACGTTCACACGTCCCTCAAAGTTGTTGAAAAATGTAAATTAAGGAAGAAAAACACTTCTCTTAAATACCAGAATGGTCCATATAAAAAATAGGTTGGAGTACATTATACCGGTAGTTTCTACCCAAACAAAACATTAAAACCGTTTCAGGATTTCTTCAACTCTGTTAACAGAGTAGCTACATATTCTTAATGGGTGTACTTGGTTTGCTTAGCTCAGGATGCGAATATAAATTCCCTAGCCGATTCCCATATTATCAAGAAGTACATTTTCTAAGTTGTTGCTGTAGCGCTAGTAACTGCCGAGTTCGCAGTCCTAATTCAAACTTACAACCGGGTCCGATCCAGTTCGAATCCAGTGTCGTGGAAAGCGTTGTATGCGTTTAAAAATATCAGGCATGCTTTATTGTTTAGTTCTCAAAAAACATTTCTCAATTCTTTAGTGATGAAGTTATTATTATTGAGTCTACAGTACTTAACTTTGGTCAACAGTAGTTAATTATAGTTGTTAGTTGATGTTGCAAGTAGTTGTTAATAGTTCAATAAATTATTATTAGATCGAAATTATTGGGATTCGGATTATGTCTACAAAGTATTTCTTATAAGGCAACCCTTTGAGAGAAAATCTCTCTTTGCTTTAGCATTTTGTTCTCCAATCACGGCATCATAGCTTACTCCACTATGGGCTTAGCCTAATCGCTTGATTGACGACTCATCACAAATCTATTCACTGTGATATTTATGATGCATTTATACATATTGAAGCATATTAAATTGTTGACTGCATTTAATTTTAGAAAAATATGCATTATTTGTTATTTTTATTAAGCCGAAGCACGTGCGAAGGAAAAACAAAATCGAGGTATGAATAAGCGTACATACATATATAGATGGCATATACATATGTATGCACTCGCATTTTAGCTAATCTATAGTAAGGGTATTCACTTAAATAAAAATGTATAAATATAAATAAATCTACGTATGCAATTGTATAGTGCATAGATAAGCATTTATATACTAACTATTCGCTCTCTGCACATCCACATATTCATACATATAGTATATTATTATTTCTAAAATATACACCTATATCTGTTTATATGTATGTATATTTGCATATATTTTAACCTAGCCTTGCTAGCAAATAAATCGAATTTTTCATTATTTATTTTCTACTTTTCTCGCCACAGTAACACAGTTGCAGATGCATCTCTTTTTGTTTCTAGTATATAAAATTATTGTTGTTGCTTTTGCTTTTTCTCATTTGCGGTATTAAACGCATTTTCTAATCAAAACAAAAAACAAAATAAATCCAAGGAAATTTAGTGACCATATGTGCAGCTTACATACACACATACTCGTGTGTAGACCACAAGCCATACATATGAACCTCTACAATGTGTAAATTATGTGTTTACCGAGTTCCTGTGTCAAATTGAAAATATGAGGAAGTACAAATAAGAGTGTAAATAACTAAAAAGAAAACGGGAAGTGATTGAGGTAAATTTAAAGCGAACAATATGATGTTATCAGAATTATTTACTATAGACATTTTTTGATATTATATATTTTCATATGTTGGATATCTGTAATTAAGGGGCACACCAAGTGTGAAATTTCAAAAAAATCGATTTTTGTTTTCGTTCATATTTCGGTAGATTACATTATTATTAAAAATAACATATTAAAATTTCAAATCGATATCTCAAATAGTTTTTGAGTTATAGCAATTTTAATAGCAGCCGCTCGGTAACAGTAACAGAAACAGCAGGCATTTTGGCAGGCCAAAAACGACCAAAATTTTGGGTAAAAATCGAATATTTTTTTAAACGCCGCCATATTGTCACTTTTTGATTTTTTTATCGTATGTCATTGTATAGACAATATTATCTAGTTTAAGGAGAATTTTGTTTTTTTAGATTTCATCCACGGAGAAGGCCGGAATCACTGCAGCAGTGAAGGACCTTTTTTCGCGCCGTTGGAGATCGACTATAACTTAAAAAATATTTAATTTTTTTCTTCAAAAACTTCACTGTATATTCTTGAAACCGGTATAAATATATTCTTAAAAGTTTTAAATAATTGATAAAGTATTTTTTAAAATGAAAATTCCCAAAAATCACCTTTTTTTTAGCCCATCATGTGTGCCCCTTTAAGACGTGTTCTATTCGCCATTTTGAGAATTTTATTAAACAGAATTAAAGGAAAGGAAGCTATAAAGTTGAATTTAAAATTTCATAAAAATAGTATATCCACTTGTTTTCAAGTACTTTAATTTATACCAGTTGTTTGTTCGATTCAGTAATTTGGAGGATAAAAGACAGCCAATATACATGTGAAAGCCGAGGTTACCTATTTTCATTTGATACAAGTAAAGATGTGGATGCCTAATTCAAGTTGTATAGCCGTTTTCAATTCTATCTCTATTTCATTATAACAATTTATACCAGTTGTTCATTTCTTTTTGATTATACCAGTTTTTATTCGAATCTCCACATTCTAAGTTCCAATAAATCGGGACAGTAAATAATAAATACATATATTTCATGGATTATAGTTATTATATTATCTACTATTATATTATCTACCCTATGAAACAAAAGTGATCATTTCAAATGTAGTAACTCTTCGATTGTCAACAAAAATCAATCGCCGCTTTTAGTGAACATATTCTATTTTTTCCCCAAGAAATTGTGTTAATTTGGCAACAACGTTATAATTAAATTAACATTATTTTCTAAAGATTAGGAATATTTTACATGTGGAATTCTTCTCAAAAGCAAATTATAGTAATTACCAAGCATCTGTGAAACTATTGTATAGTTGCTAATTAGAATTAGCATCAAATATGAATGGCGTGTTTTAATAACGTCGGTAGTGAAAGGAGAACTTTTTATGGTCAAAAATTTGTTTCTCAAATACATTTGAACATTTCTATATGAGAATTTATAAAAAAAATTATTCTTGATATATTTGTTCTATGAAATGGGTAGAGTAGCAGCTCTCATTGAGCATTGAATTTAATTTTAATGAATAGGGTTACCAACTTTTTTTTCTTAATTTACAAAAGTCTAATGTTAAATGTTTCACATATTTATACACTATACCACATTGTAACTGTAGATTTACACTGCGTGTTTCTAATTATTCTTAATTAATAGACCAGGAAATTATTTTGCGCTTTAAATTATTAATATATACATTTACGCAGTAAATAATAGACTGTCGCTCCAATCAATTAGCGTTAGAGTGGCAAACAATTAGTCAGGTATTATAATAACATTGTAACATTTGCATAAATGTGCTGCCACCTAACAAAAAATACTTTTAGAAATATTTTTAATAATCTCCAGAGATTATAAATATGTATGTTTCATGCCGATTTTTTGGTATTTAAAGAATAAAGGAGTTGCCAACTGAATCATAATGAACGAAAGAAATTAATTTAAAAATATTTTGCGATTTTTTCAATGAGTTGAAATTAATGAAATAAATATTTTTTTTACATTTTTTTTAGATTTTGTAGCAATAGAGTACAGTACTCTGAAGATAGGCAACAACAAAGCAGTTGAACATTTTTTTAATAAAGAACCGACGGCCGCATCGCTTCACTTCAAATTTTCATTTTAAATTTTATGTTCTTATTTGTATTTTTTATTTTATTTTGGCAATTGTATAGATGCAATCATCCACAAAGGTCAAAGTGTCGATGTATCGTTGCGCTTCGGCGCCTTGCCATTGTTTCGCTTTTATTTGCTGGCACACTCTTTGCGCAAATAAAATGCATTTGTTTTAAATCAAAACGATTTGAACAATTCGAAAATAACACAATGGCGACAATGCTATACTTATAGATGCATATGTACTTACATATGTACACTCATATGATGAAAAATTAAACAAAAGATTTGATTACATTAAAAAAGAGATAAGCCCATAGTCGTATCTCTTCCATATATGTACCATATGTATGTATGAATAATGTTTACAAGTACATATGTATGTAAATAGGCACGCGTTAAACAACATGTGACAAACAATATGTTTAATTAAAGCTTGTACAAATTGGATTTTTAGTTTTGTAGAATATTATCTTTGTTACAAAAAATTAGCTGTTACTTTTCCATCCATCCATCTTTAGAAATATTTTCCAGAAAAAATCTTATAGTAAAAGTTATCCAAACCTGCTTGAACAGGCAAGCACAAATCAATTGTCATCAAAGTCATCTAACGGGAGGCCCAGGAAACGAGTTGTTTCGACGTGTCGGACCAAAGGAATCAGCCCAACCCAGAAAAGATCATACCGTTGTTGTAGTAACGGTTATCTATCCCTGCCTGAAAGGAACGCATAAATCTAGTTGTCGTCGAGGTCATCTAACGGGAGGTCCAGGAAACGTGCTACTTAGACAGGGTTGGACCAAAGGGAAAGGGGTGTTAGATGAGTAGGGTTCGATGGGCATGCAGAAAAGATCATCGTTTTGGTTGGTTATAGAACCATTTAAGCGCTTTAATACGAGTCCTCAATGGCGCTACTTTTAAATTATTCTGTTTATAGGAGTCATATTCGTTTCACTCAATTCATTCGCGTTGACTTAGGTAATAATTTAAGTAATCTTGAACGTACGCCTTTAAGTAGTTTTGTACTTGACTACCGGTAATTAAGTTATTACCCACACTCAGCAATAAAATGCATTTAAATCAAATGCACCTAACCGAAACCAGTTAAAAAGCAATAATTCAACCAATATAACCAGATAAAACTGAATTATATAAGTAGTTGTAAAGACGATAGATGCTCATTGCATTTTCATTGACGGCTTAACCGCAAGCGCCATTGTAAAATCAATTGTACGATAAGGGTATTCAATTAGCCGCCTGTAGAGGTTGCTACAATTCCTTAGCTTTCATCAAATTCGAGCTTTTTTTATGAGAAGACTTTTAAGGGAAGAAGCATACTCGATTCTTGGACATTGTATGTCCGGATGATATACTCGTACATAGACGGAGGTCGAACTCCGAATAATATGTGAAATTAAAGGTTATTTGATGGGTGAATTACATTTTTAACACTTCAAAATTGTACATTAGGCTTTTATTGTCAAGCTATATAAGACTTAGGAGATTTCTAACACTGTTTCGTTGGCTCAGCGTCCTCTGCAACCCTTAGCACATTACAATTTTTCGAACAATTGAGTTCGATGTGAATACCCCCACTGCATTACTGCGTCTGTTTGCGTAGAATATAGTAAAATTTTTATAGCGTCAATAAAGTTGGCAATAAAACGTATGCGGTTAGCGTATAATAACACGTAAAGTGGATTCTAATAATTTAGCTAAATAAGGTTTTATCAAAAGTGTTTGGAACTAGAAAACTTTTAACACAAATTAATGAACTATTTTTATCGTCCACGTGTTTGTATGTAATTATATTGTGTATTTATTGTCAACTCAGCATTTGTTTTATATGTTATGTAAGATATGAGTACTAACTATAATAAAATGTTGTTTGCGTCATCATTTAGCAGCAATGAAATAATAAAGATTTCACATTATGATCGAAGAAGAATTCCACGTTCTTCAAATAGTGGAAAACAACGAAATAATAGTGTTTATCTAGTCTAATTAGCAATAAATGAGCGGTGATTTTTAGTTTCCGGTAGTAGTCGACTGAGAAGTCTGCTTTAGAGTTAGTAGTCCTTGTTGGATATAAATTTGGGTCCGTTCTAATTATTTTAACGTGATTGTTTGGTCGAAAATATTATTTTATCACGTTAAATGGTATAAAAGACTTCGTATGGGAAATCAGTCAGCTTCCAGGGACTTTTGAAGTAGTTGAGTTGCTGCGAAAGATCTCTTATTTATGAAGCCATACCTAATCAATACATGTTAGAATAATTACACTACGTCATGGTTGATCCCTGTTTCTAACATTAACATTCTCTTTCAAAGCGATCGTCTCTAGGAAAGTGATAGAGGATCATGTGTCATAAGTAATGTCTTAAAAAATTCTCATAAAATCTGTCAACCTATCTGAGGCGGCTTTAAGTCAGTTTTCAATAATAACTAACTACAGAAAAGGCACTTCCAAACATTTTACATGATAAAAAATAGTTCAATTATCGCTATATCAAGTTAAAAATTTAAAGTATCACCATTTAATAGGTCCAGTTATATTTCAAAACTTACCCGTTGGAATAAAACTGGAAAATATTGTCATTATCACAGCAGTTGAGACGAGGAGTGTTTTAGCTGCGGTTGTGAATGCCATTTTCTTTATTATTTTGTTATAACTCTTTTTTCAATAATACTTTGGGTGAAGTTTCCTTATTTCATGGAATTAGAATTCGCGTTCTTTTCAAGTAATCTTCCAACTTTAAATATTTAAAAACACTGTAAAGAGCAGAATTTAAAGTAAAATTTGAAATTAAAATCAATGGAGAAATTACTAAAATATATGAGTAGTATATATATATATAAAACAATTATGTAGTTTAAAAAAAATAAAATCCTTAAAATAATTTTCAAGAATATAAAAATATAGTACGCCAATCATTAATAATCAAACTTTATCTGGCTCATCTTCTTTTTATTGGTTTTTCTGTTATTATTATTTTGTTATTTCCCTTTTGTCTAAATATTTTCATGTTCCTCTTCGATATTGTTCTCGTTTAACGCTACACAAATTGACACAATTTTACACACAACGAACAAATCGAACAAAACAAAAGACATAAAGGAAAGAGCTTGGAATAATTTATAAAGAAATTCGTAACATCTCATTAGCTACGCAAACTACATTTTTCAAGCTTTTTACTTACTAGTCGTCATCGTAAAAGTTGTTTACATTTTTCAAAAACCGGTTCGATTAGACGCGAGAAACAATTGTAGAATTGTTTGTATTTTTTTAGTATTTTTTTTGTTGTTTTCTTGGCAAAATGAAATCGATACAATTTTTAAATGCAAATTAAAGCTTTTATTGATTTTTGAATTGTAAAATATTCTTTTTTTAAATAAAAAAATAAAAAGTTATAAAGGAATTATAAAAATTATTTAAAAATTAATTATGATTTTTATAAAAAATTTAAACAATAAATAATATTTTTTTGTAATAATATTATTTATATATTTTTTTAAATATTTAAACAATAATTATTAGTTAAAATTTAAAGAATATTAATATAATATATAATCTTAATATATTAATAATCAATTTCTTATGCTGATAATTAATTGCTCTTGACCACTGACTGATGCATGTAAATATTTATATTTAATAACAATGCGGTTGCAACGGAAAATAACTTGGTGATTCATATTACAGAATTTCGATAGCTAAAAATAGCCAATGCAAGTAACCGCTGCACATTAACGCGAAGAATGATAACCTCTCCATGGATCAAAGCGTGCAGACAAGCAAAGAAATTGTAAAGAATAGGGCACTAAGCGTAGATGCAGGCATACATACAAATCACTATCTCGCTTATGAAAATTTTAAATTATGCTAATTTAATAGAGAGTTTGCTTTGAATTTAAGACGTACTTTTTTGAAAATCTATTTGAAAGGCAAGTTTTAAATCTTTCTTTAGAAAATATGTAGTACAAATTTTAAATTTATATTTTTTTAAGCGCTTTATGAAGCGTATATACCGTTATCAATGCAGCACTTAATGCTTCCCTTATCTCAACTTGATATACTATACCGTATGATCACAGTTCTTTATTTTCTCACTTTATTTATTTAATTAAATATATATATAGAAATTTAATTTAGACATACGACATTATTTTTATTTTTCTCGTCTTTTAGCATCGTTCATTAAAACAATAAATTAATTAAATTAATTTTCTATAATGAAAGTAAAATTTTTGAATCACAAACTTTTTTCAAGAATTCCAATAGATTTAAATTTTTTTTTTAATTTTTATTATACTTTTAATTATATGTGAATTAATTACTTAATTAAAATTAAAAAAAAATTACTTAAAAAAATAATTTTTTTTTTAATTTTTTTTTATAATTCAATTAATTACTATTTAATTTAGTACCAAGAAAACCAAAAAAATTCGAAATATATATTTTCTCTATCGGCAATTAAACTAAAAAAGTAGTTAAAATTAAATTATTAAATTTATTTAGAGGGTTTTCAATTATCTTGCCATAATTAATTAAAAAAAAAATTAATTTAAAAAATTATTTATATATACTTTAAATAGAATTTTTACATTTATTCACTTTTTTCATGTTTTTGCCATATCGAGCCTTTACCGCCATTTTAGCGTAAGCGACAAAAACCAAATTTTACAGGTGAAGGTTTTTTTAAATACTTTTAACCATTAATGTGGTAGTAATTTAAAATTTCTCATACATTATTGCTTTTCAGACATTTACATATATAATTGAAAAAAAAATTTAAATTACTACCACATTAATGGTTAAAAGTATTTAAAAAAACCTTCACCTGTAAAATTTGGTTTTTGTCGCTTACGCTAAAATGGCGGTAAAGGCTCGATATGATTAGGTAATTTATTAATTTATTTATATATTAATATTAATTAATTAATTAATAAAATTAGTTTCAGTCAGTTTTAAGTATTAATTAAATACTTGAAATTTTTTTTCATAAGAATTAATAATTGTAGTTAGATATTATACTAATTATATGTGAATTAATTACTTAATTAATAGTAAAATAATATTTTCAGTAATTAATTAATAATTAATATAAATAAATTACTGAAATATTTTTTTTAATTTTTCATTATTTGTTAATTAATTACTTCATTAAAATGATAATATTTTTTTCCAGTAATTAAGTAATAATTATAATACATAAATTACTGAAACATTTTTGAATTGTTTATTAATGAAATAATTAAATATTTTAATTTTCATTACTTTTTAATTAATTACTTACTTAAAATGATAATAATTTTGTCTGTAATTAATTAAAAATTATAATAAATAAATTACTGAAACATTTTTGAATTGTTTATTAATGAAGTAATTAAATATTTTAATTTTCATTACTTTTTAATTAATTACTTCATTAAAATTATAATAATTTATAATAATGTAATAAATAAATTACTGAAACATTTTTTAATGTCAATTGGTTCATTAAATATTATATTTTTCATTATTTGTTAATTAATTACTTCATTAAAATTATAATATTTTTTTCCAGTAATTAAGTAATTATTAGAATACATAAATTACTGAAACATTTTTGAATTGTTTATTAATGAAGTAATTAAATATTTTAATTTTCATTACTTTTTAATTAATTACTTAATTAAAATTACATTAATATTTCCACTTATTCATTAATGATTTAAATAAGTAATGTACTGAAAATTACTTTTAAATTTTTAAATGTTAATTAATGAAATAATTAAATATTTTAATTTTCATTATTTTTTAATTAATTACTTCATTAAAATTATAATAATTTTGTCTGTAGTTAATTAAAAATTATAATAAATAAATTACTGAAAAATTTTTTAATTGTTAATTAATGAAATAATTAAAAAAATTAAATTTTCATTATTTATTATTTAATTACTCAATTAAAAATACAATAATATTTTCAGTAATTAATTAATAATTAAAATATAAAAATTCCGTCACTTTCTCCAATTATAACTAACTGTAAATATAATAATTGAAACGACTCGCACTATCTGCAATTATATGTAATTAGCTCGTTTATTTAATGAACTATTGAAAATTCATTCACTTCCTCTGATTATAATTCAAATAAACACTCCCAACAGTAATTAAAATTATTTATTTGCACCCACACACACTGACTTTTCACCAACCTGTAGCACTTAAATATTTGCACGCCAACGCTTTATTATATTAAATATTTCCCATATACTACTACACTTTATTCATCGCTTTATTTAATTTCATTAATTTATTTTCGATCTACTTGCACTTAAACACGAAATTAACGTCCGAACACGCGCACGTCTCAAACGAATCTGAACTTGTAAATGTTTTTAAAAATCAAATTTTAATTTTAAATTATTTTTCTATTTTCTTTTTGTTTTGTAAATCACACTCATACATACATACATATATAGAAATTACAATATAAATCGAGATTAACACAAACACCGAAGCGTTTTTGTGACCGACGACTGATTTACTCACAGCAAACTAAGACGACACTACTCGTGCTATACACTTGTATATCTGTCTGTCTGTCCGTCTGTATGTACTCGTAGATAGTATCACCACTAAGTGGACAAACAGACAAACGATCAGTATGCAAATAAGTAAACGATCGCTGACAAACAGACGACGGCAACGACCACAACGACAACAGTGAAATGCGTAAAATTGTGGGAGAATCAGTCGTGAATGTCAATGGTATGGGCGACTGACTTTCCCAGAGAGTTATAGTCATATGTAGTTTATTAAGTTGGATGGCGAGCGAAAGAGCGCTACGAAACAAAGATTTTTGTGTTGTAGTTGTGGTTACAACAAGTGGTCGGCATACTTATGCGTGTATTTGAGATAGAACTAGTAGTAGCGCACACCCTTTGCCGGCGTCGGTGATCACAAAAAAAAGCAGAGTAAATTAAGTGTGAATATTCAAAGATCAAGTACACATATTCGTATGATGCATACAGCAAGCTGACCCTGTAGGAAATGTTTGAATTTGTGACAGATATGTCAAAGACAAAAATCTAGCTTTGAAGTTTATTTTTCTACTTAGAGCTAAGGTGGTTATATCGTATCTCCCTATGGTAGACTTTCATATAAAATCGACTAAAACAAGTTCTAAGAGAAGTTGTTGATAAGAGAAAGAAAAGAAAATGATAACTGTCAGCGAATTTTTCAGAATGTGAGAATTTTTTATGCAAATTTTAATTAAAATTCCTAATGGTTTCATTTCATTCAGAGTATTCACTATATATAAAGGGTGATTTTTTTAGAGGCATGCAATTTTCATCATATAAAACATGTGTAGTACCATGCTAGACCATGCTCCAGGTCCAATCATCTATCAAATAATAGATTATTCAGGATATAAGGAGCCTGGAGAGTATATTATGGACTGCTTCAGGACGAACTCCAAATATGTCAATTTTACATATTTCTATACCCTTTAAGAGTATAAAGTGTTATCGATGAATTAGTAAGATTTCGACGAGAAACTCGAGATTTATAAATCAATTTTCATAATTTCGGTGGTTTACACTGACTTTACAAAGTAATTTTTCAAGTAAATTGTCCATAAAGACCACAGCTAATTCCATTACAATCTAGTCCAGAAATTATATACATCCTAAATAACACCCTATATATAATGACAGAGGTATGTGTGTGCACACATTGATAAAAAGCTAGGTATTCAAATAATTCCTTATTAAATATGTAAAACAAATTGATTGACAGAGAACTAGATTATAGACTGGCTGAGCCAGCTTGAAAATAAGTCGCCAGTGAAAACTAGGGGTATATACCTATAGTACATACGTAGATACATACGATCCATTGATCGCTTGCAACTGCAAGTCAAGTATTGCATATTAATTGCAAGTAAACAATCATTGAATAACACGAAAAAACTGGTTTCTAATATAAACAAGCACAAGTAAGATAAACTATCTACAAGTTAATGAAGTAATTACTAATATTTGGCAGCAACACTTTAGCTGACAATACAACCCTTTACGGCAGCCTGAGGGGTTTTTATTGAGTGTTATTAAAGAAGGACAACCCTTTTGGATTTCAAATCGGCAATTTGCTAAGCTGAAGTCAAAAGCTGAAGACTCTTGTATTTGGCTTATGTTTAGTAGATGTCCTTATAATCCTGGAAAAATACTCTGATAGAAATATAATTCAACGTTTTACATTTCCAATTTGAGAAATATGGCACCGTGTTATTTTGTCGTCTACGCCTTGCTTTGGCTCGTAAATGTTTTAAGTGATCCTAAAAGACGGCAGAAAACAAGTAAGAAGAAGAAATTTCCTTTTCTCAATCTCGTCATTAACACTGTACAGCAAATTGAAAGGCATCGAATTGGGGTTCAAATAAAAGTATAATATTAGGTTTAAATAACAATATTTTCTCCACACTCCTTCACGAGTTGCATTACATTGATTGACAATTTTTTGGAATATAGATGTATAAATGATTGAAGAACGTCGGAATTTATGTATTCTTTTCCTTTCTACTAAAGGACAGCTAAGCCTCACACAAAATTAACGAGCGCTCAACAGGTGCTTGCGGGACCCCAAACTCCTTCTAGTGCGAATTGAATCGTAAAGTGTCTAGAGAGCTTTTTACGCTCAGTAGAGCAAGTATCTTTCAAGTTATGGGTATGTTTTCGACCGTATCATTGATATTCATGTAGTACAATTAAATATTATGGAATCAAACACTCTCGAACCTGACTGGAGGATAGGGAGTTGAAATCTACTCAACGTTGTTTGTTTTTTTCTAACCTATGTCTCAGGCCCCTTGTCTAATACACCTTTAGCTATGCAAAATAATATTTCTGTATCGTAATGAAGCGTCTTAGCAGTTATGCAGTTGAACTCTCATCGTTAAAAAGAGGTTCATTTCATCTTCAAGATATGCTAAAAACTCCGGCTCGAAAATCAGCCACGAAATCTAATCTGACATATGTTTAATTTCATTTAATATTTAACTTATAGTGCGTCTAGCCCTTAGTAGCATATCTTGAAGCATTTTAGATTAGACCGCTAATGTTTGACTCATTTTGGGAATTTTTTACAGCGCTCAAAATATTATATTTATTTTATATTTATTATTATAAAATTTTTGATTGCTTAGTTTTATTTATTTTATTATTTATTCCATTTTTTTATTTGTTAAAAAATCCAATTCTTGAGTACGGCAGTACGGCTGCTTGAAAAATCTCTCAATAACAAGTGCAAATTTCGTCTAATCATATTTGCCAACAAAAATTTGCAAAAATCAAATATTAATGCACCGGTTTCTAATATGTTGTTATTATTATAACGATAGGTTAAATGCGCCCTGAACTCACTTAAACAGGATTTTACTAACTCGTTGGAAGGTAAATAAATATGAAAGTATATATGTATGTACAGGAACTACTTGAATATAACGACCTTTGCTAAAACATTTTACGATTTTATTTATGTTTTGCAATGATATTTTTTCCAAGATTTTTGCATATATACATATATGCATATATATATATACATGTATATAAAGTGATAGGTATATAAAATAGCAGCAACCGCAATAACGATCAGTTGATATGAAATACCAATGTTGTTGCTTTAACTATCTATAAAGAATAAAATCTCTATATATGTATATTTGTTGTATTGTTTATGTGCAATGAAATCTTAATAATTATATATATTTTTTTTATTTGCATGGAAACTGATTGCGCGCTTTTTTTCTAAGCGAATCTTTCGCTTTTGCAAATACACGCATAATTTTACTTGTACTTAACTTGAACTAAATCATCTTGATATGTTTACTTAAATCAGTTTTTATTGGATTTTTTCGGTTAATAAAACAACAACATCGATGCAGCCTAAGAAATATCACTTTTAAGAAAACTATGAAACAAAAACAAAGTAATGAGACAGTTCACACCAGTTGTATCTCGTCTTGTTTAGCTTAGATCCGCTTTCTCTGCTTAAGAACCTTATCTTTGATTTTTGTTTTAGCAACAGAATTTCACTCAAATCTACTCGTACTAGTGCATTTCGGAAACTCTAAGCTGAGTTTATTTGCTCACTAAATATGTGTGTTTAGAGAGAGAGAGAGAGTTATACTCACTTTGTAGAGAGTGTCTTTGAAGAGATAATCTAGCTTAAAAGAGTAATTAATTTGTTAATAAACAAAGTTTAAGACTTCTTCGATATTAAAAAAATTAAATTTAATCAAATCAATATCAGATCGTGTATCTAAAGATATTATGAGAAAGGGAAGACTCAACTTTTTCAACTCAGTAAAAAGCTAACGACCTTTACCTACGGACAGTGTCATCACAGCGGTCAAAGAATGAATTAAGGGGTCGAAAAAAAAAAGGAAAAGGAAAGAAAAAAGTCGAAAAAAAGGCATTTTTCAATAATTTTTTCTAAGCAAACTATTTGGTTTATTGATTTGAAACTTGGCAGGTATATTATGACAACCTTAAACTACATTCACATATTTTTTACTGCCAAAAATAATTATCGGCGACGTTGATATTGCCAATTTTGCAGAGGTCCGCAAAAGAAAGGCATCTTGCGGTGAGCACGATATCTCTGGACTGGATCATCTAAAATGCAAAAACCAAATAAATTTAATTAACATAATAAATAATCTAGTGTTTGATCGAAGGAATTAGTAAAAAAAAAAAATTTGACAAAATGGCGGCTACTCAAAGCAAAAGGCTCGATTCTCGACAAAAATTCGGGTCTTTAATTGTTTATAACAATAAGAAATTTTCATCGGATGAGGAAATCCTTCGATCAATTACTAAAAAATATAGTTAACAAGCTTGTGTTAAAATTTCAGACCGATCGGTTCAGCCGTTTCTGAGAAATCTTGCTCACCGACTTTGAAAACACCTTTTCGAGAAAAACGAGTTTAAAGTTTTGAAAGCACTTTACATGTAGTCGCGCCGCCTTCACTAATGTGTCTATAACTTCGAAAATATTCGTCCGATCCTGAAATTTTGTGTGTGTATACTCAGATATATATATATTAAGAAAACGCAATCGATTTTTTGAAAATCCTAACTGTATATAACCCCTTAAAATGTATTTTGACTCCTCTAGGGTCTTTTAAATGCCCTAAACTAGGGATGTAACTGGTTTTAGAACGCTTTAAATGTACAAAACTATATAAAGAGGTGGGAACATTTCTCTGAATTTAAGAAAAATTTTCGCATTAGAATTCCTCTAATAATTTTCGTAGTTACCACCTATCTTATGTTCCATTCCTTACCTTTTTACTGAAGCCTACTACCGAACACACCTTTTCTTGATATTTTCTCAAAATGGCATTTCATTCAAAAGCAAAACTGCGTAATTTTCTGTGTAAACTTATTGTTATACATATTTCCATACTAATTCCATACTCATATATCCAATCATTCTACTCACGTACTTAATATCCAGTTTAAGCCAGCTTAATCCCGTTAAAGGGCAACTAAGTTAAGAAAAATATGCTTCGACACATTCCGTTATAATAAATCAGTCAGTAAAAACTAAATAAAGCACAACACAAAGGTTTTTATTGTTGTGAGGGCAGTAGTGTAGTGTACTCGTGTAGTATAATTACCAGGTATGCGGTAAAATTACTACTGACAAGCAATTTAATGTAAATTGTCCAGCTATTAGAGGTGTCAATAAGTATGTATGCGCTTTAAATTATACTCATTAAGTTTTTGTTTAGAAATTGAATATTTTTACAGTTATTATACTATTAGCTTGATTTATGTGTATCATAAGTGTGAGTTAATTTTTCAGCTGTCAATTATTGTTGATTAATGTCAATTGGGAATTTTAAACAAATTTTAAGTTTTTTAAATGAATAATTGTTAGATATGCCAATTGAAATCAATATTTGCTACAAACATTAAACGTCACCAATTTGCTGAGCTTTGAAGTTTGGCGAATCGAACACGCAACTGGTATAAATAACAAAGAATGATATAATCAAATATATACTAAATATGAAGAGTATTAAAGACTTTAATAAAGCATCCACATACCCTTTGTACTAAATTTAATTTGAATTTGGATAATTTTTCAAAAAGGAAATGATGTATCTATCAGCTTCGAGTTTGGGGTTTCTGGCCATTGTGATAATGTTTTGTTTTCATCCACCAGCGATGATTTTTTTTGAGTTGTATTTATGAAACGAAATATGATTTAATTGATAAAATTAATAAAGACATAAGGGGAATGAGACAAGACCATTAATAAGGCAAAATATATGCCAACTTCAACTCTTGAATGAGTTATTTGTCATATTCATACAATTCAATCTTCGATAGAGTTCTTTTGCATCAAATATATTTTTTGGGAGGAATTTTCAATTAGGACCTTTCCTATGTCCATTACACACACACATTACCTTCCTCAATATTATAAAAATGTATATATCTGAGACTATCCTACATTCGGAACTCATTTATTTACCGTCTTTTGAAAAAATTAATATTCAATCCTTATAAAATGCAAGTGGTCTAAAACACATCAATTAACTAAACTGCAAGTGAGTATAAAAATGAAATTTTCTCTTTGATATATTATCATAAATTCCCTTGAATTTTTATAGAAGCCGAAAAATGTGGAAAGCCTGTTGCTGGTTAAAGTTTAAGATAGCACGTCGGCACTTGAACCGAAAGTAGGAATATCTCGGTAAGTTTACTTTATATTTTTCTCACTTTCATGTCATTATAATAATAATATACATTCATATCTATATTTCCATTATAAAGGATCCCCTTTCTTCGACCATTTAAAATAAAACTCTGTGCTATAAAACCTCACTATTTCAGTAATTTAATCATAGTATTTTTTCCGACCAGTTATCAAACACAAAAGGTCTTTCTTAATCCAAAAAGAGTAATTATACTTAAAATTCACAAACTTTATTACAACGCAGATCAAGATTTTTAATTTTTTTAGACTAAATTGCAACAATATGAGACTAATATGTTTTGGGAAAATCTGAAGAAAGCTGTACTTTTTAGCTTTGTATACTCATTTTTTTATTACCATTAATTATTATCTAACCCACTGTACATCCCTATATATGTTTATAGAACAACCAAAAATTAGTGGAGCTTTACCACATTGGATTCTAAACGGCATAAAAGCTTATACATGTCTTCAAATATTAAAACCTAAGCATTAGAAGCTTGTGAAAGCTTTAAATCAGTTTTTCCGGCAACACAGGGTGACATGAAAATCCGAAATTTATTCAATTCAAATTCAAATAATTAACAGCAGCGAAATGTGCTTGAGGAAGTTAGTTAAATGTTTTATTAATATTAAATAAATATTCTCAATTTTGTTAATTTTAAAAGAATGTCAAGAATTTTGCATGACCTCAAATAGTATGCGGCCTTACAAAAAAATAAATACATGAAGAACTCAATTTTTATCAATATTGTAATATGTAAAATAACAACAATACCTTCTTTATACGGTTTAGTAACCGCATAGCTTCTCATATAGCAATTTATCTTAAACTCTCACTCTACATTGCTGAGAAATCACTACTAATCACTACTAATACTTGAAAGTAGTTCGGCTTCGATTCGCCATTTATCGACTCGCTTTAAACGAGTTATTTTATCCTGGCAAAAGTTTTATTATAAGGTAATACCAACCTATCTAGTGGAATTCAATACAAAAGAGTATGCTGATACCTCATTAAAATGGTGGCTATTCGAGCTATGTCTGATTATGCCAGTCTCTATGATTTATACCAACTTTTTTATTCGAATCGCCACTGTCCAGTCGATATACCTATATATTTCTTTTTAATGGTTCGGCAACCCCAGTGGTCCCGCCCATCTTAGCTCTTTCTCTTTATTGTTTTATTTAATTTACAAAAGCAAATAAATTTGTTTATCCCAAAATCTTCCATCTGGTTTACATACAAACAAGTTCTCATGCAAATTTATGTGCTAAAAATAAATGAAAAATTCCATCACAAAATTATTTTTGATTTAAATAAATATAAACTAAAAAAAAATGAAAAATAATACGCATAATCGCAACATAATCATCGAGACAACAAATGCAAACTGGAAGCATATGTAAATACAATTACAAAAACAAATCACTGTACATATCAGCACCAGCACACAAAAGTTTACATACACGAGTATGTAAGTAAATTAAATAAATGAAAGTGGTAATGACATCAATTTAGGGTACAAATGAAATGAAAGCCCTGCCCACCCGCACAGTTCACACACGCAGTCGATTGAATAGAGTCAACGTAGAAGATCGTGAATTGCAGCAACAAAAGCGTCAGCAATAAGTGACGACGACCACTAGCTACTCTGATTAGTATATACCGCAACAGCAACAACAAGAGCAGATCATCCACACTGCATTTGAAATGATCGCAAATTCACAACTGGACAGACAGCCACAGGCGGGACGTGCGGACGGTTGTATATATGAGTTCGGCATATGTAAGAAACGCATACATACCTGTGACCATATATTTGTATAGGTTCTGAGTACAATAGCCTCAAATAATGACAATGCCACACATTTGATAAATTAAATAAAAGGAAAAATTTACATTTGATATAATGGAGCCGGTAAACACTGAGCGAATAAATCAGAGTTTTGCAAAAGAGATGAGCAGGTGCCTGAATAGTATCTACAAGGGTACTAGTCCATATTACGACCGATGTGTAATCCAAAAACTTAGAAACGTTATCCCAGAAAACTTTGAAGGTACCAACAAGACTCTCATTACAAATTTGGAATAGAGACTAGACCTGATCCTTTTTATTTTACAATCTAAAAACCTCACACTCTCCAAATAATTATATTTAAAATAACTGAGGTGACACATCTGCGAAGGTTATACATGACGGCCTCGTTCCGGATATATAGAACCTCTGACAGTCGGAAATATTTATTATACGACGAGGTCTTCTAACTGTATTACTCATGATCTGGAATGTTTTCTACGATCTTGGGAGCTTTGTACCTTTTCTGGGATTTAAATGATCTCCTAACTTGTCGAAACTGATCGAAATATCATGAAGAGCGAGTTCCAATCAGTTCTTATGAGAAAGGAAAAAACATTTTCTTTTTCCAGACAACTAACTAGAAATAAAGAACTTTTGTTAGAGTAAACGATTTACATATTTGTGGATATTTCAGTTCATGATTTTACCCCACTTTCCATCATGTTTTTATTATGATATTCATATTTACTATAACTAACCTAACCTAACATTCAGAAAAAATAATAGACATCTCAATACTGATCTAAAAATCGATGCAGTTCCGAATGCTGCTTACAAAAAGCATATCTCATACATTAAACCTCCTACTCATTATCATGACACTACTCGTGACAAAAAGTCTTTTCATTCTCCACATTCAACCACGGTTAATTCTCTTATTTGATACGGCTTTGTCACCGATCAGGAAGCAAACTATTAAGTTTAATTAGTCGCAGTGTCGTCGCTGATTTATTTCGACTACCAGACTACCTTCTCGCTCTAGTTTACGCTGGTCCAGACCGAAGTAAACTGATCTGCTTGAAAGTGCCGGTTACTTGGATCAAATGGCGTGCGTCTCATGCACGTCGCGGTGTGTAGCTGATGTCAGATTTTATCAGATGATCGCGTTGACAAAAGAAGCAGTTATCGCAAATTCAATTAACTGACTTGGAAAAAATTCCAACATATTCATTTTTATATGGATTTGAGTGAATATGTAAGTGTCTACATGCGTAGGTATGGGCCGTGTAATAAAAAGATTTATTAATGAATAGCAACAAAGAATTGCGTTGATTATATGTATCTCCGTTAAGGTTTTCATAAAACTAGTTTTCTTATGAAATTACTAATTATTACTAACTACAAGATGTACGACGGAAGTGGAAAAAGTTGTAAGATGATATAAATTATTGAGTAATTTTCTTCAAACCGAATAAAGCTTGATAACGAAATATCAGGGAAGATCACCAGGATGTAAAACTCTGTTGTATCGTATTCAACTCACTAACTTGGTTACAGTTTTGTTAAGTTTTTGACAAGAGAGCAGCTCTCAAAGATAGAAAACATGGAAAAAGCGAAACGAAGAAAGCTTTTTAAATACCAAGCCCTCTATCTGAAGAGAATAAAAGCAAATTCTTAGTCTTCCTTTAGTTGGCTTCCAGAGGTTATTCAGAAACCCACGTTGTTGAATTGATTGCAATGTTTGTCCCTTCCATATATCAGTTAAAACAATCGACGGGCGGTAAGACTCTGTTTTATCAAATTTAACTCGCTAATTTTATGGTTGATTTGTAAAGTCTTTGACAGAGAGCAGCTCTCAAAGACAGCGAACAGTGATTTGACGAATCGAAGACAACTATTAGAATAGTCTCTTCGTTAATAGTCCACCCAAAATCCAAAAGTCTTCCTTTAGATATCGAGAAAAGCGAATGCAGAGTCACTCGACACTGACAATTGTAATAATGTGTTTTGAAACACATTAGGCTTTTAGAACGCTGGTGTTGAGATCGTCAGTTAACGAAACTTTATATCTTTACATATTTTCTAAATTTGGACCGAGTTTCTTCTTACATTTTTGACGTCCATAAAAAGACCTTACAAAATTTTAAGTCGCCTCCGAGCTGTTAATGGACTTATTAAGACGGTTTTCATGGTAGAAATACTCTCTGAGTGTCGCTATTACCTGTCGAGAGATAAAGGCCCTAAGAAAAAGGAGTCGTCTAGATGAAAAATTCAAAAGCCTGTCGAGAGACTTTTGGACCCTTATAGTGAAATAAAGTTGCCGTTGGACTAACTTTCCCACATTTTGGTACATCGACTTCATTTCTGACAGTTCCCTAAAGCAAGCAAGCCCGTTTTGAGGTGCATCGAATAACCCTATTATCGATTGTGCTTCCTCATTACTCTTTACACAATATTAAGCATTTCATATTCCCATATGCAATCGTCTACTATTTGAAATTCCAACCCACTCATTTGGAGAACGATTTCATTTCTTCTACTATTGCCATTGACCACCTACAAGGCCTAACATTGAAGGGAAATCACAGCACAAACGAAACACACAGCATAGAATGGCAACGTCAGTCAGGGATTTCATATTACTAATAATCAGCTGCGACAATAACCAGCAGTCAGCCAAACAACTAACCACCACAATCCACACTACAGGCAGGCGCCGACTGCAAATCCGCGCACAAGTCAACACTTGCCGCGCCAGGATACTCCAATAACCTCTTGAACCAATGACTCAGATTTTGTACGAGGTATTGCCTGCCAAAGCAGAAAGTGTGGCGGCAAGCGGCGAAGTCAAATGCTCCACTTCGATATACACACCAGAGAAAGAGAGATAGGAAAAAACGAAGCAAAAGCCGCGAGCTTTGCGCTCCACAAAGCTCCATTTGGCGCTTTACAACCCCCGAGCTAAAGTTGCTGAGCGCAAGTGACGAAAGCGACACCGAGCGCGGTACATTATTATGGTGTTGTTGTGATACTACATCGATGTATTTAGTGCCATTATTTCATTAGTTTGAGTGTTGGTGTAACGTCAAGCAAACCCGTCCGCTGGGCCGCAAACTACTCATAACTGAACAACAACGAAGACGTAGAGTGCAAAGAAAGAGTATCTTAGCGCCCGTGTTGGTGAGTGTGTGTGCGTTGGCGCTGCTTCTTCCATCCAATTATTTGTCGTATTCTTACCCCAATTTCTGGGGGTGTGCGCTACTACAACTACGAGACGACCGTCGCCATTTAAACTGCACACTCCGACTCGAGTCGGCACAGCAGCGAACTCAACTAAGACTAGAACTCAACTCAACTCGACGCGACGCGACTCGGCTCGGCGACGGCTCCACCGTTCTTTGACGCATAGTACACATTCATTTCGCATCGCGCTTTACCTCGAACGCGTGCTACGAACGCCAAACGCGCCACTCTTTCGCAACTTTTGGTTGATAGTGTCGGTCGGTCACTGAGTTACACTTTTTGGTGGTATACCAAGAATATAAAATTGAAAAAAGGAACAAAAAAAAACAATAAATTTTTTTTTCTCAAAAATTTTTTTGATAAGCATATAACGGTGCAAAAATTACTGCCAAAAAAAAAATTTATTGATTTACCCGTTTTGTGGCATAGTGGCGAGCGCGTGCATAGCAGTGTAGACATTAGCGTGTTAACATATAGAAATTTTTACCGTAATTAGAAAAAAGTAGCATTTCCTTCGACAATTAAACGAATTGTGGTTGCCAGCTTAGAGCATAAATTATATAATATCCAGTTGCAAATCACTTAAAATGCAGTCAACAATCCTCGCTAGCGTTTTGGTGCTTCTACTGGCCGTACAGCAGGGTAAGTCAATGGCCGCGTTACACTGGATATTATACAACCCAAAGTTCTTATATATGTATGTGTGTGTGTGTGTGTGTCGAGCGCGAAAGTTACATAATGCTGTTTTGTGGAACATTTGTGAGCCCCCAAGGCAGTGGCACAATGTGTGACTGGATTATTGTAAATAATTTTAAATGCGCTTTACAAGCTTAAAATTATGAAAAGCAGCAATTTTCTTAAATAAAAAATAAATTTTCTTGAAACCCCGCTTTCACTTCAGCTAAGTACATGTGAAAACCAGATACATATATACATATATATATAGAAGTATATATATATATGTATGTATGATACGCAACGTAAAAGCTGTGTGTACACATTCTCAAAGCAGATTAAATAATTTACTCTCTTCCTTTGCTGCTCTAACGCTTGCCACATCGCTGCGTCCTCTTGCCTCAATCTCGCCTTCACAGCGCGCTCAAGTTATCTTAACGTATTTCCCTTTATTTCCTTATGCTCTTTAGCTTGCTCGCAAAAAGGATGATGCGCCTTCTGCACAAACGCCTTGCTTTCATGTGCAATTTTTCCGCCGACCAACCGACCTCCTCCTCCCCCCTCCAAACGCATAAGCCTTAAATCTCATATTGCAGTTTACTCATTTGTATTATTTGCCCTACAATTGCTGCGTGTGACATTTCATTGCGTGTCATGCACTTATTTCTCGCCCACACCCTTGTTATTGTACTCATATGTTTCTTTTTTATTGAACTCATGTTTCATACATACTAACTATATATTAATGTATCACACACTCTTTTGAATTCTATACTTTATTATTTTTAAAATCACTACTTGCACTAGGTTCATTAAGCAACGGTCGATATCATATATCGTGCTTCCTGAGGGTAGACTCGCTATATAGTTTTACTTAAAGAGTTGGCAGACGCACTTCTTTAGGCAAAAGTAAATATCCAAGCGAATTTCTGTTAAGATTAATCGAAATCGAAAATCTATATGCCATCCGAAGGCTGTTATGGGATTCTTCGTTGTAACCTTAATATTTGTAAAGCATATATACAATATTCCAGATAAAAACTCACGCAGACTATAGCTTCCGACTGTTAAATTTTTACCACTGTCTGCCTTATCAGGATAATTATGAGTATACTTGTCATATCTCACCGAAATGTATACTAATGGAGTCAAATCACATCACCTGAGTGGCTAATAGACAAACCCACTTCATGATATGATTCCGCCACCTAATAACGTGATGGTCCCAAGGGCTCTACAAGGCTTTGTAAAGCATTAAATGACAAGAGAATCCAACAGCTCAAGAATAATTAGCCGGTAGCATCTAGAATTGAAGGAAACTTCATCTTCAGTTGTAAAAATCAGTGTGGACCGACAACGACTGCAGCATACAAGTTATACGACTTTTCTTATTCGCTTGTATTGGAGAGGGCGCATCTATCATATTAATCTTATCGAAGGATTCTAAAACTTTGAAACCACCACTCGCACAATCGAAATTAGCAGGCAGGATGAAGACCTTCTTATAAAAAAAATTGTATTCGACTAATACGAAGACAGAGTATTATAATAAGAGATAGGGTCCAACTTTAGTTCGTAGTCCTTCAAGTTGAGTAAGCATAAGATACTGACAAATAGTAAATAATATACTTAGGGATATGAAGAGAGCTCGGATCCAAGATAATCATATTCGTCGGTGTAATATTTCTGAGATTGTTATTTTTATTAAACAAAGATAATAAAAAGAACTTCTTCTTGGGATAATAAGGTACCTTTCGAATAATCTGTGTCCCTAACTTAATTTTTGATAATTTCATAATACAAATGAACGCTTCGCTATTTTTGCTTAAGTAAAACTAGAGAACTGCGATTAGAGGCTGTAAAGAAACGCCAAAATATTTTTATTGACATACTTCTTTTACTCCTTCCATTGGCATTCCGTAAGCTTTTTCTAACCTAAAATTATTTAATGCATTCTCACAACTCATTTGCTTCGCCGCTATTGTTCTACATGAGAAGAAACAAGCACAACTTACTTAGCTCGCTCCTTTGTTTGCTGGAAGCTGTCTTAAAAGGACATTATAGTTTTACACAAACGTACATAGATTTGCACGTACAAGAAAAGGGCGCTGTAGGAAAATTGAAAGCATTGTGGACATTTGTATGCTAAAATTATTTTAATAAATCAAAAATAATGATTATATAAATAATCTAGCTGTGTCATTGGGAATCAGTATTTAAAAAATATATGTAAATATTTTTATTATCGATAATTCTCGCTCAGACAGTCTAAAAATAAATATTGTCACGTCATATAAAGCTTCTTAAAATGTAACGCAAGTGAGAGTGACGCCAATCAATATTTTTTCTAATCAATTCCGGTCTCTGCTGTAAACAATTACTGTAATTGAAGGCAGCAATTTAATTGTAGTAAATAGAGATCGACCGAATGGCGGACAAAACAGAAATTGAAAGAGCATGAAGATGAAGTATACCAAGTATATATTATGTGCATATATCTAGCACTGATCACGAATTCCATTCACTTATCTCTTCGACGACGAAATTTTTCCCCACAAATTCTATCTCAAACTCGCGCTCCTTTAATTGACCGATACGTCGAAAAGCCCAAGTTTGTTATACCTTCTATCACAGTCTTCTTCCAGTCTTCCAGAACTAGCATAATTATTGAATTCGTTTGCTGGGATCTTTAACCAACTCGATTACCTTGCTATGTGGATCGATGTTTTTCGGGACGAGTTCTGAAGCCGACTCATTATAATACTATTAGGCATGTTTCTATGGCAAATCTATCATCTCAAAAACTAAATTTTATAGAATTTTGTGTGGTATCTTGGTGAGTCAGGTAAGGTTAGGTTTTATGGTTGTTTACCAGAGTGACTATAGACAGAGAAGACTATGAAAGACTGTCCGTTGGGAAACCAGGATTACCACCTTGATTAGATATTAAGACTCGACGAAGTGTACTTAACTTAACACAAATCTGCAGAGATGTTCAATTTCAATATCCGGTAGTTCACGCGGTTATTTAAGAAAGTGAGATCCAAGAAACCTTTATCTTGATTTCACAAAGGCGGGGCATTCCAGAAGAAAGTGATTAGATAATTCCACCACTCGTCCAGACAGCTTCTACAGCTAGCATCCGTAGAGATTTTTAATCTAACAGCATGGATCCCTATGGGGCAATGGTTAGTTAAAGCCCCTAGAACTAAAGAGAGGTGAATTTTTATGAAAAACCGCAGAGATTTTTAATCTTACAGCGTGGATCCCGTTAGGAAATAGCCATTTAAAAACCCTAGTACTAAAAAGAGATGAACTTTGATGAGGTCGAAGAGACCGCTAGACCTCTAGCGAAGGCCAGAAGGATCGACCTGATTGCCTAATCTTGAAAGCTTATCAGCCTTATAATTTCGATTGCGATTCAGCTATGGCCATACACCTAGACCAGTTTAATCCTGAAGTAGCACGATGCCACACTTGGTGAGTGATGGGTTTCAAACATGAGCGACGAGTTCGGTAAGGCATTTTACACATTCGAGTGTATTTCGGATATAAAAATTCACACGCTAAATTTTAATGCGCATCCTGATTATTGACCATCGAAATTCAGCTATTAACTTTCGGAAGTTATACGAAAATTAAATTATTTCTCTCTCTGTCTCTAGTTGCATCACTGGAACACACATTCACATGGAGTTCTATGCTCTAATAAACACATTGTGCACTTCAATGGTAATAAACAAATATATTTAAAATATACGTTCGAAAAGCAATGTTATTATCAGCAACTTAATTGTTGTTGTTGTTTTCCAATGCAATTTCTGCAATTCACAAATTTGCAACACGCTAACAACTCGCCGGTGCAAGGTGACTTTTCTAAAACATTTGTTAGAAATGGCAGGCTTATATGAGATGCTATACATATATGATTACACACTACATATGTATGTATGTGCTTACGTGCATGTATTTGCGCCCGTTAAATTTGTACAGATTTTTACAACAAAAATGTTTAACTAAATTTGCCGTCAGTGTGCGGCAATTGCACTAAATTGCGTAATTTTTCTCCAACTTTTGGTTTAAGTTTCACATTGTTGTTGTTTTTTGTTGTTGTTGCTACTTGTATCACTTACTTTCGACATTGAGTTCAATTAGTTAGTTAATTTTCACTTTATGAAGCTAATAAGTCTCTGTGGCTTAAGATCTGAGACTAGCATGTTATTTCTAAACTCATTGGATTTGCTGTGGAGATTGTGTGAATCTTTAGCGGTAGACGAGTATACATATGTACATACATACATATATAGAGTCTATGAAACTGTAGAGGTCATAAGTGGCGAATTAAATGTACTTATGTTGAGTGTCTATAAGGTATGATTTCTTTGAGGTTAAAGGATAGTTGATCTTCGAATGTTAAAGAGACTTTCGTATATAATTTTATCGTCTACAGAAGTTAGTATAAAATTCAAGAAATTTGAAAGCAATATTAAAGCTTTTATATATATTTTTTACCCAAGAACGATAGAAGACAAGATTACGACAGGCTGAAGCGTTCACGACCCACGAATGGGAATAGGCAACAGAAGAATTGTCAAATGGAAAACGGAAATGTGAAACATAGTGAACCAAATTGAATAATGTGCAGATAAAATATCACAATGAACGTAATTCTTAAAATCTTCATTTATAAAATGATCCAATATAATCATGCATATTTATAATTAAAATTATATGTTTTGTTACAAAAAGCTCGCCATTTTGCCAACTTTTTTGTTGGTTGGAAAAGTGAAAAAAATTCTTTATAGACGACTTTTTTGTACTATTGTTGTTTAATTCCGCCATTGCGGACTTCTTTTTCAAGTTAATACATTTTTCACTTAGAATTTTAAATAATAATTAAGCACTTGCCTTGACTTGAGCTCTTCGTTTTGGTTTTATTGTTTTGTACCACCGTACAATTTTGTTTTGCTCGCGTGTTCGGGGTCGTGAAAGTTGTCACTCAACAGGAACTTAAAACCCAAAAAAGCTAACTGTAAACGCCTGTCGTAATCTTGTCTTCTATCATTCTTGTTTTTTACCTAAATAAGCTCCAATGGAAGCTTTTTTTCAGGACGATTGTTGTAACCATATAATTACAGTTCAGATTCAGTCCCTGTCGGGTGAAATTTAAAAATTGTAGAAAAAAATTGTAACAGCTGGAATAAAAAGTCTTCGAAAAGAAGCTTGCGAATTGATCTTAAAAGCGTAGGTTGTCGCTTGAATAACAATTCTATCACTCAGATGAGAATAGAAGCTCGGCCAAACATCAAATAAAGTATCAATTATATGAACAGCTATTGATATGAGACCCTTTTTAGATTCGAGATTTAACTTGAAGACTTTAATTTCCAAAGACGAAATATCTCCTGTCATCAAACAAACTCGCGTCTTGGCTCACACGTCGCTGTTGACAGTCATATCTTTGAAGTAGTAGATAGTTTCGTATACTTGGGAACCAGCGTTGACAACACCAACAATGTCAGCGTTGAAATCCAACGCAGAATCACTCTTGCCAACAGTTGTTACTTTGGACTGAGTAGGCAATTGCAAAGTAAAGTCCTCTCTCGACGAACAAAAATCAAACTCTACAAAGCGCTCATTATTCCCGTCCTGATGTATGGCGCCGAAGCGTGGACGATGACAACATCCGATGAGACGACTCTTGGGGTTTTCGAGAGAAAGGTTTTGCGTAAGATTTATGGTCCTCTGAACATTGGCAACGGCGAATACCGCAGACGATGGAACGATGAGCTGTACGAGTTATACGACGACATTGACGACATAGTTCAGCGAATAAAAAGACAGCGGCTACGCTGGCTAGGTCATGTTGTCCGAATGGATGAAAACACTCCTACTCTGAAAGTGTTCGATGCAGTACTCGCTGGAGGAAGCCGCGGAAGAGGACGACCTCCACTCCGGTGGAAAGACCAAGTGCAAAGTGACCTGGCTTCACTTGGTGTTTCCAGTTGGCGCCAAAAAGCAAAAAGGAGGAACGAGTGGCGCGCTCTGGTGGATTCGGCTATAATCGCTTAAAGCGGTTTCTACGCCAAATATATATATATATATATAACCAATTGACCCAGACCTTACGATATGAGTGTAATTTCTTAACAGTTTTTTGTTTACATAATTTAAAAAATGACACTTGTTACCATTATCTTACGATGACGTTTATTATTTGACGTTAAGAAGGCGTTTGGTTTGACAATTAAGTTGGAGATCTGTCACATTACAACGTTGTGGTTTTAAAGTTATTAAACGAATAATATCAAATGTATTAACGGTAATTTGCGTGTGAGTACCGTTAATAAGCATAACAACTGTTCAACGCACAGCAAAGACAAATCATAACCATATCAATAAGAAATTAATATGCGAGTTTATATGTACCTCAGCACATACTCATATGTTTTCCTATAAATAATAACAATAACAACAAATACTCACATTACTTACATTTCTGTATGTATTTACATATGAATTTATTTATTATTGACAATTGGTCAAGACAATACATTTGTATGTATGAATGTATAATGCATATCGATATTTGATTACTTCGCGGCTTGCCTTGACAATGAACAAGCGACAAGTTATTTGCATCAAATGACATTTATTGAACATATTGGATATATATGTATATAATATTTGTTGTATTTATATTTATACTGGGACAGTGTGTCTTTTTTTGTAATCAAATGCTTTGAGTGCGTGACTATGACGCAGTGAGGCATGTGTACAATTCCTATCGTATAATAATAAAGCTTCGGCGATATTTGTGACCTAAGAAAGCCCACAAGGAAAGCTTTTTATTTAGCGAGATTTCGGTAACCATGTAATTTCACTTCAGGCTCAGTTCAGTTTCAGTTCCTGTCGCGCGAAAAATCATAATTATAGAAAACCAATATGTTTTATTGAAATTTAAAAAGAATATTCAAGCTTCGACCATATTTTTTTTTTATTTTTGTCCTAAGGAAAGCTTTTTATTAAGGAAGATTTCGGTAACCATGTGATTTCAATTCAGGTTCAGTTCAGTTTCAATTCCTGTCGTGCGAATTTTAGAAAACAAATTTTCTTTTGTTGTTTTGCAAGCAATAATGGAAGCTTCGGGGAGATTTCTGGCATAAAAAAGCTACAAAGTGAAGCTTTTTATGTAGGTAGATTTCAGTAACTATGGATTTCCATTCACGTCGAGCAAACATTTAAAATTATTGAAATATCTAATTATTTGTTAATATTTGAAAGCAATGTGAAAGCTACCAGGATATTTGTGTCCTAAAAAAGCTCCTTAAAAAAGCTTTTTGCTCAGTGCAATTGCTTTAATCATGTGATTTCAGTTCAGGTTCAGTTCAGTTTCAGTTCCTGTCGAGCAAAACAACAAAATTATAGAAAACAAATATTTTTTTGTTACTTTGCAAGCAATATGAAAGCTTCGGCGATATTTCCGGCATAAAAAATTCCAAAATTAATTTCGGTAACTATGTGATTTCAGTTCCGGTTCCATTCCTGTCTTTTGAACATTTAAAATTATTAAAATATGAAATTATTTGTTAGTTGAAAGCAATATGAAAGCTACCAGGATATTTGTGTCCTAAAAAAGCTCCTTAAAAAAGCTTTTTGCTCAGCGCAATTAATATAATCATATGATTTCAGTTCTGTTTTAGTTTCTGTTGTGTGAAAATTCAAATTTATTAAAAAATGTAATTATTTGTTGAAATTTAGAAGCTTTGCTAAAGCTTCAGAGGTTTTTGTGGCATAAAAAGTCTGGCAAATCGATCGGAGTTAACATAAAACGGTAGGTTCCTTCTTTTGTCACTTAAATAACAATTCTGTCCAATTCAATGGGGAGAGAAACTTGGCCAATCATCAATGGAGTGTAAATTATATAAACAGCTATCTGTATCTGTATATGATTTATAAAATTGTAAATATTGAGGTAATAAGGAAGGCAAATAAATAAATATGTAATTAAAATGTATAACACAAGCAGCAATTAAATTCAGTTAAATGACTACTTTAAGATTGGCTTTTATGGTTAACTTTTTGACAAACTGCTCACACTTTTTATGCATATAAATAATAGAGATATTTATTTATTTAAATATCTACAAATAATCATGTAAACGACATTAATGCTTTAATTTGAATTCATTAATCAAGTTATTAAGTAAGCTATAAATATTATAATGAGAACATTTCTGTTTAGTCAAATGTGTCTATATGTTTGTGCACTATTTGTCAATCTTTCACAAAAGCAAACAAACACTTAAATGCATATTGAGTGCACTTTGGCGCTAATAAGACTACTGACTATCACACAAGCGCCTTTACATCTACTCTTCCTCTTCTACTTCTCCTATTCCACTTACACTTAGACATTTTTTTTGCTCATACACACAAATATTTGCACTATCTACTGTCTAAGTATGCAATTAACTGTTATACCCTGTAACTATATATTGTACCGTTAGCCGGCATAAAGCTATTGCATAACCTCACTTCCGCTGCTGCAACATTTCAACCTCACCCTCGATAAGCTTATTTGTTAGTTCCGCTATTTTTACATCTCAACAACAACAACAAGCTAATAAAATCTTCGTAATTTGTTGTTGTACATATAGTAGAACGCACGCTTCAGCGCCTTTGTGCACAAAAAGTTAAAATTAGATAATCCATATTAGTTACTGCAAGTGCATAACGGTAGCCAGCAGGAATTTACCGTTGCCAAGCACGTCCGCACAATAAGTTGGCAAATATGCCACTCCTTCGATGGCAAATGCAGGTGCAGCTGCAGCTTGTGTAAAGTTTTCTGGTAGTAAGCGAGGATGTGCTGACAAGTCCTATGTAGCTGTTTGCCATAAATCATGTTTTTTTTCTATTTTCCACGTAAGAGCTACGTAGTAATTGCTTTTCTCGTGGACAATCATTAAAAGTTGACAGCTGAGTTCATTTTGACAATTTGAAGTATTCTATACTGAGGTCGTCTATACCTAGAGACGTGTACTATTTTTGGAACAACCAAAATTTTGACAAACTGGAGTATAGCTGCCCAAAAGTAATACCACTAAGAGTATTATTTCTGGAACATTCAAAATTTCGACAATCTCAAGTATAGGCGACCCTAAGGTCACACTTCCCTAGCTTATCTACTGGTTTCAATACACTCTGTATAGATCCGATTGAATGACTTTATTAAACAAAGCATATTCTGTCCCGATTTCTGTAATTCTTCTTCATAAATGTATCTCAAACTTCAACTTATCGCCGTGTATTGAGCTGGCCAGTTTAAGACTTTGCTTAGATTCTGTTGAAGCCACTGGATTACGGATTTGACTGTATGTTTCGAAATTTCCAATATGTTGAAACGTAAATAGCTCCAAAAGGAGTCCCATATCATAGAAATCCAACAGTTTTTCCGAGGTGTACAAGTACATGTATAGGGAGGTGTATCTCACGAATATATTCAACTACAAACGTGTATAATATGTATAAACAACCTCAACACCTTAGTTAAGGCACCAAATTAGGCACACAGCGTTGCATTAAGTGCATTCTGCTTTTGACGAATTTCCTTTACTTTTTTCCTTTCACTTGGCTGCCCACAACTTCACACCTTTATCCCACTAGACAGGACTTCGTTTAAATAGATCTGTGTTAGTGTTTGTAGTTGTCACTAAGTCGCCGTAATTTGATTTAAATATGGTCATTATACTCATAGTTGTTGTGAATTTAAAGTGCACGAACTGAGAAACTTTATAGGATTATTGAGGTTTCGTTGTTTCTGGTCATCGTCGTGAAGTAGTTCAATTATATTTTTTTTGGGATGCCAGGAAAACGGGTGTGTAGCATATATTTTCCTGTTGGTATCTAAATAAATGACCGAGGCTTAAGGAAACCGTTATCAGAAGTTGTAGTAAGACTTTAAAGATCTTAAGTATTAACCACTTATTTTCTGAAAATTTGTACTCCCAAATGGGTTTTATTTTAAGATTCATAATTGAATTATTGAAGTCTCGATGTCTCTGCTCATCGTCATAAAGTAGTCCAAGTAAAATGTGTTTCAAATCTAGTTGTTAGGGATATTAGGGTCTTGTGTATACCACAAATTTTCCTGATGGTATCTAAATATCTAAATACCGTGCGATAAGCCTCCTAAATATCGCATACAAGGCTCTACCGAGCGTACTGTGTGAAAGACTAAAGCCCACCGTCAACAAACTGATTGGACCTTATCAGTGTGGCTTTAGACCTGGAAAGTCGACAACTGACCAGATATTCACCATTCGCCAAATCTTGAAGAAGACCCGTGAAATGACGATCGACACACACCACCTTTTTGTCGATTTTAGAGCTGCTTTCGACAGCACGATAAGGAGCTGCCTTTACGCCGCGATGTCTGAATTTGGTATCCCCGCAAAACTAATACGGCTGTGTAAGTTGACGTAGAGCAACACCAAAAGCTCCGTCATGATTGGGAAGGACCTCTCCGAGCCGTTCGATACCAAACGAGGTTTCAGACAAGGTGACTCACTATCGTGCGACTTATTTAACTTGATGTTGGAAAAAATTATACGAGCTGCATATCTAAATTGAGAAGGTACTATCTTCTATAAGAGTGTACAGCTGCTGGCGTACGCCGATGATATTGATATTATCTGGAGGTGAATGAGGACAAGACGAAATATCTCCTGTCATCAAGCAAACAGTCGGCGAATTCGCGTCTTGGCTCCCACGTCACTGTTGACAGCCATAACTTTGAAGTAGTAGATAGTTTCGTATATCTGAGAACCAGTATCAACAACACCAACAATGTCAGCCTCGAAATCCAGCGCATTATCACTCTTGCCAACAGGTGCTACTTTGGACTGAGTAGGCAATTGAACAGTAAAGTCCTCTCTCGACGAACCAAAATCAAACTCTACAAGTCGCTTATCATTCCCGTCCTGCTTTATGGTGCAGAAGCTTGGACGATGTCAAAATCAAATGAGACGACACTAGGAGTTTTCGAGAGGAAAATTTTGCGCAAGACAACGGTGACTACGCTGGCTAAGTCATGTTGTCCGAATGGACGAAAACACTCCAGCCCTGAAAGTGTTCGATGCAGTACCCGCCGGAGGAAGCCGAGGAAGGGGAAGGCCTCCACTCCGTTGGAGGGACCAGGTAGAGAACGACCTGGTTACACTTGGGATCTCCAACTGGCGCCAAACTGCGAAGGAGAGTGAGAAGTGGCGCACTATCGTCGATTCGACTATCACCGGCTAAACGGTTGCAACGCCAATCACACACATACATACATCTAAATAAATGCCAAGGGCTTAAGGAAAGAGATATATTAATTTCTAGTAAAACTTGATAATACAAGATATCCACCAATTTCCTGAAACCCGAATTCCAAACGGTGTTTTATTTTGAGATTGAGTGGTTCGTTGAGGTTCGTTAATGATGAAATATCCACTATTTTTCTCAAAACCTGAAATGACCGAACGGGGATTTATTTTAAGATTTCAAAAGCTTTAAAACGTTTCTGCACCTTCAGTCCACACATTGTTAACCACTTGGAAATTTTCAAAATACTTAATCCAAATATAAAACTTCTATATATTACTAGGTGCCGCCATCAAATGTTACGTATGCAATAGTCACAAGGATGCCAATTGCGCACTGGACATACCACCAGATAACTTGCTTAAGGACTGCGAAGAGGATTACTCGACACGCGGCAAAGGTATACCGACCTATTGTCGTAAGATCTCGCAAATCATTGAATTCTCAGTAAACAATTGTAAGTATTTATATCAGTATATACATATGTATATAGTAAATAACAGTAAACAAATTATTAAAATATTTAACTTGAATATACATATGAGAGATATAGAATTTCACACCTTTTCTACTTGTTATCGTACTTGCAGTACCACCAGACAGTCGTGTCATACGCACATGCGGTTTCCTCAATCAAACATCGACCAATTACTGTTACCAACGCGCCGGTTTCGGTGGTCGCCAAGTGGTTTGCTCCTGCGACAAGGACAATTGTAATGGCGCTGGTGCGCTCAACTTGTCCATGGGTGTGCTGTTCACCGCTGCTGCTGCCAGCGGTTGGGCTGTGCTGTCGCTGCTGAAACGTTCATTGGTTTAAAATGCCAATTTTTAGTTTGAGTAAAATGCAAAAACCAAAAACAAAACCAAATTTTTAAAATATTTCACTCAACACTAGCTTGGCTTGTTATACATACAGACGAATATTTGTTTTTGTTTTTTTCTTTATTCTTTTTGCTGTATTGTTGTTGTTGTTGTTTAGTTGCTTAACATCAAAATTTGTTATGAAATGTATGCATACATACAAACATAAAATGGTTTAATTTAAACAATTTCTTCACAAAATATAATTTTAATATATACTATTTTGTTCATACCTACATACATACATACATGTATATTATTTACGTCCGTTAAAGTACTATATTTAATTTAAAATAACACACAAAAACGCACATAAAGATTGTAAGGACAGAGCAAACACGAAGGAGTTGTCGTCATTTAGCAGAAATTAGTAGAAAAAAAACAAAAATAAAAGCAAAAAACCTCACGCGATGAAATTGGTTTTGTAGGTGAGTATACTCAGTGATTTACATAAAAAATATAATTTCATTTATTAATAATTTATTTTTGCTTCTTTACAGTTAACCGCGCCCAGTTTCATCGTAGTACATATAGAAAATTTAAGCGCTCTCCTAGCAAATAAAACAACAATAAATAATATGTAACGATTGATATAATAAAATATAATGAAATACAGTAGCAGTTCAGATTTTGCACAATTAGTGAATGAAAAAAAAATAAATAAAAAAATAAATAAAAAAATAGCAACAAATCTGAGAAATGTTATATAAGAAAGCTTTAATGTAATAAATTTTAAAAATTATAAACAATTTTTTGTATAACTTTAAAGAAATTAGTGAATTCCGCGTCTTTTTAAAGTAAACCCTTGCAAAATCGTATGAGTTTCGAAACCTCTTTAAACATTTTTCAATTGCAATGCTATTAATTACTTATTTTATTATACATACATAAATACACATGACTACACATACACAGAAATAAACCTGACAAAAATGTTAAACAAACCAACCCTCTTTATAAAGACAAACACACACAAAAGCAATGTTTAACCAACCGTAAAATCCACCAAAAGCCGTATTGTATTATTGTAGCAAGTACTATTTAGAAGACGTGCAGCGAAACATTTGTAACTGCATACTTTGCAAGAAAAAAATAAATAAAAATTATATATGTTTAAAGTGGCAACAGCGGACAGACAGTGAGTGCAGTGCGTACATTTTGGTGCCAAGTGACGACTTTTGTTGCAAAGTCGTAGTATGTAACTAATAATTGTTAAAAAAATAATAATAATAAATACAAAAATATCGTAGTAAATTCACATGTATTGTAAAGTCATAATTTTCTTTCTCGTTTTTGCTTTAACCAGAAGCAAAAGCAAACAGCTGAAACCAAAAATTAGTTATAGTTTTGCTACGCAAGAAAATCGTTTAAATGGAAACATTTCATTTTAAAGTTGAAAATGTTTCGCATTTGATTTTCTCGTGTGATCTTTCTTAACATTAAGCGATTATAAATGAAGATAGCTACAATTATAAAAATTTAAAAGAATGAAATAAATGAAGAGTAAATTAAAAATTTGAAAAAAAATACAGTGTTTTCTTACTAATATTTGTTTTTTATGCATAATTATTTACTTAATTCGTTTTCATGTATAAAAATATATTGTAAAAAGTTTTCTTGGGATGCTTAAAAACCCATAAATTAAATAACAATTATTTCAAATGTTTACAAAATATGCTAGCATTAAAAAATTTAGACTTGAATACAATATTTTTATTCGACGAATTTCATTTCTGTGTTAAAACTTTCGAAAATCTGCTACTCTCAGTATAAAGCCTACAATATATAATCCCAATAAATGCTCAATAGTCTCGAATGTTCTCGTGCAATATATAGGAATAACCGAAGACACGAAGAATAATAATAAAGTTCAGTAGCAGACTCATCAGACATGCTTTTTAGGAAATAGAAATGTACCTGCAAACTCTTCACAATGTACTGCAGTACAAATAACATAACCATTTCACTAAAGCATTAAAACAAATCGCAGGTCTCCTAGGTAGCTGATAAACACGTATTTTCCACTGCCAAAATAAGTTTTATACCTTTAATAATGAAATTATATTCCTGTGCTAGGAACTTTGGGGAAATACCTATATATGTATATGTATATGAAAACACAAACACTTTCTATAAAACACTTAATTATTATTAAATTTACAGTATTTTCCCTTTTTTATTTAAAATTCATACGTAAAATTTAGTTATGTAGTTAGAATTTTTAGTACATACAAAATTATATAAATACTTATTATTTTTACATGTACATACGAAATTATTCATTTCATACATAATTGTTTTTACTTTTCTTTTTTTTTGCTATTTAAACAAAATGCTACATAAAATTATGGAATAAAGTCAATGGAAGGAGCAAAGTTATGCTTATTTTTACATTCGCTGTCTACGTATTGCTCCCCAAATGGCAATTATTTATGTTAAACCTATAAATGTATATGTATGCACGCATCTACAAGCATACATATGCACATTCGTTTCTTTTTTATACATCATTCTCTTCATCATCGGTTACGGGTTCCATTACTGCGTCCGGTTCACTGCCGTGTCTAACACGTTTCAATGCAACGTAACACTTTTTATTTGCGATTTCATGATAACCCACCGGGCCCATCTCACAGTCTGCGCATATCAAGAATTTACGATTATCCACTGTGTTGGAGAAACCAATATTCTCAAAAGTAAATATATCATCGACACACCAGAAATTCTTGAGCAGCTCTGTTTCAATAGTTTCAGTATCTTTCCGATGTTTCTGCTGCATTAGCGGCATTTCAAACTATGGAGAAGGGAATGAATAATTTACTCAATAAAAAGGCGTCACCACATTTTTTTTTTAAACACTTACCTCATGCTCAACATACTCGCCAAATTGTGGTTTCAATATCAAAGAATAGCAATAATCACATCGTACACTGTGTTTATTTTTATTATTTAATATCTGTTCAGGAATTTGTGCCTCATCCGTCATGGTTGGCTCTGTATTTTCTGTGATTCGATTTGATTCGATTTGTGCGATGCAACTATTTAGGAAAGCAATAACAAAGATGACATGATACGAAACTCTCTCATTTTTCCTCAAACCGAATTCCCTGATCTCTCATTTTAAGTTGGTAGCAATGCGAGTTGAAGGAATTTTTGACAGAAAAGGCGGGATGCCAGAAGTAATACCGATAAAAGTATATGACAAAATCAGTGCGAAATATAATTTTAGGGAAATACACTGATAATATTAAACTGTGTGAAACTATTATTTTTGCTATTATTTGTTACAAATGATATCTAATATATCAAATGACATCATTATATTTAATATATTATATATTTTATGTTAATAAATTAATATATTTTGTTGCATGAATTTATAAAACATCATGTTTTTATTTTCTTAATTATTTATAATTAGTATATAAATATATTTAAGTTAGTATATATATGATATAGGTCTAATAGGGAACAGAGCATTTAAAAATAATATCTAAAAGTTAAAATACCCAAAAGTTATTTCTAAAATGCCCAATTTATTTTTTTACATAGCGGGATCATTGTCAAATGTTATAAAAAATGTGGATTTTTACAGCGCTCTCTCAGAATAAAGAGTTTCGTATCATGTCATCTTTGGCAATAAATTATCAGCTGTTATTTACAGCCGGAGTGAGGTATATATGACATTCACAGAAATCTGATATCTGCAAAAGATGAAGAAGAATACTGTGAATGCACAATAGATGACATCATGTGGTTACCGGTTACTGTTTTTAAATATAATATAACAAAATTATATTTTTCTTTAAAAACGCAGACAGTTAGGACTTAAAATTCTTATTTTTTTAACATTATTTAATATATTTTAAACGCCTTTCTATAATTTTTGAAAGTCATTACCTTTTGCACTTCAAACAAATTAAACAATTGTGAATGTTTTTGATTATTTACATTTGCGGTGATTTCCACTAAAAAATATATTAACGCTGTGAATATAAAAAAAATTCAACCAAAACAAATTAAAGCCGCATAAATTGAGCGACACATGCTATATTTATTAAATAAACTAAGTAATAATTATTAATATTGAAATATGACCGCAGAAGTAGTCGATCCGCCTGCTTCTGATATCGATAACAAAATTGCTCCTGATGCATCGCACGGAAACCAACATGCTCCTGATCAACTAAGACAAATTAATGAAATATTTGAATTTCTCAGTTTCAATCAAAAAATTGTCTTTAAATCGCAACAAATTGATGATCCAGAACTCATGCGCGATGAAAAAGTGCATATAGCACGCGAAATATATAGTAAAAGTGCACAAACGTTTCTAATGCGTTTTGGTAGTTACCTGGAAGAACACCACCTAGAGAGCTTTGCACAGATTGTCAATGCAAACCATGAAGCTAATGATGAAATTGAGTTGTTACTTGCGGACTATCGCAATAAATTACACACACGCAAGCGGGACGTAAAGAACCGTCGATACGCGGCTATGCAGCAACTAATTTCTGATGGTGAATATTTCAGTGAGCAAGAAATGATGAAACGAGCGCCGGAACTATATCAAGAGTTGATAGGACAATATTTAAGCGAGGCGGAAAAGAAGCAAAGAGACGAGTATGATGTTAAAAACACTACTTTCTCGGGCATATTGATGCATACGATGGAACAGCAACAATTGCAAGATGTGCTTAAGTTAGCGGACAAGCAAAATGTTAAAACCAGACAGTTGGAACGTGCGATAGAAATGCACGATATTAATGCAGATGAGACAACACAAAGTACAAAAAGTAGTAGTGCTGATGACACAAGCGAAGAGAAAGAAAGTAACACAATGGAAGATGAAGTGCCTGTTAGTTTCCGTCAGCAGTGGGGTAATTTCGATAATGAACAAGTAGCCTGTTCAACCAGCGCAACCAGCCAGCAAGCTAAGAAAAATAAGCAAGAAAAACACAAACAAAATCAAATAGCAAGATTGAGTAGGAAACCAAAAGTAGATACCTTCATAACAGCAGGCGAACGGGATCTACTGCGTCAAGAATTCGTTGGTATTATGCATGAACAATTCCTCAGTGGTGGCGACGAGGACTTCGATTACACGCAGGTGGATGATAATACGCAATTAGATGATCTCAGTCAAATAAATGAAGACAAAGAAGATGCATATTTCGAAGAGAGCGACTATTCGGATGCGGAAAACAGTGATATTAGAAGAGAAGCTAAGGAGGACAGTGTGGATTATGAAGAATCAGAGGATGACCTTGATGTGTTTATGAACCATTTGAATCAACATCATAGTTTACAAAAATAGATTTAAGACTTGTTATAGTTAAAGAAGTATGCAAAATGTAACATACACACGTGTTTTCATTTTCAAAACTGAGCTCATTCTCTATTCTCATTTTGCACTAAGAACCATTTTCCAATTCACATATTAGACATTTAATTTCGAGTTTATTTATTTTTTTTTTTTTTTTGTTTAAGAAATTACTTTTTACTTAAGTATGCGTCAATGAAATCTTTCACAATTGGTTGCAGTAAATAAAATATGAAAAACCTACTTAAACAAATATAGGTGTACGTATTACGGAATAAATATGCACTGTTATACTTAGTAAAACTTTACAAATTTATCTCGGTCGCCCACGACCACGAGGAAAACCGCGTCCACGTCCTCGTAATGCTTTACTGTTAGCCGGTGGACTTTTCGGACGCAGCGATTCAATGCGACTAGTGCAACCCGTAGCTGGTGCTTCGGCAAAATATGTTTGATATAATTCCGCATTGAAATTGGAATTGGTTAGTTCCGGTCCGACTGTTAGCCAACCTGGTCGTATACTGGAATCGCGTCCAAATAGGTGCATACGTCGTCGACCCAAACAGAAATGTTCAATTATATGAAATATTTCGATTGGTTTCTCAAAACTACCAAATTCATCTTCTTCCGATATGATTAAATCGATGTCAACATTTGCGTGTATGAAGTCACCGTCTGTTGAACGGCGTACAGTACCTTTTATACCCATTAAGCAATGTTCTTTGGTACGTTGAAATACTGCTTTTGGTTCCAATTGTTTCGAGTGACCAGGTTTGTTTATATTGGTACGAATCCAACAAATATCCTCACAGCGTCGGAAGCCCCATTTTTTCAAACAATTTCGACCCATATCCAAACCTTCTGAAGAACCGCACCAAAGAAATACGAATGAGCGATGCGCTGCCACTTCTCCCACATCCAGATCTGTTAATATAAATAATTTATTAGAAGGATTCAATGAAGGTTCTTTCATTGTACTTAGAATTTCTTCCCAGTTCCAAAATACTCGTGGCGCCCCACCCACAGTAGCTACAGATGGTGCTGCTCTGGCATATTCCTCTAACGGTGGCTCGATTAATATAACATCAAATTTTGTGCCTAATGTTTTCAAGTCCAACGTTTTCAAATCAGCTTTTAAATACATTGGTGCCGAGGCAGTATCCTGTATCAGTTTGTCTTTCAAACGTATAAGTTCACGCAGTTTCGGATATTCCTCAAAGCGATCGGCCAAACCAACGTCTCTAATAAAATTTTGTGGTCGTTGTCCAGTATCGACAAAGTGTTGGCAGTAATCATTGTGTGGATTAGATGATTGTGTGCCCTAAAGTGAAATTTCATATATTATTTTGCAATTCATTTATGAAAGTAAATTACCTTTAGAAAGGTGGAAGAGTCACGATAAATAATTTCCCCAGGTGTCTTTTTTCCCCCACTTCCCCCTTCATCTTCACGACTGCTGCCGCTACCAACACTTCGTTGCCCACTAAATCCGGAATAACTACTTCCTGCTCCACTATTCCATTCGTCTGCTGTTCCAAGCACAATTTTTAGTTCATCTACGCTAGAGAGTCCAAGCTTTAAATATAGGAGAAAATAATAAGTCTTTTGGGAGTGCGCTTATAAAGACTTGTAAATACATACCGTTTGCGCCAACAATTGCTTTCTTTTACGTGAGCGCTCTTGTGATATCTTCAAGATATCGCTCATTATGAAGCTGCGTAATCGAATTTAAGAAGAATATTTTATATTAAATAAAAGTTTAACTAAATTAATTCTATTCCTAAAACACCGGCTACAGAATGGAATTTGGATCGCATTCACAATTAATACATAATGGTGTTTGAAATGAGTCATTCACAAAAAAAATGTACATATTCGAAAAATTAAGTATTGTATAGAATTGTTTATAGCATAAATTATTCTCGAAATTTGCTGAAATTTTGTATAAATATTTGTATTACTTCCTTTCGGAAATAATGTATTTTTGATTATCAAAAAACTTGAAAATACTCTGATTTATTAAAATCAAAAATATTTTGTGAATATGCATTTGGTTGTCTTCAAATTTTAATTATTAATTCACAATATACATTTGGTGACACACATTTGACAGTTGTGAATTGGAGTTTTGTTCCATATTTTAGCTGTCAAGTGGAAGTATAATCTATAAATATTCTAAATTTATTAAATAAACTGTGATTTATAGAAAATTCTACAACCTAATATACTAGTTATATAGAATGAATCTTCTACGAAGAACGGTGTTGCTCGGGCTGCTAGTGCTTGCTGGTTTTCTGGTATTCACTACCGCTCAGGGTAAACAAAAGGTAAATGATATTCGTAGCGACTGCTTGTTTCCTTGACGGCCACGTCATTTTCAGCAAACAAGATAGTAGCCGGCAAAACTTAACCAATTATGTTTTTTTATATTTTACAAATATAGAGCGGCCTCTCACTATCAGAGAAGGTGCGTAATTTACATGATATGAATATGAAAAAAGCCTTGTTGCGCTTCAATGGCCAAAAGTTCCGAGAGTATGTAAAGAATGCGCCCAGAAACTACTCTGTTGTGGTGATGTTAACAGCTTTGGCACCATCTCGTCAATGTCAGATATGTCGCCATGCGCATGATGAATTTACAATTGTAGCTAACTCTTATCGCTACTCACCGACTTACACGAATAAATTATTCTTTGCAATGGTTGATTTTGACGAGGGTTCTGATGTATTCCAAACGCTACGTCTTAATACAGCACCTGTCTTCATGCATTTCCCAGCGAAGGGTAAACCAAAAGGTCCAGATACCATGGACATACATCGTGTTGGTTTTGCTGCCGAAGCAATTGCGAAATTTGTCCACGAACGCACTGACATACAAATACGCATATTCCGCCCACCAAACTATTCCGGCACTGTAGCAATGATTACACTTGTCGCACTAGTAGGCGGTTTTCTCTACATACGACGCAACAATTTAGAGTTCCTATATAATAAACAGATTTGGGGCGCTGTGGCGCTATTCTTTTGCTTTGCCATGATTTCGGGACAAATGTGGAATCATATACGTGGTCCACCATTAGTGCATAAGAGTAAGAATGGTGGTGTTGCATATATACACGGTTCCTCGCAGGGACAGCTGGTAGTGGAAACCTACATCATTATGTTCTTGAGTAAGATAATAAATGTTTTTTCGTATATATTTGTTATTAATTTATTTTATTTTATTTTAGATGCTATGATTGTATTGGGCATGGTTCTGCTAACTGAATCTGGTTCTCAAAGCGATCAGAAAAGAGCGCGTATTATGGCAATCGCGGGTCTACTACTGGTAGTAGTATTCTTTTCGTTTTTGTTGTCGGTATTTCGATCGAAGGCGCAGGGGTATCCTTACAGGTAAACACATTTTTTTTTCTAACTACTGAGAAACTATTAATGCATTACTGCTACATTGAGTCTTTAATTATAATATTTATAAATTTTTATATTATTTTTCAGTTTCCTTTTCAAGTAAACAACAAACTTGAATTCCAAGTTTTCCCCCGATGAAGTCAATAACATTCTTAGCTGAGTTTCTGAGTGTACAATTTATTTTAGTGAGTGTTAAGAGAGTTTGAATAAAATTGTATTAAAACCTCAAGTTTTACATATGTTTTATTTGAATTAAATTAATATATCAAACTATATTAAACTATTTTTGGTAAAATTCACAAATTTACAAAATAAAGGGAATAAGTGCTTTTCTATTTTTTGGATAGTTTTTAAAATTCTCCTTATACCATTTGTGTGTCAGCAGCGCATTTGCCAACTGGAAATATAAAGCAGAATTATTTTTTACTCTTACAGTAAATAAAATGAAAGTGACATTACCTGGTTACAAAATACCCAAATAACCACGAGTATCCAAGTTGTACTATTGGGCAATAGACCCAAAAGTGCCAAATACATTACAACTTCGAAGAACATATGTGGTGAGGATATTATGTTGAAGAACCCACCGGTGGGTAGCAAATGCTTCTCGGTTTTTATTTCACCACTTTTAGCATCCTTGCGTAAATTAACGAGTATCATATTAGATTTGTACTGTTGTGTCCAGCTAAAGTGGAAAATGAACATGCAGAGATACTGTATGAGTGTTATGTGCTTGAAAGAGAATGCTGACGGCAATGTTCCTAGAAATACAAATAATTACATTTAACAGGCAATATTAGTAATTAATATTTAAAATATGATTACCTCTCACAAAGCCTTCAGTGTTGCTTAATAATGCCAATATTGCACCAAAATAATGTATGTGTCCCACTAAATAATGACTCCAATTGATTTTACTATATTTGGAGAATATTTGTACGAAATTTGTTTCATAAAAACGTCTGCCACATTGGATGGTCAGCAGTACGCTAGCAACTAAAGCGGATGTCGAATCTACTTGCACACTTCTATTTGCTTGACCACCAGCAATAAAATCCAGAAATGCAAGCACTATCTCTGGCGCTGTAGCATTCATAATGAATCCCTTTAGCAGCAGTGAAAGTGCCAACAGAGACCAAGTAAAAGAAAATATGTAGAAATGTTTAAACCAACTCTTTGGTACTTCCGTCATACTAATTAACGCATTAGCTGGTCCTTTGTGGCTGTGTTTGCCATAACGGAATGACTGTCGCAAACAATCTGGCAGTAGTGTCTCGACAATATTAATTAAGCTACCGAATATTACTATCACTACGGTAAAACCAATAAATATAAAGTTGAGTATATTGAAATTATACGATTCTATAAATTTGTATGTTGTGTCGTAAATATTTGTCAACATGATGATGCTGATACGAATTAATTTTAATTGATAATTTTGTTATTTGATACAATTGTATCAGTTGCACTTTCACTTTGGTATGTTATTGAGGAAGTAATGAAAGTCCAATACTCACTTTCTTATCACCAGAATCCGGTCTTAAATATTCACAATAAAGCTGGAATTAGTTTGTTTCTGAATTGTTATTGTGAATTGTTGGAGTTTTATTGCACTATATGTCAGTTGCTATAAGTCATTTTATCGGTATAAACAATATTTGGAAGCCAAATAACAAATACAATTTAAAAGTTAAATAATAATACTTAAATATTAGTTCACCTTGAATATACTTAATATTAAAGTATATAATTTATGTTTGATATGCTGCTTCTCTGCGCATTACTACTTGCTCAACATGAAGAGGAAAGCAGCAGTAGTGATGAAGATACAGATTACGAGGAAGCTCAAAAGGCTAGTCGGAGGCAGCAGGCATCTACAACCAAGCAAAACCGTCAAAATTCAGTTGCAAACAGATCAGTAAAAGTACCTCCAAAACCAGCCGCAGGAGTTGGAAACAATGCCAATATCGTGCGTGACACAATTAAGCGACGTAATATCTCGGACAGTTGGTCGGAAGATCAGCCAGTGAAAAGAACCAAAACAGAACCCACATCTTCAGACACGGATAACAATTTGCACAATGAAAATTCAACCAATAATGTGAAAACACCAGAATTTAAAGACGATGGTTCCTCTGTTATCATAGCCCACAAAAATTACCCAAAAACGAAACTTAGTAGCAGAGAAATACGGAGAATTAAAGAAAGTCTGTTAGCTGAAATTGATAAAACAGAAAACATTGGCGCAAATTTGGGATTTTTATCTTGTGTACTAGAAGACGGATGGCTACTACTTAATTGCCAAAATAGCGATACAAGGGACTGGGTTAAGAATATTATAAGTAAACTGAATACTACATTGAAATTGGATTTGAAGGCAACTAATAGCATTGCATTGCAATCAAAATCATTTATATGTTCGTTAAATATACCGCTGGAAGACGTTATGCCCCCAGATGCTTTGAAAAATCGTTTGGCCAAGCAAAATGTAGATCTTTTAACTGAGGAATGGTGCTTCCTAAACATAGTGAAGAGTGAAGAAGGTGGTGAATGTATTAGCTACCGTATTGATGAGAAGTCAAAGGATGTTATTGAAGCGCGGGGATGTAAACTATTCTTAAATTTCTCACAGATATCTGTAGAAACCATACCGGATTAAAGAAACTGCGAGCTGTACTATTTTAATAACTATTAGACTACTGCATATTTATTTACTTACGTGTTAACGCTTGTTCTTGTTTTTAAGGATACCAATGAGTTGGATTGGATTTTTTTTCATTAATTATATATTGAAATACAATTATAAACATTTTGTTTACTTGCATATATACTGCTTATATGTTTTCATTGAACAATTTTTAAGAATTCACAATAAACATTTGACAGATTTTCAGCTGTTGTAAACAAATAAATTCAATTACTTTTATGGGGGTTTTTGTATTGAAATAAAACTGTGTGGCCTTTGTATACAAAGGTTTGAATTTTCTTTTATCAGACAATGTATTAGTCATATTCCTTTGGCGTAGAATTGTGGAGATTGGTAAAATATTAGATAAGAACAAAATTCGTTTGTTAAAAATTGAAGCACGAAGCCAATCAAGGCTGACAAAGTCTAGAATAAACAATCTGTGTTTGGTGGCTTAAAACGTGTTAAAAAAAATACCGGCTTGAAAAGGAATTGCACAAATCGATTTACCAGGGGCAGATGGTGCAAAAGGTGGGTTTTCAAATTTTGCAGGCATATGCAACATTGTAATTTACAATATATAATTGTGAAATTAACTACAAAACATTTTATATTTCTTCATTGATATCTTTTGTAGTGGTATTTACCTTGTTCCAAAGTTGGATAACACGGCTTTCAGTTTGATTTGCTCTATCTCTTGTAAAAAAATGGCTGATACGGACACAGTTGTATCATGGAATTGGACCGAATTTTGCTCCACTGGCATAAAACCCTTTGCTCACAACTCCAACGATTTATTACCCTGCTTTCAGGAAATTATACTACAAATTCCAATTTATGCAATATTTGCGACAATATCAGCTTGCAATTTTGGATATTATACGCGCACTGTGTTACGTGATGAACTGCAATTGCGACTACTTTATTTGCGTATAGGCGTGACCGTTGTGTTGGCGCAACTTCCTGTTTGGAAGATATTCGTTTTTCATCATACGGGCGTTAAATTATATGCAGCCGATGTGTTGGTGGTGGCGACAGAATGTGTGATGTGGGCGGTACATGTGGGTGCGTATGAAAATATTATTGTGTAAAGGGGTTAATTTGTTGCTATATTAACAGATAATTCGTAAAATTCAATTACAGGTTATTTATTATCGACACGTCGTTTTGGCAGTCTCAGCCACCGTGGTTCGCTTTGTATAAATGTTACATGGTTAGCCGTTTTTGTTTTGGATGTGGTTTGGTTACGTACAAGCGTTAGTTATGAATGGTGGCCATGGAGTCTGGTAACTGTGATTTTCGATATTTTCTACGCTTTAACATTAATACCTGCGGGTAATGCAGTTTTTAGCACTTCCTCACGATATTCTTCGAACAGAGTAAATATTACATAATTCATAATGTAAAACTATTATTAATTTCCTAACATGTATATGTTTTAGGAAGATGAATCGCTGCTTGGCAACCGCTACACTTACTTTCACTTTGATTTAAATGAATCGCATCTGGGCCATGCACAAGACGAAGCTGGTTATGCATCACGGTTCACCTTTAATTGGGTAAATCCTCTAATAACAAAAGGTGTTGCTGGTTGTCTTAAAAAAATTGAAGACCTCTTTGATCTACCCGATTCATTGAATATATCAAGATTAAGCGAACGTCTACATATCTGCATTTCGCAAACGAAAACATTATTTTGGGCTTTGCACAAGGGTTTCGGACGAGAATTCTATCTAATAGGCATATTAAGATTTATTGCCGATATTGCCGGATTTGCTGGTCCGTTACTGTTGGGTGGCTTATTACAAAATAGAAGTGAAAATGATACTGCAGGATCGGATTGGAATCCTTATCTTTATGCTTTAGGACTATGTGCGACGACATGGCTTTGTAAGTATGGAATTAATATTTATTTATAAAAATAAAAATTTTAAATAAAATTTATATAATTTAAGCGGCTATATGTGGCACGCATTTTAACTGGCGCATGTCCATGATCGGCATGAAAATGCGAATTGGACTTGTTACTGCCATATATCGCAAATCGTTAGAGGCACGCGGTCTTAAGAGCTCTCGTCCGGAGATCTTGAATCTTATGTCTACAGATACAGAGCGTATAGTGAATTCATGCATCAGTTTTCACTCTTTTTGGAGTATACCATTTCAAGTGAGTACAACAAAGGGCATTTAAAACTGAGTCATTACGTTTATATATACATATTTGCAGCTTTTTACCACACTCTATTTGCTCTACACGCAATTGGGCGCCGCCTTTTTAGCTGGTTTAATATTTGGCATTGTACTAATACCCATAAATCGCTTACTGGCGCAACGTATTGGGCAATATTCACGCGGTCTCATGAGCGCCAAAGATCTACGTTTGGCTGCGACCAGTGAAACCATGAGCGGTGCAAAGCAGATAAAAATGCACGCTTGGGAAGATATATTTATTGAGAAAATACGCACCTATCGCAAGGATGAAGTGACCTTTTTGAAAAAACGTAAATACTTGGATGCGCTGTGTGTTTACTTTTGGGCTACAACGCCAGTTTTGATGTCCTTCTTAACATTCGGTGTGTCTGTGCTGATGGGTAATCCACTGATAGCGGCGTCCACCTACACAAGTGTAGCGCTCTTAAATATGTTAATTGGACCGTTGAATGCGTTTCCTTGGGTACTCAATGGGCTCATAGAGGCCTGGGTGTCCTTGAAGCGTGTGCAGGAGCTTATCGATGTGAGTCCGGGAATAATGTCTTACAATATTACGAAAAATTTTAATAACAAAAATTTTGATTTTTTTTTTCAGTTACCCAATTTAGATTTCTCCTCATATTATAATCCAATCGTAAAATCCACGCGTTATGAGAGTTCCACAAAGTTGGATGATAGGCCTATTGTTTTGGAAATGAAATCGGCAACATTTGAACATGAAAATGGCACAAAACAGAACAATAACGAACATCAGCAAGAGAAATTCCGCTTGGATAATGTCAATTTAACAGTGAGAAAGGTGACGCACTGCATTTTGTTGTTATAAACATGGATAACACCCTATATATTTTTATTACCTCACACAACAGGGTGATTTGGTATGCCTTGAAGGACCCGTCGGTGGCGGCAAAAGCGCTTTAATCGATGCTATAGTTGCTGGTATCAACTGCACTTCGGGCAGTGTATGTGTGCACGAACTGATTTCGGGTATATTTTTTTCTTTCTAACAATTTTTTATATATATACATATACAGTTGAACTTTCCTAACTCGAATCACCATAATCCACAAAAAAACTACGAGTTAGAGAGACTTTGAGTTATGGAATGTGATTTGTATGAAATTTGACATCTATTGCCGATTCAAGAGTTGAAGTTATGGCGAACTTTGAGTTAGAGCAGTTCAAGTTATGGAAGTTCAACTGTATTATATTTAAACCGACACAACATCTTCGTACGCAGGTTTCGGTTATGTGCCGCAATCGCCTTGGTTACAACGCGGTACTGTGCGTGACAACATCATTTGGGGCAGTGTCTTCGATGAGCAATGGTACAAGGCGGTTGTGTACGCGTGTGCGCTGAATGATGACTTGGAATTATTGGGCGGTGATTTAACTGGTATTGGCGAAAATGGGCGTACATTGTCGGGCGGGCAACGTGCACGTGTAGCTTTAGCGCGTGCTGTGTATCAAGATAAGAAAAGTTAGTGCATTGTAAATGCTGTTAATGAAATTTTTTAATAATATTTTGTTTGTGCACAGTCTATTTGTTGGATGACATACTCGCCTCATTGGATGCGCATGTTTCACGACACATTATTAAACATTGTATATTGGGACTGCTGACGGAGAAAACTGTTATTGTGGTTACGAGAAATGTATCCTTGTTCTATCACGCGCATCAGGTGGGTTTTTTGAATTCAGGTTAGGTTAGGTTTGTCTGGTGGGACAGCAGGCTCCGCATTTTTTAACTTAACTAGCTCTAGTCTAAATAGACATATATGAGTCATTAAAGTTTTAAATATATTTCTCTTTCTTTCTCTTTCTTATATAGATAATCCATGTGGAGGATGGCAAAGTAACACCAAGTCAATACATGTTCTCCAGTATTGATATTAATTTAGAATTGGATACAGGCGACACTGACGATATATATGATTGCACGCGTAGATCATCACTTGCGGTGGAAGATCAAAATGCTTCTGATAAAAAGAGTGTTGATAGCATCATGTTGGAGGTATGAATTACTGTAGTCATTACTATATTATTTCAAAAAAAAAATTAATAACTCTTCCACTGCAGGAATCACGTGAATATGGCAAAATCTCTTTGAGTGTGCTTTCTTGTTATTGGCGTGCGATTGGCACACCCCTAGCCATTACCACCTTAATGTTTGTGATACTAATGCAATTGACACGTAATTTATCCGATGCCTGGTTGGCACATTGGGTTACCGATACCACATTGGATCCACAAAATAATGACACAACTTTGGAGCATATAGTCAATGTGCCACAGGCGTTTAGCAATCACACAGTGCCGCCACACAACACCGGTTATTATCTGGGCATTTTCGCTTCGCTAGCTGTGCTCAATTCGCTGACGACCATTGCGCGTGCATTCCTCTTCGCTTTTGCTGGCATCAAAGCGGCCATTTATGTACATGAACGTTTGTTGCACAAAGTGTTGTATGTAAGTGAACTGTGATAAACGATTGATAAAATTTTTAGTTCCAATTTGTTAAAAAAGTTTGTTTCTTCTAATGAGAAGTAGTTCCGCATTTTCTGTTTTCATTTTGCATAATTTTCTAATTTGCAGACCAAATTCAATTTCTTTGACATCACCTCAGTTGGACGCATTCTGAATCGTTTTTCCTCGGATACTTACACAGTCGATGATTCCTTGCCGTTCATATTGAATATACTCTTGGCACAGTTATTAGGTTTGACAGGTAATTTACTTACTTCGCACTCAATATTATGCGCCGAGTATCAAATGTATTATTTAATACTAATTTTCATTTTAGGCGCACTTTGCATCAGTCTATATGCCATGCCTTGGTTGGGCCTCATTATCATACCGATGGTACCGATTTATCTCAATCTACAATATCGCTATCGCTACGCTTCGCGTGACATAAAGCGACTGTCGAGCAATGCGCTCTCACCGCTCTATACACATTTCACAGAGACACTGCAAGGTCTCGTGACTATACGTACAATGCGTGCGAGCGCACGCTTCCAACGTGACTTCCACGCCAAACTGGAGGAGAGCATTAAGGCGCAGCTAACAGCGGCAGCAGCACAACAATGGTTGAGTTTACGCCTACAAATGCTGGGCGTATTGCTGGTGGCAGGCGCTGGCTTTCTAGCGGCCATTACATCAGCACATGTGACCAATCCGGGACTCGTTGGTTTAGCCATTTCGTATGCGCTTTCCATTACGGGACTACTAAGTGGCTTACTGAATGCTGTCGCTGAAACGGAGCAGGAATTCGTCGCAGTCGAGCGTGTGAATGAGTATATGCAGTTGGCGGGTGAAGAGAATGCAGAGGGTACTTGTGATCCACCTTTCGGTTGGCCCAGTCAGGGTGCGTTGAAATTCAAAAATGTGGAATTGCGTTATCGCGACAATTTGGCACCAGCGCTGCATGACATCAATATGCGCACAGAGGCGTTTGAGCGCGTCGGCATTGTGGGCCGCACTGGCGCAGGTAAGTCGACGCTGGTGGCGGCCTTAATGCGTGTGGCGCCACTAAGTCGCGGCGAGATCACGCTGGATTGTGTCAATGTGAAGACGTTGGCGGTGAAGGTGCTACGCGAACGTTTGGGCATTATACCGCAAGAACCGTTCTTGTTCGAAGGTGAGGCATTATTGTTTATTAAACTAACAACAAAACTAAAATAAACTATTTATATTTTAAATGTGAACTTAGGCACTGTGCGCGAAAACCTCGATCCACGTCGCACCTATTACGATTCGGAAATATGGCATGCGCTCGCCACCTGCCATGCTGCCACACAATTGGTGCAATCGCTCGGTGGCTTGGACGGTTGCATCGAGAAGGGCGGCATCAATCTGTCAGCCGGTCAGCGGCAGCTTATGTGCCTATCACGTGGCTTGCTCAAAAATGCCAAAGTCGTTTGCATTGACGAGGGCACATCCAATTTGGACGACGAATCGGCCATAGCTATGCAACAAGCGTTGCGAAATTCCTTTAAAAGCTCAACAGTGCTCTTCATAGCGCATAGATTGCGTGGCCTACAGCTGATGGATCGTATTTTAGTTATCGAACATGGTGAGATCGTTGAGGAGGGTTCGCCGCGTGATTTGGCACAAAACACAACCTCACTCTTCCATAGTATGCTGCAAGCGCAACGCATCAGTGTTGAGGAGTTTTGTGCGAATTAATAGTGGTTTGTAAGTAAGGTAAGGTAAGGTAAGGTCTACAATACACATACATATATGACAATTTTTAGTACACAAATATTACTATTACTACTTTATCCGTTACAAAAGTAATTATTTTTATAAATTTAATCAAAACTGAATTGTAGTTATGTTTATATGAAAACATGCATATTTATGTAGCGAAATTTACGTGAACATATACATACATACATATGTATATTCCTACAAAATTAATATATATTTATATTATATTATGCTGAATACTGTAATAGTTTTGATAGTCAAAAAAATATATATATAAAATTAGTAATTTACTAACAAATTACACAAAAATTATTTTAAATAATAAATTGAACTGAATTCGACTAGTCGAATAGTATTAAAATTTTAATACTTTAAAATCTTCATTAATTAGATGTAAGCCACCGCTTGGTCGATTGTTACATCTGAATTGTTATGACCAAATTATCTTATAACTTACCGATGTTGTTGTTGTAACGATTATCCAGTCCTGCTGGAATGGAAAGCATAAGTCTAGTTGTCGTCGATGTCATTTAACAGGAGGCCAAGAAAACATGCTTTTTCCGTAGGGTTGGACAAAGGATGTTAGATGAGTAGGGTTTCTTGGACATGTAAAGAGGTGACTAGTATCATGCGGGGACTCATTGCATGCAGGGCATAAATTCTGTATGTCGCGGTTCAGTCTGGATAGACAACTCGAGGTGGTTGTTTGACTCCAAGGACGCCATTCACTGGGAGGGAGGCAAGGAGGGTGTTAGTGGCTCCACTGTGAATGGCGTTTAAAGCGTGTCTGAAGCTGTCCGTGTTCGCAGTTTGCTCGTCGTATTGCGTTAGGTCGTCGACGTGTTGTAGGAGTGGCCTCTAGATGCATCTGGGAGGCGGTTCCGCTTCCAGCAAATGACTTACCGATGTAAACTGGTTCAAACAGCCCTTGGTCGTATAAAATCCGTGTCAAATCCGATAATGCAGAACGAACTGTTGTGAGAATTGAATACGAATTGTTATCAGTTTAGTGATTTTAGGGGTAAGGGGTAAGTCCATTACTTTGAGTAATTTTTTGCTATTAAATCGTGATATTTGACAATAGTAATAATATGGCATTATTATTCAATGTTATGACTTGAAGTCTCGAAAACTTGAAAAAAAAAATTATAATTTCCTAAGTTATAGCTATTTGTTTTGACCCAGCCCAAAAAAAGTCCTTGCGGTGACAATCATACGTCCTTGGAGATTCAACTAAAATCAATCGGATAAGAAAAATTAGTTTTATAAATAGCCAAAAAAGCTTCGATCAGGCCCAGGGTATTTTGTCTTCTAAAAGCTGTATAAATTTCATTAAAATCTAAAGCTGTTTTGGAGTTACAGTTGTCAGCAGTTCAAAAAACAAAGTTTTGCGAAAATTATAGTATTAATTATCGTCAACTTCAAATTTTCATAGAATTAAAAAAAAATGATTTTTTTTTAATCCTGACTACCCCTAACCCCTTAACAAATAGCTCTGAATTTTGTTGGAGAAAGAATTTGTTTCTCTTGGAAATGGAAATTTTATATTCGGTTGCTGTCGATTTGTGTTGTTTTTATTTTTTATAATTTATTCTGTAATATCATCTCTGCCGTCCTTCTTCTTTTCATATTCAAATGTCATAACGTTTCTGCAAAATTTAATTTATTATTATGTATTTAAAATACTTCAATATTAGTTTTATTTATCACAAAATGTTACAACAAGTCTCTCATTAAGAAATGTGGTAGGTAATACGCATAGTTTTACTCGGAATATCATATATAAAATGTAGGATTGCTTTTATGACAATGCAACACGGTGTCAGCAAAACATCAAAGAATCATTTAATTATACATTTAAATGCTAAGTTAACTAGATATTTATATAGTTACATAGTTGCATATAAGATTATCATTTCAAAATTCAGCACAATTCATTTTCACTTCAATTTTACAATTTGAAATTTTGTTTTTAATAACTAGGGAGTGTTTCGAAAAATGTCTACATTCTAAATATGTATGTGATTATGGCATACATAAAATCTTTCAATACATAAATATTTCAAATTAAAAGTGTGAACATCGTGTTTATCAGCGTGCATATTTTAACGTAAAAACTAGGATTTTGCGGTGTATTAATATTTAAAAATTTAGTGCTACTTTCTTTTTAAAATTTTAAAATAATCAACTTAAGATTAGAAATAAGCAATTTTTAGAAACATCTTTACTGAAACTTTTGCTTTGCAAACTTTTCAATTCAATTTTTTTGCAATTTAAATACTTAAAATATACATACATATATATATGTATGTTTGCATACAAATGTAGATGAAAATCTGTATTACTATACTTTATAATTTTACACACAAAAGTAAACTTAATTTAAAGTTTAAATTACGTGAAAAGGCAATCAATATAAATACACATGCGCATGCGCACATACTCGTCTATTCGTAAAACACATGCAAAATCGTACAAATTCAAATGGGACAAAACAAAAAAAAAAAAGTGAAAAAATGGCAATTAAACTGTTGCTTCATACGTGCGTTTTGTTGACAGCCAAGCCAGCCGAAGCAACAATTGGTATACGAAATAACTGTAGAATTTTGTAAAATTTATGAAAATCCGAAAATATGTAAGAATATACTTCAAAGTTATTAGTAGATTCTTATAGACTGAAATGTGTGCTCTAAGCAACAAATTCTCTATACATATTTGTAACAACTACATATACATATACATATCATATAAACGTACTAATACTATTTTTTGTAATATTTCGATTTGTAACTGAAATCCTTGCATTTTGCATACCACATGCCAATTTAGAGCAACCAAAATGTACATATTTTATGACACGCGTACATGAAAAGCATATTATTGCACTATTTATTGCGACAATTGTATAGCATCTCTTTGGGTTCACCGGTGATATGTTCGAATTGATAATTTTCAAAAGGTGGTTCACTAAGTAATTTATTGAATTCGCTTTCAAAGGCACTAATCGATTTCTGCAATTTGTTGTCGACATTAAACTGTAATGAAAGTGTGAATAAATAATTTGTTAAATTGCTATAAACACTTTAAAATGCATATTTCCCCAAACACCTTTAAATATTCCTTGCCAGTGTGCACTATTTTCTTAACATCGTGTACAACTTCGAAAATATGCTGGTAGCCACCCACTTGACACTTGAGTATTATAGAGCGCACATCCATAAAATCGTGTTTATGCTTGGTCATAAATTCAGGGAACTGTAAAAAAATGTGGAGATTTTAATTTTTTTTAATTTTTAATTAATTAGAAAAAAAAATTTTTTGAAATTAAAAAAATTAAGATTTTTAAAATTAAAAAATTTAAAAAATTGAGATTTTTAAAATTAAAAAATTTAAAAAATTAAGATTTTTAAAATGTAAGAAATTAAAAAAAATTAAAAAAATTTCATTTTTTATAAAATTAATTTTTTTTTAATTTTTTATAATTATTATAATTTTTTATAATTGTATAAAAATTGAAATTTTTTTAAATTAAATTAAAAAAAAAATCAATTTTTTGTAAAACTTACATAATTTTTGGTAAACTGCAATTTGAAAAATAATTCTGCATTTTTCATTGCCATCAGTCGCTCAATCATCACATTCAGTTTATCAATGAGATCTTTACCCAGCGGACGCGGCGGTGCATTTGGATCGTAATCATTGGAGAACTCCGTCAAATTCTGCTCCAACACACGTATATCATAACTCAACCAATTTGGTGGTATTTTCTCTTTGATTTTCAAATACTCCGCAGCTGCTGCAGTATCCACATCGGCGGTGGGTGGCCAAAACTCGGAAATTTGCTCATCAAAATACTGTTCGAGTGGATTATTGTTCGCGAGCAGATGTTGTGCCGCTGTGCTTGTGGCGGATGTACTAGTCACACTTGTGGTCACATTATTTATTTGATCCACAAGCAATGCGTCTTTTTTGATCGGATTGTATGTGCCCGTCTTGAAGTATGTACCGTTAACAGTAGCCTGTCGCTGACTACCCTCCGAGTCTTCAACCATTGTGTAAAGATAATTTTTATTGAGCGCATTCTGCGTTGATTTCTCAGTGGACGTATTTAAGAAATCGAACGAATCATCAATCAGTGAATTAACTGGTTGTAATAATTTAATGGGTGTAGTGCTGGGTGCCGCACGTGTACCGTTGTTTTCGGAATTCTGATACACGTTCTTCTGCGATTGCACCAAATTGTCGAGATTTACAAATGATTTAATAAGATTCTCTACAAAATCCATTGTGGTATCTTGCCATGCGGCAAAGCTGGCAGCAAAGTCAGGGCTTAGCGCAGATTTCACTTTATTGAGTCCCTCTGGTGTATTATAAACATAGCCCTTGATAATAATCCAAGCATTGATGACACGCGTGAAAACGAAAATGAAATCCTTTACGGCCCAAGCAATACCCTGTGAATTGATATTGGGTAAAACACCATCAGGACGTATGAGATCCTGTTTCATGCGCGCACAGAGGCTGTCGATCTTTTTGAAACACGGCCGATTGCGATGTGTGTATGCGAGTTTCTCGGCAATTTCACTGCCACGCAATGCCAGACGTGTTAGTTCATTAAATTTTGCTTGCGAAAGTGTTACCGTGCAGCTACCACCGCTGCCAGGCGAATTGGTGGCATTAGTGGCATCGCCGCCGGCGCCACTACCTAGTGCATTACTATTACATATACCGCTGCTGTTGTTGAGATCGCTTTAAAAAAAGTTTATAATTTTTTTTTTTTTTCAACTTTAAAAATAAATTATTTGAAATCACTTACTCTGAGCTTAACAATATCGGCGAACTACGCAATGAAGAGGTCTCTACAAATATGTAATTTTTGAAAATTTACTAATATTTGTTATTCAATTACGAACCTTTGTTCTCCTTCTCTGCAACACCACCACAAAAATTCAACAGATTCACTTTGGCTAAAGACGCATTGATCTCATTCATCGAATTGAAATTGAGTGGCGAATTCTGACTAACACATTGCAAACCAATTTGTATATTAATCTTATTTGAATCATTCGTTTGTGAGCGCATTGTTGGCACACCGCTGGAAGATGTAGCACTACTGGTCGATGCAGAGGATGCACCAGAACCAGGTAGTGTGTTGGCAGTCGATATTGGTGATATGTTGTTGCATTGCTGTGGTGCGTTCGGCATATTTTGTTGCATACCGGCCGCAGCAGCAGCTGCAGCAGCTGGATATATTGGCACAGCGGCGTACGGTAAAGTGCCAGCTAGTGCGTATGGTAACGCCATATTTGGTGCTGGTAACATTGGTGACAGGAATGTAGCTGTGCCATATGGCCATAATGCATGCATTTCTGCCGAAATGTGAAAAAACCGAATTAAGTCAAAATTATAACCTCAATGTCGTGCTTACCTTGATTCATCATATTTGCTAAACGTAAACGCTCCATTTGCTGCTGATGTTGCACACTTAATGCAATTGATGTTGGTACAGTAGTTGTAGTTACAGACGCTCCTGCGCACACTGCTGTGCCGCCGTTAAGCGTATGGGGCTGTGCCGGTGGCTGCTGCGACAGCGAGTCGGCGTTATGTTCTGATGGTTGTAGTGTTACTGGTAAAGAGCCTGCGCAATTTGGCCCGGCCAACACGATATTTGTGCCAGACAAATCACCCGGAAGTGCATTTGATTCGTGCGAATTAATGCCCAAAATCTTACGTGCTGTGTAAACCGTTAACACCCACAATTATTTAAAATCTAATAATTTGCACCTTTTTAAAAGTATATTTAAAAAAAAAGTTTTGTATTTGTTGGTTTTATTCGAATAGGTGCCGCCTTTTTATATTTTTTCTGATATTTATTTTAATTTTCACCTATTTTTCTGTGAAAATTAACTAACGTGAAAATCTTGCCTACTACGTCTTAAGAATTTTGTTCAATAATTCACAAACGCAAAGTGTGAAGGGCTTTTGCCGTTCATAGGCAGTTATTCACTAAATTGTGCTGTGTAAATATATATTTATTGAAATATTTCCGGCGGATACTAATTTAATAATGTACTTAAAATGATTGCTTATAAATGCAATTATACATTTATTATTTAACCAAATTGAATTGCTAATTTCAAAATTTCTTCATTTAACCTTAAAAATCTGCTTGGCTGCTAATTTTAATTATTTACTCACGTTGTCTTTTTGCTACTCGTATTTGCTGCTGTTCGTTCATCTTTTCAAAATGGTTGCAACCCGATGGTAACCGTTTAACGAATATTGCTTCCTTTTCGTTGATGTTGACGAGAGGAAAAGGAAGCCTTCAGCTGATTTGTCAGTTCGTTACTTTCGCACAATTTTTCTTATAATAAATTTACCAAATGACGTAGCGCTCTCATTGAAATCATAAACGCTTCATATAATATCATCAATTTTCATTTAAAGTACACTTTGGCAATATTTATAAAATATATGTTTTACACTATTTATACAAAATTCAAAAAACTAAATCGAAGTGACAAAAATACAACGAATCGAAAGAGAAATTTGGCGTCAACTGATATTTTGACCAATGTTGCTATGTTAAAAAGTGTACCCTTTCATTTGAAAAGTGTTGGAAACGTGATTAGTACGGTGCGGCGATAACTAAATTGAATTGAATTTCAATATTCGGCGTACAATAATAAAATAATATTTTTTTTAATAAAATAGCAAATAATACTTTTTTATAATAAGGTTCCTCAAATCAAAAAGAAATAAAAAATGTTATTCACAATAGAAAAAATATTCTAAACGTGAAAAATGTTAATAGACTTTAAAACAATGAATTCATTCGTTCAAATGAAATTTAAAAATTAATTAATTATAATTGAATAAAATTTAGAAAACATCAACAAATATAGCTGCTTATAATTTTCTGAATAGGTTATGCTTTGCATTGCCATTCACAATAGACTTGTGCTTTGTGACTTGTGCGAACGGAAATGTGAAGCTTTCCTCTCAGTTCTTTCAAATGTCAAGTGAAGTGCAGCGCAAGATTTCAATTAAAAAGTGTTTTAATTATTTAATTTTGATTATTCTAATTTAACATTTATTGTGCTACTTTTAACTTTTCCGTTTAATATTCGTTGTACAACTACTGCTACAGTGAAATATGTGTTTAATAGTTACTTTCCACAAGCTACTGATGTGGGTATAATATACGTATGTATCAAGTGTCTTCGTATTGGAAGTAATAGATTAAATAGCATATTGTAAGTACATGTATCGATATGATTCAATTTATTACGAATAATTTATTTTGCGCCTATATCGAGGAAATGCTCAATTCCTCTCCAGCACTGCTTAGCAATATAATATCCTTGGGGTTGATTGTCATATATCCACACCATTGCGATTTAAAGTGCCACCCTTGTATGGTGGCGGTTTTGGACGTAAATATGTGTTGGATGCGCTGTCGGTTTGATAGTAGCTATTGTTGGGGCTGGACGAAGAGTTAATAAAAATTATTAATAAATGTTTTATGAACATGTTAATGTTAATATAAGCGTGATTAATGTTAGGCTATATGTATTTCCACGACTCACCTATGTGAGCGCATGCTAATATTGTCCAACAAGCAATTGGGATCTTTCAAGCTCTTTAATGTTGTCACTGGTTGATCTGTGTTGTTATCTGAACATTGCACCATTTGTACAGTTGATGTTGCAGGTTGATAGGCCGATGACATTTCACTAAATGATATAAATATGAATAATAATAATAATAACAATAACTTCGCTGTATTCAATTAAAAAATGTTTTCATTCTTAATTTATCAATTGCATAGCGTTCATAAAGTGTTGCAAATTTTATATAATTTAGTATAGTTTTAGTTTATATTATATGTAATACATTATGTACACATGTATACTTTATATACATACCAATGTAAATATGGTATCCATATTTATACATAAATCCTATATATATTTACAACTAAAAGTTTAAACTAAAATTAATATTTTCAAAATAAAATTCACCTTCCCATTTCGTCGGAATCATAAACATTTTCCTTCTCACATGATTCTTCACAAATATGAAAAATATTCTTAAAGAAAAACTCAGAGTTTCGATCATTTCTATAAAAAATAAAAGTATTGAAAATATAAATTCATATTTACATACATATATACAAAACATAAAAAGCAATAATTTAATAATACAACAAATAGTTACAACAACTATTTGATAGTTAAACAATATATATATACATATATAAAAATAACTATAAAATATACACACTAATACGTCGAAATTTAATTTTTTCATGGTACGTACATATATAAATTACAACAACAGCAAAAATCAAAATAACAGTACTCACAATTTTTCATGTTGAAAGCACAGAGCTGCAGACAATATACCCAAAAGTATGGCGAAAATCATGCTAGGAATGGCAAAGGCGAAAGCAAATTCATCGATATAATTGCGATCGGGCACATCCTCGCGTGCAATGCCCAACCAACGGTCATTACGTTTGAAATTGTCGTGATGACTTTTGTGGCCATAATTGTGAAAGAGTATTTCCGGTGATATATCAGCGCCTACCGTCTTGAAGGCGCACCAATCCAACTTAAAACCGGCATTCTCGAATACCTTTTGCACAGACGTGCGTTTATAGGTGCAAGTGCTCAGCTTATAAAGTGGACGTACTTCCTCTTGTAATTCCTTAATGCGTGCGGAAAACTGCGCCGAACTGCCAAGATGTACAACGACACTGGAAAGAAGAATAGAAAGAAGATATTGCTTTAACTTTATAATGATTCTGTTATTTTATATTTAATAATTAATTACCCCTCGCGTTGCTGTGGACGCAACGGTAAGCGTCCACCCATATTCACCGCCGATTCCATGAACACAATACTCAAATCATTTTCACTTTCTGGCCACAAATCTTTGCGGAATATATTACGCAAATTCTCCACACGCCCCGGATCCATCAGATGTACCCAATTCAAATTGTCAATTTTCATTTGTATTATATTCAGCGATGGCAGCTTTTCTGCCACAAATATGGACAACTTGACGGTGCGTGTTTCATAATTCTGCTTATTCAACGCCACAATATCCAAGTGCACCGTTTTATCGGCCAGCCGGTCAGTGGGTGTGCCATAAAGAAAACCCGCATGATATTCGTGACTGTATTTGTAGCGCAGCCATGTGGGTAAGTCGGCGTAGCCCTCCAATGAGGCACGATAACGAAATTGTTCGCTGATAACCTGATGCGTCCAATTGAAGAGCAGCGGTTCAATTTTGTAGGAGAACAATTCACCCACGGCGGCCTGTTCCATGCCAGCGGTGGTGTGGCAGCAAGCCAAGAGCAGCACTAGCGCCACTAAGGGCGTATATAAAAATAAATTGTCCTTCAGCATGTTGGAGTTGTATAGCTGTGAGAGTGAAAAATTGATTTTTCCACTTTTTGTATTTCAAAACATTTCGTTCAACTGCTGTTGGATTATTTTTTTATATTTTGCTTTTTTTTGTTAAAACTCTATGCAATTTTCGTTAGAATACACAATCACTTAGCAAAATTTGTTTAATAATATTTTTTGCAATAATTTTTCCACGCAGCACCCGAAATAGCGTAGGTGAAGACGACAAGTTCACAATGAAAATATTGAAAATTCCATTAGTTGTGTATATGGCAAGAACGCTGAATGCTTGTGTATATAATGGTTCACCAAAATCAGTGGGTGGTCAATGTATGTATGTAAAGCACTGCTGAGAGAGAGCGTTGTGTTGTTTACTCTCTGTTTATTAGTGTTTGTTTGGGAAATTTTTCCGCATTGCTTTTCCTCACCTGTTGCATGCCGCTCCGACAACTGGGTATTGAATGTGAGGTTAAGTTGAAAATTTTAAATTGATAAGATTGAAATTTAGTTGCCGTTATTTTTTGAAAAATCAAATGCTACGCATATATTCCGCACAATAATGAAAATGCTACAGCAACAACAACAACAACTTGGAAAAAATATTTGTGAAAATTAGTAACAACAACAACAACTTGGAAAAAATACTGATGAAAATTAGCAACAACAACTTAGAAAAAATATTTGTTAAAATTAGCAACAACAACAACAACTTAAAAAAATATTTGAGGAAATTAGCAACAACAACTTTGAAAAAATATTTGTGGAAATTAGCAACAACAACAACAACTTAGAAAAAAAATATTTGTGGAAATTAGCAACAACAACTTAGAAAAAAAGTTCAATTATTAGTTGTGGTTAAGGTGAAATGAGGCACGACAACAACAACAACTTATTTATTGAACTTATTAATTGTGGTTAAGGGTAACTACAGCATATGACCTCTTTTTCATTATAATAACTTTGAATGCAATTTTATGCGTATGAGAAATAAATAAATATAAGAAATGACTCAATTCTAACGTGACTTTAGGCATATTTAAACAAGTGTGCAAATGTACATTATTTGCTCTTATTCCATTTCGGGAGTGTTCAAAAATAAACAATTTCAATTGAAACCGAAGTCGAAGTCGAAACGCTGCGCGCTTTTAGACTTAAACTTAAGAAACAAGCTGCTGAGCATCACCATTTTCGCGCTTTCGTTTTCCAAAAGTCGCACAAACCGACACATTCGTTCGACTTGAGCAGACGTTAAGTTTCAAACGAGCGCAATTTAAATCAAATTAAATTAATTTGTATCTAGTATTTAGTGTAAGCTCTGCTGATAAAGCTGACATCCATTTAGTCAACGACTAGTTACAGTTAGTTCAGAGAAGAGTGCGCAGTGTTAGGTGTTTAGTATGCAAATTATTTATTAAACTATTATTGGTTATAAGTGAAAAGCAAAAAAAAATGTGTAAAGTAACAAAATTTTAATTTTTTATTATTTTGAACTTCGAAAAAATTTGAATTTCAAAAAAATTTAAATTTTCAAAAAATTCAAAGTCAAACAAATTTAAAATTTACTACTAATAAAATTTGTAGAAATTTATAACGCTAAGTGTTAATACAAATTCATAGCAAAAATTTATTTCATTCAGTAGAATTTTGTCTGCTTTTCACTTGCATCGCAAGTAATAAAATGATAAGTGTATTACTCATAAATTTCGACAATCAGTGGCACTGCATTCATTGCTGGCAGACTAATTGACGATGTTATTTAGTGGTGTCAATTAATGTGCACCTCGCGCGCGGAGTTAATATGTAAATCATCTAAATTGCGTCACTTTTTATTTTGAAACTGAAAGCAAGCAGAAGCATATGTAGAACAATATCTATTAACAACCAAAATTTATTCGTTTGTTTTGTTAAATAATATATTCGCATTTGTGTACCTGAATAATCCGCAAGTGGTCGTAAAATATTGAAAACTCGTTTGACCGCATATTTCAGTACATGTGTCGAGTTGTTGTCGCATACCGCGCACACCAAAACAACAGCTGATGTGCAATAATATTTGTTTTGTTTATTTTTCAAGTTTTTTTGTGTTAAACAAATACAAAGTGTTTATTTTTTATAAATTTCCAACAACAAAAAAATTTAAAATAAAAGTGCAAAATTTTTAAAAAGTATTTCCAAAATAAGTGTTAAAAGTGTTGTATGTGACAATAATACAAAAACATAAACATGGGCAATAAATTATCAAATTGCTCCTTTTGCGAGCATTTTCAACACGGCAGCTGGAGTCCCGCGCAACGCGCCAAAGAACCAGCGTCGTCAGTGCGTATGATGAACGTGAATGTCAATGCCGGTGTCATCTCTAATTTGGCAATCGATAAAACGGGTGAGTGTGTTTTAATTTTGTAATAATATATATATTTTTTTTATTTATGTGTAAAATATTTTATTTTTAAATTTTTTTTAAATTTAATAATTATATAAATAGTTAAATCTAGCTCAAAAACAAGTAAGGAAATGCTTAGTTCGTGTGTAACCGAACATTTTATACTCGCGCAATTTATTTATGTAATTTTTTAAAGATAACACACTATTTGACCCATATATTCGGCATAAAGTCCAATAGAATAACGAAAATCATCTTATACAGTATATGAGGGCTGAAGTAATTCCTGAACCGATTTCACTCATTTTCCCCACCAAGCTACACTATATCCAAGACTATAGGCTCACTTAATTTTGCTAAAATCTCACATATTAACCGATATACGCGGAATAAAACCCACGGTATTTTTGAAAAAACTATAATTAGGTATATGGGAGCTACGGGAAGTTATGACCCGATTTTAACCATTTTTGCCACAGAGACACACTATTAGAAGGAAAAGATTACCTTTGAATTGCATTAAAATATCTGAGGTGTTTATCGATATTTTCGTTGAAAAATTAGGCACTTAGGCACTGAGTTCTTCCTGTTCGATATCCGCGGCATTGAAAAGTTATTGTTCGATCTCGACAATTTTTCCACAAGTGATGCCACAGTTCAAATACAGCATTTGTGTAAAGTTGTAACCCGCTAACTTCATTGGTAAAGTGAAGAAATCAGATGGAATTCAGAATTGAGCTATATGGGATGTAGGTGTGATTGTGAACTGATTTCACCCATAACCTTTGTAGCGGAGGTGGGCATGGTTATTATCCGATTTCAACTATTTTTATGGTGTGTGCTGTAGTACGTAGGGAAAACGACTGCAGAAAGTTTGGTTTATAAGCTTTACAGACACATTCTATAGCACCGACGGTTTAAGAATAATATAAACAAATGTCTATGATTCAAAATTGAAATATTTACATTGATTTGGGATTATACTTATGCATATATACAATTCCTGTATAATTTTTCTGCTACTGCCGACTTTTTTCAAGTAAGACCCTGTCACATTAGCTATCGTCGTATACCTCCAAAGTATAATGCAATTTTAACTTACTTTGTTATCAAATAATATACATATACTTGTTTAATATAGAAATTATGGTTTGCCTTGCTCAGATTAATTGAGAACAGCTCTAGCAACTAGCAGCTCTCTACCTCATTTTTCAAACCTCAGCTGTTGTAAGCAATTATAAAATTGCATATGTAAATTGTGCACCATAAACAATCGCCATATTAATCAGATCAACTCCCCCACAAAAATATTACATGATTTCATCTAAAAATCACAACTTTGAATGATATAATAATGAGTGACTGATGTCGGCGGTTGCAAATGAGTCTAAAGACAGGCTGACATATGTATGTATGTATTTTAGAGCTCAGGGTTTATTTAGAAGTTTATGGTTACAGCCTCTTTCTTAGAAATAAATCGATTTTGGCGAAAACCATAACCTCTTTGTATTTGAAATGTTGTAATTGCCTGACGCGTTTGATCGCAACCTTTCACGGTTATTTGCGCTCCAGTTTTATTATTATTGTGATAAATGCAATTACTATTTCACTGTTTCAGGCAATAAATTTAAATTCAACACATACGCCTCTTAACGCTGTTGTGTATCAAGCCAGGCTTGTATGTAGATATGTATGTATGTACATATGTATACATCTATCTTTCTGTTTAGATTTCCATAATTTAACTATTGACTCAGCTTAAAAGTTTCGGCACGTCAAATTTGTCATTGCTGTCAATGAAGTTTAAATTTATGCGGATACAAGAGGATTTACTCATATAGGAGTACACGCGTTAATATATATGTACATACATATGCACATATGTGTATTACATACTTATGATTTGATGATTTACGGAATATCCCGCGGCGAATCGTGTGCAACGACCAAAAATATTTCATATGTTACTAATTGTTTACTCATCAGAAATTCACCGAAGAAGGCAAATAAAAGTAAAAATATTTAATTATAAAATAATTCCAACAGCTGTTGCTGGAATGCCGGCGGCCTTAATGTATGAGATGTTAGAAAATGCCAAACTGCCATTAAAATAGCCAAGTGCTAGCTCAGTTTTATTCTCAAATCAAATTATCAAAAAAATTAATTATAAAAAAAATTATAACATTTGTGCTAAACTTGTAGAAATTGCTTTAAATAAGTGATAAAAATAATCAAAATTATAATATTTATACTAAACGAAAATTGCCTCTAATAGTTTAAAATTAGCCACTTGTCTTAATATTATTGCAATATAATCGTATTCAAAATTTTGTGCGCACGAAAATGCAAATTTATTAATTATTATATTTTGTTTACATTAAAGAATTTATCACGCTCGCCATTGGGTGCATACTTTGAGAGTAAATTTGTCTGCTGATTTGTTGCATTTGACTTTAAATAAACAATTCGCACGTTTCCTAAAAGTCATACAACTATTTCTGTTTAAATGTAGTAAATGCATACAAATGTACAAATGTGTTCAAAAAATAACGGGAATTTTAAAATTTTCAATTTTACAAAAGTCCATTTGTCAATATTTTTGTAATTAAAAAAAAATAACGGTAACGATGCCCCAGCCTCCATATTCTCGCCAGAAATGGCCTCGTTTGTCTTATTCCTTTTTCCGAAACTAAAAGACAACCTTAAAGCGCCGTCGTTTTACAAGCATACGAAAAAACGATGAAAGAGCCAAAGGCTATCCTAACAAGAAAAAACGTTAACTTCGGCTGTACCGAAGCTAATATACCCTTCACAGGTGCATTTCTTTTTGTAACTATGTGTTTAAGCAAATCTAAAGACGTAAGTAAAAAAAGGAAAACATTTTACTAATCCATGTCAAATTTCGTGAAGCTATCACGTCAAATGCGAAAAATTTTCCATACAAGCCCTAGATTCCGATCGTTCAGTTTGTATGGCAGCTATATGCTATAGTGAACCGATCTGAATAATTTTTTCGGAGATTAAATTATTTCTATGAACAATAACTCACACCAAATTTCGTGAAGATATGTAGTAAAATGCGGAAGTTTTCCATACAAGCCCTAGATGCCGATCGTTCAGTTTGTATGGCAGCTATATGATATAGTGGTCCGATATCGGCAGCTCCGACAAATGAGCAGCTTCTTGAAGAGAAAATAACATCTGCAAAATTTCAAAACGATATCTTAAAAACTGAAGGACTAGTTCGTATATTTACAGAGAGACGGACGGACAGACAGACAGACATGGATAAATCGACTCAGTTCAACATACTGATCATTTCTATATATACTTTATAGGGCCTCCGACGCTTCCTCCTGGGTGTTACAAACTTCGTGACAAACTTAATATACCCTGTTCAAGGTATAAAAATCGAGTTTAAGAAGTGTTTCGACGATCGGAGTGCATGATATCGAATGGCGACTATTTTGAAGGCGATAACATTAATGAAGACGAATGTATAAATATTTTTTTCGAAAAACTAAAATACCCGTTATTTTTTTAACACATTGTCAAATTATTTAATTCAGTGCAGATTAATATACATTCTAATTGCTGTGGAAATCTGAAGATTGCTAAAAGTTTTAGCCTAAAACTGATCTTTATTGATTGATTTCTGAACTGATTTCGTAACGTCAAACACTAGTTGCGATCAAAATATATTTCTCACATGTCTCTGGTAATGTTCCTTAACTTATAGATTCCTTATAATATCCAACGTTTAAGTGCTAAATTGTTTCATCACTCTTCTGCGTCGAAACTGTGATGGACGAACCATACATATAAAAAAATACTACAGTCTGTTAGCCACGTCGTTCAGTTCTTAGACGGCTTTAAGGATCTTTGCCGGTAGCCCAGCTGGTTGAAAACACCTGTCTATTTATTAGCAAAATAAAATCGATTTATATAAACAGAAGGTCTTCATAAGCCTCAATCCATATTATGGAAATTGAATTGATATACACATTGTATACCGCTAAAAAGGTCTTACCAGACATGAATAAGGACAAGTACCAACAAAAAATCGGCATTTGATAAATTGGTGGACCAATTGGAATCAGCTCTTTACAATTTGCAATTATTAATATTTGGGTTAGTACTTTTAAAGGCTATTACTTTAAGATTAAGTCGAAAAGATAGGTCGGAAAGTATGACAATACCTGCTTCTACGGAGGTAATCTTCAGTGAAAACCACAAAACTGATCGACCGCAAAGTTTCAACCCCCTTTTTCATTGTATAGGAACTAATTTAAAATACATAAACTGGGAATTTCCAGCAACCACGAAATAAATTTATTTATAGGTCAATTTCCCACTGGCGAAAGACATCCCACAATTATTACGTAAGGTTCTATTGATAAATCAGAAAAAAATGAGGATACAAATACAATTAATCACACTTAGTGCTGAGTCTTCAACACCAATGTCGCCCACTTTCATTGAAACGGTAAACATGACATTGTTGTACAAAGTACACAGCCATAACCGCAAAACAATTACGCATGTGGTGAACATAGTACGATTACGAGTACGAACGAACGAATGTATGAATGAATTCACTTTCGGAAATCACTTTTACTCTCATTCAATGTATTTAACCCAAATCCAAGAAATGAAGATCAAGAAATCACTATGCGCCGTTGTTACACTTTTCGAGCATAATTCCCGTTAATAAGAGTAAATGGTGATGTCATAATGGAGTACGGACTTTTGAGAGACAAAGTCAAGTATTGCTAATTCTTGACTACCTGACATAACTGAAGGTATGTATGTATGTGTGTGTGAAACATCTTTGTTCTACCAACAAGTCTCTCCCTTCTATAAACCAAGTGAACATATAAAATTTTTGTAGTCATCTAATAACAATAGTTGTATATCTGTATGTGTATAGCATAATTGTAGAATTGATGTGGGAGCGTCTGCTTCACTGTCGCTGATCGCCAAAGCGTTGATGACGCTCTTGCTGCTGCTGCTAGTGCTGATGATCGATGAGTACGAGCGGTGGCGTTAGCGCCATGCCGCTGTGTTTCGCACACAAATTTTTGTTTAGTTTATCAATGCTTGCCAACGGGCTAACAACAAGTCGACTTTGAAGCTCGAGACGTACGTCAAATATTTGTACGAGTATCTCAGTTAAATAGACAAGCGCAATTTCAACGTTCCGGTCGAATTTTATAGCGAGCAATAAATAACGCGTTTAGCTAAAAATTCTAACTGTGTTGGTGCCGAAAAAGTGTCAAACGTATATTTTATTAAAAAATATAAACAGATTGTGTAATATATTTTGAAGAAAAAATTGTGAAATATCTAAAAGAACAAAATCGTGAAAAATGAGCAGTTGGTATGCAAATATAGTGCCGAGTTGGGTGAATCGCTGGATAAGTCCACCGCGTCCTGTAAATCCCTATCGCGCCATACGTCCGGCAAATGAAAGTAATTAAAAGAAATTCAATTTTTATTTTAAGCAAAATTTTTATAAAAAAAGATGCTTGAGAGTACTTTAATTTGATTTCCATGCCTGCGTGCAATTTCTTTGATTGTCCAACAATATTGTTTTAATGCTAGTACTAAATTGCCTGATGACTTCATAGCAACATTTGGATGCTTTCATTGATTTACCAGATTTACTTGTTTTTTTTTTTCTTTCATATTTTTTTTTTACTCATTCTTTTGCGTGTTTTCGGTGTTTGTTAAATTGTTTTTTTTTTTGCATTTGTTCTCTATTTTTTGGCGCACAGCAAATGCTTCCGCGCTATCTATACAGCTTTAAAGTGCTTAAGTGGTATGCGTGTGTGGTTTCTTATTCATATTTTTTTGTTTCGAAATAAACTCTCTTTGCCACTTATAAGTGGCTAATTAATTGTGTCGTAATGTTTGACTTAAAGCACAATAAATAAGGTTTATGTGTGTCTATAATTTATACAGAGATCTATATGACAACAATATGCCAAAATTTCATGATTTTCGATTTGAAAAATATTCTGAAATTTATTTTGTTTAAGTTGGAGATAATATGAGTGCTGCTCCGCTCTTTTCTCTGCCAGCAATTAAAATCTAATCAAGTCGCTCACATATTATTTATTCATATTAAGCAGCAATGCCATTAAGCTATAGGTATTATTCATTGTCTGTAAGACAGCAAAAAAATTTAAACAATTTTGGAAATTACCATTTGCAATAAACCAATTAACCGTTACCTTGACAAAAACCGGCAGTCCAATTTCGAAAAAGTTCCCTGCTCGCACTTTTACCGGCACCTGCAGCATTTCCATATAGATAATCAAGTATTTGCGTATTTTTGGTGTACACTGTATCCAATCGGCATTGTAGATGGCATTATTTAAAGCGCCAGAACTCAAGATAATTTCATTACCACAATAGCAGGGTACGAAAATTTGTAGAATCATTACAATCACTGCCAAAATTAATGTGCAAAATTGTGAAGGATTCTCGGAAATGCTGACCTGTAGTTGAGAAATTCTCATAAATAATATATTTGTATAAAAAAAAAAAATTTTTAGGTAGTTAGCTATGTTGTGTAAGGATATACAAAGGTTAACAGAAGTTTCCGAGCAAAATTCTAAAACCGTTTTAGCGTTATTTCTATAGATTTAATTTAATAGACAATAATACTGCTGAACTTCACTAACTCGAATCACTATAATTCCCGAAAACAACTTCGGGTTAGGGAGCCTTCGAGTTATGGATGGTAATTTGAATGAAATTTGACTTCTATTGCCGATACAAGAGTTCTAGTTATAGAGAATTTCGAGTTATGGAAGTTCAACTGTAATGTTAAAATCAGTACGACAGATATATGTCAAATTTTAGTTACTTTTCGAGAAAAAATCGAGTTTATAGACTAAATAACTAATAGAAAGCATGACGGGCAGTACTTAAAACTCTCATATTTTCAACAAAGCTATTGCTCGGGATTGAGAAATTTTTCGAAAGTAACTTTATTTGTTCAGTAAATATTCCCGGCAATAATTTTTGCAATTCTAGACAACGACAGGCAAACTAGATACTATATTTGACATGTCGGATGAAACTTTCACTAAAGTTGCCTACTTTTCAGCGCAGTGATAGGAAATAAATCTATCAGATCCTATTTCAATAAATATTAATATTAAAGATTAAGATTTGTATTTCAAGAAAGTAAAGAGTATCTCTCAAACTGCCTTTAAACTAGTAGAATTCTTCATTTATACTACTAAATGTTATAATTATTATAATACTAAAAGTATGTTGAAAGTTCGCAGAAATATAGAGGAAAGAAGGTCAATACCCCAAAGTCTTGAATATTTAAATATGAATTTGCTTCCATTTTTTTAATTCGATATAAAAATTTACCTGTTGCAATCGGTAGGCACTGAAACAGAGTACAAATGAGGAGCACATTATTTGTATAAGAAAAGGAAAAGAAACGAAAGTCTCGCAGTTGGCCGTGAGTCTTGAGAACGAAAGAAATTAGTCAAAAAACATAAAACATTTTTTGTAATTTATATACAGTTGAAATTCCCTAACTCGAATCACAAAAAATTTCGAGTTAGAGACACTTCCGAGTTATAGAATTTGTATGAAATTTGACTTCTATTGCCAATTCAAGCGTGCGAGTTAAGGAGAACTTCCAGTTGTAGAAGTCCGAGTTATGGAAGTTCAACTGCATATATGTATGTATTCACATGCTTACTGCTTCGTGGTACCATGCAATTTTGCAATCCCGACAAATTCATCTAAGAAACGCACTTCACTGAAACCGCTTAAGCGTCCCAACTGCGCCTGCCATTGTCCCATCTCCCGCAAGCGACGTCCAATCATTTGATAACACAACGACAAATGCAAAAGCATATAGCACTGAATCATATCGAGGCCACAATTGGAGAAACATGTTACCGGCATCGCCACCAACTCATAAAAGTATGCATACCAATAGCCGTGCTCGTTACGCCACTCGAATGGCGGCGCATAAGGAAACGGCAATTCGTATTCCGCCGAGAAGAGCACACCCACAAAAGCGCTCGTCACTAGCGTAATGCTCATTGCGAAATACATGAATGCAATGAAACGATAATATCTGTGTACGGTGGACCAAAGTGTGCGTTCCGCCGCCGAACGCAGTTGGTACACCTCGTCATTGGCCAATGTGTGAAAGAAGTGCACCAGTATTTTCGAATTCAACCAAACATTGGCGACCTTGGCCAACAAAGCCAATTCCGTTAACGACATGTACATGATGTAGGAGAACTTTTCCAAATCGGAAGCCTGCACCACGTCCACCCACATCATCACCGTGTACGGAAAGGTGAATGTGAAGTGTAAAATGTAGGAATATGTGGCGTATAACGTTTGCCATGGCGTGCCATTGTAGCGCCAGAGGCCCATGTATTGTAGGACTTGTATGACGCGTCGTGCGCCGTTTATGTTGTCAAACTCCATTTTGTTTGCCGCCATGGTTGGTGGTTGAGTGACTGCTATTATTGCTTGTTGTTTTTGGCTTTGTTCTATATACACTAGTTAATTTATAGCTTTGGGGCAGTGCTTCCGGTATTGCGAGTCTAAGTGTTTGACAACCGTCTCTGCTGATTGGTTCACTCGCGGTGTGTGTGTGGAAACAGCCTTCGCGTGTCCTTTATATATTTGATTTGTGTGGTGGGCCTATTGCACAAAGTGGGCTTTAAAAAAGAAGTGCGGGTTTCTTAGATAGAAATTAATATTTCACTTAAATTAGTGAAACTTTTGGGCTTTATGAAATTGTGCAAAGCATTTTTTTACACTTTTTGGTTTTCTTCTTGTTATGCGTACTTATAATTATAGTAACTTCTTCAGTCTAGTAATAATACAACTTTTGGTAAAAAGTTTTTATTTAATTAGCTGATAAAGCTTAATGAAACGCCCTTTTAATCAAATATGTAATTTCTAATTGTTAGTTGTCTTACACAATGCGCAAGCAAGTAATCGATTAGACAGTGTTTTGAACCCGTTAATGTCTGCATTTCGTACGCGTAAATGTGTGTTTTCTTTTCAAAATTAGGCAAGGTCAGCAATTAGAAATTTTCATACAGGTGCATATTTTTCGTATTTCATGAGACATTATTGAGAAAACGTTGATAATATTTTTTCAAACATTTTTAATGGATAGAATCCTTCCCTGGACTCAGTATCGAATTCTTATGAGAAAAAATTGTTGAAAAAATATGTATGAAAGAGTTAGCGATATTAATTGAAATGACATTAAATATTAAAATATTAAATATTAAAAAGATAATATCAAGTTTTTATCTTGATGGTGTTTGAAACATCTCGTTTGTGTCTGGTGCTTAGAAAACTCGTCAAATGAGGTCGGTTCTACAACTTTTATGCTTGGAGAGTTCAGTACACAAAATTTGTGTTTCCCAATCAGACTTTAAGGGGTTATATATGTTGAGGTGCGGGATATTTTGATTTTCTGCAGGTGTTTTTTTGAGTACCAAACTTGATTCTGACACTTTCGGAAATGCCAAACATGTTTTTCTACAATATTTCTTTATTTATTGTATATGCATATTTAAGGACCAACAATAAGTATTAAAATCTTAAATCTGTTCAAAACTAAACAAGATTAGCAAGTTTTATAGTTCTAAAAGCTGTTCTATTGAATTATGCTCAGTCCTGCTAAACAGTTTTTCATAATTTCTCAACTCTTCAAACCTTTACTTAAGGGGTTAGGGGTAGTGAGAGAAAAATTAGAATTTTCAGTAATTTTTTTTCTATTAAATCATATTATTTTACAAAAGTAATAATATGGCATTATTACACAATGTTTTGACTCAAAATCACCAAAATTTGAAAAAATAAAAATTATTAAATTATTATAAAATTAATTATATTATATTCTATAATATTATAAGAAAAACTCGTTTTATAAATAGATAATACAATTTAAAAAAAGAGAGATAATCAATTTAAAAAAATGGCGGCCTCAGGAAAAATTTTTCTAGATTTTCGGGAAAAAATTAACTGTCTTGGTCTTAAAAAATCGAATTTAAAAAAAAAAAAAAATCCTTCGATCAGGCCTTACATAATAAAGTATTCTAAAAGCTGTATAAATTTCACTAAAAATCTGCTGTGCGGTTTTCGAGTTACAGTTGTCACCAGTTCGAAAAACATTGTTGTGAAAAAAAACGCATTTAAAGTTTTATCCGAGCGGTTTTGAGCGCCCGAGCACTCTTTGGCGAATAACTCAAAAAGTAATTATCGGATCAACTAAAAATTTTCAGAGAATATTTTTAAGATATTACACTAAACCAAAATGCAAAAAATTTATTTTTGGAATTTTGTGAATTGATGAAAATCAACCTGACTACCCCTAACCCCTTAAGATTTCGTGCGCACAGTTAGATGGTTAAATTAATTCATTCCACATTCTACTTGTAATTGTTTTAATAAAATAGAAAAAAAAATATTCAGATTATAGTTAAACAAGATATTCAATGACTTTTGGTAGCAAAATAAGTGTTTCCTAAATAAATAAAAAATCTCGCCAAATATATTTCTAATTCAACTGACTTCTACTGGGACGATTTGATTTAAACGAAATTGAGTATTTTCCTGAATAATTGCATTTGTGTCCCACATTGCGTATGAGTGACTTTCCTTACCTACAGTTTACAAGAAAAAAATCTAATTATTTAAGTTTCTACAACAACATTTTCAACAAATACAGCAACTAAAAGTTGTTTTTCTTAACTGATATAAATAACTGTCGTTTTCGTTGCGCGACATTATTTTACGCATAAAATGCTAAATTTATTGATTGAATCAATACAGCAATGAACTTTAATTGAAATTATATACATATTTTCAATGTCTTTTAGTGGACATAAATTAGATAATTTTTGCTTTCTTATTTACACTTTTACCTAGAAGAAGTTATATTAATATAATACAGGGTATACTTTTCTCATTAGTTCATATGCAAGTGGTTATTGGTAGAGGTAGAGTTTTGAGTGCAGTACAATTTTATCAAAAAATAATAAAATTATTTTTAAATTTTTACCTTCTAAATTTTTTTTATTTCAAATTATCTATTAATACATAGCTTCAAAAATCTAGAAAACTGCTCTAAAATATTATTTTTGCCGGAACTTTGCACCGTGTTCATAAAACTAGTTTTCAAATCTTTATTAAACAAACAGTTACTGTACACATGTATATAAACTAATAACAATTACAAACAGATCGGCATATGTACCTACATGTATGTACATATGTATTTAAGATTATGCATCAAAAATTTGCATGCGTTTCTGGCTCGAGGCGCCTACGTTTGCCACACTTTAAGTAAATTATTTATGAGATCATCAATTTGGCACAAAATAAACTAGAGATTTTATACTTACATACATATGTACATTACACAAAAGTAAAATACTATTCCATAGTCATTATATTTATTTTTAAAATTTGCCATATTTTTATTCACACCCTACACAGCTGTTTTGTGTATTTTTCTATACGGATATGTATGTATGTATTAATGTCTGTTCGTTTATTCCAAAATTTACTTGGAGATTATTGTATGTATAATATACATATATAAAATATTAGAGACTACTCTCCTTTTAAAAAAATGAACGAGTACTTGTTTTACAAATTGGTATTTTAACAACATCATTAACTCTTTCAGAAATATCTGTAAATTATTAGAAATTTTTGAAACTTGTTTGAATTGAAATTAATTCTCATTAGAAAACACAAATTTTGCAAATCACGGTTTCGAAAAAAAAAACTTGTCTTTTAAATTTAAATGATGTGCCAGTTTACAGGTTTTATAAGCAATATGTTAATAGCTGCGTGATTTGATGATGAGTAGCCGGTATTAATTTGTATAACATGTAAATTAACTGCTATAAAGGTCAAAATGAAACTTGCTTGCTAAGCATTCTAGAGTTTGAAGCCTAATCTTCACCAGGGTGAGAGTGGAATTTCCGAAACTAATACCGTTATCACGCACAAAACTTAGCGGAAATAACGATTTCATGATCTTGTCCAATTAATTGAAATGTATAAAATCAGTATTAAAGCCTTCAATCCTCTTTAAAAAATTTTCGAAATCGGTCTCTATACCGATGTACCCTATATTGATATACGAATGTCCGTTCATTGTTTTCAAAAATGGGTGTTAACGGTACTGATCTTCATATAGCTCTCATATACCCAATTACTTAATTTTCAAACCATTTATTGATGATTACGTATATACCATAAGTAACGGTACTTACCTCTTTTATCATTAATCTGCTGAATGTACTAATTTCGATTGATCCGGTTGAGAATTTTATTAATGAAACTAAAAAGGACATGTAAAATAAAGCATGACTTGATTTGATAACGAAAAGGAGTTAAATCCATTATTATATTTCCAATTTTGTAGATATACAATATATAAATAATTCAGATACTAAACTTACACTACTTATAAATTGTGAGAGTATCTAATAATCGGCTGGAGCCCTTCCTTACTTGTTTTCAGCAACTTACAACTCACTCACAAATACACTTAAATGTCTTTAACTCCAAAATTTATCCTCTTCTTCTTGACTGGCGTAGACACCGCTTACGCGGTTATAGCCGAGTCCAAAACAGCGCGCCACGTATCCCTCCTTCTGGCAGTTTGGCACCAATTGGTTATACCAAGCGAAGCCAGGTCCCTCTCCACCTGGTCCTTTCATCGGAGTGGAGGTCTCCCTCTTCCTAGGCTTTCACCAGCGGGTACTGCATCGAATACTTTCAGAGCTGGAGCACTTTCATCCATTCGAACAACATGACCTAGCCAGCGTAGCCGCTGTTTTTTTATACGCTGGACTATGTCTATGTTGTCGAATAACACATACAGCTCATCGTTCCATCGTCTGCGGTATTCGCCGTTGCCAATGTTTAAGGGACCATAAATCTTCCGCAAAACCTTTCTCTCGAAAACTCCTAGTGCCGTCTCATCGGATGTTGACATCGTCCACGCTTCTGCACCGTAAAGTAGGACGGGAATTGTTATTGCTGTTATTGCTGTTAATCCTGGTTCCCAGGTAGACGAAATTATCTACAACTTCAAAGTTATGACTGTCAACAGTGACGTGGGAGCCAAGACGCGAATGCGCTGACTGTTTGTTTGATGACAGGAGATATTTCGTCTTGTCCTCGTTCACCACCATACCCATTCGCTTCGCTTCCTTATCCAGTCTGGAAAAAGCAGAACTAACGGCGCGGGTGTTGTTTCCAATGATATCGATATCATCGGCGTACGCCAGTAGCTGTACACTCTTGTAGAAGATTGTACCTTCTCTATTTAGCTCTGCAGCTCTTATAATTTTCTCCAGCATCAAGTTAAAGAAGTCGCACGATAGTGAGTCATCTTGTCTGAAACCTCGTCTGGTATCGAACGGCTCGGAGAGGTCCTTCCCGATCCTGACGGAACTTTTGGTGTTGCTCAACGTAAGTTTACACAGCCGTATTAGTTTTGCTGGGATACCAAATTCAGACATCGCGGCATAAAGGCAACTCCTTTTCGTGCTGTCGAAAGCCGACAAAGAGATGGTGTGTGTCGATCCTATTTTCACGGGTCTTCTCCAAAATTTGGCGCATGGTGAATATCTGGTCTGTTGATTTTCCAGGTCTAAAGCCACACTGATAAGGTCCAATCAGTTTGTTGACGGTGGGCTTTAGTCTTTCACACAATACGCTCGACAGAACCTTATACGCGATGTTGAGGAGGCTTATCCCACGGTAATTGGCGCAAATTGTGGGGTCTCCCTTTTTGTGTATTGGGCAGAGTACACTGAGATTCCAATCGTCAAGCATGCTTTCTTCCGACCATATTCTGCAAAGAAGCTGATGCAAGCGCCTTATCAGCTCTTCGCCGCCGTATTTGAATAGTTCGGCCGGTAATCCATCGGCCCCCGCCGCCTTATTGTTCTTCAAGCGGGTAATTGCTATTCGAATTTCTTCACGGTCGGGCAATGGAACATCTGCTCCATCGTCGTCGATTGGGGAATCGGGTTCGCCATCTCCTGTTGTTGTACTTTCACTGCCATTCAGCAGGCTGGAGAAGTGTTCCCTCCACAAACTCAGTATACTCTGGTCATCAATAACTGGATCACCTCTGGGGATCCTACAGGAGTGTGCTCCGGTCTTGAAACCTTCAGTTAGTCGCCGGATCTTTTCGTAAAATTTTCGAGCATTACCCCTGTCGGCCAGCTTTTCAAGCTTTTCATACTCACGCATTTCGGCCTCTTTCTTTTTTTGTCTGCAAATGCGTCTCGCTTCCCTCTTCAGCTCTCGGTATCTTTCCCATCCCGCTCGTGTTGCGGTCGATCGCAACATTGCGAGGTAGGCAGTCTGTTTTCTCTCCACTGCGAGACGACAATCCTCATCATACCAGCTGTTTTTTTTGGCTTTTCCGAAAACCAATGGTTTCGGTTTCAGTTGTACGTAAGGAGTTTGATATGCCGTCCCACAGCTCCCTTATACCGAGATGCTGATGAGTGCTCTCAGAGAGCAGGAGTGCAAGTCGAGTTTATCCACTTTATGAAATTTAAGAATAATATTTACTATCTAATTAGCATATTAAATAATTTTCAAGATCAAAGTATTCTCTAAAAATGGATAAAATATAATTTTTGTAAATCTATTTTCAATTTAATCCCATAAACGTATCTAACTCAATCTACATGCTTGCAGACGAAGCCGATGACGTACTCACCGTACACAACGCTGATCTCTGCCTGACCGAGAACAATGACGAACACAAAACAGATCACTTCTTCGCCGCGAAAGAGGCGTTAATTGTGCGACGCGGTGATCCATTTCGTTTGCGTATACATTTCAATCGCTCATATAATCCCACACGTGATGCCATCAGTTTTATATTAACCGTTGCCGATGAAAGCAAACCCACTCCGGGACATGGCACATTGGTGGGTCTGGTGCCGCGTGATGGCATAGACTACCTAGGCGATCCACTGGAGTGGGCTGCTGGCATTGAGTCGCATGAGGACAAAGTGCTAACGGTGCTTATAAAACCAGCTGTCGCTTGTCCGGTGACCGAATGGAAATTAGATATTGATACGAAATTACTAAATGATGGCTCAAAGACCTTCACCATACCCGTGCCGATTTACATACTCTTCAATCCATGGTGTCCGGACGATCAAGTCTATTTGCCGGATCATGATCAACGCAAGGAATATGTTATGCATGATACGACGCTCATTTGGCGTGGCTCATACAATCGTATGCGTCCATCTGTGTGGAAGTTGGGACAATTCGAGCGTCATGTGTTGGAATGTGCGATCAAATTGATTGGTACCGTGGGACGCATACCGGCCGCTTATCGTGGTGATCCAGTGCGTGTGGCGCGTGCGCTATCGGCCGCTGTCAATTCGGTGGATGATGATGGTGTTATACTGGGCAATTGGAGCGAAGATTTCTCCGGTGGCACTGCGCCCACTAAATGGGTGGGTTCCACCGAAATCTTGCAAGAATTCTATAAAACACAGAAACCAGTGAAATATGGACAATGTTGGAATTTCTCCGGTGTACTAACAACGATTGCGCGCACGCTCGGCATACCATCACGCATAGTCACGTGCTATTCGGCGGCGCATGATACGCAAGGTTCGTTAACAGTGGACATATTCATCGATCAGAACAATAAGAAATTGGATGCGGAAACCACGGACTCCATATGGAATTATCACGTTTGGAATGAGGTGTGGATGCAACGTCCCGACTTGGGTATCGGACCATATGGCGCTTATGGCGGTTGGCAGGCAGTGGATGCCACACCACAAGAGCCCTCCGACAGTATGTACCGTGTGGGACCGGCATCTGTGATCGCGGTTAAAAACGGCGAAATCTTGCGCCCATTCGACTGTGGCTTCGTTTATTCGGAAGTGAACGCCGACAAGGTATATTGGCGTTATAATGGACCATATCAACCCATTAAGCTGTTGCGTAAGGATACACTGGCGATTGGACATTTGATCAGCACGAAAGCGGTGCTCAAATGGGAACGTGAAGACATCACAGCCACATACAAGTATGAAGAGAAGACTGATGAGGAACGCAACATAATGCTGAAGGCATTGAAGCAATCCGGTCATGCTTTCAGCCGTTATTACTTAAACGACAATTTCAACGATGTCGAATTCGATATGTCGCTGAAGGATGATATAAAGATCGGTGAGAGTTTTACAGTTATTGTAAAGATTACAAACAAATCCAAAGACGACACGCACGTGGCGAGTGGTCAGCTAAACTGCGATGCTGTGTTGTATACGGGTACCAATGCCGAGGAGGTGAAATCGTTGCCATTCGAACTCGAATTGAAGCCGGAAATGTCGGAATTCGTGCGTATGGAAGTGCAATTCGATGAATACTTTAAAAAATTGACATCACAAGTGAGTATAGAGTGACTTAAATGAAAAGTATAATTTCAATAAAAAAAATGCTATCAATATTTCAAGACAGGTATGTATGTAAATATGTTGTTATTCGTACTAGTTTTGTGTGCTTATATTTCAGAAGTATTTGTAAATACGCATATTTTTAATTTCAGGCTGCTTTTAATATATCCTGTGCTGCTAAAGTGAAAGGTACCGATTATGAATATTACGCGCAAGATGATTTCCGCGTACGCAAACCGGATATCAAATTCACATTCCAAGGCAAAATAGTGTCACAGCAGCCCGTCGATGTGATTGTACGCTTAACGAATCCTCTGCCCATACCGCTTAAGAAGGGTATGTTCTATATTGAGGGACCGGGCATTGAGAAAGCATTGCGGTTTAAGGTATGAGAAAATTCAAATTCAAAATTTCAAATATGAACAATAGTGTGCAACAGAACGGGCTTAGTATAAAAAAGTATATAAAATTAAAAAAAAATATCTTCTTCTACAATTTTAGATCGCCGAAATCCCCGTGGGTGGTACCGCTGCTTCCACTTTCAAATATGTGCCACCATATGCTGGACGCGGTACATTGTTGGCCAAATTCAATTGTAAAGAACTCGACGATGTTGACGGTTATACACATTACGAAATTGAGCCCCGACCGGAGGATATTATCAATAATGGCACACATATTTCACATAACATTATAAGACGCCGTACTGATGTCATAGCTTGAGAAGGAATAATACAATTTGTATGGACAAACAAATCTCAATAAGTAGCATTAATATTCATACATAAATACATATATACGTAATCTGTAGTGTTAGGCCGATTCCTATTAATCGATCGGACTCTAGTAATCTTTATGCACATAATTATGAATATAAGTAAGTGCATTTTAATAAGAAGAAAGCGACATTTTTTATATTAGTATTACCAATAAATTATTTTAAATACATTTTAAATGTGCCTGATTGAGTGGTGTACAGGATTACATAAAAATTGAGGTTTGCTTCTTCAATATAAAAATTAATATTTTTGTTGTTGATTTGTAGCATTGTATTTTTTTTTTATTTTTGATTGATTTATTCAATATTATAAGCTGCATTTATATACTAAACTTACTATAACTATATATTTTTTATTTTTTAAATTTATTTTTTTTTTTTAATTTTTCAATATTTTCTTATATTAAAAAATTTTTCTTTTAACTTTTTTTTAAATTTTTTTAAATAATTTTTTTTTATAATTTTAATTTTTAATATTATAATTAATTTTTTTTTATTATTTTTTCTTAATATTTTTTTTAAATCTTTTTTCTTAAATTATTTTTTAAATTTTATATTTTAATTTGTATATGAAAAAATTTGTTTTTATTTTTTCATTATTTTTTATTTATTTTTTTTTTATTAATTTATTTTTTAAAACCTCTTAACCATCCATACCGAGCGCAAAATTTGGTTTATCGCCTGTTTTGACTGAATAAATACCACGAGTGTTTGGCAAAACTGGGTCACCCATTAGAATGCGTTGACCAGTACAGTTCATTGCATTAGCATCCACAATGGTATTGCAGGCGGTTGCCAAGAAACCTTTCTTGCTATTAATGGACTCTGCGAAAAACTCACAAGAGCGGCCGTGACTGCAGCCAGCTTAACGAAATTAAATAATGAATTTAATGAAAACTAAATTTAACAATTTGTTAATGTTTTTCTAATTTTCTTTACTCACTTAATATTTGCATGGGCTCCTTGCAGCCCGGTTGGAAAGCGCCACCGCCATTTGGATAGAAATCCACCGCGCCAATTGGCTGCTTGAAACCCAAAATACCCGCACAAGTGTGTATGACATCCACAAAGTCGGCATCGGTGACATCCAGATGATTTTCTGGTCCAGTGCTGCCCTCAAAAGCGGGACGCGCCGGATCCAAGCCTAATAAATATAAATAACTACACTACATAAATATACATACGTATAGTTGAAAAATCGACATATTCGACTTGCCCGTAATACGTCCCACGCGATACTTGGTGTACGAGCCCGCATAGCCCATAATATGCGCACCCAAACTATGTCCTATCAAATGTATGTCCTTCGGTTCGGCACCTTTATCCTCCACCAACAGATCAATTAATTTAGCCACCGCTCTACCCACTTGCACGGTATAACGCGCAGGCTCAAGATAATAAATATTATCCGCCTGATCGCTCCAATTGATAGCGAACACATTCACATTGCCGCGATCGGTGTACGCATTGCGTATGGCTTGTATGGAGTTACTGCGTGAGCTCGATTTCCACCCATGCACCAGTATCTTTGTATTCATGTCGGCTTTGAATCTATCGGCTAGCTCCTCCCATGTCTCGCGTTTGCGACGACGTAGACCTCCACGTAGCGAAAATGCAGTTGTCAACGGTTTATCCGGGTTTGTGCTGATTTATCATAATGCTAAATATTTACAGAAATCTGTTTACTATAATTACTCGTACTATACCTGCCGTAATACTCAAGTTGTATGAACTCGGAAACTTCACTGCGATCATGTTCGGCTGGTGGTTCAATTAGGTAAGCCACTTCCATTTCGCCCTCACCGTTGGGCATATACATCCATGTTTTATTGTAGTCCTCGTCCTTAAGCTCAACGTGAGCGTATGTGACAACTAACGTACATATATATATATATTTAATAACTACTTAAAATCTGCTCAGACTCAGTATGTTGCCTACCAAAAGCGGTTAAGTATATGAGACTTATTAGAACGCGTGTCATATTTTTTAAACGAAACAAACCGAAAGTACCAAGAGTACCAACTAATGTGAATTTGAACTGACTTGCTTTTATGCGCAAATAAACCTTTATATACATATATTTTTGTGAGCATGGAAATTTTGTTGCATTGGTTTTTAAAGGAACCATTTTAATGACTTTTGATACCAAACATCAATCAAATGTCAACGTAAGTTGCAAATAACGGTTAAAGCAAAAGTTGCATTAGCGAAATGCATTTATCGCCTAACACAGTGGGTGACCAAAACTAAGTACGAGCTTAAGATAACATACATACATACATATGTACATATGCCGCTTACGCAATTAACACATATTTTGTTAAAAAAAAAAAAAAAAATAAAAAAAAAAACCTTGGGATACCCATATTTGTATCCTTGTTCCTAATGGCCTATCCAGTCTGCTGTACATGAAACCATGAGGCAGACTCCAGCAAAGGTAATTTTTCGAAATGATGGTTACTGATTGATTTGAAATTTGTAATTAACAAAATGCGAAAGAAGCCAATAGTGTCCTAGACGACGAAATGAGAAAAATATGTACATACCACCCAAATCATGAGTGAAGTGAGAAAATGAAGGCAAATACGACAAGGCAATAAACTCAGTTGAGTTGGGAAGGACTATACCAACTTATTGAACGAATCAACGATATTGTGTATGTCGACAATCGAAATCGATAACTTGCCAGACAAGCCAGTGATCGAACTCTGGGTAGAGTTTCAACGCAGTCGATTAATTTGGTTTGGGTTAATGTTGAAACAAATGTCCTAGATCGATATAAAATTATTGGAAAACGGAAGCAAAGTTGTATACCTAATAGTAAATTCGTTACAATATTTTTATAAAACAAATATATATATATTTTTAATATTTATTTTACTAACGGCGGTAACAACAAATTACTTTCCGAACATGTCCGCAGTTATTCTAAATATTGCACACTCACATTTTTACTCACAACAGCAACACTGGTTTAAATCAGTGGGCGGCAAACTTACACATTCAAATTTTTATACTCTCGCAACAAAAGTTGCTAAGGGAGTATTATAGTTTTGTTCACATAACGGTTGTTTGTAAGTCATAAAACTAAACGAGTTAGATATAGGGTTATATATATATCAAAATGATCAGAATGACGAGATGAGTTGAAATCCGGATGTCTGTCTGTCTACCAGAAGGAAGCTGCACTCAGATTTTTTTTTACAAAACGAAAAATGGGCGTGACTTCGCCCACTTATGGTCAAATACTTTATCTCAGGAACTACTCGCCAGATCTCAATGAAATTCGGTATATCATATTTTCTTGACACCCTGATAACACGGATAAAAAATGGACGAAATCGGTTCACAACCACGACTACTTTCCTTATAACTCAAATTTGAATTCCATCTGATTCCTTCACTTTATCATGTATACATAAGAAACCAATGAAGATAGCGGAATAAAACTTTACACAAATAATGCATATCATCTCTGGCTTCACTTGTGAAACAAATTTTGAAAACGGATTAAAACTTTTCAAGGGTAAATTTTAACCGATAATATGGGTAAATCTCTCAGATAATTTAATGTAATTCAGAGGAAATTGTTTTCTTCTAATAGTGTGTCTCTGTTCCAAAAATTATAAAAATCCGGTTATAACATCTAAATATAGGTTTCTCAAAAATTCGGTGGGCTTTATTCTGCATATATGTATGTATTGGTTAATATGTGAGATAGCTTAACGAAATTAAGTGAGTGTCGTTATTCTATTAAACTTTATGTCGAATTTATGTGTAAATTTGTGTGTTATCTTAATAAAATTTCTTCAATAAATTGCAAGAGTATAAAATGTTCGTTTGCACCCCAACTAAGCCTTTCCTTACTTGTTTTGTTTGCGATTGTGTGCGTATTGACCGCTACTTAGCTGTCTCAGCAGTTCATTCCAACTAGTAGAGAACATTCGAACTAGTAGCCAACTGTCACAGTTCAAGTGTGTTTCGGACCATGACTGGTTTCTTATCAAACTTTTTGATATAAAAATAGTGCGCAAAAAATACTTTAAAAGCTCTTTTTTAGAAATTTCTACATGTTAATTTATAATTTTACAAGTATTATAAACAAGTTAACAACCAGACAAGTAAATAATTGGATGATTTATTTGGAACTAGTTTGCAAAACAAAGTTTAATAATAAATAACCAAATTGTAGAAATGTAATAAAAGTATGTATTTTGGATAATCAAATACAGTTGAACTTCCTTAACTGGAACTCTTGAATTAAAGATGTGTATAAATCTATATTTTACAGCTTTTGGAAAAATTATATGTCTAATGAAAATTCTATAACTCGAAGTTTGGATTATGGTGATTCAAGTTATGGAAGTTCAACTGGAATTTATTTTGCATTTATACATACATACATACATATGTATGTATATGCATATATCCAAAGCACATATCGCTCGCTGCTCAAAGCTTTGTGAACAAGCCATTAAACCGCACTTTTTTTTAACATCCTGTTTTTTCTGATATGAGCTGGTACAAATTTTATGCTTACCAGTGTAGAACGTTAGATTCACGGACTGGCTGAAGAATGTATGCAATGCGAACGACTTACAGGCGGGCCAATGCTACGGGGGTTTGAACGCATGGTGTATCCGGTTCTTACTGTGATGACTTGTCACGCTAATTTAATTATTAATAATTATGCATGGTTTAGCGTGAAACCACACGTTGAAAAAGTAGTATTTACATTTGTTTAAGAAAATAATTAATATAGTTTATAACATATATATAAGCTATTGTAGCTTAAGCTACGATATTTTATCTTTTGTTATAAACTTATTAGTTCCATTGTTTGGCATCGAATAAATGTAAAAACTGAGTAATTTTGTCCTTTTTAAATTTCAATTTCAAAATCATTATTTTTTTTAATCAAAGTTTAGCACTTGAATACACCAAGATTGAAAATGAGAATAGGCAACATGAATAACGGTCAAATCGATTGTAAATTGAAATTACATACCACTAGGAGTTTTCGAGTGGAAAAATTTTGCGCATGATTTATGGTCCTCAGAACATTGACAACGGCGAATACCGCAGACGATGGAACGATGAGCTGTACGAGTTATACGACGACATTGACATAGTTCAGCGAATAAAAAGACAGCGGCTACGCTAGCTAGGTCATGTTGTCCGAATGGACGAAAACACTCCAGCTCTGAAAGTGTTCGATACAGTACCCGCCGGAGGAAGCCGAGGAAGGGGAAGGCCTCCACTCCGTTGGTGATCAGTTTTGTTGGATTGGTTGTCGTCAAATAATGAGAGATTGCATTGCAAATGAGGTGTCGAGTTCCAAGAGACATGGTCAGATGAAGCACCACAGTTCGGGAACGCCATTAGAGCAATTTGCCATGGTTGTAGCTGGTCCATTACCTACCAGCAGATCGGGAAACAGAAGTGGTTTGATGGCTAGGACGGAGAAATACCCAATTCTAAGCCAAGAGACTGACGAGATGGTGGAGAAAGGAATGTTAAGGAGGACAACAGTGTTCTAGAAGGTGAAATTAAAGGAAGAAATGCTAATCGTTTGTTTCTGGAAGCAGTGATTAAGGGATGTCCAACTTATTCCACTGTGAGAGCGCCTCAAAATAAGCGTTTTTATAACAATTGGCATTATTGCCAGACCAGACAAAATACAAATTTTTGGGCATTTAAATTAAAATTCCCAACATTCAAAAAATCGAGGAGGTTTTGACGTTTGATATTGCGCTCTCACTTCCAATGATTTGAGAGTCGTATATCTCTTTATCTCTGCTGGAAGTATGACTAATCGGGACGATCAGACTTAAGTGGAGGGCAGTGTAACGAAAATGACACCAGAATAAACTAGAATTGACAATCGAAATCAATAACTTGCCAGATGTTTCTAGACATCGATATTCGTAGTTGGCAGGATGTTCGAGTGACGAACTCAGAGTAGAGTTTCAGCGTAAACGAGAGATTTTGGAAATCCGTTACAATATACAAGATTGTAACTAACATAATACAGGTTGCTATTCTAATGAATGTGAAGGTTGGCTGTGTTTACACATCCCAACGCATGAAAGTTTAAAATTTTCAACTCCTATGAGTATTCGGATCCGTGTTCGAAGCTCCATAATTAGCAAAAATTAAAAAACGGAAAGTAATCGGAGTAAGATTATTAAAAAACTTTAAATTTTTACAATATATATTATATTTTTTTTTTTAGTTTTTGTAAAACACTGATCTTGGCAACCCATATGCCGGTAATATGAAATTTCTTTCCGAACGAGTCCAAAGTTATTCAAGATATTGCCAACCCTGCACATTTTTACCTCACAACAGCAACACTGGTTTAAAATATTTTTGATATCGCGTCATTCCTAATTCGTTTGGTGAATCTGATTGCATTTTGTTGTTTTCATCTACTTCGTGCGCCACTTTCAATTTCGTCACTGATTAAATTAAGTTACTAAAGGGATATTAACAAATATATATATATATAAATATGGCTGGAACATCACAAAAATATAGGAATTTCGTAGCTGAACCAATGGGCGACAAATCGGTTACAGAGTTAGCCGGAATTGGAGAAGTATTGGGTGCACGATTAACAGATGCGGGATTTGATAAGGTTTGTTGCTATTGCTCGCAGGATTAAACTGATATTCTAATGTATGATACTTCCAGGCTTATACCGTATTAGGTCAGTATTTGATACTAAAAAAAGATGAGGAATTGTTCAAGGACTGGATGAAAGACGTGTGCAATGCGAGCTCCAAACAGGCGTCCGATTGCTACAACTGTTTGAACGATTGGTGTGAGGAGTTCCTGTAAATATTCAGTGATTGTGGCTTTGTCACGCTAATTTAATTATTTATAATTATGCATGGTTTAGCGTGAAATCGCACATAGAAAAATTAGTATTTAAAAATGTGTATGAAAATAACTAATGTAGTTTATAACAACAAAAGAAATATCATAGCTTAAGTAAGATGTTTGAAAAGGTTTGTAAAACTAAATATTTTCTCAAGTAATGCATTTTAATACCAATTAGTGCAATTTGTTTTTGCATCGAATAAATGTTTGTTCAACTGGTACAATATAAAAATAAAGAACATAAAAATACATGTAACTACTTTTTTTTTAAATTTCGTTGCATATAGACATCATCATAATAATTTTTAATCGAGAATATATCATTTTTTTGTTCACACTGGTTAGAATAACGAACGGAGTTTATAAACTAGTGTTTTGCTATAAAAAATAATAGATCTATCATGGTTGCTTGATTCCTATTATCCGCCATTTTCCCTTTTTCAAATTCTTTCTGTTCAATGAACATATATGTGTCTCTTTCTTGTTTATGTGTAGAGACAAAATATAAAAAAATATTCGGTGTTGCTATCAGGGTAGCCAAATTAACATCGACTTTAAAATGTTTAAACCTGTCAATTTTATAGAATGCATAATAACTTTTTTAATTTTCTTTGGATAAATATTTATTTTATATATTTTACCATGATAAAAAAAACTGCATTTAATATTCATCGTTCTAATTCTCAACAGACAGAACAGAATTGGGTATTATACCACCATTTGTTTTTAATTTTACTCTGGCAACTCCAGTTTAAAAATTTAACAACACGGGCGAGAATAGAAAGTGCTTAGTTTTCTGCTCTCGGTAATTTTCACATAAAATTTTATTTATTAAATAAACGTACAAAATAAAAAAAATTTTGAATAATTCAAATTCAAAACAGAAAGTGATTTATTTACTACAATATAAACGCAAGACTACTAAGATTATTCTATACCAGCTCAAAAAGCTGAAGAAAAGTACGTGGACAGGAGTCAAAAAGAACGAGTATTTTTTTCGGTAAAAGAGAAAAAGACAAAAGGAAGAAGAAAGAACGGAATCGGTAACATTCCTGTTCGGTCCACGAAAATCTGCTGCCAGTGACAAAGTTTTTATAAACCAATATTTTAGTGTAGTCCTGAATTATAAGTGATTGTTGGAATTACATGTGTATTAATTAATTAATGGAGCAGAATATTACAAATTGTTCATATTAAAACAAATATTTTAAAGTGATTAATCGCTGAAGTGTATTAGACTATTACTGACCATTGCTATCATTGTGTAATTATAGTTGCATACTTATTTTATACATTTAGTTTTTGGAAATTCAAATTCCTCTTGTCTGTGGCTGACATTAATATTGCTTGTCTCATTCGTTTAAAGTGATTTGTATTTGTGACAAGAGGATAATCCTCTAATGAATTGAAATTAAGTGGTATGGAAAAGTTCATTGCCTCCCATTGTTGACCTGCTAAGACGGGTAGAAGTATCAATGAATGACCGAGGGGAACAAATTTCGCAAACGATATAAAATTGATTTCTTAGGCCGTTGAAACAATCAACAAAACATTGTATATCATCTCGGGGGAAATAGGTGTAGTGCACACGCGATTGGGCACAGCGTCGAGTTCGGTGTTCGTCGTATTTTCGGTCGGTGCGTAGCTCTGTTTCTTTGTCTATAATTTTTTTCTATGGTTGGCAACACCCTTCAAACAATTCCGTCATTCATAGAATAGGGAGTAAAGACGTACGAAAGAAATGAGTATAGTGGTCACTTCGATGTCCCAACCAATAAGTAGGCGTTGCGAGGTGTTAAAAAGAGAAAACATTGTGTCTATTTGAAATAGTCAATAGGTGTTGGAATATAATAAAGTTGCCAGTATACATAAATTAAAGATTTACAATTTATAAATGCCATTAATTAATACATAAATATACTATTGGTACCAATAATATTACCTTTTTACTATTATTGTTTAAGTCATTGGCTATTTAACAATCTAGTATATGATAAAAATGTAAAGTTATGTGCTGTTATAACACATTTAAATATTAATTTACAAAGTTGTTGCAATCTGGCATCATATTTCCGCTTTTGGCATTTTTTTTTATTGCAGGGCTTCTCGTTTTTCTTCGTAAATTTTTCTTGCTGCAATTTTTCGCTCTTATTCATTTAGTTTTTTTTCGTCTGCTTTCACACTCTTCTATTAGGAGAGAGTATTTTTGCGTAAAGGATTTTCAACGATTAAAAAAATGGAAAGGATTGCGAAATTGTTTTAAATTAACATAATTTTGGGAAAAGAAAAAATACATTTTTATTTTTTGTTTATTCTTAAATTGCTTCAAATAGAAATGTGAAAGGTAAAACAGTAAAAGCAGGTTGAAGTCATTCATTTCATTACAGACACTCATCCAACCCTCAAAGTGTGCAGGGTTGGAAAGTATTATCGTGACGACTGTTCATTTTATATATACAAAACTAAAGATTCACAAAAAATATTTAATATCAAACAACTGCGGATTTTATTTTTCATGTTTACCATCTCAGATTGTCGATATTTAATATATGGATGGTTTAAAGTGAATTATATATATGATATATTTTTATACGTATACATTTATACAACATAAAGTCAACTTTGAGGTGTTGAGTTGGCCGGTGCGTGCGTAGTGCTGATGTTCCATACATAAATCTTGTAGTGTTACATTTTATATTTATATTACGTCTGGGAAGTCTTCCCAAACTTAACCAACAAGGTGAAAGTTAAAAAAATTCAGATTTAAGATCTATGGAAACTGAATCATCCTGTGTGAAAATTTTATCAAATATAAAGTAACTCAAATCGTTAATTTTGGTATCAATGTTTTATTGTTTTTAAGTATATTTTTAATTTTTTTAATAGAAACACTCAGCATCATAAATTGAATCGGGCGAAAAGTCTGCCTAGTCCAAAACAGTGCGATAAAAATATTTGTAAGAAATATTTTATAAAGAACAAATGAAACAAAAAAGCAATATCAATAAATAATAATTCTATAAAGCCATCGGATAACTGCGTATACAATATTACATCAAGTTGGATTTGCAAAAATAACTAAATTTCTAAAAAAAAAGCTATATAACCAAACCGTTAAGTGCTGCTAAAAATTAAGTTATTGCCACGTCTGCAACAATAACTTGTTGCAAAAATACACAAAATTGCAACGGCTAATATTTAATTATAAGTTAAAACCGCAATATATTCGAAAAAACGTTAGTATAAAAACAAATCCCGATGGGCACTAATTCAGGAGCAACAACCGGCATAAATAATAAACCCGTCGGTGCGGGTGGTGCAAGCGGTAGTAGCGTTGTTGGTGGCGTTGGCGGCAGTGGCGGGGTTGGCGGTGTTGGAGGTGTCGGAAACAACAGTTTGAGCGGTGCAGTCGGTGTTGGCGGTATAGCCGGTGGTAATGTTAATAGTGCGCCAGGCACAGGAGGTATTGGTACCGGTAGCAATGGTAGTGAAGATAGTGGAAATGGCGGAGGTGGCGGGTCTACTGGCCAAAACAATCAACAAACTACTCCACAGTACACCATACCAGGTATACTACACTTTATACAGCACGAATGGTCCCGTTTCGAATTGGAACGCTCTCAATGGGATGTGGATAGAGCTGAATTACAGGTGAGAACGCCAGAATATTTTGCCATTTTGACTTCATTAATAAAGTTTATCTAAGAAAAATTGGAAAGGGTAATTTAAAAGTAAACACATATTTAGACAATTTCAAATACAACTTACTTATGTACATCACAGCTTCTATAGTTTTGATTAGTTATTCATTATTTTGAGTATCTAGATTATTTAAGCTTGAATAGTCTCAACAAACATTTCAGCATATAAGTTTGATTTATTGAATTACATTCACATAAACTATAACCCTGCAGTTATTTGCATGTTCTATTGATAAATACAGAGTAGTATACATACATACATTGTTGAATTTTCCATTTCATTAATCTTATGCGCTTAACATCACCTCAGTGAATGCGAACGAATGATTATCGACTAAAATTGTTACAAAAAATAATATCATGCTTTTTAAATTTTAAATATGTCTTTTAGTTTTAATCTTTCGCGAAGGGTTTCCAAATAATTCGATCCTTTACGGTAGATACTTAAAACTAAAGCATCTTGACGTTTCGGGCATATGTACTGTCTGTCATATGTAACATTTATAGTACGAACATACATATTTATGTACATATGTATGTCTGCATTTGTGTGCTGATTGTTTTGTGCATCACTAAGATTTCCATTCATATTTCAACATTGTTTTCAACTGAATCTATATATAATTAGTCATTTGCTTTAGTCATGCTCTGCTTGACTTATGCACTTAACTACGCCTGAGTTTACAACGTTTGATATGCATTTTTGTCTATTAAAACATATTCCTAAGCTATAATTACACATTTTTAACCATAATTCAACTTCTTTCTATTTTGGCATTTATATTTGGATTTGTTTATGTGCATTGATTATATGTAATTACATTGTATAATTCGAAACACTTAATCGGGGTAAACTTAATTTTCGTATCTGGAGTCTTATCCATTATATTGGTAAAAATATTAAATTTTCTATTGGAATTTCCAACAATCACACATAAAATAATATATCGTACATGTTAACAAGTTTAATATTTTGTGAATGGCAGACTTAATATATAATATTTTATCGGCGCTTACATAAAAACGTTTGTGCATAGTATAACCACATTTTTTTGTATTTCATGTCTGAAATTCCACCATTTCATTATATAACAATTTCTTAAAGCGTAATGTGTGCCGCGCACAATATATAAAAAACTTCTTCATTTCCGCAAAATTCACTATAAAAGTGGCTACGTCACGCAACCAACGTCAATGTGTATATATGTTGTTATGCATGTACTATATTGCATCTACAGAAAATACATTTCTTGCCATTTATTTCATACATTTCAACATTTTGTACTTTTAACACTTCATTGATTGCATGTTTAAGAATGCTTTACTTTCAATCAGCACAATTATCTAAAAGGCATGAACGTTAAAGTGTGAAGTTCTATTAAAAAGGTATAGGTCCTTGACTATGTAAAATTTACTAATATATCTAACGGTTGAAATTGAAAATTATTATGACCTTCAAATAATTTTGTTGGTTTAAATATAGGAAAGCTAAACCAAATAATATTTTTTTCTTAATTTCAATGCTATTTTATTCAACAAAATTTTACTTTTAGATTGTAATTATAGCACTTAGTTATAAGTCATATTATTCATATTATTTTTGTAACGACTTGTAACAGAATTGTATATAAAATAGTTAGGTACCAAACTTTCTTTTTTCCCCAATATGTAGTGTAAGTTAAGGTTTGTTTTGTTTTGCAATTTGCATATACTTTTTTGACAAATCTTTTCACCTGACAGCCCAGCAAAATCGAAAACGTACACACATATGTTTATACTATATGCATACGTGTAAATTGAACATATGTACGCATAACGGGTTGTCTTAAATAAATATGCAAATTTGTTTTTGTTATTTAATATTTGGCTTTGGCTTTTCATAGACTACTCACCGGCCGGCTATTGTGGCTGGCGCCCACTATGCACACAAGTGTATCTACATACATAAATATGAACATTAAATCAACACAAAACTTGATCACCGTCAAACCGGACCAAATGTAAATGTAAACGGCCTTTACTTGTTGTCATTTTCCTAACAACATTTTTGCGCACATAAAGCTTACTGCAAAATGTCCATGTGTAGCAAGTAAGAGCGCGTGGCTGTTGGTGCAGCACAGTCGCTGTAATCGCTCTTACTGCTGCATACATGTTCTTGGTCTTCACCTTGCATATTGTATTAGATGGTGTTTGTACACAGTGTCAGATATCCGAAAAATATACTAGTAACTGACTGGTTGCTTTGATTTTTATCTTTTCTAATTATATGCGACTAAATGTTATTCATTCAACATAATTTTCTTCGGGTTCTTTGTAAAATACATTTAAATTTATTACAGTCTCAAAATATCTAGTAAAATTCCTTAAATTAGTTTTTTTTTCGAATTACGTTTAGAGACTAGAAACGCGGATATATATAACACAACACGTAAGAACTACTTTACAACTACACCTTATTTGACGTTGCACCGATTTCGCCATATAAACTTGTCTGTGCCACTTTTATTCTGGTTGTTTATACATACATACATACATACATATGGATGTAGAAATGTATATTTTTAATCGCTGGAAACCGGTGCTTTTTAGCATTTACCACATACTTTGAAACCATCAAGTGTCAGCAGCCATTTGTCACTGCGGCCTTGTTTATTCGCCCAACTGTCTGTTCATACCTTTGTTGCTATATTTGTACTGATGCGTTCGTTGGCTGCAGGCGTTATTTGATTGCGCTGACGAGGGCACATCGAACCATTTCATTATTGCTTTTTTTCTTTTCTCTCTTCTATTTGAAGGTTTATTTGCTTTTCTAGTAGCTTTGGTAGAGTTCTAGTAAATAATTGCTATTTACACAGCAGAAGTTTATGCCTTTTTATTGAATTTGAAATTAGAGATTTATCTTTAAGATTTAATGTATGTATATTATATTCTGACAAAATCATCTTTAATGATGCTAGAGACTAGTGTCATGAAGTGAATAAATTTCATGGGACTTCCAACTCTACTTCATCTGACTGGTGAAGTACATGTGCGTATACACGGAGAAGTAGATTAAAGCTTTCATTTTCAAGTCGATTAAAATGAAATAAAAAATTAATGTAGATTTTCATATTGTACGGTAAATCAATCGTAACCAGCGTTTTAATTGAGTAGAGTCAGGTTAATTCTTCAATTAGCTCCTATGTGAAAATGCTATAATCATTCTCATTTGAATAATGTAATAAACAAATGACACGGTGGCAATGCAATGCCCACTTAAACTTTCATTGCAGATGCCAAAGCTTTAAAATATACAAAAAATCATGAGAAATTCACAAATTAAAACAAAATACAAAAATAATAAAGAGCCGTAAGCAAATAGTCATATATGTATGTATGCGCTGGAATGTACAAACAATGTGTTGCAGCTGAGATGCCGTTGCTGAGGATAACGCCACATACTATGTGCATTCAAACATTTGTAAAGCGAGAGAAGTATTCGAATTGCCGGCATTGGGGAATGGGTGGGCGTATAAATTTATTCAATGCTAAACAATTTAACAAATTTGTGAGTGGAGTTAAAAATTGCATGCATGCATTCATTGTACGAGTATGGCATGTGGCATGCAACACTATTAGCGCCAGAAAATCATACTGAATAGAATCGTGTTGAGAGGCCCACAAGGTGAGAACTGCAACACAAAAACAAAAAATAAACCAAAAGCAACACAGTTAGGATGGGATACCGCAGTGCCGCACATCATTTGTTGCAACAATAACAGAAATAGCTTTAATAATATTGAAATAACATACAATCATGTTTAAGCCTTAGTTGCTTTCACTTCGCAATTAAACTAGAAATTATGTTAAAATATTTGTTACAGTAATGCAAAAAATTTTGAAACGATGGAAAAAAAATTAAAGTCTTCAATTGGCTCCATAGTTTAATAGATGTGTGACCGACCCGATCCGCTTCGTCCGCACAGCGGTTTGCTTCGGGAAAGCCATTTTTCACTATTCGATTAGTTGAATAATCATTTTAGGAACCTAAGGTAAAGGGTGATTTTTTAAGAGCTTGATAACTTTTTAAAAAAAAAAAACGCATAAAATTTGCAAAATCTCATCGGTTCTTTATTTGAAACGTTAGATTGGTTCATGACATTTACTTTTTGAAGATAATTTCATTTAAATGTTGACCGCGGCTGCGTCTTAGGTGGTCCATTCGGAAAGTCCAATTTTGGGCAACTTTTTCGAGCATTTCGGCCGGAATAGCCCGAATTTCTTCGGAAATGTTGTCTTCCAAAGCTGGAATAGTTGCTGGCTTATTTCTGTAGACTTTAGACTTGACGTAGCCCCACAAAAAATAGTCTAAAGGCGTTAAATCGCATGATCTTGGTGGCCAACTTACGGGTCCATTTCTTGAGATGAATTGTTCTCCGAAGTTTTCCCTCAAAATGGCCATAGAATCGCGATGTCAACCAAGTTCAGTTCTTCCATTTTTGGCAACAAAAAGTTTGTTAGCATCGAACGATAGCGATCGCCATTCACCGTAACGTTGCGTCCAACAGCATCTTTGAAAAAATACGGTCCAATGATTCCACCAGCGTACAAACCACACCAAACAGTGCATTTTTCGGGATGCATGGGCAGTTCTTGAACGGCTTCTGGTTGCTCTTCACCCCAAATGCGGCAATTTTGCTTATTTACGTAGCCATTCAACCAGAAATGAGCCTCATCGCTGAACAAAATTTGTCGATAAACACATTTCGAACCGAACACTGATTTTGGTAATAAAATTCAATGATTTGCAAGCGTTGCTCGTTAGTAAGTCTATTCATGATGAAATGTCAAAGCATACTGAGCATCTTTCTCTTTGACACCATGTCTGAAATCCCACGTGATCTGTCAAATACTAATGCATGAAAATCCTAACCTCAAAAAAATCACCCGTTATTTCTTAAGCTAAAAAATATATATTAGTGAAGTATAGCAGTCCTAACCAATTATGTTGAACACGAGTGTATTTAGCTGGAAAACTGCAGAAAATTTGCGGTAAAATCGCATTACAACAGAATTAGCCAACACTGAATTTTGTGAAAGTAAAAGCACCTTTTTGCGAATTAAATAAAATTGCATGAAATGCTGTTTGTTGTTACGCTTTCAATTCTCGTTTAATAGTGCGAATCCATAATGCATTTGCTTGCTTTTCTCTTTCTGCGGTTTACCATTAATTAATGTCTATTTAATGAGCTTATAGACACATTTTATACACTTATACACATATAAACACGTGTGCAGATAAAAGATGCTCAGATGTACATATATACGAGTGTACGCGATTGTGCGTTTCCAGCAGCTTGGTAAACATAATTATGCTAATGAAATTTTAATTTAATTTGCGCCACTCCCTAACCATGTCCCTCTTCTTTTTTAGCAAGTTCTGGTTTATTTTATTTTTTTTCGGTTGCTTGTTTCTTTTTTTATTGTTTTGTTTTGCTGCGTACCACATTAAGCACGCATGCACCCAAGTTCAAAGCCATACACAATATCATACTACACGCTCTTACGTGTAACGTGTACACCGTAAAAATGAGCTCATTCAGCTTCAAATCCATTTAAGAGGCACGTAATAGTTTAACAACTTCCATTGCTGTAACCCATCAGTCAAGAACTTAATGTGCACTCAGTTAGGCATTTATGTGTGTATGTATTGTACGTGTATATGTGGACCACCCACAAGCCTGTTGTGTTAGTGTACCACAGGGCGCTTGTCCTTACACAATTGATTTGTGTGCATGCCGCCTATAGGTAAGCGTGCGTGTAGGTTCGGATCATAAGAGATATCAGCACATAACAGCTGTTAAATGAATGCGTTGAGCGGAAACGTCAAAAGTCAGCGTTATCTCCGGCACGAGTACTTTGCCGGGCGCTTTCTGTTTCCCACTATCTTTCATTTAATTTTTAGTCCTTATGAGCATTCATATTCATACATACATATGCATAGGCGTTTATGGCAGACATATCGAGACTGTGAGGCGCTCAATAAATTACCGGGTAACTGTGAATTAAATATGTTACTGGAGCGTTGGCACGCAAATTGCCACACCTTTTGCTTTGCCGATGTGTACCATTCGTCTTTTGTGGGGTACCTACTTATGTGTTTCATGTTGTAACGTAATTTTCGTAGAGTGTCTTCGTTGATTTATAACGGCAGATATAGTAATTCGTTTATTGTTTAGTAATTTAGTAGTAAGTGTAATCTTATAAGTATAAACAAATTTTACTTATTTGTATTTTATGCAAGATTTCTCCGATCAATAATTTGTAAACGAAAACTCCAAATTTGCAGTACATCGGTTGTGCAACATTTTTAATATTTTGCTGGAGCGTAGACTCGACGATTATCTCTCCTTTATCGATGTCTTTCTACTACATTCAAAAACAACAATCTACAACTAACATTAATCAGATAGCCTTTTGCCACAGGATCTAATTGATCAATTAACCGGCCTCTGCTCGATTAAAACGCTGATTAATATCTATTTACCATACCAAATAAAAAACTATATTAATTTTTATTTGAATTTTAATCGACTTGAAAATGAAGTGCAACTCTGCGACAAAGACCGTATTTGTATTTATATATACGTTGTTTGTTTATGAGTAGTTGTCCACGCTACATGACGGTAGATGTCGCTGCTAAAATAATAATCAGCTGATGAAACTTTCCAACTTTCTAAAGGCAAAAACAAAAATGTATAGCTGATCGGTTATCAAGAACCGGCAGTGTGAAGGGCAAAAACTGGTTTCTCAATCAAAATTTTAATATATCAATTAATTTGACTGTGTGAAAAGGCTATAAGCTCTAGAAACAGAAAAACGTGGTTGGGGACAAATCTTAGACAGTTTTCGAGTTTCGATTTTCAAACGTTTAGTTGTTTTTTTTCGATTTTTAAATAAAACCTAAGAGAGTAGTTTTATAACGTTTTCAAGATTTATTTAATGTAGACCATCTTGGTTTAGCATAGATTATTACAGCCTATCTGACCGTCGTCACACTTTAAAGGGCATTCTTAACTATAAAAAGTTCTGTGCTCAGTTATACGTCTGAACATCTCCACAATCGTCTATTGACCGCAACTTAAAAATATTCATTGAACAGGATAATTACATATTAATCCGAAAACTTTCAACGTAATTCAATTTGTAAAATATAATGGCAAGTGAATGGCAGTCTTTACAACCATTTCCATTGTAAACTCTTCACTGGCAGCGATTAATTTGATTGTATATTGAATTCAATTAATTTTATATTCATAAATATTAAGGATATTGCATGGCAAAATAACTTACGTGACTGAGTAACAAACCGACCCCACATGAAAACTTTCAACAACTATGACGCATTCCTTGCGACTTAGTGACGCCTGCTGCCACCCTGCCTACCCCGATCATCACGGGGGAAAAACGTAACATGTTATATAATACTTGTGTATGTACATGTGCGTATACACGGACAGCCACAGTGACCGCAGAACACTAGCAGACTAACTAACTGAGTGACCGAGTAATTGGTCGGTGGGTCTGCTGTTATGCCAACAAAATAATTCCATCAATTAACAATTGAATTAGCACTAACCGCACCAGTGAGGAAACGCTGATGTCGACAGACTCTTTTAATGTGTTCTTCCGTGGGTGGCACTAATCTGCACCGAAATACGTGTATATGTGCTTGTATAAGTTAGCTAGTGTTAAATAAAAAAAAACTTATTGGTTTGTGGATTTTTACAATTATTGAAAATAATTTAATATTAAAAATAATAATTTTAATTAAAAAAAAATTATAATTTATAAATATTAAAAAATTTAAAAAATTTAAAAGATTAAAAATAAATAAACCTTCTCTTCTATCTTTTATAAGATAGGAGTTTGTTTCAGAAATAATTCTTATTTTCGGCTTAAATTTCATGTAGAATCTTTAATTCTAAACAATCTCTCAGCTAAAACAACTACAACCTCAACACTTTACACATAACAAACTAAACACCCCTTGAGATTGCATTTAATAAATACTCAAGAAGGGTGTGCATGTTTATTTTATAAATATTTACAATTTTTTTTAATCACCCGACCATTCACAAGCTTTATTACTATGTATATCCATTTATGTACATATGTACATATATATCGATACTCAAAACAAATTTCAGTGCCATTACCATTGGTTACTCCAAAGGCCATACCGCGAAGCCACACATACTAACATTTGTCGGTGAAGACTAATATTTACATTTACTCAACACCTTTCTTTGGCAACACACAATGCTATCAACACATAACTGCTTCACACCTTGGCTCTTTTTGCGTCCTGTCTGGCACTTTTCACTTGACAGTTTTCATTTTGTTCTTTGAGAAAAGTAAAACAAAGAGGAAAAGGAAATTATGTTATCCCAAAATCCCCAGGGTAACATTACCGTCTGATTTTTCCAACTTTTGTATATACATACATAACTGTATAACTCAGCAGTGAATTGACAGGAAACGGAAGAAGCAATAACTTTCTCACACTTTTACTGTCTTGTGTAATATCTGAAAGTGGTTTGCTCTCTGAAAATTATAATTAATAACGGTGTACAACACTCGGCTATGTATTGGACTAAACTAATTTTTTCCGGTAGACTAAGTCGTAAGGCAAACAAAATTTTTTCTCCGATACGAAGTTTCTTCTTAATTCCATGGTGTATAAAACTTTTTCGTCAAGCTTATATGACAGGGGTCCAGTATTTTTCGATATACATTATTTTTATTTTTTTCGAAGATCAAACTTGGGAACGATTGTTTGAAAATGTTTCTTTTTCGATGGTTCTAATATACTTTGTCAGAATCACATTGAAACAACTGTGATACTACCACGAGGTCGCTTAAGTTCTTTTTCAAAGTGTACCCTTCTAGCTGAGACCATATATATTAAATAGAGTGCTTATTCGCGCAATCCAAAATCGGGAATCTGAAACTATACATCCCCGCTCATTATAAAATAGTCATATTATCTCCAGCGACTTAAAAAAAAATATCTAAAACACAAACCTGAATAAGTGAGCATACATTTTAAATAAATAAAAAAAATATGTGACTGGAAAATCTCTATACCATTTTTTTATATTTTTTTTTCAGTTCTTTTTTATCAGCTTTGCTCGCTTTTCATCCACTAATCGCTCGACCAGTCCAGTCGTCTACACTTTTAAATAACAAACAATCTTTTGTATGATATTTATCGCTTCTTCATTTGTCACTCTGCATCGATTGTGTAATGTGCATATAATTTCTATCCATTGCTTCCTTTTTATCATACACCTATTGAATTTTAATTAATATTTCTCATATCCATGTGCTGTTGTCATGTTGCTGTTGTTAGTGTTGATGGCGTTTGCGGCACGTACCTTCCAACGTACTAGTGTATGGAATACACGAGTTGCGCCGCGACAACATGCCTTCTTCACATTTGTCGCCGCTTTCAATAATATTCGTATAACCTCATGCTCCGCAATTATTAAATACGTCTGTGTAATCAATTGTAAATGCGAAATAGTTTAAAACGCTCCTGTTGCTGTTGCTATTGTTGTTATATTATGTATATTGGTACGGCTCGTTGTTTACATATGTACGTATAATTACAAATATGTACAATAAATACATGTGCCCACATTCAGTACGAATTACTCATATCAAACAAGGGCGTCATTTGATTAAAATTTTTGTAATTCCATTTTGTTTTTGTTTTTTTTTTTTTTATTATTTATTTATCACAAATGAATGTTAATCGTCTTATCAAAATATTTCTACTTTCGACGCAAATTTGTTTGAAATGAAATGTGAAATTAATGTGTTTATATTTGTGAAAGAGTGATAATTCTTCATAATTGAGGATGAAATTTATGACAAAGGCACGGGTATATAATTACACTGGTCGACACAAAATATGCTTCAAAGATCAGACAATGATATTCTTATAGGATTTTCATCGCTGAACACGAATATGACCTCCAAAAGTGCCCATCACGTCGAGATTTTGAGCAAAATGGACACAAAGTCGCAAAAAACCCTGTTTTTGGCCTTTTTTGATCACGTGTAGAGAATTATGCTGACGTGCTAGAAGTCTCTTATTAGGCTTAAATTGAAGCTTTAACTGTCACATAATAATAAATTAAATTATATTCACATAAAATAAATTAAACCCCCAAGGACGTTATTCATATAAATATATGACATTTTTTTATTATCTCAGGTTAAGGTTATATAAATATTTCACAATAATTATTTTTTGTAGCTTTTAAGATTTGGTTCTTAAAATACAGTCTAATACTACTATTTTCTATATATATAAGTAACTACCAACATACATATGTTCATGCCCATCTCATAACTACATATTTCAAAAATCCCAAAAACAAATTTAACGATTTTCATTTCATTCATTCCAGGCTCGCATAGCAATGCTATTGGGCGAAAGAAAATGTCTGGAAAGCCTCAAATCAGATCTAACACGCCGTATTAAGATGTTAGAGTACGCTTTGCGACAAGAGCGCGCCAAATTCTATCGACTCAAATACGGCACTGATCCGCCTCAATTGAACGAATTGAAGCCACCAACCGATGATGCCGGCTTGGGCAGTGAAGTAGCACCCGATTCGGAGGTACCATATAGTTCAGTATCGAATACAACTTGGCGGCAGGGTAGACAAATGCTACGACAGTATTTGGCCGAAATCGGTTATACAGATAATATAATCGATGTACGTTCGAATCGTGTGCGCTCAATACTTGGTCTCAATAATAACTCCGAACAGGAGGAGAATGTCAGTCCCAATATAAATGGCAATGAGAATAATAAGCGTACTGCGGAGTCGGAGGGTTAGTAATATCGTCTTTTCCCAACTTAACCAGCTGCTATAATTAATTACTGTTATTTGTACAATGAATAGGTCGTCGCACACCAGCTAAAAAAGCACAACAAAATGATGCCATAATTTTGGATACTGAGGCCGCGGTAATGGCTAATTTCGAATTTCTTGGTACTACTGAAATGTCCGATGACGATGAGATTTCTGATGATCTCGAAATGGTCTCTGGCGAAAATGATGATACCGATATGAAAACAACAAAACGTAACAAAAGTAGCAAGGATTTGATAAGCGAAGGTAGGACATAAAGTTGCGTTTTAAATAACAACAACAAAAACAAACAAAGTGTAAAATTTTACATCAGCATATTTACATATGTACATATGTGCATTCTTGCAACAATTGTATGTATGTACATATGTGAATATTTTGAAAGTATGTACTACTAACATTGCCATTATTGTCTATTACATTTAACTTAACTTACTCTATATTCTTATTTACTAAAATGCGTACTCTTGCCATTTGCTTTTTCACTATTAATTTAATTCTATCGCTCATCTTCGTATCTTACAATTTGGTAATATGAATTATTATTTCTATTGCTTTGCACTTTGTAATGGCTGGTATTGAAAGAAAATGTATCAAGAGCTAGCTTTTAATTTGTTTACATCCAAATATAGCAACACGGTTTTTATTAGTATTATTTTTGAAGTAAATATTAAAGTGCTGTAGGTTAGAAATTAGTTAAAAGAAACAGGCATTGCTAATTAAATTAAATGTCTTTCAAAAGTAATTCAAAAAGGAAATCATACACAAAATGTAACAAACGCATATGGTATTTTAAACTTAAATTTCTTAAAGAAAAACATTTATAAATAATGAATTTTTTTCTTCGAATGCTTCTTTCCGTTTGGATTTAATTTAATCATACAATTATAGCGATCACAGTTGTGAAAATCACTCGATGATATGTGATATTATATACCAATCGTAGTCAAAAGTATAAACTGTCGAAATTAGAGTTAATTTCTACGTAATAGCCATTTCATACAGCCAATTAAATTGATCAATTAAAATTCTGATTGAGAAACCAGTTTTTGTCCTTCACATTGCCGGCTACTCGAAAATCGTTCAATAGATTTTTTTTTATTTATTTTACATCGATCTAAATTAGTGTTTTAATCGAGATGAGGCCGGTTAATTGATCGATTAGCTCCTGTGTGAAAAGGCTATAAGCCAGATAGCTACTTTCTTTGTCAAACGCTGAAATATTAAATGCCAGTGTTGGAAAACGAAAATTTTCAACATTTAAATTTTTCTTTGTCCCAAACGAAAAAACCTTTATTGCATTTTTAAATATTTAGGCGTTTATTTCGATTTGTTTATTTACTAAAAGTATGTGATTTAGAATACTACATACAAAAAATGATATGCGCGTGAAATGTACGAGCATAAAAATGTACAATTTGGATGAATCCAATGCATACAAAAAGAGTATAGAACACGATATTTTCATTCATTATTTCTTGAAAAATCACGCTTCGCTTCTCCTTATCTTTTCACCAACTTACATACATACTAGAATGTTGTACATATTTTTGTATGTAAACACATTTACCGTTGTTGTAACGTTTTTTCTTTCGTTCTATTAACAACTTTTTAGTTTCATTTGCAAAGTAGCAGTTAATAATTTAAACAAAATATTTCTCAAACAGTTGACAGTTTACAACGTCTATATTTTGAACTACATATATTTGCATACAAAATTTTATATTTTGAAACAGTAAAAATTCCTTAGAAATCAGTATATTTAGTATACAAATTAATACTGCTAATTTTCCCAAGCATCAAAAACCTTCGACCTTCGTTATTTTTCTCTTTTTCCATTTACTTACTTTAGTATTATTTCAAGTATATCCCTTTTACTCCCTTCACTACTTATGTACGTACATATAATACATACATATAAGTATAATCGATTTCAATTCATTTTCATTGCAATAATATCACGCAGCTTTTGCGCAGTCGCACTAAGCGAATCAAAGCAAACAATACAAAAAAAAATCAGCTACAACAAAAGTACAAGAAATTTTCTTCGCTTCTTTCTATTTCAACAATTATTTTGTATTTTTTTGTTTTATTTTTTTATTTTTTATATATTTAAAAGATCTTGATGCCGAGGTTGGGGAGCAGCTTCTGAATGATATAAATCTAATAACCGAAGGTGCTTATTATTCTCATAAATAGTTGTTCCTTCTTTAATAAAAAAATATATTCTTAAGAATTTTGCTTTTTAATTCCTGGCTCTTAATGTGAATGCCTTTTTGGATGGGAGAGCAAACAGCACTGCTTGAAAAAAAACGAAACTTTTTTTTAAATTTGTTAATTAAAATTGTTAAACCAATTATAAAAATAAATTATATAAATAGAGAAATTAAATTTATTTAAACTAAAAAGCAATTTTAAATGTTTTAAAAATCGTACTAATTAATAAAGCTATCGCTGTTCGCTCTCATCATGGCTTTCTGTTTCATAATATTAGCAGCATATACATAAATTTTAAAGTGTTTCAACATACTATATATGTAATTAGCATTGTTTTACATATCAAATATATCTTTACTTTGAACTAATTAATTTCTATTTTTGTTTTCCCTTTCTATGAAAATATATTCAAAATTTGCCCCACCCCTACGACTATTTTCAAAACTGATTGATTGCTTCCAATTCGATGTATCCACCGATATTTGCTAAATGATCCTTATTCGTAAATCTCCCATAAATCCCTGACAAACAACTGCCCTCCTCCCCACCAAGGATACTCATCATCGAATACGACGGAACAATTGAACAACACTGCTAACAATGCAGCTGCCTCAGCCGCGGCTCGGCGCAATCTCATTACCGCCGTCACAGCCGGTGGCGATGAGGAGGTTGACGCCTCGCTCGGCCTTGGCGAGCTCGCACAATTGACGGTGAACAACGAGGCGGAGAGTTCGTACGATGCGAACGCTAAAGATGGTGTTAGCAGCGGTGGTGGTAGCTACCGTAAAACCTGGAACGCCAAATATACGCTGCGTTCCCATTTCGATGGTGTACGTTCATTGATTTTCCACCCGGAAGAGCCGGTGCTGATCACTGCTTCGGAGGATCACACACTGAAATTGTGGAACCTACAGAAAACGGTCCAAGCCAAAAAGTCAGCTAGTCTCGATGTAGAGCCACTATACACGTTCCGTGCACATACCGGACCCGTACTGTGTCTCGGCATGTCCACCACCGGTGACGTTTGCTATTCGGGCGGTTTGGATGGTAATATTGAATGCTGGCAACTACCATCGCCAAACATCGATCCATATGATTGTTACGATCCGAGCGTACACTCAGGCACATTGGAGGGTCACACAGACGCTGTGTGGGGACTGACCACGATGCATAGCAATATTGTATCATGCTCAGCTGATGGCACCGTGAAACTCTGGTCGCCGTACACCAAGGAGCCGCTTTTGCGCACCTATACCGCTTCCGAGGCTGAAGGTACACCATCATCGGTGGATTTCGTGCGCAATGAAGTGGATCACATTGTGGTGGCGTACAATAGCGCTCATTGTATTGTGTACGATACGGAAACCGGCAAGCAGGTGGTCAAATTGGAGGCTACTCAGGAGATGTCTGGCAATACGGGGAAATTCATTAATAAAGTGGTATCGCATCCGACGCTGCCTATAACAATCACTGCGCATGAGGATCGGCATATACGCTTCTGGGACAACGTTTCGGGTACGTTGATACACTCGATGGTGGCACATTTGGAACCAGTCACGTCGCTCGCTGTGGACGCGCATGGACTGTATTTGCTGTCGGGCTCGCACGATTGCTCGATACGACTTTGGAATTTAGACAATAAGACGTGCGTGCAAGAGATCACAGCGCATCGTAAGAAATTCGATGAGAGTATATTCGATGTGGCGTTCCATGCTACTAAGCCATACATCGCTAGCGCCGGGGCGGATGGCTTAGCCAAAGTGTTCGTTTAAGTATATGAATAATTTGGACTAACCAAAATCATCAGCAACAACAACCACAACCACCACCACCACCACCATCATCAAACAACAACAACAACCGGCTAAATAATAAAGATACAAATGTGCGTCATGAAAAAGTGTTGGTGTGAAGTGAGCAGTGAGTTGAGAAAAATGATTTTAAAATGACCATGCGACATTGATGAAAGCGACGGGGAAGCGGAGTAGAAGAATAATTTAGTAGAACACGACACGACGCTGCTGTTGGGAGTGCAAGTGGAAGAGGAGCAGCAAGATGTCGAATAGCAAGCAAGCAAGCAGTTGAACGATTGAAGAATTGTAGTGCAAGTAGAGCTGTAGTTGGTTAAAATTAACAAAACAGAAGTAACAAAAAAAAAAAACAAAAACAAAACAAAACCTAAATATATATATATATATACATATATGATACATTTATTATTATAAAAACATATGGATAAGAAGCATTTCTACTACATACATACAACAACAAAAATGAAAATTGCTATATATATATGCATAATAAATAAATAAATAAATAATAAAAACTTTTCTAAAAAAAATAAACAAAAACAAAAACTACAAAATGCAAGAAATTAACATTAAATTAAAGAGCATTCATAATGACATGAGTGTGGCCCATGTCTTAGTAATTAGTGCTAGGAGAGGATTTGCGTTTGCGCAGCGAAAATCGAATGATATACTCAACACATGATTGTATTAAGTATATGAATAAATATTAAATATATATAGAGTTTACAAATACAATTGTTTGATTTATTGCTCACTCTCTCTCTAGCGCTTACGCGCGCTTATGCGGAGTGTTCTCATTTTTCAGATTTTCGCACTGTTTTCTTAGTAACAAATAATAATAATCTCTAAATGCGTTTTCGAATAAAAAACAAGGAATAATCTCTTTCAATTTTGAACATTCATTTACTAAAATTGTATTCCGCAGTTCCAAGGATAACGTAAATCTTGACAGCCAAGGATTTGGTGAATATAAATAATTGTTTATTCGGTGCTATTTATAGCAATTTTAAATTCGTTCGTTGCATAAAAATAATGTATTTTGCACTAAACTTTTTTTTAATCTCTATAATATAGGTATATTATACCATTATTTTCAATTTATCGTTGAATTTTCCAAACAAAGTGTTCTGATTTCTTTGAAAATTGTTTCGGTTTCATATTTTGAAATATTCGTGTATTGCAAATATTTTTAAGGTTTAATAAAAATTTATACTGGCTTTCATTTACACTAAATGCGCATAAATATTTTTTGAATACACTATATTTATTGCCCATCACGCGGTTGAGTATATCATACGATTTTCACCTCAATTAGCTTAAAACAATAAAAAAAACATATAAATATGACTTCATGTGGTTTAGAAATATATAAGAATATATAGCGAGTGCTTGGAAAATTCCATAAAACGAGTATACAAAATTACATGCTCATTCTCATTTGCTTTACTGATTTCCGCGAACTCCCGTCCTATTCCTCATAATACTCGTGCCCCAAAATATAATAAAAGCATTATATTTCAACTATTATCAGCAAATCCAAACACTAAACAAATAATTAAAATTAAAATAAATAAAATATTTAAAAATTGTACTACTACAAAAAACGGGCAGCGGAATAGAGCATTCGAGTTAAATTTAAGTGTGGTAATAGTGGCATTTATAAAAGCGTGTACATTTTATAAGCATACAATAATCTTGAACATTTTCAATAATTTAACTTGTATAACGGATTTTCTTGTTTTTTTTTCTTCGCTGACAACATTAACTGTGTAAAAAATTAGGCATTGCATAACAAAGTAGCAAAAAATTAGTAAACACAATCCTTTACAATCAGCAATGCAATGAGCCTAAACTCGTCGAATGCATACTCGCAGTTGTAAATATTCATACTAAATTTTCAAACATAATATTTATTAAGCGCTATGTTTTGGCTTCCAAAAAATAGTACTTTTGAACTAAATTAAACAAATATGAATTAATTATAAAATAATGAACTTTTTTATTTGTCATAATTTACGATTTAATTAAATTTATTTAAAAAGAAGTTATTTAAGATTTTCAAACCCATGCCAACCTTTTTGAACCAATTCGATTTCCTTGAAATTCGCTCGAAATGCAAAAGCTACATGTTATAAAACTTCCACATGCATTATTTTCGCCAGTAGCGCTCACTCCTTTGTAAAGCTCATAATTAATAATAATAATAAAAGATAGAAACAGTAATAAATGCATACGAAGGGGAATAAAATTAAAAGTAATAACTTTTGCACAAATTTAAACGTATTAAAAATAAGCTTTGAACAAAACAACTCTTTGAACACACATGCATACAATAATTAAAAATAATTAAATATGTTTCCAAAATGTTTAATGAAACGACAGATGTGTATGCCAAACAACTCAATAATATTAAGAGAGCGCGAACAAAGCAAATATTTGTATATAACAAACAAAAAAAAAAAACAAAAAAATATTGTTGTAAACTAAAATATTGGCGAAGCGCATAAAAATATGAAATTTTCTTTTATTTTAGTTAAAACAAAGCATTCTTACAGTTAATTTACAAACACTCTACCCTACAGAATCGTCGTTCATTTATTTTGACACCAGCTCTTCTTTTCAATATAAACAATTTTTATAAAAGATTCCAATAGAAACGCTGGCGTTTCAACAGGAGTTTAATCCGCAAGTTTATCTAGTATATTTAACTCGAAATACATTTTTTTCAACGCATTTTTATCGTATTAGCAAGCGTTATACAACAATACAAATGCACGCACGACGCACGTATAATCTGAAAATACAGCTGCTGACATACCATGAATATATAGTACATATATCGAATGTTAAATGTGTCGTTGCTAAAGTCTGGGGTACACAATTAGATGAATGGAAATTTGGTACATGAAATTTGCTATTTTTTGTTTCTATTAAAATCTATGATTTTCTAAAAACATATACGCTTAATTAAGCGAATTTTTTTTTTGAATCTGTTCATGATGATTGAGTTTAATGTTCAAAACTTGCTTGTAGTGAGGTGATGAATAGAAGGAGCATAACACATTTTTGTGGAACCATGTATTATACTTGTCGTTCTCAACTCATACTATTCCTTGATGATGTACATACATATATTTGAAAATAGTTTTATTTATTATTTTCTAATTTAAATTTTTTATTTATTTTTATAATTTTTTTTTTGTTTAAAATTTTGTTTAATTTTTTAATTTAATTTTTTATTATTTTTTTAAATTTAATTTTTTATTTTTATTTTATATTTTTTTAATATTTTTTTTTTATATATTTTTTTATTTAATTTTTTATTTCCTTTACTTTTCTTATTATATATATATTTTTTTGTTAACCAAAAGAGCTTTGCCGATATGGTGGGTGGGTATACATTGGAAAATAGAGGCAATTAAATACATAAGCATACCAGAATACAGTAGCGGTCGAAATAATAGCATTACTACTAAAAAAAAAACACAAATGTGACATACAGTTTTGTTTTTGTTTGCTCTCATTTGAAGGGCGCAGCGACATTGATATCCCTCATTTTGATAACACAAAAATAGTTGTGTATGCAGTTTTTGAAATAAAAAATATATGTATGCTTAATTTTCAGCAACTGATGTTATATATATTTTATGCAATACATGATTTCCAAAAATTAGGCACAACAAGTTTCGACCGTCTCTGCCTTATAGTTATGAGCAATTTACAAATAAAACAAACAGACAACCTAAACTGGAATTTTATTTGCCGTTTACTCGATACGACGCGATGTTACGACAAACAAAAAAGTATTTACATACTAACATTTGAAACAAAAATAATCATAAACTAATTAATGAAATGCGTTGTATCGTTTTCAAATGGTTTTATAAGTGAAAACTATTGACAATTAATAAAAAAAAAAGAAAAAGAAATGCATAAAATAATACAAAGAAGAAGAGGAAGAAGAATAAAGGAAGAAAACTGAAATCTATATGGTTTGCAATATTAACTTTAAAATTAAAGTTTTAAATAAGTATCAAATAAAAAAAGAAAACAATTTAATAATATAAATAACACATAAAATATGAATGGAGTTACAAATGCAATGGTATAAAGCTATAAGTATACACATTCAGGCACACACCATATATTAAGTAGATATAAACAATTTATAATAAAAAATAAAAAAAGAAAATAATATACATAAATAATAGATGATGAAATAACGCTCTCATTATTATAAATAGTAATATAAACATACATTAACACATGCATGGATGAATGAAAAGAAGCAAAAACCAGATTCATAAATACATAAATACTTATATAAAACGTAGTAGTTGAATTAAGATTGAAAAAAAGCAAAAGCAAAAAAACAAATAAGGAAATAAAAGCATAATCTAATGAACATACTACGGCATATTGAATGATGTAATTGAACTAATTAGCGTATTCATTAATAATGGCGCTAGTTGAAAGCAAACTAAATGCGAAAGTTCTTTAATAAAATAATGACAACAAATTAAAAACAAAAAACGTGTTAGAAAACGCTGGGAAACGCAAAGAAAAACAAACTCTTCTTACTTGCTTTATATTTTAAAACGTATAGGAGAACTGTCTATTAGTATAAAAAATTATTTGTGTTTTATTTAAATGTACTCGATGACGCTCTGGATTCATACATAACTTCATATATGTAAATGTTATACTCATTTTATGATTAAACATACATACGTACACATGATATGTATATGTATGTATACTATAAAACATACTTTCATAATTATATACTATATAAATAATGACACACACTTACATACATAAATACATAAATACATATATAAATATGCATATATATAATTATATGATATATACAATATTATAAATTATGAGAATTTTTAAATTGTAAAGAACAAAACAAATTGAAAATTATATTAAGTATAATTGATTTAAGATTAAAAACAAAAAAAAAAAACAAAAAATCTGTTTCATTCAATGTCTTAATTGTGCTTTTAAGGATTTCACTAGCGCTTCAAGCTGCATTCAATGCCAATTATTATCTTATTTACGTTGATAGTAAATATAAACAGTGGAAATACATGCAACAAAATTATTAATCACTTCATTGGGTCACGTGATGAGAAAAGTTGAACCATATTTAAAATTTACGAATTTACGCGAAATCGTTATTATCGTTTTCCCATGTGCTTGAAAAATCATGATCCAAGCCAACAATAAATATAAGTTTAAAACATAAATTGTTTAAACAAACACATTTTTTGTTTATTTTTTTGTTAAAATTTCAATTTCAATCTTTTAGCTCCAAGAATTTTCCTCTTCTCTTGGAACCTTGGAAGAAGTCGCTAAGTCGCTGATAAATAACGAGGTTTTAAGGATCAACTGAAATGAAATGAAAAACAAATACATACATAAACAAATGCTAATCTCAATTACAGTGATATAAACATGATATAGAAATAACATCCTGGCCAGAATTGTGTTATGGGGGTAAGTAAATTTAAATACAACAGTTTCCATCTCCAAATGGACTTTTCAGTTTATCCTCGCTATTGTATTTATGTACTCTAGGCGTTAAAAACATTTAACCATTATTGGAAACCAATGTTCGGGTAATATGTATGTCCAAAATTTTTTTATTGAAACCCATTAACAACAACACCCACTTCAAACTGCTGAATTAGTGGAAAATAAGATAATACTATTATATATATGTATGTATATTATATATATATGTATTTTTATAAACATAATATATGTATAAAAAATAGTATTTCGTTCAGATCGGGCAAATTTAAATCATAACTTACACATTGACAAAATTTTAAATAAATTTCCGTTATTAACTTCTTTTGGGCTGGCAGTGCTTTAATTTCAATCAGCTGTGCTTAGTAATTCGTGCTTCTTCTTGTTTTACCCATTTGTTTTACGTAAAAAGCCGCGCAGCTGGTAAATTAGCTAAATTACATTCTCCCAATTTTAGAAATCATTAATTTTATAATATTAGTCACTATTTATCCACAATAAAACGAAAAATGTCACGGAATATATATCGTTTGGTGAACAACTGTAGTAAAACGCTACTTTTTCGAGCACATGCTTGTCCAGCAAAGCTGACAAATTCACCGGTCACTCATTTACAGCGACGATTTGCTGCCACAGACCCCACCAAAGGCAAGGGTCCGATTTCATGGAAAAGCTTAGCTTTTATTGGTGGCGCCGGTGCAATCGGTCTAGGTTTTATGTTGTACGTAAAAAAGGAGAAAGAAGAGGCCATAATGCGCGAGCGAAAAAGGCAATTGGGAAAAGCAGCGATTGGTGGCACCTGGGAACTCACCGATTCGGAGGGTAAAGTACGTAAGTCGGAAGATTTTCTGGGAAAATGGTTGCTGATTTATTTTGGATTCACACATTGTCCGGATATATGCCCAGATGAGTTGGAGAAAATGGCAGCGGTGGTAGATGCGATCGGTAAGAAGTATTGTGGTGTTAGCTTTTGTATTGATTTTGATTCAAAACTGCAACTGTAGAAAAGTCACCGCAAACTCCAGAAATTCAACCGATTTTTATTACCGTTGATCCGGAACGTGATAGTAAAGAGGTTGTTGGCAAATATGTGAAAGAGTTTTCACCAAAGTTACTGGGACTGACTGGTACTGTGGAACAAATTCGCCAGGTTTGCAAGGCATTCCGTGTTTACTTTAGCGCTGGTCCACGTGATGTCGACAACGATTATATTGTATGATTGTTAATGCGTTATAAATTTGTTATAAATATTCACAAAAACGTTCGTTCCATAGGTGGACCACACTATTATCATGTACCTAGTCAACCCCGATGGCGAGTTTGTGGACTATTATGGACAAAATCGTGATAAGGATCAGTGTATAAGTTCGATATTAGTAAACATCGCCAAATGGAATAATATTAACAAAAAATCTTGGTTCGGTTAAGTTAATAAGGAATTATAGTAAGAGTTTTCAACTGACTTGTATTTTTAATTGAAAAAATGTTTTTTTTTTTAATGAATTTGCATTTAAAAACAATGCTTTAGTGCAAAAATCGCGCAATAAATTATCAAAAGTGATTATATGTAAATAAATAGATATGTTTTATCTTATTGAAAGCAGAGTATTAAATGTGTGTATGTATGTCTGTATGTGCGCATTTATATAAATATACATTTTAGTATTTATATTTGTAGAGATTCGCAAATTTTATTCACAGTTTACTAAAAAATCCTTTAAAAAGCAAAAATGTGGCATCTATCGGTTGCAAGTGACATTTCAGTGAAATTTTATGTTGTCAGCACTGCTGCTGCACACGAAGCTTCTTTTTGACATTTCAAAGCGCTGTCCACAGCATTAAAAGAAATTACTTTTTGTGAAAACATATTAAAAACAGTGCGAAATGGTAAATATTTAATAAATTTTGTGGCGAAATCGTTTGTGCAATCAATAGTTCTTAATATGCAATGAATTACACAAAGTTATTAAGGTTTTGTGAAATTGATATTTTGATACTCCTAACCTAAAAACATTTGGTTGCTCATCGATTACCACTTTGCATACACTCAATTATTGATGTCTGATCTTTATTCCAGAGACCTTTAATGCTGCAAGGACATGAGCGTTCAATAACGCAAATTAAGTTTAATCGTGAGGGTGATCTATTGTTTTCATGCTCAAAGGATCAAAAGCCTAATGTGTGGTATTCACTAAACGGTGAACGTCTCGGCACATACGATGGCCACCAGGGTGCGGTTTGGTGTTTGGACGTAGATTGGACGACATCAAAGCTTATTTCGGGAGCCGGTGATATGACCACAAAGATTTGGGATGTTGAGCACGGTACCGTGATTGCTTCGATCCCTGCCAAATCTTCTGTGCGTACATGTAATTTCAGTTATTCAGGCAATCAAGCGGCATACTCTACAGATAAGGCTATGGGTCAAAACTGTGAATTATTTATAATCGATGTGCGTACCGCAGATTCGAGCATTGCAGAACAGAATCCAATTTTGCGTTTACCCATGGTACCATCCAAAATTACATCTATGCTCTGGGGACCTTTAGATGAAACCATCATAACCGGTAGATCTCTAAATTCTTATTATTTAATGCTATATTTAACAAATATTCGTTGTTTTCTAGGTCACGATAATGGACAAATTTCTATTTGGGATATTCGCAAAGGTGGACGTGAGATTAATTCTGTAAATGATCACACCGCTGGTATAAACGATATGCAAATGAACAAAGACGGCACAATGTTTGTCACCGCTTCCAAGGACACATCGGCAAAGCTATTCGATTCTGAATCTCTAATGTGTCTTAAGACCTATAAAACCGAGAGACCTGTGAATTCAGCATCAATTAGTCCGATTATGGATCACGTAGTATTGGGTGGTGGTCAAGATGCTATGGAGGTGACAACAACATCTACCAAGGCCGGTAAATTCGATTCACGTTTCTTCCATCTAATTTATGAGGAGGAGTTCGCACGTCTAAAGGGTCATTTCGGTCCCATTAACAGTTTAGCCTTCCATCCGGATGGCAAAAGTTACGCTTCAGGTGGTGAGGACGGTTTTGTGCGTGTGCAAACATTCGATAGTACATATTTTGAAAATATCTTTGAGTAGATAAAACCTGTGCTTATTGAAATAGTTTACATTTTAGTCACCTCCCATAACCTTTTTGTAACTGTATTTTTGTGAAATCGAAACTGGAACGCAAATATAATGTTTGCTAATAAAATAAACTTCAAAAAATATGTGAGAACAAAAAGAAAACAAAAATATCGTTTTATTCGCGTATATACAATTACATACGAATGTATTTTATTTTTAACATTTATAATCGATATACATATTAAAGCTGTTGTTTTTATTTAAATGATAAATAAATCGGCTTGTCACACATATATACACTCGGGCAAAATATAAATATCCTCTGTCCACAATGTCTATTTAACGCTTGTTTGTCTTTATCCTCGATTATGCCTTAGAAAAACGAACGCTTTGTTTTCTTTAGTAGGACAGGTTGTCCCTGCATCGCTGCGTACTGCGCCGCAGTAGGAGCATAGCCTGGTGGCGGAGGTGGAACGGTCACTGCACCACCTGTTGTTGTGCGTATTTTGGCGCCTGGTGCTAAAGAAAGTACATGCGGTTCTTTCACGTTGTTAAAAGTCGGTGGTGCCGTTGCGGTAACATAATGGTGTTGATAGTATTGTGGTGGAGGTGCTGCTGCGCCATAGCTTTGCATATAACTGGATGTGGCGTTATAATTATAAGATTGCATATATGGCGCTGGATATTGATTTGTTGCTCCATGATTTGTAGCAGCCGCGTACATTCGTTGGCTCTCTTCATATGAGGGTGGTGGCGGCCGCTGTAAATACAGTCATACATATAAACTTCGCGTATACACAAACATTATATTTTTATAAGTACATTATTTACATTATTGCAATCATTATTAAATGCTCCGTTATTCATGGAGGCTGATGCAGTTGGTGGCTCTGCTGTGGACATTATCTTCTTTTCTGCAATGGGTAAATACAGACATACATATGTAAGTTTATTATATTAGTTCCATTCAAGGCTTTCAAAGAAACTGTAAATTATACCGTTAGACATTTTTTTATTATTTTGCTCTGAAACGTTACGTCGGAATTTAGTGTTTGTAAAACTTTTTATGCTAAAATTTAGCAGACAATGAATTTCGTGTTTATTTTTTTCATGAATGAATATATAAAATTAATGACATTTGTTTATATACGCTGACTCTAATGTCAAAACAAAAAATATGACAACTGCCAGGGCTGCACTTAGTTTACTATTTTGACACCTTCGACTGCAATCGGCAAATTAAAAACACATGAATTAATTATTATATATGTATTTTATTTATTTTTACGATGTTTATTTGTAAAAACAGTTCATATGTTTATTAATTTTTGAATAGTACTTAATTCCTTACGCCGCCTCAATCTCCTCTAAAAATTTCCGGCATTTCTCTTTCAGTACTTTTACCGCTTCGATGAAGATCACATCAGGCTTAAGTGCTCCAACTGATTCTACGTTAAAAATGTAGTGGTCGCGTACACGAGACATTGTTACGGCGTCTTCCAATTGAGGATATCTATACACGTTGCGGCTGCAGGTATCATATCGTGCATCCTTTACATAGGCACAGTCATTTTCATCAATACCAATTACACCGGGTGAAAAGCACTTCTGCAAAAGAAAAGCTTCCTTGCCTTCTATTCTACGGTTTAACTTTATTTCAGGCAACAATCTGTAGAATGCAGTGGCTACGGGCGAAAACTTGGCATGATCTTTCCCAATTCCTTTGACAGCTATGAGACGCAAGTCTAGTTCATGTCCAGGACGCAATTGATTTATCAGTATATCGTCGTGTATACAACCGACATCTGTTTCGCTAAAGATTTGCGCTTGTTTTCCTTTCGGTAGCCATTTTATTTGACCAGAGTAAACCTTGTGGTTTTTATAAATTGTGTCGAAGTTTGAAGAATCTTTGACATCTTTACGACGCGTACATTTTACTTTTAATTCGAAATCCAACGTATCGTGTTCGTTGCCTTGATCACCACTCTCCTCGGTCTTATATAGAAAACGGCGAGGATCTGCGCGAAGTGGTATAAGACCAAGACGATGTGCTAACACTTCATCCTGCATTATTGATGTATTATTATATATATAGACCTTTTCAATAGCCATACTAGGCACTTCACTGAGCATTAGACGACGGAAGGCATTTGCTATACCTGGATGTACGCCAATCATATCGAATTCCATTTCATTTCCATCATATCTGAAATAGTATTTATGAATTAATTTACTGAAGAGTAGCGCAGAAAACTAAACAATTCATTTACTTCACAACAACAATTTGAAACTTTTTCTTAAACGTTTCCAAGTTGAAGGGCTCATCAGCGAGGCCATAGTCATGTGGATCCTGCTTCAACTTATGCTCATCCATATACAATCTCGGACGTTGTACATCGGTAGACATTTTTGCACACAAATTTGCTGTTTAATATAAATTTATATAAATTTTTTTCAAGTTTTACTTTTACGAAGATTGTAAGTGCAGGCACGTGGGAACAATTTTTGTTTTGGTCTTATCTTCGTTTTGAAGACGCTAAATGTCAACAAAAAATAGTGGGAAATCTTGAACTTACCCAGTCTTATGTTTCGCCATTGAAATTTTTTCATAAAACTTATTTTTATAAACGGAATTAAAGGTATATTATTATATGCACATTATCTGCTATATGTAAAAAATATATAACTAAGATTGTGCACAAAATGTTAATTGAAATTAATACACAAAAAATCGTCAATAATAAAATAAAAACATATGGCATCACACCATCACATTGTCAAATTTGCCGGGATAAATACAAAGTCAAACATATTAACAAGCCCATGAATTTTTAATATATAATAATTTATATGCATAAATATAAACGTTATGAGAAAGTGACACATTATTTAATATATTAATTAATTTATCGTATCTTTTTCATCGTTATGGCAAAGCGTTTCCAGCCATTCAAAGAGTTTGGACGTAGCACAAAGAAGCCCAAATTGGATGTAAGCATCAACAAAGGACGACCTTTAGGTCCCAGTCAGTCCTGGCCAAATCACATACGTTCAAATGCTGCTGAGGTGATACATGTACAAAGTCCTGCTCGAAATAATGTGAACAACAATAATTTATGGGACGATGACGACGATGATGTTATTCTATTGGCAACACAAGTAGCCGAATCTCAAGTGGCTATTAAAACAACAGAAACGAATATTACTGACAGTGATATTACATTCAGTGAATTTGCGCCACATATTCATGCCACAACCAGTACACAACAACTTACAACAGTAAATGTTGCACTCAAAGGAACGATTAGTGCGCCACCCACGATAGAAAACAACAATTTTTCCGAATTGTTTGCGGATGATGATGATTTTGCCGAACTTTTGGATGTAGCTGGGAATGACAAAAAGGAACAAGTACAACAAGAAAAACCCCGAGCACAATTTAACGCGACAGACAATGTATTTAAAAAACCAATGGCGATAGCAAGTGGCACAAATGGCATAAATAATAGAATTCCAGTGGCTTTAAATACAGCTCAAACATCAGATGGCCAACAAGCGGCAGCCAGACGTCAAGTTGCAACAGAACGGCAAGTAAAATTGTTGATGGAACGTTTGGATACGCTAAAAGCAGAAAATTCAAAACTTACAAAAGATCTCAGTGAATCAAAAGCCAAAATCGAGAGCAAGGATGGTGAGGTAAGCTATTGAAATAGTCTTGTAATTGCGTAGGAAATTCATATCTTCTTATATTACAGTCTTCATTATTACGGGATGAGTTGCGTCATGTGAAACAACAAATGCAAACATTGAAAATGGAAAAAATTATGAGCACAGAAGCGGCTAAAACGGAGTGCAAAACAAAAATTGCCGAATTGACAAAACGCGTGGAGGCAAAGGAATCCGAGTTAAAGTTGCGCAAAGTAGAATACTCGGTGCTAAAGATGCGACACGCCGATGAGACGCAACGTTTAGAAATGAGTATACGCAATGCCAACGTTGTAGGCGATGCACCAATGGATGAAGATGTGGAGCAAACGTTAAATACACAAAATACGCGTTTGCTTTATCGGCTACGTGGTTTTTCATTACCCACAGGATTGGGCGATGTAAACAACACGCGTTTGACGGAATTGAGTGCAAATGCCTACGAACGCACACATGAGCGTGTGACAGGAAAGCGACAGCATACACCGTTTCAATTGGAATTGGCCAATGCACAAACATTATTGGCGCAATTGCAACTGCAATCGCAGAAATGGTCATGGACATCGACGGAAGCAGCTGATTTCAATGAACGTGCGCTCACCTCCGCCAGCAATGCGTTGTCCGAATTTTGGACATATGTGCATGGATTGGAGTTTCCTAAGTACTGCAATGTACATCCCTATCATGAATATGATCTGCGTAATGATGACTACACCAGCCCCACGCGCAAGTTACATGCAGAACAACAATTATATGCGGATGAGCGTGCGGTTAGTCTGCGTCGTTATATTGCCGCTTTAAGCGTAATGTGTGGGCGTGCGCCAAATTTTGCACAACAGCTACTGAATGAACAACATGGGGACTACGCATTGCTGCAGGTCGCATGCCATGCCATCTCAAAGCTAGGCTACTCACGTGAGATTTGTGCGCACTTCGGCGTACTCGAAGCATTTGCTGTGCTCTTGCGTGTGTTATTACCACAGTTGCGCACCGGTGACACCTCGCATATTGAATTGCTAGTCGGTGGTGTGCTAAAACAGCTTATATTTGTGCGACCGAGTGCGTGGATATTTCGTGAGTTATCTTATTGTGTGCTGGAGTTGACGCGTCTACCAGCGGCTTTGGAACGAATTTGTGTAAACAGCGATGAGAGCACATTCTACAGCGATCGCATGCGTTCGCTATATCGTTTCTCGAACGATTCATGTATACTGCAGGTATATGCGGGTTTGTTGGAGATTGCCTTCCCACTGAATGATCTATTGAGTGCGTCACATATGCAGCTACTGACGGTCATTTGTGAAAATCATATACGGTTTGCGCACTTTTGCTTTATGAATCCACCGGATTTCATACACAAATTACTGCCCTCCTATGACGACGACGACGAGGACGATGACGATGACGAGGTAAACGATGAGACAGAGCAGCAAAGAGTACAAAGTGGTAACAGTGCTACAACCAAGAATATTGCCAGTGAAGTTTCGGTAAATAATAGTGCATTGGGCGCGTCAACTAATTCAACATCCAATATGGAGAGTAGATGTGCACCAATGTCCAAGAAACCAAACAGTAGTAATACTGCGGCTCGTTGTGAGTGCTACACAAAGCTGTGTTTAAGCGTTGTAACGCTGCTATTTCAATTATTACGTCAGTGGCAGTGCACAGGCCGCAAAATCGGTGAGTGCCTATGAATGCTGAATATATAGTATGTGAAAAGTGTGATTTTCTAATCGTTATTTATATCGCTTCCAGAAACACCGCGTGTGGCCGAGATTTCGCAGTTATCCGTACAACTCCTACACACAATTTTTTGTGATAACTATTCGACGCATCTCTTTCGTTATGCCGAAGAGACTACGAAACATTACCTGTGGCTGATCTGTGAATGGTGGTCCGAAAATGCTGAACGCTTTAAATTCAACAGTGTACAAAGTGTGTTCAAACTTTATTTTAAATGTTTATATATTTTTTACAAATTCTGTTTTATTTTTAGTTAATTTCCTTAAGAAGTTGCGTGCCTTCCACATTATGCCCAAGCAGTTGAGTGAGGAGGGTAATCCTGCCAATGTCCTAAACGATCTAAATGAATGGCATACGCTAACCAATGATAGTAGAATAAGAAATGCTGACACTTCCGTGAATCTCGCCCAAGCTGTGGAGAAATTGAATATTATGCGATTTGCTGGCGATGAGGCAAAATTCTTCGAAGGTCTTAAGGGCTACGCCTTCAATTTTGAGTGATTAATCCATTGTAACCGTGTTGTAAAATAATTATTATTTGCTCTAAGTATGGAATGAAGTGGTATACGCACTAAATTTTCTTAGTGCGTGATGTTAAAGCTAAAATTATTTATTTCTTGTTACACAATTTACATATTCATTCCTTTGTAACTATTGTCGATTTTATTTTTAATATTGTGTTGTGAGAAAAACAATAAACGTGTGAATACAAAAAAATACTCATATTTTATTCCTAGTTGTTTATTTTAATTATATTTCAATGGAAAAACAATAAATTTGTAGTTAAAACTCACTAGGTTGCTTGTTACTCAAAAGTAACCATTTTGTTAGTAACGAATTTTTTCACAAATTGCGTCGACGTTCGCCGCTGTGTAATAATTTGCCCAAAGTACTAGGCGCCCATAAACGCCCAGCAACAACACACATTTTTTACATTTTCTTTTCGTCCTTGTTTCATCTTTCTGTTCGTATAATACTGTTTATCTCTTTTGTTTTGCTCACCCACAGCACGTGGAATTTAATTCGTGATGGTTGCCACCTTTTGCTAAATTGATAACTACTGCGCAAAATGACCTAGGTGGCCAGATTTCACAAATAGATGGTTTGGTAGCACATTTTTACTACTGCGTCGAACTATTGTTTGAAAAATATATTTTTATAAATTGTTATATATTTTATATATATATTTCAATGCAATAAATAATATTACCAAGAATACTGATATATTTTATTCCCAGTCGCTACTGTCCAATATATTGGATATTAAATATATTTTAAATTATATTTTATATATTATTATTTATTTAATTTATACTTTAATAAAAAATAAAAATCTTTAATATAAAGTAATATATATCTATAAAGAATATTGATATTTTATTCCCAGTTAGTTGCACCTCAAAAGTAACTATTTTGCTAGTAACGAATTTTATCAAAAATTGCGTCGGCGTTCGCTGCCGTGCAATAATTTACCCAAAGTACTAGGCGCCCATAAACGCCCAGCAACAACACACATTTTTTACATTTCCTTTTCGTCCTTGTTTTATCTTTCTGTTCGTATAATGCTGATTATCTCTTTTGTTTTGCTCGCCCACAGCACGTGGAAATATATGCATGCTGGTTGCCAGCTTTTTCTAAATAAAAGAAATTTCCTGGTTGCTTGCTGTGCACTTCTGCGTGCTAGGTATTTTCACAGAATTTCACTACTGCCCAAAAACCAGGCGTTCAGAATTTTTAACAACAACAAATGTGTGCTTTTCTGTTTATTCCTTATCGGCATACGTTCATGTTTATATATTTTGTTGTGATCGCAAAAAAACGTAACAAATAACAATTTGCTTCATGGCTATTAGATTTTATTTATGTATTTGATTGAAACTTTAATTATTTCAATTTTATTAATTTCGTGTGTTACATTTTTTCATTTGCTTGCCTCACAATTCTGTGAGGTCGATATTTTTTGTAGTGTATTTTTGATTGGCTTGCTGATCGGTTTGTGGTTGGCCACATAACGCATATGGAATTAATAAAAATCATGTAAATTTATAATTGTTACATTTTACAAACATTTATTCTCGTATTAAATAAGTTATGTATAATTTATAAGAACAAAATGTGCTCAAATATTATATAGTGTCTCACATTCTTAAGCTTTCGATATATAAAAGTACAAACCGTTCTTTGAGTAACACTATATAAAAAGCTACTTCTACTATTAATTAATATTATTTATCCAAGGTTTGGTACTTTCAAGTGATGTGTATAAATTGCATTGAAATTACCAATACTAAAAATATGCTTATGAATAAATAGAAAATGAAAATGTGCAGAGAAAATGTAAATTGATGAATTTATGATTTTTTTTTTGGAATCAATTTTTGGTTAACGTGTAAATATTATTTGAAGGTTATTCGAAGGATGAGTGTTAAAATGTAAATTAAAAATTTAGATGAAGAGAAATAAAATACAAAACATGATTGTGTTTGTACTAGAAAAGAAAATATTTTATGAGATTCTGCAATTTACTTTTAAATTCGAGAAAAAAAGTAAAAATGTAAATACAAAATAATCCTTCAAATTAACGCATCAATCAAGTCTCAAGCACTGCTATTTCACATTTGTGTTAAATTCGAAATAAATTCGGTTCAAAATTAAAACTTAATACTAGCATACTAATACTTAGTACATAAAGGAGCGGCTTAGATTATTTAGTAAAAATATCATTACTTAAAATAATCCGCAACACTAAAAAATATACGAGTATTACAATAACAATAGGGTCCACAGTAAATCCACAGGTACAGACATGTAAGTGGGTCGGTAGGAAAGGTGTAAAAAATACATTATTTAGGTAATACAAATATTTCGATTTAAAATCCATATAAAGTGTAGCAATATATATAAAATATATACACAAATTTGTGCCGATTATATACTTCACCATATCCAACTAATTGGTGACATTACCATTTTAAAGGTGTACTCTTATAGATGTAAGCATTGGCTCTACAAATAAAAACCATAAAAAATATATATATAAAAATTAGAAATTATAGTTATAAATAAAATTTGAATGCGTTTACTAGAGAATATGTACTTTTAAAGGGTGTAAAAAAGTTGTGAGGGTTGGAGGTAAATGAATTAAAGAAATTAATTAGTGAAAAACATGCTTACTTCACAACACCCTGCGCCTGCGCCGCCGTCAACGTTATAAATGGTGTTAAACGCTCCACAAAACGTTCATGATTTCGTTCCAATTCACGCTGATAGTCCTTTTGATCGCTCGATATTAAATTGCGATTCTTCTTCAATGCATCGGCGCAACGTTTGGAGAATTCGCGGAAACAGAGTCTAAGCTTATTTTGATGTTTCGTTGGCACCGTCACACCATCCGAAAGATTGGCGAGAAAGACAGTAGCCATTTCCATGGGCCCCTGATTGACTGTTGTGCCGATGCAACCTTGCAACACCATTTGTAGTATTTTCGGATCGGCCGGTTCTTGATTGGTCGCGGCAGCCAATTCTGCTGTCTTCTTGTGTATGTCTTCGATGGCCACTTCAATTGGTTCCAATATGATTTGTTGACGCGCAATCACTTGTATACGCGTCTTTACGTAGGGAAAGTGATTGGCTGTGGTCAGTATGGTCTTACGTTTGCATTGCTCGTGTAGATCGCCATGCGCTTTACCGGATTTGGTGAATGGTGTGGCGAATATGAAACGTTCTGCGGATTGGAAAGTGCATTTGACATTATTATTGAAGATATTCTTTTTTGAGGTTAGAAAAATTTAGTATTTTTGCACTCACTTATATTGAAATTACGCTCGAAATAGGTCTCACGATGACGCAGCTCATAGGTTTCGAAGTACGGTTCCACGTAGGTTATCTGTATGTAAGCCTTTTCTGGATCCAATGAATTAATATCGACCGAATTGGAGTCTTTAATTATGTGCACCGAGTCGGGACCAAAACGATCGGCATAAAAGTTCTGAAAAGCGCATAAAATGAATTTAAAAAATCATAATGAATTCAAAATTAATTAATTAATTTAAAATTTTTTCTCCTCAGACTCAACGAAACTCACCTGCAGCCGACTAAATATCTCTGGTAATTTAGTTAGCGTTGGTTCTTTGTAGATAAATTCTTGCTGATCCAAATCACCGAATTTCGTGCCATAGAATCCCACACGGAAGTAGGTGCCAAAGACGCGTTTACCCTGCAGTTGTGCGATGCGATTGAAGGCCTCCTGTAGTTTACCATGAATTTTGCCCAATTTCTGAAAATCACGATTCGCTTCACAAATGGGTGTCAGTATTTTGTACACCTCATTCATGGCCTCGTACATGCCGGCAATTTGGAATGAATTCGATGCCTCTTCCAGCAACACTTTCAGGCCACTCTCCGTAAAATGATTGCCCAAACAAATGCCATCTTCACCGGGACTTAGTACATCATCCGAAACGGCCGATTCCATGAGCGCATTGGGCGTGACACGCTGAAAGCTAACCGCACCAACGGGTAAATGCGTTTGCGACTCCAACATGCTGAGATATTCGGCTACCAGCGCGGCTGAGTGTACATAGCACATGGCCGCTTCGGTGTGATTGAGGCGCTCACGATGCTTCTTTGCCATATTCTCCAACCAAGTGAGACGCAGGTCCGGATTGTTTTGATAACCTTTGGCAATGCGATGCATGAGATCGAGCAACATTTCCGGATCCTCTTGGTATTCTTTCATTTTAACCGTATCGGAGAGTATCATGTGCAAATTGAAGAGTAGATCTTGCACTTGCTCGGGAAAGGAGGTTTCCTGTAAATCCTGATCGGATTCGGCATAAACGAGCACAGTTTTCAGTGCGCGGCGTAAAGATTGTTCGCTGAATGCCGAACTAGTGCCGACCAGCGAGCTGAGCGACATGGTCACTTGCATTTTGACACGCGCAAAGTTCTGTGAGGGAAGGAGTTGGAATAATTTTTATAAATAAATAAATATTGAATAAATGTAATGCACACTTACATTGCCGATCTCAAAGTTTTGTCGCATAAGCAAGTACAGTGATGCCGAAGCTTGTGAGCGTATGGCCGGCAGCAATGAGCCGCAATGCTTCAAGAGCAACAAGCATAGATCAGCACAAATGTCCGTCTCTTCGTCGAACAGCAAATTTGGGAATTTAAAAATCAGCGAACGTTGCGAGGCGAACAGATTTTGCAGCGACAACGTGCTTTGATGACGCGACAGCGCATGCAACAACACTTTCAACACCGTGCCCAAAAGATTGTGGTGCATTTCCGAGTTGGTGGCCACCTGTACAATGATCTCCAAAGCATCCAAAATAATCAACGCGATCTCGGTGGCCAGTGAACCCTCAATGAAATGATTCAACTCGAGTTTGGGATCCGCTTCGGTGGCGTTATCGTAGAATTGCGAGCGATATGTCATCTGATCTTTGCGCCAACGGAATTTCTCCGTCGAATTGCGATCTTTGCGCCTATTGATGAGATCATAACGCGCCGAATTTGTGCCACGTATGCATTCCTCCAGCTTCTCCTTGAGGTCGGTGGGTTTACGAAAACTCTGCGTATTCCGCTTGAGCGATGGCAAACGCTTTTGACCTTTATACTCGAAGCAAGGTATGCAGGTGTTCAACAGCTGCAACGTCTGATGCACACGATGCGGATTGAGTCCAAGCAACCAACGATACAAGACGCTGCGTTCCAGATTCTTTAGCACCCAAATGCAACAGGCGAGCAAATGACGTGTATTCTCGCTGCTCAACTGCGATTTATTTTTTATCTGCTCGTTGAGATAGTTATAGGTGCGATTGCCGGAGTTTGTGTAATTGTAATCTGCATTAATCGTGGATGTGGAGAGACTCTGGTGTGGACCTTGATAGTCTTCCAATAAGCCAATGCTTTGTAGACGATCATTTGTATCGGTGAGATATGGATGTAGTTGTGGTATAACATCCATGACAACACCCAGCAGCGGCAGATAGAGCGAAGCAACGCGTGCGCGCGCCTCCACCTCACTATAGCGCGGATCGAGATCATGCGAGGTCATCAGATTGCGTATGCAACGTATGGCTTTGCCGTGCAATTGCGGATTGCTGTAATTCGGAAAAAGTAGAAGAAGAAAGACAAATTAATTGCCTTTCATAGCATTTCCGACGACTAAAGTTTGCTACTTACGGTACTTCAAGCACTGTCGCCAAATCGCTTAGCACCAAACCGACAAGAAAATGTTGTTGCCGAAAATCTGCGCTCAGGTCTGCGTGCAAAGCGCGTTCCATGGAACTCTGCAAATAAAAAATAGTTAAAATTTATTTTTTTTTTATTTAAATGCCGTTAACTCACATAAGACGTTTGACTATTGCTCGACGTTGTGCTCGGCGTTGGACTGCAGGGCGCCGATACAGTGGTGTAAGGCGTGCCGAAGGGCAAATTCAATGCCACAAAATGCTCATGACTACAAACAATGCGTAGAAAGTCGATTTTGTAATTCATCAAATCCGGTATTGAGGCATTCTTCGATATCAGCACTTTATAGTAAGTTTTGATGAGGCCAAAGACAAAGCCACGATCCATTATGCTAAACAAATCGAATATGAAGAAACCCAAACTGGCATTTAGCGATTGCGCCAATTTCGGTTCCTCACTGTGATAGCCCACCACTTTGGTGGTGACCAAATGCACCAGTGTCGAAATGTCATCGGTGAATTGATGTGGGAAACGCTGTTTGCGTGGCGCCGACAGTGCGCTGCTGTAATCTAAATGCTCAATCATGGATTTGACAATTAATTCGAAGAGAAACCAGGAATTGGACATGGCCAATTCGGTTGCTTTGCCACTGGCCACAACCCAGTGCAATGCCAGCTCTTCATGTAGCAAACGTATTTGACCATCGCGGCTACCAAATGTGGGCGACAATTCCACTGTGTGCTCTGAATACAAAATGTTTGAATAATTGAATGTTTGAAATAAAAAAATTAATTGAAATGTGTACCTTTACGATCCAAACTGCGTCCAATGGATACATTTTCGTACAGACTGTATGTTTCGGCCGCATTAGCTGATATCTCCTCGGCATTACTGCGACTGTAGGTGATGCGACGCTTGCCACCAAATGGATGCGGTATGCGACATTGAAACTGCACGTATGTGGAAAGTAGCGCCTGACGACCATATTGGTCGACCACCAAGTCATCGTTTAGTATCTGGAAGAGAGTTATTGTTTAAAATATACATTTATGGCATATCAAAAACAAAAAAATAATAATAAAAATTAAATTATTAGACATACCGATAGATTTGCCGACACCATGCAAAGCATTTCGAAGACTGTGGAACCTAATGAAATCGGTTGACCACCAATTTTATATGCTGTGACTAAAAGTTCTATCAATTTATCCAAAACTAAATGTAGATTCTTCACCAACGGTTCACGCTCAGCGCTGGCAATCTCCAAAAGCGCCTTTTTCATTTCATTCTCCATATTGCCCTCACCAATGCGTGGCGGTATTTTGCGTGAATCCAAATAATCGCAAGTGAGAAAGAAACTGTAAAAGATAACACAATTATGCTTTCAAATATTATTTTAAGCTTCGCGTTGATTATTACCCATCCAGATGTGGATCCAATGTGTGTACCGCTGTAACGGCATCCACAGTTATCGTAAAGACAGGACGATGATTATCTAGCCATTTGGTGCCGGGTAAGTGTACATTCGGCGGTATGAACGAGTAGTTCTCCGGTGGTGTTTCCACCATGACGGGCAATTGAAATTCACCCACTTTCAATTTGCCATCCTGCAGCAGTGGCAGCCATGTATAACCAACCGGTGTTTCAACAGATGGTTGCACCTCTTGTGGTTTCTTTTGACAAGATACGTGGTAGAGTGTAAAGAAGAGATGATGATTTTGTTTAATATTCGCTGGTAGCGCAAATTTGATTTCATCATAGAATGTCGGGCACTTGTTGTGATAATTGACGGCCGTGAAGGCTTCGCTGGCATATTCTGGACACGAAGATTTGCCATAAATCGCATTTACAGCATCCATTTGTGTTTCGCCAGCCATCAATTGTACGCGTACAGCGATGTTGCGTGCCGAACCGGCACGTGAGGAGAAATTCAACTCTTTTGGCGAGACGAAAAGCAAATTGCGGTATGTGTAATGTGGATTGTAGATAGCAGTTGAAGGGAATTCTAAAATTTCCTTGATCGGACGCGTTTTATCCTCCGGATAGGGTTCGACTTTTGCCAATTCGGGTGTTAAGGCGTTTTTCACCTCTTCCGGGCATGGTGAAATCTCCAGTTTTATTGAACCCGGTATGCATTTATATTTTTTCATGGCATTGCTGGGACGTTTCAACTCGGCTAAGAATTTGTAGAGGTCTTCATCCTTCATTTTATCGGATTCCTATTGCGTGAAATATAGTAGTAAACAGTTATAAATGCAGTAATATGTTTGTATGTAGAACTTACCTGTTTAAAGAAACTAGATACTGTTATCGTGATGGGTCGAAAAGTCTCAATAACATTTGCGAAGTCATCCAGTGACCAGGAGCGACGTTTCTCCTTACGTTCCAGTGAACCGCGGCGTGTTAATGTGCCGCTCATATCGTTCGCTTTGCGGCGTAGTTGATCAAAACTGCTAGTGGATGCTTTGCGATCTAAGTTTTTTTAAATTATCATATAAATACAGCAAAAACATTTCACTTTAGTTTATTAACTCACCTAAACTGTTGGAGCTCACCGCCGACGTCAAATTACCACCAATTGTTGTATCTTTCTCTGCATTAGCACCGGCAGCATCTTTATTTTCCACATTCTCACCATTAAATATGCTATTCAAATAAATACCAGTCCATGCGAATGGCATACGATATTTACCCAAACGCTCACAGAAATCGGCCGCATTCGATTTGGCTTTCTCGCGATACTTATCTTTATCGTCTTTCAAATATGGCTCCACAGAATCTTTGATATCACCCTGCAGTACTTTCTCCAAACGTATGACTAGAAATATGTCGCTACTCGGATAGGTTATCTCGAATATGCCCGCACGACTTTGTGTGCTTGCGTCGGCGCAACGCACATGTGTGCTCAGCATACGTTTCAAATTATCCGAATTCATGTCAAAGTAGAAATTTTCAGATATCTTTTTGCGTTCTTTCGCATCGTAAATTGCCATTGTGGCGAATATGGGTTCCACCTCTAACTCCAACCGCAATTGCAAGCATTTCACCAGTATACGATGACCCAAATGTTCCATGGGTATTTCAGCTGGTAAACGTCGTTCGATAACATCCTCTGGATCTGCTTCGGGATAGAGTGAAAAGAGCGCTTCCTGTCGATCTTCTTGTCGACGTGACTCATTTGTTTGATCGATTTGTTCCGGTGGCACATCATCGAGTAAATTCGGTATTAGTGGATCATTTACGGAGCGACGCAAATCAAAACTAGCCCAAGAGCCGCGTGGCGTCAATGTATCTGTGCATGAGCTAACCGAAGATAAACTGGCGATCGATTGTCGTGAACTCGGTGTGCAACTGTCGCTTTTGTCTGTGAGGTTCTCATCAAAAGAGGTGAATTCTTTGTCGATTTCAAACTCTTGCTGATAGGCAGACGGACTGATAGTGCCGCGGTCGATGCGCTCGCGTGAACAACAGGAACTGGAGTAGTGACGCTGTGCGTATTCGACTACTTTCCATGGACGTGTATAACAGTTGACGCATTCCTGCACATAGAGTGGCAGTTCGGCGCTAACAAAATATATTTATACTCTTTAATTATGTCTACTTGAAGGTTTATATTGCATATTGCTTACATATTTTCCTTTGGCACAATATGTTCAATGGTGCGTATCTTGCGCGGTATGATTTTAACAGCAACATCAGCAGGTGGAAAATCGAGTATATGCTTCAGTGGATCTCTATTCAATATGTTCATGTGTTGTGTGAGAAATTCTTCATAATCCAATGGCTCAACGGGTTCGGTAAGCGAAAGCTGAGTAAGAAATGTAAAACAGTTATAGCACGTAATTATTGTTTGCAATAAGCATTACAAATAATTATAGACTGGAAGCTTATCAGTAGTAGAAATTTGAATCAAACGATTATCTCAAGTCATAATATACATATATACTATATATACTATATATAACAATAATAATAATACATACAATTGTAGACATACATAACTATTGTAGTTTCTAAATTATAAGCATTAATAAATAAAATATTGTAAATATTTATGAAACTACTAAATAATATATGCATAATCTGACAATTATATTTTTATTACATGGGGTGAGTAACCGCATTTTTGTAAGCACACAAGAGCCCCACCCAATTTTGAAGCAAGCAGCTTACATCACCTCTCCTCCCACCTCCCAAAACTATTCCCTTACGGAAACTCACCGTTGATGAACACATTGAGCCGGTGTCCACTGCCTTTGTTTGTAAATGATTAACGACGACATTTTTTCGCACCTCAGATGAATTGTGCCTGTTTAAAAATTGAGTAAAAGTGAAAATTTTCAATTGTGGTGAAAGTAAGTTGGAAAACACACACTTCGTCGCAAGCGCTAATGTACTGCGCTGAGCCGGTACAATTCCGGCTGCTTGAAAAGGCACTTACTTCGTTAATTTCTGCGCAAAAGAACGCTGTGAACCAGACATTATGCAAACTTTGTTCACTTTTAATAAGATTCACAACAATTTCGATTTATTTTGCTACTAAAATTTCATTTTTATGCACTTTGCCAATCGGTCGATTTTTCCACTGTGTACAAGTGAAAATAAAAATGGCCGCTGGCTACTTCGCTCAACTGTCACTTTTGACAGTTGTTACTTTTTTGTTTATTTTCTCAATTGTCAAATGTGACAATCAGCTGTGTTTGTAAATAAACCGTTTTTATTTATTTTCTATCAGCTGTTGCAAACTGTTGCGTTTGTTTACAAAACATGTTTGTTAGTGTTGGTGTTTGTTTACCTTTTTTGAGGCGAATTCACGTATATCGATAACGTTTTGTTTACCTTTTTTTGGTGTTTGTATGCGTGCGTCGCGAATGAGCTTTCCAAGCGTATTATCAACTGTCAGTTGGAAAAGTCTTTGGAGGGAGCTTTTGTCGGTTTCAGAAACTTGAATTTGAATGTGATGTGTTAAAAAAATTACTGGAATTGTAAAATTTTCAATTTTCAAATATTTTTTATGAAGTTGATAGGTAAAATTTCAAATTTTTAGCTATATTCTTCTTACTTATTCTGTCTTTTGTAGCCGCTAAGGTTAGACGTGTGTTTATTCTTTGCTTGTTCGTGAATTCTTGATCAAAAATCTAAAACTTACCGATCCCAACAGGTTTGAATCGCCGGATCCGAAAATCCGCGTCAATCCCGGTATCGCACTGTCGGTAACAGCCGGTTCTGTTGGTCAAAAACAATACTGTAACGATGCCCCAGCCTTCACATTTGCCAGACTCCGTGTGACTTTTTCTTATTTTCAAAAATAAAGACAACCTTAAAGCGTCGTCGTTTGTCAAGCATGAAGTGCTGAACACAAAGACGACGACACGACACGACATAGCGACGGCTGATCGCAAATGTCGCTTTGAAGCCAGCGTCTTGAACATTTTGAAGACGGCTGCGACATATCAAACAGCAATTTCATTGTTGCCGTACTAACATCTTTCACTTCAATAAAATTTACATATTTAGTTTAAAATGAAATTGTATACGCAAAAAATGTAAAAATTGGCGATTTATTTGTTTTAAATTATCGATTGTTATTATAAATGATATATCAAAGCTATTTTACGTTTCTGCTGGCAAAATAACGTCATACTAGGGAGAACTTTGAATAATTTTATATTTCACATGTTAGTGGCAGCTCTACAGCGGCCATTGTCGTCGGCAAAATTAGAAACATTAATTTAATTTGGTGACAACGACAACTACAAGCTTGTTGTCGCGTAGTCGTGCTGTTGTCAAAAAATCTGGGCCCATAAGAACGCGTATATTTTAATATTTGACAGATGTCGCTCGTCGCTTGTCGTCTTCTACGTGTTCAGCACATAAGAGAAATCGCTGAAAGAGCGAAAGATTATTCCAAAAATCAAGTTTGAGAAGTGTTTCGACGATTGGAAAAAAATATTTGGTTTCGAAGTTTGAACAAAGGTTTTTTTATTAGAAAATATTATTAATTACACGGTATAGTTACTAAAAACCCAAAATATGGATTCAATATATATAAAATATATGTTTTATTGGTCTTTCTTTCTTGTTGTATACAACTTTTCAGTCAAGCTGATAAGCAAGATGTTATGAAGGGTTAAAGTTAGTTCTTCGAAAAATACTGGACCTCTTATAGCACCTGTCATATAAGTTTGACCGAAAAAATTAATATATCATTGAATTGAGAGGTATATATGGATTACATTCATATTTTGTATTTTTTAATAACTATGCCCTGTAATTAATAATAATTATTATAAAAACCATTTTTTTCGAACATCGAAATCATATACAGTGGTACATCTCTAACTCGAATCACCATAATCCACAAAAAAACTTCGAGTTAGAGAGACTTCCGAGTTACAAAAGGTAATTTGTATGAATTTTGACTTCTATTGCCAATTCAATAGTTCGAATTATGGAGAACTTCGAGTTAGAGCAGTTCGAGCTATGGAAGTTCAACTGTATTTCGATTTTAAAGGCTAACTTCGAAATCGGATAATACAATGCTTTTACTTATGACTCAATCTCCCGGAAAAAATAGTTTGGTCCAATAACCAGAAAAAAATTCCATTTTGCCGTGATGGAGGGCCTTTAGAATGCATATTTATTTTATTTATTATTATTATTTTTAATAATAATATTTAATCAAAATTACAACAATATCCAGGCATAAGTGTATTAGAGGTATTTCTAAATTTTTTTTTATTAGAAAATTCAAGCACAGAATTGTAAACAAATTTCTGCTAATCGCATCATTCATCAAAGTCAGCCTACATGCATACATTTAATTTATTTATAACATATGGTACATACATACATACAAACCTACATATGTATATAAAATATTTTACGTTCACTTTTGATTGTAATCTCAAGATTGAACATTGAAACGTACAAACACGTGAGTTATAAATAATAATATATATATAATATATATCCATATGTCTATATAGTTATATGTATACATATAAATTTAATATATTGCTATATTTACGCAGACACATCTTCTTAGTCAACCTCTACGTCACTCACCACTTTACCCACAAATGTATTAAACTCCAAACGATTCTGCCAATCAATTCGAATCGTTTTTCAAAATTTATTCGTTTTAGTCTTACATTTAATTCCGTTTACGATTTAGTGAACACAAAAAAATCGTTGTCTGGAAATCGAATTTAATTAATTCACTTGTGATTTGGGGCTTTCGTGCAGTTCCGTTTGGAAAGGCAAAAGGCACAATAATAAAGCAAATAAAAAAAATAACACGATCACATCGCATCGCATCGTTTGTTCGTGTTTTGTCACTTGATTTCAAGGTTGAGGTAAACGGGTTCCATCTGCTGCCAAATTATATAGACGAACGATTCGGCGGTTAGTTCGCTTGCATTGTGTGGTGAATGTGTAGCGCCTCGTAGCATTCACTGTTAGCTGTTAGAGTCCACCAATTCTATACTAGTACAAAGTTTGATGCTCACGCTGGGTAATTAAAGATTATGAAAGAAGATGCTGCGACACGACGCAGCTCAAATATCATTAGAAGTGTTATTACGAAATCGGTTATTTATGAATTCACGCTCCTGCACCGTTCTAAGCCGTGCGTTGATCTCTGTGCTCTGCCATGTTTGTCTGTTTGTATGTTTTTACGATTGATGTGCTCGAATTGAAATTAGAATTTTTTTCGAAGTGTCATATCGTGATCCTTTCACTTTGCTGCGAACACGGTCTACCAAATACTCGTCGTTTGCGCCACGAAGACAAGTGGTGAGGTGACATAAAACTACAATAATGAACGTAAATCCAGATACCTTTTAGCGAGTGATCAAGTTAGATTTTCGCATCAACAATGCATTGGAGTCATTCGCTCGATGAAGGCAATCAGTGGCGGAAGTCGGAAAACAAATCCTTCCTGTTCAATCTGTCACAATTCAAATGACTCCAAGGCATGAACTCTCCCGGAAATTTGTGATTACAGAAAATGTCAAGCCTATGTAGAGTTCTATATATATCTGGTACGACCATATGTCTATATTAAACACCTTAAAGCTCTAGTAGTATTCGGAAAGTTCAAATGTAACTGATAACCAATATTCTCAAATTTTACAGTTTTTGTATCCAATAATTCTGGATCTTTATTTACATTATCGTTGATTGCCTTGATCTAGTCTTCTATGTCTATTTTTTATACTTTCAGTGTGATAAGTATGAGGTTGAAGATTCCAGACTAAGCAACTTAGATCTTGTTCTTCTACTCGTCCAAGTTATATTGTCTAAGAACATAATGCCGAACCAGTCATTCCCATGTTTCACAAATAATACGCCAAGTGAATTGAAATACTTCTCCAGTTGATCTTTACTCTCCCTGTCAGATATTTCGTCTTATTCTGGTTCACAACCGAGCCTATTTGAAATCTTTTCATAGTATAGCAAAAGATTCGGTTTCCAAGCGGTGGTCTACTTGCTATAGAGTGCTGGACACTGACTTCGAGTTAGTTCTCCAAACTCTGGACAATAATCGGCACCTGTTGCGAAGACGTTCAGGCCCGTTTGGACTCAGAACGGTCTTTCCAGCTGCTGTCTCTTAGGAAGGTTCATCTTGCCGTTATCATTGGAGCGTTTACTGATCATTGTCCAATAGGTACACATGCGGTGAGTCTTGTGCGACCTCGGTAGGCACACATTCGGCGAACCCAGCGTAGTGACTGGAATCGACATTAGCCGACTAAGGAACTTTGTAATCGGGTCCAAGCACTTTGTCGAATCAGGAGTGTCTTCGCGATCCAAGTGAGAGTGAGAGATGTCTAAGTGATACTCTCTGCAGTTGCGGAGTTCTCTTGACCCCTTTACCTAATCTAACTTAACGTATAGCAAAACATCCGAAAATTTGACATACTCCACCTTAAGTTGTCAAAGTCATTAAAAGTCCGATTTGCTATTGTTATTTTCAACGTGTTCGACGTCTATAAGATGCATGGCCCTACCGGAAACATATGTAGAGTCAGACGCATTTTAGTACTATTTATTGTGTAATTTATGTTTATAAATGTGTGGTTTGCGCCAATTGAAATGCGAAAACCTGATAAAGATAAATCTTCGGTATATTAGCATACAAGTGAGTTCTTAATGCATTCGCATATCGTTATTTATGGAAACGCATATCAATTTCCGGCAATCAGATATGCAACTTTTTTATTGTTTCTTTAACACTTCTCTCTGCGGCGTATTGTTTTTGCCATTTTTCGTGGTGTTTATTTTGTATTTATAATGCACAAGCAGTCGGCTGTATTGCATTGACAAAATATTTCCTTTTTTATTCCTTTTTTTTACAATGCAACCTTGGTGGCGGCGCATGCTTTGAGGGACAAAATTGACGCGGTCAAGAACCCAATTTAAACTCGCCGTCAGCTTAACCTTAAGCCATTTGCATATGAACACCTACACATTCAAGACAACAAAAACAAAAAAAAAAAAACAAATGAATTTTCGGAAATGCATTTTTAATAACCCGATATGCATGTCATTACAGATATTTCAATTGCAATTACTTTGTCGCATATAATCGAGAGTGAAATATGAAAATTATTGACTCATTAATGCGACAGAGGAAAACCGAACTTCCACCGTTGATAACTGGATATAATATTTTACGACTGTGCGTCTGACATACTTATAGAATCTACATTCGACGGGTTATTGACACCGAAACCCTTCAGCGAGTTCGCTGCAAATTTTTTGAGTCGTTCGTTTGGTAACGCTTTGCGACAAATTGAAGTGACTGGAAGTGTTTTTGGCATGAAAGAACACCTCTGTCATTGATCGATTTAGCTTAGTTGAGGGTTTCTTTACATTAGCGGTGTGTGCCTTAGGTAATTGCCCAGGTGGAGGGAGCTATAATTGAGATATCTTGATAAAACTTGGTACACATGTTCCTTGGCTACTCGACCGATTGCAATGAAATTTGGTTAATAATATTGATAACTGATGTCACCGCGAAATCGGTTAACAACCACGCCTATTTCGCATATAACACAATTTGAAATTCCAGCTGATTCGTTCACTTCACAATATAGGCATCAAGAACAAATGAAGATACCGGAACAAAACTCTGCATAAACACTGCATTCGAGGAGTGCCATCTTTCAAAAAAATCGATATCAGACTATAACTGTTCAAGGCCCCAGTTATCGAACATGAGGAGCTCAGTGCTTGTGACCAATTTTTTACCAATAATGTCAGTAAATCTCTCAGATAATTAAAAAAAATCCGGGTCGAAATTTGGTGAAATCTGGTCATAACTTTCTCTAGCTACCACATACCTAACATTAGGGTGCTGGTGGGCTTTATACCGTAAATATCGCTTAATAGGTAAGACACCTTAGCAAAATTAAGTAAGCATATAATCTTGGATATAATGTAGCTTAGTGGTAAAAATTTGTGAAATCGGTTCAGGAATTATCTCAGTCCTTATATACTATATATAAAGATTTTCGATATTCTTATGAGCTTTATACCGAATATATGGGTCCAATTATGTGTTCTCATAAATATGCGAGAGTATAAAATGTACGGTTACACCCGAACTTAGCACTTCCTTCTTTGTTTTGATTATATTTTTACGGAGATTTTTGGCGATTTTTGCGCGTGGTTAAAAGTTATTAAAATACATAATTATACCCTGAACAGGGTATATTAAGTTTGACACGAAGTTTGTAAAACCCAGAAGGAAGCGTCGGAGGCCTTATAAAGTATGTATATAAATGATCAGTATGTTGAACTGAGTCGATTTAGCCATGTCCGTCTGTCTGTAAATATACGAACTAGTCCTTCAGTTTTTAAGATATCGTTTTGAAATTTTGCAGATGTTATTTTCTCTTCAAGAAGCTGCTCATTTGTCGGAATTGCCGATATCGGACCACTATATCATATAGCTGCCATACAAACTGAACGATCGGAATCAAGGGCTTGTATGGAAAACTTCGCATTTTACTACATATCTTAACGAAATTTGGTGTGAGTTATTGTTCATAGAAATAATTTAATCTCCAAAAAAAAATTGTTCAGATCGGTTCATTATAGCATATAGCTGCCATACAAACTGAACGACTGAAATCAAGGGCTTGTTTTTTCCTTACTTTTTCTTACGTCTTTAGATTTGCTTAAACACATAGTTACTAAAAGAAATTCACCTGTGAAGGCTATATTAGCTTCGGTACAGCCGAAGTTAACGTTTTTTCTTGTTTTAGTATGAGAAAAAGCAATGTGCTCCATAGATTAAAGTTAAAAACGACATTATCCTAAAGATATAGTTTTTTTTTTTAATATAACTGTAACTTTTTACGTGACGCGTAGTGTAATTTCAAGAAGTTAGACGTTAAAGCAGCGTAATGACGTTAATAAGATTTCAAATTAAATGTTTTTGGGAAACTTTTCAGATTTTTTATTTAATTGTTAACACAATATAATAAATAAAATCACGCGTTCACAACAATTGTGACTCAGCAGAAGCGTTAAAAAAATATTTTTAATTAAATACAAATACGAGTAAATGTGCGTACGATTATACAAATATATGTATATTATACTAACATATCATAAAAATCGCCATGAACTTGGTGTATATCCATTATTGGATAATACTTCCTTGTGCACTTTTTTGTCTAATTAAATTTGAGTATGCAGACTTACCGAGCTCTGTATATAAATATTGCCGATCTCGCATTTTATCGATTATTTTCGCCCTCTAATATTGAATTTGAATGCCTTAGAGATGCCTCACTCACTCACTCACGCTTAGTTGACCTTGCGCATATTTTTATGAAATTAAACGATTAAGTGAAACATATGCATAAATATTCGAGAAATGAAAAAGTAAATGCAAAAACTACAAAAAAAACAACAAAAACAAAAATGCGTTTAAACGCAATAAATAAATATCGCAGCCAAAAGCGAGCTGTCAGTAAATATTGTGCGTTCGCATATTAATTGAGCGCGTGATTGAGCGATTTTTGGATTTTTTATTTTATTTTATTAATTTTAAAAGATAATTTTTTTATTTAATTTCTGTTCCATTGAATCTGCCAATTCGTATTTACGCTCGACACGCACATTTTTTGGTGATTTGCGGTCGCTCTGATTGCTGCGCATAAATAAATCACTATAATTTGCATGCAGTGTCATTGAAGGCGAAGATTTGCTGTGCTGCAGAAGAGTGTCCTCTTAAATCAGCTGCTTTAGTGCTTAAATCTTGCATGTCCTTACTTTTTGTTTACTTTGTTTTCGATGATAATCAGCTTATTTAGAGGTTAGTTTGGGTAAAAGTAATGTAAACAAGGCTTACTGTCTCTAGAGAAATGCGATTAAGATTTACACCAGGTCTAACTAAAATTGTCTTCTCAAGAATCGTCGAATAAATTCATGATTCTAATATCAAGGTGATAAGAAAAGTGAAGTATTGGAACCCTTCAATAGGCAGGTACATTATATTCTACTTGAGAATTGTGATATGTAAAATGAAAATGTCTCTTTGATTTCTAGTATTCGAGAATACTCATTACATTATATCCAAGACTATACGCTCACCTAATTTTGCTAAGATATCTCACATATTAACCGATATATACGGTATATAACCACCGGATGTTTACTCATTCCTCCTTTTTGCTTTTTGGCGCCAACTGGAAACACCAAGTGAAGCCAGGTCACTTTGCACTTGGTCTTTCCACCGGAGGTCCTCGTCCTCTTCCGCGGCTTCCTCCAGCGGGTACTGCATCGAATACTTTCAGAGCTGGAGCGTTTTCTTCCATCCGTATAACATGACCTAGCCAGCGTAGCCGCTGTCTTCTTATTCTATGAACTATGTCAATGTCGTCGTATAAATCGTACAGCTCATCGTTCCATCGTCTGCGGTATTCGCCGTTGCCAATGTTCAAAGGACCGTAAATCTTACGCAAAACCTTTCTCTCGAAAACCCCAAGAGTCGTCTCATCGGATGTTGTCATCGTCGGCGCCATACATCAGGACGGGAATAATGAGCGACTTGTAGGGTTTGATTTTTGTTCGTCGAGAGAGGACTTTGCTTTGCAATTGCCTACTCAGTTCAAAGTAACACCTGTTGGCAAGAGTGATTCTGCGTTGGATTTCAAGGCTGACATTGTTGGTGTTGTTAACGCTGGTTCCCAAGTAGACGAAACTATCTACAACTTCAAAGTTATGACTGTCAACAGTGACGTGGGAGCCAAGACGCGAGTGCGCCGACTGTTTGTTTGATGACAGGAGATATTTCGTCTTGTCCTCATTCACCACCAGACCCATACGCTTCGCTTCTTTATCTAGTTTGGAAAACGCAGAACAAACGGCGCGGTTGTTGCTTCGGATGATATCAATATCATCGCCAGCAGCTGTTCACTCTTATAGAAGATTGTACCTTCTCTATTTAGATCTGCAGCTCGTATAATTATTTCCAGCATCAAGTTAAAGAAATCACACGAGAGTGAGTCACCTTGTCTGAAACCTCGTTTGGTATCGAACGGCTCGGAGAGGTCCTGCCCAATCATGACGGAGCTTTTGGTGTTGCTCAACGTCAGCTTACATAGCCGTATTAGTTTTGCAGGGATACCAAATTTAGACATAGCGGCATAAAGGCAGCTCCTTTTCGTGCTATCGAAGGCAGCTTTAAAATCGATAAAAAGATGGTGAGTATCGATTCTTCTCTCTCGGGTCTTTTCCAAGATTTGCCGCATGGTGAATATCTGGTCCATTGTCGATTTTCCAGGTCTAAAGCCACACTGATAAGGTCCAATCAGTTCGTTGACGGTGGGCTTTAGTCTTTCACACAATACGCTCGACAAAACCTTATATGCGACCGGATGTTTGCATACCCTAATATTAGGTATGGGGTAGCTAGGGGAAGTTGTGATCCGGTTTCACCAATTTTGGCACAGAGACACATGATTTTCATTAAATAAACACAGAGATTTTACCGATTCTCGGTAAAATATTATCTATTGGTACTAAGGTCTTCATGTTCGGTATCTGGGGCCTTGAAAATTTATAATACAATCTCGACAATTTTTAATTGAGTGATGCCACACCTTAAATGCAGCGTTTGTGTAAAGTTTTGTTCCGGTATCTTCATTGGTTCTTAAAGTCTATATTGTAAAGTGAACGGATCAGATGGACTTCCAAATTTTGTTATATAGGAAGTAGGAGTGGTTGTCAACCGATTGCGCTTGTTTCCATCTTCTCCTCATCATTTGATTGAATTCTTTTTCCAAAGTGCTACTTATTGAGTCTGGAGAAGAAAGTCGGTTGGGACCAAATTTGCCAAATAGGCGGGCTGGGGTATTAGATTTTTGCGTATATTTCCAAGAAAACATAGCCAAAATAGATTTTTAGTTGTTTTTAAAAAAACTTATGAAAACTATATCGAAGTTTGTGCCGTTATTTTGCCACTCGCTCTCAAAATTACAGGTCCGGTGCATATTTTCGAAATAAATAATTTTCCATATTCACTCCAGTTTTCCAGTTTTCATTATAATTTATATTTCTTGGGTTATCTTGTTTGGGTTATGTTAAATACTCTCCAAACTAACTGACTACCATTAAAATAGGTCACGCATTTTACACGCGTCGCTGAGATTTTATTTCAATAATTTATTTGTTTTTTTTTTTCAGATTTTCGTTATTTTTGTATTTGCATTACATATTTTTAGTGCAATATACAGCTTTGTTTTTCCCCAATTCACAACTCAAGAGTCACTAAGCGACGTATGCTAATTACGCTATTATCTGCTTAAAAGACTTAGTGCCATTATACTACTGGTATATTTGTATTGCAGAAAGATATATGTTGGCAAAGCTCAGCTCAGCTGGTGGATATCATCCAAATATATAAAACTAAATAAATAAAAACGTCTCCGGCATTACCACACAGCGATTTGTGTGAATTATGTTGTTGTGTTGTTGTTTTTTGTTTTTTGCTTTTACATATATATTTACTTTTGGTCGAGCCCATTGTTTGACAACTTTTGATGTGTTAATATCTGATTTTGATTGATATTCAAATTTTGCTATTCGTAACTCTTTTTCGGCATATTTGCATTCGTTTATGTCTATATGTTATATATAGTTAAATCGTATATACATATATATGAAAATACATATTTATATGCATAGGGGTACGCGTGTTAACAAACCTCACTGCTGTTTGTTTTATGTATAGACCCGATAGGCATTTTGAAATGATGAATATTACAAAAGAAGTGACAAAACTGCCGGAACAACAAAACGTTGGCGATTAAAGCTTGGCGATGTCTCTAACCAAATCCATTCATACAATGATAGCACACACATATGAGTGTATATATACATACAGTTGTTGTGAAAAATATTTAAATCTATAAATATTTTGTCTTTTCATACTCTTATAGCGTATTAGACTATAGTTTACGCATGGATGACAGTTTAAGATTTTTTAATTTTTTGAATACTTAATTATTAACGTATACTATTTTTAATAGATATACATATATATCGATGATTAATACTCTAAACAATTTTTCGTTTTAAGAATTAGCGCTTTTTTTCAATGTAATGCAAATCTAACCTCAATTACAATGGACTCATATCGCTTAATATTATATACTTCTACATATATATTTATAACTGTATACATTAAGTGACCGTCCAAAGTGTGTTATATTCCTTAAAGAACCCTATTCTATTCTTATTGCTTTCAAAATGGCGACTGTACTACTACATACTATATGTTATGTTATATAAGTAAGCAGCAGGAACTCCTCGACCGATTTCAATGAAATTTGGTACGTTATATTTTCTAGAAACTCTGATGCTTCTGATGAAAAATGGGCAAAATCGGTTAACAACTACGCCTAATTCCTGTATAATAAAATTTTGAAGTCCATCCGATACGAAAAACCAATAAAGATTTTGTCGAAATCTGCCTATAACTTTTCAAGGCCCCATGTATCGAAAATGAAGAGCTCAGTTCCAATGGATGACTTTTTACCGAAAATATCGGTAAATATCGCAGATTATTTTAAGAAATTCAGAGGGAATCTTTTTCATTTAATTATGTCTTTGTGACAAAAATCTAAGAAATCGCGTCATTACTTCCCTTGGCTTCCATATACCTAATATTAAGGTTTGCAAATATCCAGTGGGTTTATACCGTATATATCGGTCAATATGTGAGATATCTTTGGAAAATTAAAATAGCGTATGATCTTGGATATATTGTAGCTTAATGGGTGTCTTTACATACTTCCTGAAGCGGAAGTGTACATGACGAAAGCGAGGAAACCGGAAATTCACCAGCAACCAACTTTAACTGGATGTCGTCCACCGGAAACGGAAGTTGAGTCCCACCGGAAATTACAATGAATAGCTCATGCAGCGGAAGTGGATATATCGGAAGCGAAGCAACCGGAAATTCACCAGACACCAACTTGAAACGGATGTCGGAACCGGAAGTCCCAAAACGGAATATAGGTCACATCGGAAATTGTGATGGAAAGGAAGATGCGAAAATGCAAACCGGAACATACAAACTTTCCGGTGGGATCAAATTTCCGTTTCCGCTCTGGAAAATTGGTTCAGGTATTACCCCAGCCCTCACATACTATATATAACGATTATCGTTATTCTTGTGAGCTTTATGCCGAATATATGTTAAAATTGTGTGTTACATAAATTAATTCTAAGCGTATACGGAAACGGAAGATGAGTCCCACCGAAAATTGCGATGGACAGGAAGAGGGACACAAACGGGACACACCCTTTCCGTTGGGATCAAATTTCCGTTTCCGTTCTGGGAAATCGGTTCAGGTATTACCCCAGCCCTCATATACTGTATATAATGATTATCGTTATTCTTGTGGGCTTTATGCCGAATATATGAGTAAAATTGTGGGTTACAGAAATGAATTCTAAGCGTATACAATGTTCGATCACAACCAAACTTCGCCCTTCCGTACTTGTTTATATAGATATCTATACAGATTTCAACGATTTCTTTTCATGATTGCGTATTGAGACTTGGTTCTCGTATTAGAACTAGAGTACAAGTAACTTCATTACTTGCTCTCCCCTGCATGATCAACATATCTAGAGCAATTAATACAAATGGAATGTTAATATTTCCATATAAGATTCTCAAAATACCATAAATTTAGAGAATCTAAGTTGGTCACAGTGTTTTTAATTAACAAAAACTAAATTATTTATGATAAAATTTTTTTTATGTTCAACTCGTTTATGCTGGCGCCAGCTAGCTGAAACAGCTGTAAGCTAAACACTAAAAGCAACAACAATTCGTATACGTTACCATAAAGGCTTAAATGACTACTGAGGCTTAGAAATACATACATACACATTGAATTAATTATACATACATAAATATTTGCATACTTACGAGTATACATATACATAAATTATATATCAGCAAATTGTTAATTAATGCACTGCATGTCTTAATTCCATTGGCAACTGTATAATCGAATATATCAGCCGAAAAAAATTTATAAATATTTTGAGTACACAAATTTAAATACAATTTATTTTCTATGTCAATTAATTAATGAAAACAACAAAAAGAACAGCTGTTCGAAATGCTGACGTAGCTGCCTGCCTTAGTGTCGCTAATACTGCGAAATAAGAAGGTATTTTTTTGCTGGAAAACTTTGCTAAGGTCACCCGTTGGCCACTACAACTGCGTCAAATAATTTGTTTTTAATTTTTTTTGATTATCAATTGTTTTTTTTTGTTTTTTTTTTTGCTATAAATACTGCCTTTTCTAATTATGTACCAAGAGATTCTTCGCATATCTGCATACACTCAAAGGTGTCTTCTGTATTTTTTGCTTTGTTTTAACTAATTTCAGCTATGATGATAAGCAACAAGTGAATGTTGATGACAAAGCCGGAAGTTGGCCGATTGGAGTTTCAAAATGCCAACACCAAGTGTTTAAAAAAAAGAAACAACAAACAACACCAACAAACCAAAATATGTGTATAAAGAAACGGAACAATTAAATGAAGAAGCTGTTACTTCCGTTCATTAAAAATTTTAATATGCATACAACAACAACAACAACAGCAATATGCCGAAATTTGTTAATAAAAAAAGCGAAAAATCAAATTAAAAGCATGAAAATAACAACAACAAATCTTTGGTCACTTCGGTTTTAACGCATTTATAAATGCATATCAACTGATATATATAGGTATTTATACATATGTGTATCTCTGTGTGTTTGTTAATGTCTAACGTAGATAAGTGGACTAAAACAGCTATTAATATTAATTTAAATGATAACAGTTTCTTCAACTGACTAGCAACAAGGTTAACCATACCAAAATAATGGGGGTATTCACACATGAGACACTTATTCTTTTATGCTAATTAGTTTGTGTATAAAAATATTTCTAACCTATGTATTGCACTGAGAAACTAGTTTAAGTGCCGTCTACTACGCTAGGAAACATATTTTTTATTGATAATAATTTTAATAATCGATTATATATTGAAAATATGTGGGAAATCCTAGCATTAAAACGAGTTTTAGAAGTTTTGGAACAACTGCGCCATCTACCGGTTATATTTATAGTTACAAGAATAAACTGGTGGCTATCAGACTCCGAGAGGTGGGTATAGAAATGTTACACTTCCGAAAACCTCGGCTGCATCCCTGAAAACTTGGATTCCTGCCACGCGGAACTCACTCCCTGTGGTTCCTTCTCTGTTAAAATTGCAATTAGCGAAGCCAATGTAGAAGAAGCGCAATTAACTTCTTAACGGATGGATTCAAGTCTAGAGGGGTGGTTGGTGGAGGAGTTTTCTGTAAGCAGCTCGCTGTCAATGACACTACTCTGAAGTTGGGTCTCCGTCAGAGACGTATGCATTCACTCTGATAACAGTGCGGCAATACTGAACTTGAGCTAGCTGACTGTGCGCTCAAAGTTGGTCAAGAGGTGCCTGATCTCACTATCAATAACATCAGACTACTTTAGACTCGTTTGAGTGCCAGCTCACACCGGAATCGTTTGGAACGCAGCGGTGGTTAATGACCAGCACCTACGTGACTGCGAGATCCATTTCGCCAAGCATGAATCGTAGGAGGTCCACTGAACTATAATACTTGCTCTTAGCAAGGTTCAACTAGCCGCTAGAAGTAGAAGTCCCCACTGTACACTGTCCAATGTGCTTACATGCCTTGAGGCATCCTTCAGGATGCAAGTTTCAGAAGTTGTATGGAGGAAGGCAAGATTGAAACATCTAGACACTTTCTCTTTCCCTGTCCAGCCTTAACAAATTTGAACCAGGCTCAAAGCGCTTTGTCGACGTTTTGGCATTACATCAACTCTTTAACCTAACATAACCTAACCTAGTTGGTTGAAGGGAGAAGGTCGAAAGCATCTTTGATGCTGATACAATTATATTCCAAATTTGTGTCCGAAAATCTTGTCCATTCTTCAATAGTACTAAAGTAAGGATAGCTCTGAGCCTGGAACTCAGAACTTACGGCTATTTTATTACTCTTACGATTGTTGAAGCCTATTGCTTCCTCCAGGTGGACCGTAGTCCAGCGAAACGGAAGATAATAATAAGTAAATTATTTTAAAGAATCTAACCAATATGATTGAAATTCGGCATACAAGACGATGACTCAACGTTAGTAAACCTTTTTATGGCCGATTTAAACGTGGTTACTTTAACTTAATTATAAATATTATACAATTTATAGATTCGTATATTTCCACTAATCACTTTATTGCAAGTCATTTTACGGCACGAGTGTATGGTATGGTTATTGACAGTAACGCAGTATACATAAGTACATACTTTGAAGCTTCCTTCCACGTAGTTGAAGTATAGAAACCATGAAATTCGTCACGCCTTAAGTGGTGAAGCGCTTTATCTTTTGTACCCAAAAACCATCGGCATTATTAAGCTACAAGTTATTTATTTATTATTGGCACATACTTATTGTTCGTTTAGCACAATAAACTCTAAAGGAACTACAAAATAGTATTATTGTGTAATCTTAATGTGGCATGAATGTGCAATATTCTCGAGAAAAGAAACATGTTTAACCCCAATTGGCAGTAAATCGATTCTGCATGCCGCAAGATTACATATAAATTTATAGAAATATATACACATATACTACAACAGATTTGTATTCTGATGATTACAATATGTTCGGGAATTTTCTTAATTACGTAAGCGAATATATTTTTGAAGATAACAACAATTTTTGCTAAAATTAATCGTGGTAAATTACGAAAAATTGTCGGCTTGATGCTTTATTCTTGCTTTATACGTCAAAAATTGGGACGAATCGAACAAGAAACTGGCATAAATTAAATAATGTAGAATCATAATTGCTTAGATCAGCTTGAATGTTCATTCCAAAGCAATATTGGATCATAATTTCCATTAAATATTACTGTAAAGATGATATCAGATTTATATGTGAATCGGTTTAAAAATAGAACAATTGATCTTACAATCAATGGATTATTTTATACCAAATTTAGTTCGGAATAGTTTGGGAATTGCGTGATAATTGGTATGAAATATACCATTTTACTGCTTGCTATCCTAAACCATCCCTATATATCATATTATATAGGTATGACACCATTTGAAATTCTATCGGATTGTTTGACTTTATAATCAACCAAGCACCAGTGGAGATATCGGAATAAAACTTAGCCTAAATTGTGTCTTTCATGCGTGGCAACTCTGATCTAGAAATGGTCCAAATCAGACTATTCATTTTCTAATCACCACATACCGAATATATTGATCCCCATTCCTATAACTGAATGCCGATCATTTTACGACATATCTTATAGGATCTGATCCATGTAGAATATCCAGGTATCTAAATAGTTCAGTACTTCTACTAGCCAAATAATATATATCATACATATCGATCAATATTTGAGAACTGAAGCTTATTGAACATGTCTTTACGAACACTATGTGGTTTAGTTTCAAAAATTGATGAAATCGGTTCAGCCCTGGCTATACGCTATACTTAATTTCAGCTTTGTCTGTCGCAGATTGGCTTTGTGCCGAATGTATTGGATAATAGGGTATTATATAAAATTATTTTTTCCGAAAGATTGAGATATAAATAAAAAAAATATTTTTCCGATTTTCGAAGTTAACCTTCGAAATCAAAAGTTTCGCAGTTCGAAAAAAGGTTACTAAAAAATCCAAAATAGGGATATAATCTACATTTTACTCTTAATTTAATTTTTCGCTCAGACTTATAGAACATATTACTTGAATGGTAAAAATTATATCTTCGAAAAAATTAAAAATTGAATGGTCTACAACCTTGCTTCCGCCGTTTTTTTTTTGTAAATTAAGGCTTTTTTTTGTATAAAAACGGTTACAAAAATGTTATTCAATTATTTTGTTGGGTTAATGTTGACACAAATGTCCAAGATCGATATAAAACGATTTAATCGATTTAATCGTCCAGTGCTTGTCCCTAGAGACAAATGTCGAGAATTCGGCTCAAAAAGTGACATTTTCAGTTGAGACTAAGTTTGGGATGCAAACAGATCTCTACAAATATTTTGTTGGGTTAATGTTGACACAAATGTCCAGATCGATATAAAACGATTTAATCGACCATAGCGACATCTATTGGACAACGGCGGAAGCAAAGTTGTAGACCATATATATCAAAAAATACTGGACATCTTATAGCATCTGCCATATAAGCTTGGCGGAAAAATTTTATATGAATATGAAATAGATGAAATCGCTTTATATATGCTCCTAACTACCATATACCGGATATAATCATTTTCGAATTTTTTAGTTGATTGAAATTGTTGAAATTTTGATATTCATATGTAATATTACATTTTAGATTATAAACGCTATTGATTTCTACAAATTCAGAAAGTATATATATAGATTGCCTTTCATATTTGATATAAATATAATTATTTCATTGCCTTGAGCATTTTACTATAATTAAAATCGTTCAAATCATCATGAATTAGTCATAAGATCAATTCAGTGCAATTATAAATTAGTCAAGTTGCTGAGTGTTGACTGACAAATTAGATGAGTAAATAGTCTGTTAGCTGTTAGCCTTAAACGCGAAAACTATAATCGTGTAATATACATAAGTAATCGTCGTTCGTCAGTCGTGATTTCCCTTTACGCATCATAAATTTGGTGTAACATCCGTGTATTGTAAAATGTATATGATTTGTTGTGATTGAAGACTGATTGCACTGCACTTATGTGCTATTTTCCTAACACCCTTCTGTGAAATGCAATTCACTGAACGACTGTCTATAAAGCACGCCGAGTAGGTGCGCGATCATTGTTGTTCTATTTATAATCTTGTGGCTTTATCAACGATTATCTATGCAATATGTGCAGTTAATGTTGCAAGTATGCAAGGGAACAATAAATAATAAACAATAAAATTAAGAGAGAAATAGAGACAAAGGCGGATGCAGGAATTATAGCTGGAAATTGCTAAATCATTATTTTTTTTATGTTTTTATTTTGTAATGCTAATTGTTTTTGTTTTTGCTTCATTGCTGTTACCGATCGTTTTTGTGGGTGTCTTCTGCCAGTTACAAGTAATTTTTTTATTGTAAAATGTAAAATCTTGTAATACTGGTAGTTATATATGAGTGTGGTCGGATATATACATATGTACTTAGCTTAGAAAAGAAAATAAAAAATTAAATTTTTTTTTTTCACAGAATAGTCTCTATGGGGCACCAGACATTATCTTTTCAGCCGATAGTTGCGTGTTCGACTTCGTTGGAGCAGGTTCACTCGGTGAAGTCCAGTGTTTGAAATTTTCTTGATCTCTAGTGTACATCTAAACCTAAGTTTCAGGGTCGCCATCGAAGAAGAGTCGCCATAAACAGCATCTAAGCTAGTCTTTTTGAATTCACTACTATATTTCTCCTACAAAAAATAAGGTTAAGTACTTATCGCGCCACCCTCATACAATAAATTAATTCTTTATATGTAGAAACATATACACAAACAAATACAACCAGCTGAAATCACCGCAATCACCGCTAATAAATGATATACGTAGTTGTAGTTGTAATTGTAGTAGTAGTTACAAAGACCAGATAAGTATTTATCTTTGCTTGATTCGATTCGCGCATCTTTTGCAACATTTCATAATCGAAATACCTGAGGCAACGATTAGCACAAAGAATTAGAAGTATAAATTATATTGCTAAAAGCAAAAAAAAAAAAACAAAAATTTAGAAAAAAATCTGTGAATTGCTCATATGTGCAGCTGCTGCTATTATTATAGCTAATTTTCGTTCGTTCGACACTTATCGTTGCAATAAAATGTAATGACTTCAACTGCAAAACTGTACAAACTGACGCTGGAGATTAATTGCAATTGATATGTACGAGTATATCTGGCTGAGGGTAGAGAGAAGAGCAGGTGAGCTTTAAGTATATGCTCACGCAAATATATTTGTTTATGAAAATTTTTATTACAAGTAATTATCACACGTTCGCTCATCCTTCTCTGCTTCAAACTGATCATGGGTTTGCATCTTAAACTTATGTGTAGTCAACTAAACATGAGTGTACGTGTGGTTTGGATTATTTCGGATAGAAAAATAAAAGCAAATAAGAGCGTTAGCTAGCTAGCTTTCACCACATTTTAATTTGGAGAACCAAAAATTGTATTTAAAAATTTCTGAAAAACCATCAAAGTAACACGTCTTCCTTTTTCGTTTATTGACGTCACAAACGAATGTATTTTTCTGTTTAATACGCTCTCAAATAAGCAACGGCATGAAGCTATCTTAATATCCAAGAGTCCCTTTCCTAATTACTAGTAACTGCTAACTGAGTGTTCAAAAAATAACGGGAATTTTCGTTTTTTGAAAAAAAAATATTTATTCACTCGTCTCAATTAATATTGTCACCTACAAGCGCTTCTTCCAATCGTGCAAACACTGCTGAAACTCGATTTTTGGGAGAACCTTTAGCTCTTTCAGCTATATCTCGTATGTCTCCAAAGCAAAGGATTCTTAACAAACAAAAATCGCCAAGCTCATAAAAACACGTCTGCTGTCTTCAGGGGCAAGACAATAAAAAATATGCTGACAATTGGAAATTTTAAAATTCCCGTTATTTTTTGAACACACCTGTATGTCTATTGACTAGTTACTCTCAAAAAGAGTAAAAAAAGTACTCTTTAAAAGAAAAAATTGTACGGCAAAAAGGAATAATGAATTTCTAGAAGCATATCGTGATATATTATTGTAATAAAATCGTTTATTGATAGGAACAGTACCGAATGGCATCAGAGAATAATTTTAGACCAAAAATTTTAAATAATCTATATAAAATAAATAAATACTGATCTTGAAAAATCTTGAGATATTATCGAGTTCATTTAAATTTATTCGACCCACCATTTGTCGGATAATATCAAGAAGCCCAGCAGAAATAGAAAGAAAAGAGCTGGATCAAGCATTTAGTTGATAAATTACAAATTTAACTAATTTTATATATATAAAATTTTTGTACGGCCTTCATAGGCTTAATGAAACTTAATGGGCTATACCAGTGTGAAAAAAATCGATGTTTTTTTTATTTTTTGCTTATTCGATAGTTTATACTTCCAAAAATATCCTGTGAAAGCGGTAAGATCGTATCTTGAATAGTTTTTGAATGGTAGTCGAAACTTAAAACGCGAGACTCAACGAGAAATTGATCAATTGACTTCAAATTTAAACTGAGTATTCTTGAATATATTTACTATACAATGACCTACGATCCTTTGATTGGTTGAAAATTGTCAATTTGGCATTTAAAAAAATACCCTTTTTTAACCTAAAAAAACGAAATTTTTTTCAGAACTACGCCATTTTGTCATATTTTGATATTTTTCAAAAATCGTAGGTCATTGTATAGGAAATATATTTAACTTTAATACCCTTTTTGATTTTTTTTGTTTCAATAACTCATTCGGCCAGAATCATGTCAGGTTAGGTTAGGTTAGTCTGGTAGGCCTGAAGGCCACGACTAGACCAGTTATGGTCCTTTGCGATACCGGAATGGAGTGCCTTTATGTGTTCCCTGAGTAGTAGTCATCGTTCAGGATGCATGCGCCTGTCGTGAATTTTAATAGTTTATGAGGCTTCACTGACGATATCTCCTCTAACTTATCGTACTGTGGGGCCCCTAAGTACCTAAAACGTTGTCTCTCTAACGCAGGACAAACGCAAACGAATCATGTCAGCAGTTAGGGAACTTTTTTTTTTGCAACTCCGAAGATAGCATATAACTCCGTAATTTTTCAATATTTTTGTAAAAAAAATTTGAAATGTAGCTGAAAATATACCTTATTATGTGCAACAAACCTCGAAACAATCGATCGAATACTTTCTTTAAAAAAAAAATCACGAAAATTGCCAAATTTTTCATAGCTTACACTGGTATAGCCCCTTAGGTCATAATCCCTTCCTTTAATACTGTGAACTTTCTGAACTCTCTACGCAGAAGTAAGTTGTGTACAAGTAATTGTAAATTCAGCAAAAAATGGATATATTGAATTTTGTTTTCAACAACCTTGCTGAATAATAAATTAATACTGAAGTTTTGAAGATTCATGGGTCTAGCGGTTACTCATATATACTAAATAACATATATGTATATGAGGCATATTTATGTGTGCGCCGAATTTTTTACAAATTTTTACAAATAATATTTTGGTTATCTGCGCTGTAATTGGTATTTTAATTAGCGTTTATCATACATAGCAAAAATGCCATTTGGGATGTACAAGTAGAAGCACAAGTTTGACTAATTTTTAACTAAGATTTTGTTTTCTTTTGCATATTTTTCTGTACATGACTGTAATTGTTTTCAAGTTTCGCTGATTTGTCAACAAAATATTTGTATATTTTATTTTCAATTACATATATGTAGATTTTTATGTATGTAGATGCTAATGTGAATATAGTATTTATATATATGTATGTATGTACATACAGGTTAGTGCGTTTAAAAGGCAAATGACAAGGTTACACACTTAAGTGGCTGCCGAAATGCACTAATGCCAAATGTTTTAACATTTTCTCAACAACTTCTTCATTATTGAAGCCTAACAGTTTCCATTTTTTAATTTTTTTATTTCGATTTTTGGGGGGCAACCGATGAGCACCCTGCGAGTCAACGCACACTAATGACTAAATAATCAACGTTTTTTTTTATAAATATTTACTTGTTTTTTAAATTTTTACCTAAATTGTTGTACTTATATATAGACATACATATGTACATATATACAAGCAATTTTGTTGTTGTCAATTGTAGTTTGCTGCTGTCTGCTAGCCGCTAGCAATTTCGGCACTTGAACAACACTTGGCAACTGTTGCCGCTGTAGATGAATGGCAGTGGCAAAAAGTGAAAAAAAAAATTGAAACAGAAATAAAATGACGCAGAATACAGCAAATGCCACAAGAAATACATGATGCTGCATAAAAATTTAACAAAAAAAAAAATTATAAATAAAATGAATAAAAAAAATTAAAAAAATAAAAAATATTTAAAAAAAAATAATAACAAAAATAACATTCGAATCAATAATTCATAGATATTCACTCTAATGATTCATAAGTTGCAAAAATCATAGGGATGCCATTACCGTAACAATATTGCAAGCTAGTGAAATAGCAACAATCAAACTTACAAACTACAACAACAACGAATGCCAAGTACAATTATGCATGTCCTTCACGCAATTGTTAAGTATTTTAATGTCCAGTCAATGTCATCTACACCAACATACATATGTACATACACATATTACTTTTATTTTTCTACTTATTTCTCTGTACTTTTTCGGCATATTGCACACTAGTGTGCTGTTAATGTCGCATGAAGCATCAGTAAATTAAAGTTTAATAAGTTTTAAAAACAAACAAAAAATATAAATAAATAAGTGTAATGAAAAATATTTGTTACACAAGTGTGTTCAAAAAATAACGGGAATTTTCATTTTTGAAAAAATAAACAATTCATTTGTCTACATTAATGTTTTTGCCTTCGAAATAGTTCACATTCGACACTTCTCAAACTCGATTGTAAGACGGCTTTTTAAGGTTTTCGTTATACAAAGTTGCTACGAGAGTATTATAGTTTTGTCCACATAACGGTTGGTTGTAAGTCCTAAAACTAAACGAGTTAGATATAGGGTTATATATATCAAAATGATCAGGGTGACGAGAAAAGTTGAAATCCGGATGTCTGTCTGTCCGGCCCTATGTCCGTCCGTCCGTGCAAGCTGTAACTTGAGTAAAAATTTAGATATCTTGATGAAACTTGGAAGACGTATTTCTTGGCACCATAAGAAGGTTAAGTTCGAAAATGAAATGTTCGAAATGGACCTCTGCCACGCCCACAAAATGGCGAAAACCGAAAACACCTAAAAGCCATAACTAAGCTATAAATAAAGCTATGGAAGTAAAATTTGGTATGAAGGATCGCACTATGAAGGGGCATATGCGGATGTAATTTTTTTGGGGAAGTGGGCGTGGCCCCGCCCCTACTAAGTTTTTTGTACATATCTCGCAAACCAATAGAGCTATATAAACCAAACTTTCTGCAGTCGTTTTTTTTAGCTACTTTCTAATACAGTCCAAATGAAAGAAATCGGATAATAACCACGCCAACCTCCCATACAAAAGTTAGGTTGAAAATTACTAAAAGTGGGTTAACTCACTAACGAAAAATGTCACAAACACTAAATTTCACATAAGAAATGGCAGATGGAAGCTGCACTCAGATTTTTTTACAAAATGGAAAATGGGCGTGGCGTCGCCCACTTATGGGTCAAAAACCATATCTCAGGAACTACTCGACCGATTTCAATGAAACTTGGTTTGTAATAGTTTCCTTACATCCCAATGATATGTTGTGAAAATAGGCCAAATCGCTTCACAACCACGCCTACTTCCTATATACCAGAACTTTGAAGACGATCTGAATCGTTTACTTTACAATATATAAAGTAAACACTAGTGAAGATATCGGTGCAGAACTTTGCACAAATACTACCTTTATAGTGTGGCAGCCCCATTCTAAAAATCGCCGAAATCGGACCATAGGTTTTCAAGGCCCCATATATCGAACATTAGGACCTCGGTGCTTCTAACCTAATATTAGGGTTTCCAACTTTCAATGGACTTTATACAACATATTTTATGAATATGTGGGCCAAATTGTGTATTATATTAATAAAGTTAAATAAATAAATTGAGAGAGTATAAAATGTTCGGTTATACCCGAACTTAGCCCTTCCTTACTTGTTGGAAATAGGAAACAGTCATAGGAGTCATTTCTGACGAATATGGAGGCGGTTCATCGTTAAATTATTGTTTTTGGCTAAGAATTCATGAACAAGCAACGATTTTTGGACAATTAAAAATTTGAAAATTCCCGTTATTTTTTGAACATACTTTAATCGGCCTCTTTTTATTCTGCTAATTCTATTGTTTTCGTTTATTAACATGCGTTCTTTCAGCGTCCATTCAGTCACGAGGTTCCCTTCTCATAATTATTTTTTTATAATTTTTTCAATCTAATTTATTTTTAAATTCGTCTAACCGCAAATAGCTTGTGATCTAATAGAATGTGCTGTATAAGCGCTTCACATTGTTTCCTATTTGCATACTTTGTTTAACATAAACTCTTGAGACGTCAACAAGTTGGCAAATCTGTGGGCTCTTCAGCTACTTAGCTGTAGGTGTCAGGCAGTCACGGCTTTGAATTTGTCTTAACGAAAGTCTGCTCAATAAATGCATGGTCATATATTCCAACAGTTCAGTTGCCAATGTGTTTCAATTTTATTTTTATTTATTTATTTACTTCTTTTTGTACACACACTCAATACCACAATCGACCACCATCGACCATTTGCTACTCTTTTGGCGCATGCATGAAGAAGCGTACAAAATTATCACTTCATTTAACAAAAAAAAAAAAAAAAAAAAAAAAACAGTAACATTGATGTTGGTGGTGATGGTGATGGTGTTGGTGTTGAAGATGAAGTTGATTTAGTTTTCGTCTTTTTATCATTAAATTGATCTATAAAAATCCACAGAAAAAGTAAAAGCAAAAAAGTTTAACGAATCGTGGTAGTGAAGCTATGCACTTAACCAGAAATGAGGGCAACTGCTCTCATTCAAGATCAAGGTCATGTCCAGCTACACGTGCGTCCCACATCATCATCAAATTATAAAAATACAATTTCCAAAAGAGTTTGAAGTTATTTTTAATGAAGTTATGTTAATGCCTCTTTTAACCATACGCTTCGCTGTAAGATGGTGAACAAATTTTTTTAATATAACAGTGTTCTTCATATTGAGAGGCCAGAGAGAGAGAGAGAGAGAGAGAGGATAGAGAAGGCGCTAGTTATTTCCCAACTAACTTCGAGGTGTAGGTCAATCTAATATGAATATAAAGGGTGATTTTTTAAGAGCTTGATAACTTTAAAAAAAAAAAACGCATAAAATTTGCAAAATCTCATCGGTTCTTTATTTGAAACGTTAGATTGGTTCATGACATTTACTTTTTGAAGATAATTTCATTTAAATGTTGACCGCGGCTGCGTCTTAGGTGGTCCATTCGGAAAGTCCAATTTTGGGCAACTTTTTCGAGCATTTCGGCCGGAATAGCCCGAATTTCTTCGGAAATGTTGTCTTCCAAAGCTGGAATAGTTGCTGGCTTATTTCTGTAGACTTTAGACTTGACGTAGCCCCACAAAAAATAGTCTAAAGGCGTTAAATCGCATGATCTTGGTGGCCAACTTACGGGTCCATTTCTTGAGATGAATTGTTCTCCGAAGTTTTCCCTCAAAATGGCCATAGAATCGCGAGCTGTGTGGCATGTAGCGCCATCTTGTTGAAACCACATGTCAACCAAGTTCAGTTCTTCCATTTTTGGCAACAAAAAGTTTGTTAGCATCGAACGATAGCGATCGCCATTCACCGTAACGTTGCGTCCAACAGCATCTTTGAAAAAATACGGTCCAATGATTCCACCAGCGTACAAACCACACCAAACAGTGCATTTTTCGGGATGCATGGGCAGTTCTTTAACGGCTTCTGGTTGCTCTTCACCCCAAATGCGGCAATTTTGCTTATTTACGTAGCCATTCAACCAGAAATGAGCCTCATCGCTGAACAAAATTTGTCGATAAACACATTTCGAACCGAACACTGATTTTGGTAATAAAATTCAATGATTTGCAAGCGTTGCTCGTTAGTAAGTCTATTCATGATGAAATGTCAAAGCATACTGAGCATCTTTCTCTTTGACACCATGTCTGAAATCCCACGTGATCTGTCAAATACTAATGCATGAAAATCCTAACCTCAAAAAAATCACCCGTAAATCGTAAGACTCTTCGTAGGACCCGACCAAATTTATGCCGTGTAATGCACTTCAATTTTTTTGTAGAAACGAACGAAGAAGAACGAAGGATATTATATATATAGCATATGGGGTCTATGATTATTCTTGAACGGTTTCACACATTTTCGGTTCTTCAGATTGAGAAAGCAGAGAGAGAGAGAGAGAGAAAGAGAGAGAGGATAGAGAAGGCGCTAGTTATTTCCCAACTAACTTCGAGGTGTAGGTCAATCTAATATGAATATAAATCGTAAGACTCTTCGTAGGACCCGACCAAATTTATGCCGTGTAATGCACTTCAATTTTTTTGTAGAAACGAACGAAGAAGAACGAAGGTTATTATATATATAGCATATGGGGTCTATGATTATTCTTGAACGGTTTTCACACATTTTCGGTTCTTCAGATTGAGAAAGCAGAGAGAGAGAGAGAGACAGAGAAAGAGAGAGAGGAGAGAGAAGAAGCTAGTCATTTCCCAACTAACTTTGAGGTGTAGGTCAATCTAATATGAATATAGATCATAAGACTCTTCGTAGGACCCGACCAAATTTATGCCGTGTAATGCTCTTCAATTTTTTTTGAAGTAGAACGAAGGTTATTATATATATAGCATATGGGGTCTATGGTTATTCTTGAATGGCTCTCACAGATTTTCGGTACCAGAATAAATTAAATATATATAAGATTATACGTTCTCTGCATTTGCAAAAATAAAATGCTTACATTTTGCCCGATATATACGGTAGTAAGTCAATCGGAAGCTTGAAAATCTTTATTTTGTATATATGGGGGCTAAGGGAAGTACTGAACCAAATTGATTATTCTTAACAATTTACCGATATTTCCGATATTAAAACAGGAATAGGCAATAGGGTTTTCATATTCGCTAGCTGTGCTATTGCGAAGGTATAGTTCGGTTTCGACCATTTTAATAAAAGATTTGACATCTCTAGGAGACACTATTTATTAAAAGTTTTCCGATATCTTGACTGATGATTGATTTATTATGGTATTAAGTATGGTTATAGTCCGATTTCACCTCGCTTGACCCCTAACTTGACCTCGCTTGGCCTCTAGCTTAAAATCGCGTGACTTTAGCTCATTTTAGGACTGAAGTGAGGTTAACCAAGAGGTCACGCGAGGTTATAAGCCTCATGACTTTTAGGAACAGCAAGTTAATAGGGACTTATCCTCTATATATATCCAGTTAAGGTAAGATGATATGATAATCCTTTCGTAGGATCAGTAAAAAATGTCACAGTGTCTATGGGGTCTATTAAATTATATATAATAACTAAAATAATACAAATTATAAATTATACTCAAAATGTTTACTGAAACTCATGAAGAACGACTTCGCGCTAAATATTCATTTTTTTACGTAAAGAAAAAGAAGAAGCAGACTTTGCTCTATTAACACGTCGTAAAACGTGATATCTGAAAACAAATAAATTATATGAAGCAACCAATAGCAATAAATTTAAAAGGTCTACTTTCATTTCCACTGAACAAAACTGGAAATATTAAATGAGTTCTGTGTAAGTGAGAGAGAAAAATAAAAAACATGAGAAACAACAGTGAATGTGAATGAACTTGAAAAGGATGCTGGTCAACGCTTTGAGACTACAAAAAAACAAAAAAAAAAACAAACAGATTTGCATAGTCATTTCAATTTAATGGCAACCAATAACGCGTAAGATAGTGTATTAAGAAACTATATGGCATTTGTGCTGTAGAAAGCCACAGCTATTTGAAAAATACAAAACTAAAGAATTCCAAATGCAATGGCATTCTAGTATATGCAAAGGTCCAAGTAAAAATCAACTAGCAATAAAAAATGTGGTTCTAAGCATATAACGCTATAATGAGTATGTTTGTATATAGAAATATATATACTTATACAAAACTCAAAAAGTTGTTTCAAGTATATTTTTTCCGCCGCGAAGAAGCGCTAAGCAGCTAACAGTGTCTAATGAACGAAAAAAACAACTGATGCTGTAGCCTCTGCCGCTGGTGCTGGTCGGTGCCAGCCGGATTTCAGTTAACATCAAACGCTTTATACGAGTAAGTATGTATGTACTCAGCGTTCTACACTTCAAAACGTCGTCATTGAGGCGGATGCCACAGCGCGAGCGCACAAAAAGCGTCATCAGCAAATTATTTGCCAAGCTAGTCGCCACTAAGTAGCACTAGTGCTAGTGGTACTTGACGCATTCGCGGTTCGCTAACCCAAGCACACATACAAGTACATAACAGTAACTGGGCACATTCTTCGATAAAAAAAATCAAATCAAATTAAAATCATGGCAAAAACCAAACAGCTAATATTATTGAAATGCTTTTATAGCTTAACGCTTTTTATTTATTTATTATTATTTTTCGCACTAATGTGCTTTAATTTAGTCGATATTTGACTCGTCCGGCAGCTAAAGTTGCTTTTGTTTATTATGTTTTTTTTTTTAAGAATATCTGAAGAATATTCTCTTATTGTTATGTGTGTAGCTTTGTCTTGGTTTTGTGTTTAAATATATTCACACTTTTTAATTTATGTGCTTTTTGGAGAGTTCCCGAAATGCCCGTAAGCAATAAAGCAATGTCGATCGATATTTAGATTATATAATTTTTTATTTGCCTATTGAAACCTGATTTTTTTGTTTCGTTTTTTGGTATTTATTCTGTAAGATTTACCAGTATTTGCGTCAAAATAAAGCTCTTTACTGTTTGTCCGGTTCTTTGGACTATTTAAGAATCAGATTGGATTGAGTGAAACTTTGAAATTACACACAAATCCCAAAACTGATCTTGCTGATCTTATGTATGTCTCTGTGGCATTCTCTGGACATGACAGTATGAGAATATATTTTATACTGGAGTGTTTCATAGTATTATATCGAATATATCTACCGTAGAAGCCTCTAATAGGCTTTTTGTGCAAACAACTATTTTTGGTACTCTGTAATCTAATGGAAGATCGTCTCGAAACACTATTAGGAAACTCTAAAAGTTACAAAATCAGCGGTTACATGTCACTCTACAAATCTTTTGAATGAGCATTTATAATCTGGCTGCGGTAGTTAGGTTAGGTTAGGTCTAGGGGTAGATCTCCGTGACTGCAGAGAATCTTACGTAGACAGCTTTGACTGTCTTTAGTGGCACCCAAATCTTCCCGACAGATCGCCAAGAACCTAATGATTCGATAAAACGCTTGGACTCTATTGCAAAGTTCTTAAGTCGGCTAATGTCGATCCCAGTCACTTCGCTGGGTTCCCTGAAGGTGTGCCTACCGATGTGTTTTAACCTTAGTCTGTCGAATGCTGGACATTGAAGGAGGGAGTGCTTGGTTGATTCCTCTTCGTCTTTCTCTAAGCAGCTTTGGTAACTGGCTTCAGGATAGACCCTAATCTCACCGCATGTATACGTATTGGATAACGACAAGGAAGCAAACCAATGATTGCGCCTACATGAATCTTCCTAAGAGACAGCAGCTGTGGTATTATGGTCTCTTATTTCATTTATTTCGCCTGATTTACTAACTTTGGTTTGATATATGATTTCTTGGGGTTTCATCTGGTTCGATGTGTAAAAGTGTATAAATCTTCTTCTATATCATCTCTTAAGGGGTTATATACAGTTAGACGGCCGAAAAAAAGTGAATTTTCCAGAATTTTTTCTGAGAAAACTTTTTAATTTATTGATCCAAAAATTTATACACATATTATGGTATCTTTTAACTGTATTTTAAGACTTAGTACTAGTAAAAATATTTATTTGAAAAAGAGCTACAGCTGATCTCCAGGAGCTCCTCTCAAAAAAGACGTTTTGCGGTGACCACTATATGTCGGAACTGGATCATCCGAAATTAAAAAACAAAACAGATTTCATTAAAATAATGTTAAATCTAGTAATTAATCAAAAGAATAAGCAAAATAAAATTTTTTGACAAAATGGCGGTTTCTCAAAAAAAAAAAATCGATTCTTGACCGAAATTTCGGCCTTAAATTGTTTATAAAAAAAAATATATTTATCGGAGAGAAAAAATCTTCGATTAATTACTAAAAAATATATTTAAGAAGGTCGTGTTAAAATTTGAGACTAATCGGTCTAGCCGTTTTCGAGTAATGTTGGTCACCCAACTTTGAAAACACCATTTTGAGAAAAACGCGTTTAAAGTTTGGACCTTGTACTTCCAAGCACTCTGAAACGCCTTTTCAAATTTTTCATTTGCTTGTAACTTTGAAAATATTTACCGGAACGATATGAAATTTTCTGTGTGTATTCTTAAATATATGTACATTAAGAAAATGAAATTAAAAAAAAAATAGATTTTTTGAAAATTCTAACAGTATATAACCCCTTAAGCTGATCTCTCAAACCTACTCATCTAACATCAATCTGCTATATTCTATTATTCACAAAACAGCTCGTCTTCTGGATCAACCTTTAGACAATATTGATTATTTTTTCATTAAAGAGGTTATGTGTACCCGCTAAAATAATAATAATAGAACCTTAGACAATTTACTTTAATATCTCATACAATAGTTAAATTTAAAAAAGAAATCAAAAAATATTAATTTCTATATTTTAAAGACCTCCATATTAATTAAGTTTTCTTGCAAAAGGCGTTAGCGTTAATTAAATGATTTTATTATACATTTTGTATCAAGTAAATTTATTCGATTGAGCGCACAATGTAGTCTACACCCATTTGCACTTGATCTTTACCTTGCCCCTGCTATGTAGCGGTACTTTGTCTATAGCTGTTAGTAAATTTAATTTGATTTACCTTTCAATTTTTCAACATTTGCTGTTGATTTGCAGCGCGATTCCAACGTATAAAATATCAAACTAATTAGTTTGGCGCTTTTTCGCATGGTTGCCATCTTTGTTACGCTTTTTTTTTTGCTTCGCTGTGCTTCGTCTGATATGAAATGTTTTTTAATGTGCATCATTTAACTGTCATTTACTATAATTATCAAAAGATTTACCGCTGTATGAGCACAGTAACAAAATTAATTTATTTCAATACTCGACTTTTGGGTTCAATTAGGTGAAGGGTAAGAGGTTTGCAAATATTTTAGACGAAGATTAGGTTGTTAATTATTGTTTAAAGCATAAGTTAAGATAGTTGTTTAATAACAAGCGACAATGCAAACTAATTTCATTATTGAATTTATTATTTTAGTGAATGTGGAATTAATATCTTCTAAGTTTTGGTGATTATATTGAAGTGATTAACTTGCGGTTAGAGGGTTAAGTGGGGTTGGTGAGGGCCATCGTGAGGTTACATGTGTGTAGTTAGTTTCATTTGGACCTCAAGACGAATGGTTTCTCAATTCTACAGAAAGGATAACACATCTTTTACAATAAGGTATTACTCAACACCCTTGCTCATGAGAGAGATATATACTCATGAGATATTCCAATTTCACGCTATATCAACACACTGAAAAAGTTGTTAGGGCGAAACGTTAGATGGCGCTTGAGTACATTTGTAGTTATTAGGACCAGAATTATGAATAGTAATCCAAGAATTCAAAAATCACCTGATGCAATTAACGAAGAAGCGTTTAATAATAAATTTTCGATTATATCCCAAAAATGGGTGGACAATATTTAAACTGAAGACACCTCTACAACAGGAAGACACTATTATCTGCATATATAATAACATAGACAAACCAGTTGCCGGTACTTATCATGTTAAATTATGTGTTTACATTAATGACTTACGTCATAATTATCAATAAATATGTAAATTCAAAGAATAATAATAATAAAAAAATAAAATAAATAAATAAATGAGAAGAGAATAGTAAAGAAGCTGCCATGCATTTTTAAACAAATTTTATGAAATCATATTGCCATAAGAGACAACTCCGCCAATTGTTAACATCGAAACACACACATTTAACGCCTACTAAATGTCAAAAAGTATCGCCTCTTTTATGAAAATGCGCCAACTCATAGAGCTTCTGTCTACGAAAAAGCAAATGAAAATGCAAAAAACGAATATGCATGGATTGCTTATGTTAATCGCTGATAACCACTATGCAGACAAACTTGACATTTGATGTCAACTATTCAATAAATTAAACGATTTAGCGACTACAAGATTTACGTCATTTAAAGTTTGAGCACTTGACCAACGCGCAACGACGAGCGAGGAACGACGACAAACAAATGAATTAAAGCATTAAAATGTAAATATTTTTTTACTTTTACACTTAAGTGCATTTGTCTTTTGCGTACAAAGTAAATAAAAAATATTGTTTAGTGAGCAATAGTTTAAATAGTTGGTCCAACAAAGTAAGAATAAAAGTTTGATGAAGATCGCCTGAATGGAAGGTGGAATTCAATGTGAAGATTTACATAATTCAAAATGGTTAATATGAAATCGTGTGAGTGCTCAAGTACTCAGTTGAATGAATGAGCAAGTAACCAAGTATTCGAGATGCAAACATGATTAGAAAAACTCAGGGAATATGGAAGAAGGAGGAAGAACTCTTCAGTGACAGATATATGTGCTTCGGATTGCTTGGAAACCCTTTCGGGACGACTAGCTGACTAGATTAAGTTAGTTAAACTCCACCAGGACATAAAGGCTCTTAAATGTATTGATCTTTTAATAGATCAGTCCAGATTATACAGAAGCTGGCACAAACGGTGTATTCTTGGGGTATTTGGGAAACATGACACCCCAATCTGTATCAAATTTAGAAGTCTTCATGCCTCCCAAAAACCGAGTGGAAAGTATTTGAATGGTATCTAAATCACATACCTGGCCTGAGGCTACGTTCACAATTAATCGTGCCGTTCTAGAATATAAACAAGTAAGGAAAGGCTAATTTCGGATGCAACCGAACATTTTATACTCTCGCAATTTATTGATATATTTTTATTAAGATAACACACAATTTGACCCAATTTGAAAATCCTATAATTAGGTATATGAGAGCTAGGGGAAGTTACACTATTAGAAGAAAAATATTTCTTCTAACTTAAATTAAGATACCTGAGAGATTTACCGAAATTTTCGGTGAAAAATTACCATGGGGCACTGAATTCTTCATATTCGGTATTCGGGGCTTTGAAAAGTTATAGTCCGATTTCGACAATTTTTTCACAAGTGATTCCACAGACCATATACAGTATTTGTGTAAAGTTTTATTTTGCTATCATCATTAGTTCCTTATGTATATCTTATAAAGTGAAGGAATCAGATGGACTTCAAAACTGAGTTACATATATGAGAAGTTGTCGTGGTTGTGAACCGATTTCACCTATTTTTCACACGTGTCATCAGGGTGCCAAGAAAATATTATATACCGAATTTCATTCGAATCGGTAGAGTAGTTCCTGCCATATGGTTTTTGACCCATAAGTGGGCGAATCTGAGTGCAGCATCCTTCTGCAATTTCTTTTGTAAAATTTAGTATTTCTGACGTTTTTCGTTAGTGAGATAACCCACTTTTAGTAATCTTCAACCTAAAATTGGATTTGGGAGGTGGGCGTGGTTATTAGCCGATTTCAACTATTTTCATGGTGTGTGGTGGGTGAGAAACGACTGCAGAAAGTCGGAACCGAAGAATTTGGAGTGAATTCCAGTGAAAAATTCAATTCGTCTATTTGTGAAGACTCTTTAATAATAACAGGATTTTGAGGCCGAAGGTAGATAAAGGCAAAAAACAAAAACCAAGAAGGATACTTCCCTCCTATAAAACGATTATTTACGTTGAAAATAAAATATAATTGTTGGAACCTATCAGTGAAAAAATCATCGTAGTCTGCTTGTCGCTCAGGTAGAAGATCACAAAATAGGAAATCTGAAAAATACTATTTTTCATATCCCAACCTGAAAGACTCGATTCTATCAGCCTCTTGGGACATGAAAAGCTTATCATAAAAATGTATTAAGTTGAAATTATACAAAATTGAAGAAGGTGGGGTTGTATTGACAATAAAATTATAATCTTCAGATATTTAAGTTGTTAAAAAAATTATTTAGTTTAGGTGTAATTTCTACTGGGTATCAAATTCTATTTCTCAAAATATTGAAAAAAAGAAAAATACATGAAATTATATTAAATAGAATCCAAATTAAAACACAAATTTGGTAAAATTCGGAAAATATTATAAATTTTATCAATTAATTTGAGAAAAATTATCTTTTTAGAACTTTTTAATCGAATCAAAAGTTGAGATAAAAATGGCACACCTTAATACGCTTGAGCTGTAACCAAGAGCCTATATATACATATATATGTTATGTTGTCTTATCTATTGCTGATTCCTTGTAAAGCATTTAAGTTTCGCTTATGTTGTTGCTATTTTTCAGCTCATCGCACACACTTTGTTACTGTAGAGAAAAAATTCGAAAAACCACTCATCGAACAACTACGACTCAATGCAAACTTCAGCAAACGTACTTTAAGACAACTTACATACTTGTGCATGAACTTAAGTAAATATATGAAAAAATATATATATACATATGTATATACAATATATATAGATATATGTACATACTCATTTAATATTGAAGTATTCATTCACCCTACAACGAATGTGGCAATGTGCAAATGAGGTTTACATCTGTTGACATTTGAGGTCGCAGTCACATGCCAAAATGTGCGCTCGAACGTTAAGAAGTTGAAGTTGAAACAAGTCACTTGCGAGTGCAGAAAATGCGAAAAAAAGAATGATAATAAAAAATAAAAATCAGAAATACAAATAATAACAAATAAAGAGAATCTTCAAAAGCAAACACGTTTCGATGTATGTATGAGTGCAAAGTACAATGCAAAATATATAAATATGAAAATGGCATTGCAAAGTTTTCCGACACACACAAAATTAAAAATAAACAAAAATAAAGGAAATAAAGGGTATCGAAAATATGTATTTTAAACACGCAGCTGTTATGTTAAAATCATATAAATATCGCAGGATGTCAATTGGTGGAGTTATGAAAGCTCCACAAAGGTTTTTGAAGTTTGGAGCTATGGTTAAGGCTATGCATATAGTGGATCGAAAAGCCAAGACAGCACGAAAAGAAAGAAAGCAGCGATATTAAACTTATATTGCTTGGATATAGAAATTCCAGCAAATTCATCTACGAGGTGTGTTCAGAAAATAACGGGAATTTTCGTTTTTGAAACAAAAAAATATTTCTCTATTCATTAATGTTGTCAAAATAGTCCCTATTCCGCGCATCTTCCAATCGTCGAAACACTTCTTAAACATAAATTTTGGATAGCCTTTGGACCTTTCAACGATTTCTCATAAATCTCTTGTAAAACGATGACACTTTAAGGTTCTCTTAATTTTTGGAATAGGAAAAGGTCAAACGGAGTCATGTCTGGCGAATATGTAGGCCGTGGCATCGGTACAGTATAGTTTTTGGCCAAGAATTCACGAAGTGAAAGTTTTAACGTTTAACCTGAGCAGCAGTGTACTCCTCAACCTCTTGTAAATCTTAAAATTTGAATGTCTTTCCGATATTTTTTGAACATACCTAAGAAAGTCTCTGATAATATCGATTACATTTATCGATAGGAATTTCATCTTTTAGTCGTTTCACAGTACGTTCGATGCCAAGTGTTGGAAAGTAGTGATTGTAGAATCTTGTGATAACGGTTCTATAGTGAGAAGAAAACTTCTGATATGCAATAGCTATGTAAATCTGAACAGCATTTCGATTGTATTTGGAAATCATAAGCTATTTAAGTAAGCACAAAACCATGCGGTTCTGGATGTCATGGAGGAATACCTCTTTGGTATTGAGAATCGACGAGATTGGATTACATTTCTTCTAGCCCCTAAGTATATATAAACTTTTGTTGTATTCTTGAAGCGTTCTACTTTGCTTTTGTGATCAACGGATTTCGATTTTATCAGGCGGCATCTTAAGTTAAATAGACTCACCTCTTTACCCTGCAAATATCTCGGACTAGGAGTTAAAGCAAGGTGGAAAATGTAGAGTATAGTGGAGTGATCTAATCTTCAAGCTCTTAATTAACTGTGAGTCTGTTCAATCTTATCACTTATTAATAACTCATCCTCGAAATTCTAAGAAATAAAATCTTAGAGTTCTAAGATTACCATAACAACTTTACAAGAAAAACCTGCCGAAGAAGCAAAACGAAATTCTGCGAATCTTTAAAGATACTTGTAATTGAAGCCGGGTATGCATATAAATATAAAAAATAAAATATTCACATATTTAGATTCGTACACCCATCAAAAACCGCATTGCAATTTATGGCTGTGAAAATTGGCGACTTTGTTGTTGCACATGAACGCTAATGCACTTGGCAACCCTGAAATACACATAAACATGTTTAATTTACTTGGAAGCAACGAAAACGCCGAAAAAAACTGAAAAAAAACAATATTTTAAGCGTTAAAAATGAAATGCATCGGACGACTCGGTCCGCGGAGAACACCACACACAAAAAAATTAATATTGTCCAATCAGGTTGCTGACGCGTCGTTAGGCGCAAGACGTGTGGGAATGCAGCGCTGGTGTAACTGCGAAAAAAAGCGAGAAGAAGCTGCTCGACAGCTTCACGCATCGGTGGACGGGGCGTGGCGCGGTGCATTACCGACACCGCAATGACTTATGAACTTTACAACGCTTGGCGTTGACCACAATTTGGCCGGCAGTAACCTAAAAAACAGCACGCAACCCGCAACAACAACAGCAATAACAGAAATCTATGCAAAAAAGCATGAAAACCCATAAATACAAACATAAAATAAAGGCCACAAGCATAACCACAAAAAATCAACACCAATAACAACAACTAATAAGCGCATCTAACAACAAAAGTGCACAACAACAACGGTGCAGAACTAGCGGCAATGCAGTTTCATGTTTCAATAATTCCAAAATTGGTTGGTCGGTCGGTCGGTTGCTTGCATTATCGCAACCGATCGCATCGCAACGCATAACAGGCTGCCAACCGCCAACCGCCGACCGCAGGCCGATTGTGCATAAACTTGAGCAAATCTTCGTCGATCACGCGCCGCATCAAATGTTGGCTGATGTTATGGTCAATTGCGTTATGAGTTGTATTACAACTTGAACCGGTTGCGTTTTTCGGTGGTTTTTTTATTTTTTGTTTGTTGTTGGTTTTTGGGTGCGTGATGAGTTTTGAAAAATTTCGACAATCGGCAATAAATTATGCTAAGAAATTGGATCTCGCAAAGAGTTCAATTAAAATGTGGCGCTTACAAATTTGCTAGATGTTCTACAGAGATTCTTTAACTTTTTTCTTTGGTTGGAGGTATTTTGATTTCATAAGCATAAATAGAGCCACTCATCGGCTTGTGAAGAAATAGACGATTGGGGGTGTAAACTAAAATTTTTAAAGGAAGAGGTTGTTTTTCAACAGCCCTTAGGGTAATTTGAGAAATTTAGTATTTGAACTAATTTCAGGGTGGCCAAGTAACCGATTGCATCTTAAAAAGACTATCCTTCAAACAAATGTTTACCAGAGCTAGGTTTGTCTCTCAAATAATGATCTAACGACCCCCCAGTAAAAATAGTCTAACGAAGTTAAAACAATTGGACTATATGGTCCATTTTTATACTCTCGCAACAAAAGTTGCTAAAGAGAGTATTATAGTTTTGTTCACCTAACGGTTGTTTGTAACACCTAAAACTAAATGAGTTAGATATAGAGTCATATATACCAAAGTGATCAGGGTGACGAGTAAAGTTCAAATCCGGATGTCTGTCTTTCCGTCCGTGCAAACTGTAACTTGAGTAAAAATTGAGATATCTTAATGAAACTTGGCACACTTATTTCTTGGCACCATAGGAAGGTTAAGTTCGAAGATGGGCGGAATCGGACCGCTGCCACGCCCACAAAATGGCGATAACCAAAAACATGAAAATAAAATTTGGAACATAGGATCGCATTAGGGAGGGGCACATTTGAATGTCATATTTTTGGAAAAGTGGGCGTGACCCCGCCCCCAAATAGGTTTTTTGTATATATCTTGCAAACCAATAAAGCTATAAAACCAAACTTTCTGCAGTCGTTTCTCACCCACCACACACTATGAAAATAGTTGAAATCGGCTAATAACCACGCCCATCTCCCAAATCCAATTTTAGGTTGAAAATTACTAAAAGTGCGTTATCTCACTAACGAAAAACATCAGAAATACTAAATTTTACAAAAGAAATTGCAGAAGGATGCTGCACTCAGATTTTTTTACAAAATGGAAAATGTGCGTGGCATCGCCCACTTATGGGTCAAAAACCATATGGCAGGAACTACTCTACCGATTCGAATGAAATTCGGTATATAATATTTTCTTGGCACCCTGATGACACGTGTGAAAAATAGGTGAAATCGGTTCACAACCACGACAACTTCTCATATATGTAACTCAGTTTTGAAGTCCATCTGATTCCTTCACTTTATAAGATATACATAAGGAACTAATGATGATAGCAAAATAAAACTTTACACAAATACAGTATATGATCAGTGGCATCACTTGTGAAAAAATTGTCGAAAACGGACTATAACTTTTCAAGGCCCCAGATATCGAACATGTTGAACTCAGCGTCTAAGGTTAAATTTTAACCAAAAATATGGATAAATCTCTCAGCTAATTTAATGTAATTCAGAGGGAAATTGTTTTCTTCCAATAGTGTGTCTCTGTTCCAAAAATTATTAAAATTGGGTCACAACATCTCCTAGCTAACATATACATAATTATAGGTTTTTCAAAAATATCATCCCCTAGCTCCCATATACCTAATTATAGGTTTTTCAAAAATTCGTTGGGTTTTATTACGCATATATGTATTGGTTAATATGTGATATATCTAAGCAAAATTAAGTGAGCGTATAGTATTAAATATAGTGTCCCTTGCTGGTGAAATTGAATGAAATCGGTTCAGGAATTACCTCAGCCCTCATATCTATATATGACGATTTTCGTTATTCTATTAAACTTTATGCCGAATTTATAGGTAAATTTGTGCGTTATCTTAATAAAATTTCTTCAATAAATTGCGAGAGTATAAAATGTTCGGTTACACCCAAACTTAGCCTTTCCTTACTTGTTTATACTTTAAATTTAAATTTATTTTACTTTATTTACTTTAAAACAAACAAAAGAGCAAAAGTTCGCCCATTGCAGTAAAGGGTCCAAATTTTGTTTGATTTTGAATGTGTTCAAAAAATAACGGGAATTTTCGTTTTTTTTTTTAACATAATAAATCATTCATCTACATTAATGTTGTCACCTTCAAAATAATCACCATTCGATATCATGCACTTTTGCCTGTGATTCTTCCAATCGTCGAAATACTTCACAACTCGATCAGCAATAGCTTTTTTCTTAATAGATAGCTTAAAAACATTTTTGAAAATTGGAAATTTTGATATTCCTGTTATTTTTTGAACATACTCATATGAATTTAAATGATTTTTCACAACCACCAGAGTAATAGCTAAGAGAAATAAACCCTTTTTAAATTGATTTTCAGCAACTCTCACAGATTCTCAACAGTGAAAAAATCGAAAACCTAAAGCAAGTCTTAAGTCTTTTGTTTGCCAGCTGACTTTTGCAATGTTTTAGATGAACATACAGCGCGACAGAAGCATTAACTTGGTACTTGAAGTAGTAGACATATGTGTGTATGTACGAACGCCTTATGCATGTAAACTAAGCATTAATATAAGCAAATATATTGACATGTAAATGCATACAAGATGCGCCGCACCGCGCCGCTTAACACAACCGAGTATTTACGGCGCATTTATATACCTTTTTACTAGCTTTTTTAACAACTTTGTACACCTATTTAACATACGAGTATTTATGTTTAACGCAGTATGTAACCGAGCGGAAAATTAATTAAGTTGCAGATGTGCAACAAGTTGGTTGTTGTGAACCTTAAAGGTAGTAATCGTTAATATTGGTGTTGAAACATTACACCACACCATATAAATAGTGTGGAAAAACTGGTCAGCCGTTTGATGGATATTTTTTTTTCAATCTTTTTTGTTAACTACTTCTTACCTTTTCGCTTTGTTTTGTTTTTGTATGTGAATTTTTATGCAAACGCCCACAAGACGACGTTGTCTGTCTGTCTGTCGGTCTGCGGAAGTACATAGCATTTATATGTTTATGTATTTGTAGTTAAGTATTAAGCCGATGTGAGAGCGATAAGTCGTGGTATATGTATGTATGCTAGGTGCTTTGCCAGTGCTCATTAATTTATTGCTATTGCAAAAACAAAAGCAAAAAAGCGTGCACAAAACGATGAAATCATGTGATTAATTGTGTTGGATGGAATTAGTCGTTTTTTTATGTAAATAATTGTAAGCGCTTGTAAGATTATGAATTTATGTTTAATTATTTTTATTTAATTTATTATTTAAGTGCATCTGAGTAGCTAGAAGTTGTATGCTGAGTCGAACCCCTTTTTTCTCCTCATCTCAAAATTTTTAGATTAAACTTAATTCATGGGAATAATGCTGGAGAAGTTGACTGGAGAGTGCTAAAGCTAGTCTCAATATGTATGAGCCCATGCATTGCTAAGAGCCATAAACCCTATCTCAGAAACTTTTCGACGAATTTCTAAATTAATATTTTCTTGACACTCTGATAACACGGATAAAAAATGGTCGAAATCGGTTCATAAACACGCCTACTTTTCATATAATACAGTTTTGAAGTCCAGCTGATTCGTTCACTTTACATTATATATGTATATCAAGAAGCAATAAAGATAACGGAGCAAAACTTTACACAAACACTGTATTTGAGGTGTGGCATCCATCACTCATTGAAAAATTGTCGAAGTCGAACTGTAACTTTTCAAGGCCCCAGATGTCGGACATGAGGATCTCACTTCCAATGGATAATTTTTACTGAATATAGCGGTAAATTTTCTTAGATATTCTAAAGAAAGTCATAGGAGATGTTTTCCATGTAATAATGTGCCGCTGTATCAAAAGTAAAATCGGGTCATAACTTCCCCTAGCTCCCATATACTTAATATTACGGGTTTCAAAGGTCCGGTGAACTATATACCGTATATATCGGATAATATGTAAGATACCTTGGCAAAATTAAGCGAGCGGATATTCGAGAATATAATGTAGCTTGCTGGTAAAAATAGTTAAAATCGGTTCAGGAATAATCTCAGCCCTCAAATACCATATATGATGATTTTCGTCAATCTTTTGGACTTTATGCCGCATATATGGGTCAAATTGTGTTTTCTTATAATAAAATTGCGTAAATAAATTGCGAGAGTAGAAAATGTACGATTACACGCGAAAATATATTTAAATATTAAATAAAATATATATTCAAAAAAAAAATGTGTCTTATGTTCGGCTACACCCGAACTTAACCCTTCCTTACTTGTTTAATTTAATTTTTAATTGATATTAGTATCTATTATATATCTTGCGTCTATTTAATATTATTTCAAATTCCATTTTAAGCTCTGAAGAATAGCTTAACGGTTTATGAATTAATCTAAATTGGTCACGCATCTCAGCTTTACATTTATTATAAACCCTCTGGATATATACAATTTCTAAGAGTGATTAATAATAGTGTAAAGCCAATATAAATGTAATGAACAAATAGGGAAGTATTGATTTCGTGACAACCAATAAGATATTTCTCTCTAGAAAAATAAATTACATACTGTCCGATTATATAGAAAAAAAATGATCTGGAAGACACAGATCTTCACATACGATAAATGTTGACTAGGGTATTTAGGCACCGATTAACATTTTTGAAATAATCATAAATGAAAGGCCAAGATATCTTCAGTAGTACTTGAGTTATCTATTATGTCATAAAAGAAGCTGATGGTAAATGATGTAACGTTATAGATATTATTAGAATGTTACCTAGTAAATTTAAATCTAATAAACCGAGTAGTCTCTAATATAAGATATTTAACCTAATCCTAGGCGTTTGTACTTTTGTTCTCTTGAGACAACATGTCCGATGTTATAACAAACATCCGGATATAAATTCATTTCATCATCTTAAACACGATTATTTTAAGTTGTTAGAAACAATAGTCTCGTTACTATTTTCCTCTTGTGGAACATGGTACGAGAGTATTAAAATAAATATTGGGAAGAATTCCAAACTTTGAAAAAAACATTATTGCTAATTAAGTCCAAATACCTAAATTTTGCTTAAATGCTTATAATTAAATAAATTCTTATTGAAAAAAAAATATACAAAATAAAATAAAAAAAAATATTGAAAAAATTTGTTTTGGGTACAGAAGTAATACTAAGTGAAATGCTTGCTATTTACGAAAACAAAATTTAATAATTACAAATGTACTTAGTAAATATATGTTAATATTGTAAAAAAAAAAAAAAAAATTAAAAAATATTCGAAACCAACGTCAGCAGGTTGAGTGCAGCAACACCAAACGATGTCAAACATTAAGAATGCAGCGATTATAATTAGAAGCACATACATGCTAACATATACACCTATATATATGAAGTGTATATATAGTTACTTGTCTACTAGTATATTTCCAACTAGCTAACAACAACAATGCCGGCAATGTCAGTCAGTCGAACGAACGAACGAACGAACGAATGATGATAAACCGAAAACCACCAAAAAAGCGATGCAAGCGCCAAGTCAACAGAAAACAGCAACATTAGTTGCAAACGGCCGAACAAACAAACAAACAAACATCGAAAACAACAACAACAACAAAAGAAGTGTGACAACCCCACACACGTACTTAGATATACACGTATACAAACAAACAATCGATTGAGATGAAATAATAGCGATGATGATGATGATCACAAGCCAGCCAATACATGCACAACAACAAGTGGAAAAAAGCTCACACTAAGCACCTTACAACGCCACCGATACCACCAACTGCCTACACCAACACCAACACCCAACCGCTCACACGTCGTTCACATACTGCTGAAGAAGCGTCAGCGCCACTATATCTGTAGTGTTGTTGTTGTTGTTATTGTTGTACATACAAACACATAACTCAGAATATATAAAGTATTCGCTGTGAATGTGTATAGTGCTGGTGTTGGTGTTGTTCGCTGCGCCACCACCGCTGCCACCACCATCGCTACTGCCACCGTCAACTGACTGGTTTGCAGCGCACTGTGACACTCTAAATGGCTATAAAACACTTTGCAGCTCGCATTTGACTTTTGTTTTCGTTTGCACGTTACAGTGTCTGGTTGGTGTCCAGATCCGGTGGTAGCCGAAATACGTACACGCATATACATATACGATATATATTCTTAGTTACTGAAGAAGAGCATCTCGAGTGCTAAGTGAATTTGAAGGTAAGCGAAAAAAAAGTGAACGCGATTTTGACGTCAACAAGTTAAAAGGATAATACTAAGAACAGAGGAGCAGAGAAAATAAAAATGAAATACGAATAATAATAAAGGAAATGAAGATCGAAAAGTGTAGAGAAAAGTGCTTAATAAAATAAGTTGGATTACATTCGCTGCAATTTTTTTCTGTGAAATTGAAATTTTTATGAAATACGAAAATTTAAGTAAAATATTTTACTTAAAAGAGAGACAAATTTGAGCACATGAAAAGTGTTTTTTAAACCAAAGATGTGTACTAAGAACTCAAAGGACCTTCCTAAGTATGACAGTGTATACAAAATGTGCGAAAAAAATGCTAAAAAATAAGAAAATTCTTACACAAATGTGTGCAAATGCAACAAGGACCTTAAATAATAACGAATTAAAAAATATTAAATTTAAATAAAATAATAAAAAAAAAATTATAAAATTTAATAAAAAATTATATAAAATAAAAAAAAAAATATATAAAATATAAAATTGATAAAAATAATTTTTAAAAAATATAGTGAAGATGATGACTCTTCGTTTTTATATAAATAAATGATATTCTTAAAGTGGTGCTCTAAAATTTGGCAGATATACAATTTTTATGTGTGATTCTTGTGTGAAGTTCGTTGCTGAAGTCTTTTGTTTGAGTGACGCTAGTGCAAGGATAGCAAGTTCGTTGCTTAAGTCTTTTGTTTTCGGGTTAATACTGATTAATTTTTTGTCTATAGTTGGAGATTTCGTGTATGGTGCAGTATGCTGTTAGAATTTTCTGTACATTTAGGGCTGGTGAAAGGATATCGAGTTCGTTGCTTAAGTCTTTTGTATATTTTTGAGAGTATTTTTAAATGACTGATTGCATACTGTGGGCTAATTTATTTGGCAATTTGAAACATTTCGATGAATTTCCAACGAAAATAGACACATAAGGCTTCATGCTTTCATGCATTTCACTAGTTTGGGAATTAAACTGTAATATATTTGGCCCTGAACTTATTAATATACATACCCTTACATATATATAAATGTCGACTAAAAAATGTTGGTTAGTAAAGTCTATTGTAAATTTATATACTCCTGAATTATTTTATTAGGGTTTGGACGAACAGTTCCTTAACTAGTTGGGAAAATTCCAGTTGATTTCTTACCAGAGAATCTAATATTATCTGGATCAATTGCTACCCTAAAAATATTATTTTTTTATTTTGTGGACATTGTTCGAAGCTAGCATTTTTTAAGATATTTCTAATAAAGTTTTTCACTAAATAAACAGTGCATATATTTATAAGAAAATTTTGATGGACTTACCTTTGGGCCATTTATTTGACCCTAAAAAACAAAACAAAAAATTTAATTAATTAAATAATTCATATTATAAAAAATATATCAAAAAATAATTAATAAATAAAATAAAAAAAAAATTATAATTAATATACATTTTGCAAAACTAAAGAAAGGGATATTTCACCAATTTTTCAATTACACATTTTCCAAATTTTTAATATATTATACAGTTATATAATTTTTCTAATAAATTTTTCCATTTCCCCTCACTACAACATTTTTTTTTTAATTATAAATTATCTTCAAAATCTGTCTCTTAACATTACAGTTGCTTTTTCACGCTAATAGTAATTAAACCCTTAATTATGTATGCTCCTAATGGTTGATCTGTGTAAATTTATGTATTTCCCACTTGACTCACGGCAAATTGCCGCATACCGTTACAATGGTTTCATTCATAATAATAAGGTGATTTTATGATGGCTATTATACAATGATATGGTTAATCGGCAATTTTGTGCATTGTGCACACACTAAAATACTAATGAAGTTAACAAAATGCTATTACAAAACACAACAACCATATTAAATTGTTGGTAGTGATGAGCAGCAAAACAAATTCACTCCAATTACCCTGGTTTCGCAAATGTGAAATGCTTTATGAATACTTAATGCTAGCATTAATGGTATTGAAATTTAGTTGGGAGATTGGTGAGGGAGATAAAATGAATAAAAAATTAAATAAATGAATGAAATTAAAATAATAATTTAAGAAATATAAAAAAAATATTAAAGAAAAATAAACAAAAATAATATTAAAAAAATTAAAAAAAAAAAAATTAAATTAATAAAAAAAATTAAATAAAATTAAAAAAAAAGTTAAAAAAATGGAAAAAAAAATTTTATATTAATAAAAATTTATAATAATAAAAAAAATAAAAGAAATAAAAATAATAATTAAAGAAGTATAAAAAAAAATTTAATGAAAATAAAAATTTGATTATAAGATTATAAAAATAATATTAAAAAAATTAAAAAAATTTATAAGAATGAATAAAAAAAATAATAAATATTAATAAAAAATAATATTTAAAAAAAATAAAAATTAAATAAAATTAATAAAAAAAGTTATAAAATTAAAAAAAAAGTAATACAATTTTTTTATATTAATAAAAATTTATAATAATAAAAAAATAAATAAATAAAAGAAATAAAAATAATAATTAAAGAAGTATAAAAAAATTAAATACAAATAAAAAATAGGATTATAAGATTATAAAAATAATATTAAAAAAATTAAAAAAATTTATAAGAATGAATAAAAAAAATAATAAATATTAATAAAAAATAATATTTAAAAAAAATAAAAATTAAATAAAATTAATAAAAAAAGTTATAAAATTAAAAAAAAAGTAATAAAATTTTTTTATATTAATAAAAATATAATAATAATAAAAAAATAAATAAATAAAAGAAATAAAAATAATTATTAAAGAAGTATAAAAAAAATTAAATAAAAATAAAAAATAGGATCATAAGATTATGAAAATAATATTAAAAAAATACAAAAAAAAATGTTAAAATTAATAAAAAAAATTAAATAAAAGTAATAAAAAAAATATTAATAAAAAATAATATTAAAAAAAAAATAAAAATTAAATAAAATTAATAAAAAAAGTTATAAAAATTAAAAATAAAATAATAAACATTTTTTATATTAATAAAAATTTATAATAATAAAAAAGTAATATATGCATTTATTTCCTAAATAACTTTCTTGAATTAAATTTTTTCTAATATAAAAATGCAGTAAATAAAAAATTATATATAGACAAATATTATTAAAAACTACATCACGTCAACAAAATATAGCCTGTAATCTTCAAAATAATACATTTCATTTTATTTCAGCAACTATAAAGCAAAAAAAAAATGAAAATGAAATTGAAAAACTTCCCACACTCGAATTTAATTTCTATTTTTATCTGCTTGTGCAATATAACATTTTTGTATGCAAATTAAATTTTAGATTTCTTCTCTCAACTGAAATGCATTTTTTTATTTTATTATGTATATTTCATACATATTTACAACCACATACATAACGACTATGATGCTGTCAATATTAATGAATGCAAATAATATGGTTATTGCAAGCAACAAAGCGAGATAAGCGCTGCAGCTCTCACGTTGTAAAGCTAATAGACTTACAGTTGCACACAGACATACAAACAAAGATAAATTACTAATTATTAATATTGCTGTGTAATAACTATACTTTTATGCTACTTGGCTTGACGTTTGACGTTGTTGTTGCTATTGCCAAATAAGCGCAAAGTAAAAATAATAATTAATACTTTTATATAAGTATGCCGATAATATATAATATATATATAATTGTTGGAGTAACTCACAATTTTTAGTCGCCTCACTACCAAATTAGCAGTCAAAGCAAGAGTGCGTTCGAATTTGTTCGATAAATCATTACAACAGTGATGTCACTAATGATTTACTTTTCAAGTAGACGGTATTAATTAATGAAATGATTTTGAATTTGAATATTAAAAAAAAAATAAAATAAAATATAAAAAATAAAATAAATAAAAATATTATAAAAACAAAAAAAAGATTAAAAAAAAATCGAAAAATATAAACTCTTTTATTATATAAAGTCTGTTAGTTGTTGTATTTGCTAAGCAAATATTTGCATATTCAAAATTTGTGTTTGTAGTTTCCAAGCAAAAAAGTTCTACTTATTTGCATTTTTCGTGTAAATTTTGTAAAGAATTTATATTTCTCACATTTACATAGCATTAATGCTAGCTAGATGTTCAGTGCTTTCATCGCCGACTTGTAGCCAAACAACCGGATTTATATATTTAAAAGCGAGGAATTGGTAATGAAATGCGGATTCAGCTAACTTACAAATTCTGTTTCAACCAATTTACTTTGTAATTTATTGTATTTTTTACTTTGTTCTGCTAGCAATCCATAGCAATTCCCAGAACATCACATTTTTGTATGATTTAATTTAATTTATTCTGTGACGTGCTGATGGGCCTAACAACATTGAGATATAAATATTAAGCAGCATATCTATGCTTTTAAAGCTGTGATATAAGCATGTGAATGCGTAAATTTTTATTATAGCAAGGTAAATCAAATAAAAGTTGCGTATAACCTCAAACTTCACCTAACGTCCTTACATTATGTGGGTTCAAAGACGTACAAATGCTAAGGGCAAATGTATATAGAAGCAATTAATTCAAAATATATATTTTATAAACTTCATAATATTTAAAAAAATATTTTTTTCTGCAAAATTAATCGCAAATTTTAAATTATTTGTTAATGGCTGACAACACTATTTAAATTTAAAAAAATAAGTATTTTTACTTGGAAATTATTTTCTTTTAATATTTTTAAAAAGAAATTTTAATTTCCAAAATTTAGATTCCAGTCTATTTTATGCTATTTTTTCAAAGAAGTTTCCTTATTAAATTTGATTTGAATATGTGAATTCTAATCTCCTTCAATTAATATTGTTCAATCAAGTACGTAGCTTAAGTCTTTTGATTGTAATATGTGGATTCTAAACTATTTCAATCAATATTTTCCAATCAAGTTCGTGGCTTAAGTCTTTTTATTTAAAACTCTGGATTTTTATCTTTTTCAATCAGTTGAGTTTGTCGCTTGAGTTCAAAATCTAGATACTTATCTCTTTTATTCAATATTTTTTGGCCCGAGTTTGTCGCTTAAATATGTTGAATATGTGGATTCCAATCTCCTTCAATTCATATTACTCAATCAAGTTCGTAGCTTAAGTCTTTTGATGTGAAAATTTAGATTCTTGTCTTTTTCAGTCAATATTATCCAATTAAGTTTGTCGCACAAGTCATTTGGTTTGAAAATGCGGACCCTAATCTATTTCAATCAATATTTTTTAGCCGAGTTTGTCGCTTAAGTCTTTTGATTTGAAAATGTGGACCCTAATCTATTTCAATCAATATTTTTGAGCCGAGTTTGTCGCTTAAGTCTTTTAATTTGAAAAATGCGGACCCTAATCTATTTCAATCAATATTTTTGAGCCGAGTTTGTCGCTTTAGTCTTTTGATTTGAAAATTTCGATTCTAATCTCCTTCAATCAATATTTATTAACCAAGTTCGTCGCTTAAGTCTTTTGAATTGTTCGATAAATATATTTCATGTTTTGAAAGCCACTTGTGAAAGCTCTTGTTTACCGATTTAGAGTGCTGACTGAATTTTAAAACATTTCCCAACAACAAATATTTGCTTGAACCAAATAATTCAAATGGAATTACAAAAAACTATTATTTATTGCGTCATAGATGCTCACCATTCAAGCGGCAAATATTTTCAAAACACAAAAAAAAATCGAAATACAAAAAAAAAGTAATAATAAAAACTGCTCATCCAATTACATCAACAAATTAATGATTTTAAACGCAAAAGGCGCGCACAGTAATGAGCTTTGACTGTGCACTGAATTATTTATTGTCACTTTTTGTGTTGAGCAAAAATGAAAACGAAAATATACGAAATTATGCACGCAACATTTGCACACACAAACAGACAGTTACAGACGTGCAACTAATATTATACAAGTTTTCTAACAAAAGTCACAACAACACACATAACACTCTAACAACTGATGAGCACAATGTAGTAAATACTAAAGGTATAAATGTTAAATGCTTACATTGGTGCTTTCTGAGTGTGTCTGTGGGTATTTCATTGATGTGCGGCTTGAATTTTTACAGCTTAATATTTATTGGCTATTTTTACCATATACATATACATATATGCAAGACGCGCTAACTCAACAACTCAACCGGTTGTATGAACATCCTTGACATAAAAACCACAACACACACACAAACACTAATGCGAATGCACACGCAGGTGCGCAGGCAGCGCAACATCTTCACTGCAGCAGCGCAGCATTTTAGCTAGACTTAATAGTTGCTTGCGCATGCGTAGCTGTCGCCGAGAGAGGCGGCACGCATCAACAAGTGATAAATGCCGCGCGCGCGCAGTGATATAATCAATATTTTGTGATGTTGTTGTTGACTTGTCGATTACTGTTGCAGTTGTTAGCAACGTCAAACAGGCAACAAAAACATTAAAAACAGAAAAAAACCCGATTTATGTCAAATATAATGATCAGCGTTCATTAAATTCATTAGCGCTGCAGCCGCAACAATAACTGTAATGATCGTATACCCCTCCAAGCTGTCATTTGCTGTCATCCGTTGAACTTACATATGTTTAAATATGACACCAATAACCAAAATGAATGAGCGAGTGACTGCGTGCGTGTGAATGACAGTTGAAATTGATTAGTGACAGAGTTCAACGGCGGCCAAAGTTAATTCAAATCGCTTTGTTATTGTTGTAGTTGAGTTTATAGCCACTTTTTTATTGCTTGCTCTCAGCCAAACTTCGCTTAATTCCCACTAATCTGCTTTGATTTATCTGCCTCATGCTGTGGCTGCTGGCTGCCTTTAATGGGTTTCCCTGTTTATCAAGCGGATTTTTTTTAATGTCGAAAATGCCAATTGATGCTGCTAAAGATAGTCAGTGGCTAAATTTATGTATGTATGCTAATTTTATATGCAAATACGCTTTGATATTGAATTTTCAAGAGCCAACAAAAAAAAAGAAATATTTAGTGAACTCTTTTTATGGCAATGCGTTGGCACTAATGGCCGTGTCTTCAGAGAGACTTATTCGGCAGATACTTTATCAATGCCACGCGCTGGTTATTTGCCAAATATAGTAAGCTCGATTAGCATAAAATGCAGATACAAATATTTTATAAAAAAAAATATGTATTTAAAAAAATTAATAAAAAATAATGAAAAAAATTCAAATATTTTATAAAAAAAAGGTTTAAAAAAATAATAAAAATAAAAAAAAAAGAAATTAAAAAAAAAATAAAAAATATTTTATAAAAAAATTAAAAAAAAAATTAATCAAAGAATTAATAAAAAAATAATAAAAAAAAAATAATAAAAATTTAATAATATTTTTTAATAAAAAAAATAAAAAATAATTAAAACAAAACAGGATATACATATGTAAATAATAAATATATAAACAAATTAAAAAAAAAATTATATAAAAAAATTTAAAAAATTAAAGTAAAAGTATATATTTAAAAAATAAAAGTCTCCGCAACTATTCAAATATTATTGGAAAATTAAAAAAGTGTATGTAATCCATCAGACAGCCTAATAAAATAATTATTTATAATTAATTAAGTTAATGTTTTTAAATTCATCTCCGAATTCTACAAAATTTTAAATTTTTTTCATTCCTTTTTTGCAGATGAAAATCACATTAGTGATAGCTGCTGTCTGCATAGCAGTGGCGTACGCTGATCCCGCCATCAGTCAAGCCAGATCCTCCACAAGCACATCAACGAAACCTGGTAGATTCTTGTCACTGCCAGTGCCAGCGAAATGTGCCAGACGTAAGTACAAAAAACCAAACCAAACAGAAAAGAAAACTAATTTTGCAAACAGAGAAGTTGGAATGAAATTCGAGATAAGAATAAACTCCAAGAATTAAAAAAGACAGATCCAAAACTCGAGTAAATTGCTTATTAAACACTACCCACAATAATGCAATTTAGCAAAAAAATATTTTTTTTTTTATTTTTTCACCCAGAAAGTTTAAGTTATTTGCTAAATATGACGAGTTTAGCGGTTATTTCTCTTTAAATATTTATATTTATAAAAACGAAGTTTAAACGAATTAATATTTGCTTTTAACTCGTTAAAAAATTTAGAACAAGCGAGAGTTTATTAGTCATTGTTTGGCAGTAAACACTACTCATACAGACGGAGTTGACTATGTAAACATTTTTCTTTAACTCGTTAAAAAAAATTAGAAAAACAGGAGTTTAATGATAATTTTTTGGCAGTAAATACTACTCATAATCACCGAGTTTACTATGCCACAATTTTTCTTTAACTCGCTGAAAAAATAAAATAAACTCGAGTTTATTGACCATTTGGTGTTTGACACTTTTAATAATGAATATGGGATTTAGCAAGCAAACAATTTTCCTTTAACTCGCTCTATTTACAATTTTACTGGAATTTATGCAAATAGAACACTATTTTTGTAAATAAATGTTGAAAAGTACTGCTATCAGTAGAGAGACAAAATAGCGAAAATACAGTTTTAAATACTTGAATGCCTCAATATGCTTCCACAAATAATCACCCACAATCGCTGATGCCCCACTTATACCTATACAACTGTATACACAAAATTGCCTACCAGTCTAGCCACCTAATCGCACCACTTGAGTAGTCACTCGGTTAGTAAGTTAAATAAATATTTTGCACGTATTTATGGACCTACAGCGAGCCACATACCTAGCGTACCACCAATGTGCATGCGCTTACATAAAGCCAAAGGAGCTAATGTGGGTCACGCATGCGCCGTGCGAAGCGCGACAAATTCATATGTATTTACGTGACGCATGCGTCGCGAGTGCCATTAAAAGTTGCATAGTAAAAGTCCAACAACCGGCGTGAGTGCGTTTTTAAAGTCAACATGCAATGCATGCGACTAAATGAAAAACAAAAACAACAAAGTTAACAAGCAACAAACAAAAAATGATTTAAACACGACAGACGTTCACTCCCCTCGCACAGGCTACACAGCACGGCAGAGGTGTTAAATATGATGCTGCAGGCGGAACAAGTGATGATTATATGTTTGTTTTTGTGAATATTTTGTTGTAAAATGTTGTTGTTTTGGCTAAGCTTAACATGTATACATGAACTTTGTCTGACTGCCACTGTTTGCAAGTAAAAAAAAAAAAACCAAAACGAAAAAAAAAAATAATAACAACAACAACAAAAATTTATGCTGATACGTGCAGCTATTTTAGTTCATCCACACATATGTTTTGTATATAAAAATAAGCTATCAGCGCATACGTGTCACCCTTTATTGGTTGTAAGCCAAAACAAACCTTTCGACAGTCAACTTAATATATACTATATACAGTCATACATATATACTTAGCTACGAGTTGTGCATTTTTAATAAGTGGAAAATCGTAATCGATTCCAACTTTTGGCAAATTTTAAAATTTTTCCGCACGTTTCTGCTTTTTTCTTCCTCAATTGAGTCAACTGAGGCTATATTAGAAGTGTCATGACAGTGGCGTCAGCGCTTTATTTTTAACTAATTTCACATTGCCTCGGCGCATTTAAGGTTTGCTATAAAAGTAACACAAGCATATATACATCAGACATATTTTAAATGTTTTCACATTAGTATGCTTTGCAATTAATATTTCAACCGCAGCCGGGCACTTGAACATGAATGAATGCCGTTGAAGGTCACTGCAAGCGGCCTTAATTGCATTGACTAGTGAAAATGATCGAAGAAAGTTGAGAAACAGCTAACAGCTGACATGCTTTCAAGTTGGCAATGAGTTCGAGAAGGGAAAATAATAAAGAATAATAAAAAAATTATTAAACACTTGCTTCAAAATAGGTCTTGGTATTAGCAATCGAGCGACTATTCTCTTGAGATATATATATATAAATATTCCCATAGTACCTAGATTGGAGCATTGGGCTTCACTAGATAGAACATAGAGCTTCTCTTGAGATTAGTTGACCGAAAAATGTTGCTGGTGGTCTGATCTAAAAAATACGGTGGATGCGGAAGTAATTCGTAGCTCAATTTGTACAAATTTGTCTAATGTTTCCATCGATTTGTGATACGTTGGATCGATCGATTGACAGCTTAGATGATCTTCATTTTGCTCAGACCTTATACTTAAAATTTTCTGGAATGTATCTGTCCAAAATGGTTTTTTAATCTTTCTAACCCAACTGATATCTCGATCAATTTCATTTTGAAGTCATCCCTACATTCTGCATATCGAATTTGAACCAAATTGGTCCAGTACTTTATGATATATGGATTTTCATGCAAAAGTAGGTAGTGCCACGCCCATATTTCAATTTTTGAACTTATTTGTAATCAAGTCCCATATAACAATAAATAATTGTTACTTACAATATAATGGCTAGAGATTTAAAGCATTTTTAGCAATTTTACAGTAAAAAGTGGGCGTGTCTAACCTCAGATTTTGCTTATTACAACAAAGTATCCTATATAAGCTGTGTCTCACTACTTTTGTGAAGATTTCAAATTCAAATATCACTTTCCATAGCGCCAACTCACTCAAAAAAACCCAAAAATCGCACCAAAAGTAAAAAAAAAGAGTTGCCATGTGAGGAAAAAAGTATTTACGGCCAAAAAAAAATTAAAAAAAAAACAAAGATTTATGCAGACAAACTGGCATGCGTGCTTACGCAACACACGCGTCCATATGCATTGAGCGCGCACAGCAAAGCGAAAGCTTGAAACAAGATTGAAGCGCACATATTTATATCCTAGTTTACTTTCGAAAAATTCGGATTTCAAGCCAGTTTTCGGCAAGCATATAGGTATGTTTGTAAATGGTTTAGAACAAGCTGTGCGAGTTTTATTTATTTATTACCAATTTTATAGTTAGGCGAACAATAGCCGCTATACGGATTTACACTTGAAAGCGATTTGCATTTATAAAAGATAGGGAAGATAGATGAAAGACAAACAAAAAATTAAAAAAAAAAATGCCGGCAAAACGAGATTTCGTATGTGCTACAACAGCGCACAATACAAATTAGTTCTAATAGACAATTAACTAAACAGAAAGCCCAGTCGACACATCCGCTTCGAGCGCAAGCATGCTAATTTTTAATAACGTCGGGAGATTCACATGCCCCGCAGCAACAACTGTAAATTTGCTATTTTTTTGTTGTCATTTTAAAATTCCGTTAAATAACGAAGTGATGTGATGGCTATTAAGCTAATAGCAGTTGGCGGTGTGGATTTCAATTTATTTTTTTATCTTACGTTTTTTTATTTTTGATTTTTTTGCTTCACTGCATTAATTAAAATAGAGTTTTTTGTACTAAAATCGTTTCTCAATTTTTTTTCTAAATTTAATTTTTTAATTACAAACAACACGCGATGGTGAAAGTAAATTGCATGGAATATTTTCAGAATAGACAAGTTTAGGGAGAACAATTTTTCAAAGCTGGAATAAGAAATTAAGCAACTCTGAATCACGTAGCACTAGACAATTCTTAAAAAAAACTATTCACACCCCGCAAAAAAAATTCAACTATATTTAGTTACAATTTCGCAAGCTATTGCTATTCACTATGAAGCAATAAACAGCAGAATTTAATTTTCAAACTGTAAGCACTTGTATTTGCACACTTAACCGGCTGATTCAGCTGACTAAACATATAATCAAACAATTTCGTTACGACTCAAATGCAATGCAAATGCATTCCGGATGCGGGGATTTATTATTTAGATATGATATAACAGCAATAAAAGCTGCTAGTCGTAAAAAATACCAACAAAATTGTTGTTGTTGGTGTAAAATTTTAAATTTATTATACAACAACATTGTGTGACTCGAACAACATAAAATTTTATTGTAATGTTTGATACGAGTTGTTGTAGTTGCAGGCGGCACAAATAGAGTTGACGAAGTTTTCTGGTAGTAATTTTAATATTTTTTGTATATATAATTAAAGTCGGCAATTCAATTTGAATTTAAATAAATGAATATACCAAATAAAGTACATGAGAATAGAAATTAGAAAAAAATATAAAAAAAAAAATTTTAGAAAAAATTATTTGGCAACCCTGTCCAAAAAATTGTCGAATAAAGTTCAATTAAATATATCTAACATAAATACGAATAGTTTATATTTAAAATAAGAAAACAAAATTAAAATAACTGAATATTAGAAAAAAAAAATATTTGGCAACCCAGTCCAAAAATTTTTTAAAAATAGTTTAATAAAATAAATCTAATATAAATACGAAAAGTTTTAATTAAAAAAATATATAAAATACATAAATAAATATTAAAAAAAAAATTATTTGGCAACCCTGTTCAAAACTTTGTCGAAAAATAGTTCAATTAAATAAATCTTATATAAATAAGAATAATTCACATTTAAAATCAGAAAAAATTGAGCTATTTGTCTTTTAAAAAGATAATTAAGTATTTAAGAATAATTATAATAATATATAGTTGGCAACTCTTCTCAGAAAAAACACTTTCAGTAATAATATTAGTTTGTTTCGAAATGTTTCCATTTTTCGATTTTTGTTTATTTTTTATTTTTCATATTAAAAAAGTTTAAAATTTAATTTTGAAAATTGCTTGGCAACTCTGTCAGAACTCTGTCTCTGTTACCAGAGATCACAGCTCTCTGTACAATACTAACTAAGGTACAAATACCTAGCAATTGCAAAACTGCACTTCCAACAACACAAGAATTTGCTCAACACTCTATGCGCCGCCGCCACAGTTGCCCTTTTGCTGTCTAACAGAAAACAACAACAACACATATTTGCTTAAAAAATAAGAAAAATACTTATTAGGTCAATTGGGAGTTGCTGCCCCAGCATCGAGCAATACAAATGAAAATAACAATAATAATAACAACAACAATGAGTTTTAAAATGCTTACCAAATAATGCAGCGCTCACGTTTTCTATTTCTCCACTTTGTTGTTACAATTGTTGCAACATCAATTTATTAAGTTGTTGTTGTTGGTTGTTTGTTTGTCTGAAATGCTTCCTCTTCGAAATGTTGCAATGCCTGGCATTATTGCAGCCACAGCAGCAGCAGTGAGGTGCTGTGCAACTTTGGTGTTGTCAGTGTTGCAGTTGCACGAACAGCAACTTGCAACATTTGGTAGTTAGGTGTTCTGCCACATTACTGTAATTCTATTGAGTGGATTTCAAAGTTTTTTCTTCACTCTTCACTTTGACACTGCAGTTGAGTTACGAGCTAAAGCTGAAATTAAAATTTATTGAAAATTCGAAAGTGAATATTCGAACATTAATTGAAAATTCGAAAAATTAATTGAATATTCGAAAATTAATTTATTATTCGAAAATTAAGTGAATATTCGAACATTAATTTAAAATTCGAAAAGTGATTGAATATTCGAAAATTAATTAAATTTCCGAACAGTAATTGAAAATTCGAAAAATAATTGAATATTCGAAATTTAACTGAATATTCGAAAATTAATTTATTATTCGAAAATTAAGTGAATATCCGAACACTAATTGAAAACTCGAAATTTAATTGAAAATTGATTGAATATCTGAAAATTAATTTAATATTCGAATTTTAATTGAATATTCGAACACTAATTGAAAATTTTTGCTCGGTTTGATTACTTATTAAGCGTGGCGATTTATACATACACGGACTGCAGCGCTGGCTTGGCACGTAGCCAATTTTAATTGTGTGCAATTTATTTTTTTTTTTGCATCTCATCACACAGTTTCCCTTTAATTAAATTAATAATTATTCTAGCTGCCAAGCAAGTTTGTTGCTTAAGTCTTTTGTCTGTCTAGAGTTGACTGCTATGAGCAATAAGCTTGTGATGCACTCTTGGCTGTGTATTTAAGAAGCAATTTGCAACTGGTTTATACGAATTCATCAGTTTCAATCGCCTTGACCTACATCAACCGAGATCATGAGTGTGCAGATAATAGCCAGATGAATATCGTAAGAAGAACAGGCAATAAAAGTGGCTAGCTAGTGTAAGAAGCTTACATTTACACATACTGAAATGAAATGATGCGCCATAAGCTGTTGTATCAGTTACGTATAAAACGTTAATGTGGTAATTACGTGGCAATTTAATGCTATCAGCCACAACAATAAAATACGCAAGTCACATATGTACTATGTATATATACCGGGTGTGCTTAGCGTTGAAGGTGAATATTTACATAAAACATTAGAGGCATTGGTTGGATGTTGAAGTTTTAAAATATGCTCGTTAAAGATAAAACACTTGATGTAGCTATTAATTGAGGAAGCTACCAGCAAACCATTATTATCTCTCGACAAAGATAATGAAATTACTTCCATCTGCCGCAAGTGTAGGCCATTAAGTAAACAACTTTTTGGAAAAAATATTTCCGCTTTACCCAACAAAAGCTTTCCTCTAACTTTTCTCAAATCCATAAAACTCCTTTTCTTCATTGCAACAGCTTGCATTTATCGAATGTTAAAAAATTACCATTTTTGAATAAAAAACTTCTTCTTTTTTACTTGCAATGGCAATGATTGGCGAAATTAAATGCGGCAAGCGTTGTTAAGTGTCAATAATTAAAGCAAAAAATCGCACGGACGGCATAGTAGAAAGTCAAGATTGCTCAATTTGTTTGATATTTTCCTTTCACTAGCTTCATTTGCAAATTTTTAGTTTTCCTACACCGTTTCCGCAATTTACACAACTCAATTGTAGCAGGAGAAAAGGGCCTTATAAATTGTTGTTGAAAAGTTTGACTGCTTTGTACTATGCAGCTGTTAGTGATGAGTTTAATGTAAAGAAGTTGAATGAACCGAAAGTACATTGCAACGAACATGTGGATAAGAGTTCATGAAAGATAATATATTTACTGACTATGCTTGTAGAAATTGGAGAGGAGAGATTTAGGTAGCAATAAAGTAGAAGGAGTTAGCCTCACTGTAGAGATAGTTGATACTACTATGCTAAACACACTTCTAGAATGTCTATAAAGTATTTATATCATAGTTCAAATTCATATCCCATTTCTGATTTTGTTTGCTTAAAATATATATAATTTTTAATTTATACATACCTTTTCGGAAAAAAATCAGACAGATTCAGCACAATAAGTCCGTATATAGTTGAGGCTTAAAGTAGAAATCAAAAATTAAAAAAAAAGTAAAGTAAATGGAAAATCCCACACACACAAGCTTTACAAAATATTCCCACTGCTTTACGGCACTGCCGACATCGTTATTTACACTTCACATTTGTATTGTGAAGTCTTTGTGCACTCTTCCGACTTATTTAAGCTGTCAGCTTTGATGCTGTCTCAACTGTTGGTCGGTGAAGACGTCAAAGTAACGACGTAGACACCTACCAACCAACTGCTGGTGGCACACAGCTATTTGCAATGCATATTAGCACTTATTTCCACTCGTCAAAATGCAAGTCGGCAGTGGCAACAGCAGCGAGGCATAAACAAGAAGGTGCAAGCTATTACCTGTGAACTGATTTAAAGTTTGTTGCGGCAGCTTGTTGCATAATGGCGACCCAATAGCTCAGCACTAGTAATGACTCAGCTGTTTGCCAACAGATTGTTAAGAGCACTTGCATTGTGTGGCAGGCGTGGCAGCAGCGATTTGTTGCAACAGTAGTTTCACTGGTTTGGAGCGACACAAAAGGGCTTACGGCATGATGTGCTGCCAGCTTTACAAATAGCTGGTAAGCGCAAAGTATTTTGTTGTTTAAACCTGCTTGCATTGTTGGACTGTTGCAAAGTGTAGGGAAAAATTATAATTAAAATGAAAAAATAAAAAATAAACAATTTACTTACCCACCATTTACTGTTTGCTTGCAGGTCCCAAAGAATTCTCATACCGCGGTCGCAACATGTTCTTGAGCACCCACGTACCAGCGCTTGCCAACAAGAAGGTCGATTGGTTGGATGGCCGTAACTTGTGCCGTGAATACTGTATGGACTTGGTCGCTTTGGAGACCCAAGAGAAGAACAATCTGATCTTCCGTGTCATTCAACAAAACGATGTGCCTTACATCTGGACTGCTGGCCGTATCTGCGATTTCGCTGGTTGTGAAAATCGTCCCGATTTGGAACCCAAGAATGTTTACGGTTGGTTCTGGTCTGCAACACGCGAGAAGATCCAAGCTACCAACCGCATTCCACAAGGCTGGGGTTACAATCCATGGTCACAAACCGGACACAAGAAGCGTCCACAACCCGACAATGCTGAATACGACATTAACCAAACCAAGGAACAATGTTTGTCGGTGTTGAACAATGTCTACAATGATGGTATTGCATGGCACGATGTTGCTTGCTATCACGAGAAGCCCGTCATCTGTGAGGATAACGATGAATTGCTGCGTTATGTTGCGGCCACAAATCCAGGCATTCGTCTTTAAGCTGTTGGACGTTGTAGCACGAGTTGGCTTTAACGACACGGCGATGTTTTTGCCATGTCGTTACGGCATTGTCTGTCTCTGTGTGTGTTTTTAATTAATTTTATAATTTTTATTTTGTTTTTTCTTTTTTACAAATTTTTGTTTTTAATTTTATTTGTAAAGAAAGTTGAAAAAAATGCAAATAATAGACTTTAGAATTTATTACTGCGTGCATTCTTGTAGCAAAGTGGGAAGAATTTATAGATAAAAAATATATATTTTATAACAAAATCACCTTCAAATTAGTAACAGCTTAATTGCAAAATTCTCTTCAGCTACATGTCAATGCGGCCCCATTCAATTTTGGAAAACGTAATTTCTTTTTTTGTTTTAACTTTACTGCCAGTCTATTAATAAGCCGTTATTTCTTATTTGTTTTAAAATATTTATACGATTTTAAAATCCATTTTCACAAGTTTTTTCTAATAATCTGCAATGAATGACGAAAATAAAATATTAAAAATTAAAAAAAAAAACAATAAAACTTTAATAAAAAAAATTATGGTTGTTTTAATTATGATTTTGAAAGGGTTTTAAGATTTCGGGAACAAGGGAGTGCGGCGTTATGATTCTTTTAGCGTCTAACAATAAAAACTACAGTTTAACTTGAAAATCCTAAAAGTATGCAACCGATTTCCTTCAATTGCATTGTTAATATTTTTAGGATTTTACTTCCCAACAGCTCTTTATTATTTGTAGAAAGTCTAGTTTATATATATATATTTTAATATAAAATGCAATATACAGCCAGAGGAGCGTATCTAATTGGAAACCTTCAAAGCTTTATTAAATTGGAATCAATTGACGAATACCCAGAAGCGTACCTTTCGAAACGAGTCAATCCAACTGTATTTTTTTCATTTCTCCTATACTTGATTGCTTTCGCTTCTTTGCTAGCTCCTTTATCATGAGATATTCTGTCTTAATTGTATTATAAATGTGCATCTATAAAAAAGTAGTTATGCAACAAGTGAATGGAGCACTGCATTTGTTGATATATTCGTTGATTTTTCTTTATAAAAAGATACCATCCACACAAGACGGTTTAAGCTGCATTGCCTCACGTACCACAGATTGCATTGCGCCACGTCGGTATGTTCGCAAATTCAACATTTGATTGCTTGCCCGCATAATAACGTCCTTGTAGTTTTATAAAAGCTTTTAAAGCAGATCTGCATAAGTAAAGATAACTATAAAATTGTAGATTATCAATGAACTAGAACTTACCTTTCCTCAATATACTGAACAAAAACATGACCGCGTAGATATCGCAGCGTATTTCGTAATGTCCGAATCCTTCGAGTTCAGGCAACACATCTTCAAAGAATTCAGTGTAAGCTTCACATAAATCTTGTTCACTTAACTCAAGATTGCCATCGGCATGTGCATATTCTTGGTACTCACTTTCCCATTCCAATAGTGGATGCACGAAGAAGTTACGCACGACAATGATATTGGCGAGTAATGGACGACGATGATTCTTAATACATGTCGGCCCAAAACGGCAACAATTTGTACGTTCATATAAGGCACATAATGGTTGTCCTGGTCGCGTTTCTCCTACACGACGCTCGGGTGGTGGTTCACCTTTACTGTTGAGAAATTATTCCATACACTGCAACATTTTCTCGAATTCAGCAGCTGCAGCTGCTTCACATTTTTCACGTTCATCTCGTCGTCGTTGCTCCTCTGCTAACTTAGCCAACAATTCTTTTTCTTGTTGTGCACGTATAGCGTTGGCAGCCGCCTCTGCAGCAGCACGCTGTTGTTGTTGCAGGCGGAATTGACGATGCGCTAATAGGTCGTGTCGGAGCCAAGCCTCCTCTTCTGCGTCATGTATGCGTTCAATTTCACGTTGTTTGTGCTCTTCAAGTAGCAATTGCTGCTGTAAATACTGCTGATAGGAGGGATCTTGGAATTTCTTTGCTTCTTCTGTGTATCAAATTTGTTTTTTTATTAGATACGGTTCTTTAGAAATATATTTCTTTTTGCAATTACATTCTTCCAATAGCTGATGCCGTGCTATGGCAGCACTTCGTCTTTTGCGTTTTCGTTGTTGTTTTTTCTATTCCTTGCGCCACGGTCTCCTATTTTAGTGTTGCAATATGTAATTAAAGTAAATGGATACTTTTTTTTAACTAAAATAACACAAAATTACAAAATATAATTTACCTTTTACCCGGCATTTTTGTAAAAAATTCTGTTTCATTTTCTCACACTCAAAGTCAGCTGTTCTTAGTGATGAGCGATATTTCACTACCGCTGAATTTATCGCTGTGACTGAAAAATCACTTCCAGTATATGATTTTGCGAATATCTCGCGAACAGTGCAAGATATCAATTTTTTCCTTATAAAGTGCTTATTTCGGGCTAATTAACATGAAAGAGGCCTCAAATCTTGGCGCCCCAGTAACAAAAATCTCCAAAAAATCGTCGTCACTCTTTTCACCGATGCTGAAAAATCACTACTTCGCCCATCACTAATTTTTCTCTCCTTGTGAATGTCAGCTGTTTTATATTGCTTCTATGCAACAGCGCATAGATGGAGCTGCTGTCAGCAATGCTAATAAGAGCGGACGCTTGGAATATACGGAACATAACGGAAACGGCAAAAGCAAAGCGGCAAATTTGTTAGTTTTTGCGGAATTTCAACTGCGTCACATTGGAAATTTAGTGCAAAAGTGAAAATTTTAATTTATTTTATTACAAATATCTTAAATAGTGTTATAGTGAACAATAAAAGGAGTTTTCGTGCTACTTATATCGGAAATGGTTAATATGTGAGTATTTACTTCTGTATACATGTTTATACATGTGGCAAATCCGGTACAAATAAAATACTTTGATTAAACGTTTAAAGCAAATATGTTTATATTATTTCGGAACAAATTGCAAATAATTGAGTTGATTACATGCTGCGAGGAAGTTAAGTGCTTACATACTCCTTCATATATAGATAATAAATGTATATACAAAATTCTATATTGTTTGCACATACATATGTATGTATGTACCTAATATGTATACCAATTTGTACGTTGCTCGGAATCTTCTTGAGGCACATCACTTTATCCTGAAGCTAAAGCTGAACCTGGTGACGGGTTCAATCGATCCCAATGTGCTGGATTATAGCGAAATTGTATTAGGATTATGAGGTAGCAAGTGGCAGCACCACAAATCTACAAATGAGCATATAGAATTCGTTGTACATTTACTTAAATATTTAATTTCCGGTCCATTTACCGTAAATATCAATGTACGATTCAAATTAAAGAGTCCAGCGGCTGTAAACGCAACACGTCGATGCGATAACTGCAACGACAGACGCAACAGCCGATCATGCACTGCCGATTCATCAGATATATTTAGCATTTTATGCACAATAGCTGCAGTTTTATTACTTTCCCTTATGGTTTTGCTGCTACCTTCGACGATTAACAAGATTATCACCACATACCACAACATTTGTGTAATGAAGAAGGCGAAGAATACATCGGCTTCGATTTTACCCATACGGCTGGGCATTATGTGTGCAGCGTAATGATTTTTTTTAGCGTCTAACAATAAAAAACTACAGTTTAACTTGAAAATCCTAAAAGTATGCAACAGATTTTCTACAATTGCATAGTTTATATTTTTGGGATTTTACAACAGCACTTTATTATTTGTAGAAAGTATATAATTTATATATAAAATTTAATATAATATACAGTCAAGGGAGCGCATCTAGTCGGAAACCTTCAAAGCATTATTAAATTGGAATCAATTTACGAATACCCAGAAGCGTACCTTTCGAAACGAGTCAATTCATCTTTATGTTATCTTTTCTGCTACATTCGAGTGCTTTCGCTTCTTCCTTTCTTCTTTGCGTTCCTCTTTACCATGATCTTTCCCAGTAGATCCTCTATGTCTACTGCTACTTCTCTTCTCACTTTTGCTGCCCTTGTGTTTATCGCGATGTTCGGCATCACTATCTTTGCTGTCGGAACTGTGCTTCGTGTGCTTCTTTTTATGCTTTTTATGTGCTTTATCACGTTCATGTTTGTGTTTTTTGCGTTTATGTTTTTTATTTAAGTCTGTTTGAGCCTTCGCAACCCTTTGCTCGACCATCAAGGTTTCGGCAATTTCAAGTCTTCTTCCTTTAATTTCAGTATCACTGTTCTGATTTGTGTTGTTGCTTTCTTTCTCACTACTTTCCAATTCATCCTTCACTGCAGATACTTCCACTTCAGGACTCTCGGACCAACGCCAATTGCGCGAACTCTGCCTCACATCACTTGCTGTCACCGTATTCCAGCTATAAAATATGGAAAATAGTTGAATAATGTTTCAGCTTACAATTTTAACCAAAATACCTTAGCAACGGTGTGGCCATATAGGCCTTAATACTAGGCGTTCTATTTATGCTCATTGGTGTATTGTACTTATTGCCTGGATTATTAAACAAATGTAAGTAAGGGCATTTGTTGCCTTTGAGACATTTACGCGTATGTGATAAACCTTTTTTTAAGAAATAGAAATAGTGTTAAGGAAAAATTAGTATTATAAGTCTGTATCTATATAAAAATAGTTATGCAACAAGTGAATGGAGCACTGCATTTGTTGAAATATTCGTTGATTTTTCTTTATAAAAGGATACCATCCACACAAGACGGTTTAAGCTGCATTGCCTCACGTACCACAGATTGCATTACGCCACGTCGGTATGTTCGCAAATTCAACATTTAATTGCTTGCCGGCGTAATAACGTCCTTGTAGTTTTATAAAAGCTTTTAAAGCAGATCTGCATAAGTAAAAATAATTATAAAATAATAAATATTTAATCCATCAAAACTTACCTTTCCTCCACATACTCCACAAACACATGGCCGCGTAGATATCGCAGGGTATTTCGCAATGTCCGAAAGTTCTGTATATAACCGAACGCTTCGAATTCAGGCAACACATCTTCAAAGAATTCATTGTAAGCTTCACATAGATCTTGTTCACTTAACTCCAGGTTGCCATCTGCATGCGCGTATTCTTCATGCTCATTCTCATCTTCTAATAGTGGATGCATGAAGAAGTTACGCACGACAATGATATTGGCGAGTAATGGACGACGATGATTCTTAATACATGTCGGCCCAAAACGGCAACAATTCGTACGTTCATATAAGGCACATAATGACTGTCCGGGGCGCGTTTCTACTACACGACGCAGTGCAGGTGGTGGCTCACCTTCACTGTTGAGAAATGTTTCCATACACTGCAACATTTTCTCAAATTCAGCAGCTGCAGCTGCTTCACATTTTTCACGTTCATCTCGTCGTCGTTGCTCCTCTGCTAACTTAGCCAACAATTCTTTTTCTTGTTGTGCACGTATAGCGTTGGCAGCCGCCTCTGCAGCAGCACGCTGTTGTTGTTGCAGTCGGAATTGACGATGCGCTAATAGGTCGTGTCGCAGCCAAGCCTCCTCTTCTGCGTCATGTATGCGTTCAATTTCGCGTTGTTTGTGCTCTTCAAGTAGCGATTGCTGCTGTAAATACTGCTGATAGGCGGGATCTTGGAGTTTCTTTGCCTCTTCTACATATTACATTCGTTATTCTATTTAATCAGGATCTTTAGAAATATATTTCTTATTGCAATTACCTTCTTCTAATAGCTGATCCCGTGCTATGGCAGCACTTCGCCTTTTGCGTTTTCGTTGTTGTTTTTTCAATTCCTTGCGCCACGGTCTCCTATTTTAGTGTTGTAATATGTAATTAAAGCAAAGGGATCACTTTTTAACTAAAATAACACAAAATTACAAAATATAATCTACCTTTTACCCGGCATTTTTGTAAAAAATTCTGTTTCATTTTCTCACACTCAAAGTCAGCTGTTTTTAGTGATGAGCGATATTTCACTACCGCTGAATTTATCGCTGTGACTGAAAAATCACTTATAGCGATAATGACTGCTTGCAAAGATCATCTTTGCTGCTAGGCCGTAATATCAATGATTGGTGATTTTTGTACAAGCCACTATTTTACTGTGAATGAAATTTTTCCCTGGTACCAAGTAGTTAACAGATAATTTTTTGTGTTCGAGCTAGATATAGTGTTATTTATTGTTCATTTGAATAGTATTCAACGATTGGCTTAAAAAAACTTCTTCAAATACGAAGCTTGATTTCGTGAATCGAGTGATATACATATATATATGTATATAAATATATTATTATTATTATGTAAAATTGTTCTAAAGAAATAAGTGAATTGTGCCAATTTTGTGAAATTCATGCAAAGTGTAAAATTTGAAAAATAAATTATTTCGTATAAGATAACGAACGAAAAATGCAATTCCTTTTATTTCAGATTAAGTATTTTTATGCTAAATGAACATATAAAGCTATTTGGCTTTATAGCAGACTAATTTGTTATATGTTAAAACTGTTTTAGATATTCATATTGTAACGGATTTCCAAAATCTATTTTTAACGATGAAGCTCTACCCTGAGTTCGATCGCTGGGTTGTCAAACAAAAGCCACTATTTAATCTCTATATTTTGGTTTCGTCTGTAAAAAGAACCTAAAGCGATACAAGAACTAAATATCTTTGGGCCGGATGGAAAAAGATTTGCTTGACGGAAACCTCGTACTGAACTTCATGATGCGGCGATTAAAAAAACAGTAAAATATGGTGGAGGGTCTCTTATGGTATGGGGGTGTATGTCTGAGTGTGGAGTCGGTAAAATACACTTCGTCAACGGAATAATGGACTCTAAGTATTATATTGATATTCTTAAAGAAACTGTGAAGGAAAGCGCCGAAAATCTCGGCATAAAAGACGACTTCGTGTTTTACCAGGATAACGATCCGAAGCCTAAGTCTTGAAATGCGCGAAACTGGCTACTATATAATTGCCCGAAAGTACTGGAGACACCTCCCCAGTCTCCAGACTTAAACGTAATTGAGCATTTGTGGGCGGAATTGAAAAAAAGAGTTGCCAAACGTAGAGTGAAAAATATTACCGCTCTGAAGGACGCTGTAAAGGAAGAATGGTATAATATTGAGCCAGAATTTTGCAAAAAATTAGTGGAAAGTATGCCCCGACGTCTGCATGCTGTGATTGCCACCAAGGGAAGTCAACCAAATACTAATCATGCGTCCAAAGCAATATTATGATAAAATAATTTTAGTGTCCCACTTTAAGAGTGAGCTTCAATTTAAGCAATGTTCAAACCAAAATGCAAATTATTTATTTGTTTTCTGAAATAAAAGGAAAAATTGTTTTGTTTTGTCTTTAAATATTACTAATAAAATGAATTATATTGAAAATAATCTTTAAAACTTAAGCAAGGCTTCAATTTTGAGTTTAAGATATAGGAATTGTGGACTTTTCGTAGTGTCCCATTTTGAGTGTGAGTAGCTGTATTTATTTCTAATTCCTCATAACTTAACACTTTATTACTCAATACTCTACTTTACAACTCTATCTTATAACTTGTTTACACTCTACTCGACAACTTTCTCTTTAGAATTGTCCTTACTCGACAACTGCTTTTTCAGAACTGGGTCTTGCTGCCAGTCCGGCAGCCCTTATATAGTCTATTGTGAGCGATACATAGCCACTCGAACATTCTGGTAACTACGATATCGATGTCTAGATACATCTGGCAAGTTATCGATTTCGATTGTCAATTCTATTTTGTTCTGGTGCCATTTTCGTTGCAATATTACTAAGGCAAGTAGTGATCGCTGTCGTTATAAAAAATCACTGTAAATTAAAAGTCGGGATCAATTTAAGTTACTAGGGCGCCAAGATTTGAGGCCATTTTTATGTTAATTAGCCCAAAATAAAAACCTTTTGATGAATAAAAATTTTCGACATTTCGCACCGTTTGCGAGATATATAACTCGATATTCATGTTCGAATATATCGCGAACAGTTTTTTTATTCCTTAAAAAATGTTTATTTTGGGCTAATGAACATGAAACAGGCCTCAAATCTTGGCGCCCCAGTAACTAAAATCTCCCCAAAAGTCGTCGTCACTCTTTACACCGAAACTGAAAAATCACTACTTCGCCCATCACTAATTTTTCTCACGCTTGTCAATGTCAGCTGCTTTATATTGCTTGTATGCATCAGCGCATAGATGGCGCTGCTTGTCAGCAATGCTAATAAGAGCGGACGCTTGGAATATACGGAACATAACGGAAACGGCAAAAGCAAAGCGGCAAATTTGTTAGTTTTTGCGGAACTTCAACAGCGTCATATTGAAAAAGTGAAAATTTTAATTTCTTTTATTATAAATATCTTAAATGGTGTTATGGTGAACAATAAAAGGAGTTTTCGTGCTACTTATATCGGAAATGGTTAATATGTGAGTATTTACTTCTGTATACATGTTTATACATGTAGCAAATCCGGTACAAATAAAATACGTTGATTAAACGTTTAAAGCAAATATGTTTATATTATTTTGGAACAATAATAATAAATGTATATACAATTATATATTGTTTGCACATATGTATACCAATTTGTACGTTGCTCGGAATCTTCTTGTGGCACATCACTTTATCCTGAAGCTAAAGCTGAACCTGATGACGAGTTCAAACGATCCCAATGCGCTGGATTATAGCGAAATTGTATTAGAATTATGAGGTAGCAAGTAGCAGCACCACAAATCTGCAAATGAGCATATATAATGCGTTGTACATTTACTTAAATATTTAATTTCCGGTCCACTAACCGTAAATATCAATGTACGATCCAAATTAAAGAGTCCAGCGGCTGTAAACACAACACGTCGATGTTGTAACTGCAACGACAGACGCAACAGCCGATCATGCACTGCCGATTCATCAGATATATTTAGTATTTTATGCACAATAGCTGCAGTTTTATTACTTTCTCTTATGGTTTTGCTGCTACCTTCGACGATTAACAAGATTATCACCACATACCACAACATTTGCGTAATGAAAAAGGCGAAGAACTCATCGGCTTCGATTTTATCCACGCGGCTTGGCATAATGACCGCTTCCAAAATGTAAAAATCATCAAATAGTATAAAGAGAAATGAAATAGCAATAATAGCTAGCATTGGATAATTAAAGTAATCCTCGATTGTGCAACATATGTCACAAAGTAGATTATGCACATTGCTGACTTGTTTCAGCGCTGCTTCAGGATTTCTACGTACGAGCGAAGTGACGCTGTAGCGTGGACGTGGCGTTGCTCTTGGTTGAATAACCGATGGCGCATGACGTCGTGGTATATTGTTAAAATTGTGTATTTGTATTACGGAGTGCATGGGGGAGAGCTCAATTGCATCGCGCTCCTCAATACAAGAGTCCAGTATATCCTGTAGTACCTATATGATACATGTATATGGCAATACAAATATATGTAGATTTATTGTTTCTTTACGCTTTACAGTTATGTACTTACCTCATTCATCATTCTAAAACGCGTACGTGTCAGATGTGTGGTGCAAAGAAATTTGAAAACCATAATACTTATATTTAAATGTGGCAAAGCGAATGTTGTGAAAACTACAAATGATGGCAAAATCTCAGCAGAGCGCAATAGCATATAGCTGACCAATAGATAAACGAAATTGAACAGCAATAGTCCCAGCGAAGTGACAAATGAATACATCAGTATTTTACGATAATCAAGCTTCAGTCCCAGACGCAAAAATATATCATCCACCACTAAACAGTTTTGTATGATTGTGAGCAGCAAATTGCGCTGTAAGTATACATGAATATACATATAACTGATATATATTAACAATATGTATAATACCAAGTTTTTTTCTTAGGTTTCCCTTACCTTAAAGAAAATGACACTAAAAATCATAAGCATTGCTATTATCCCACTTAAAGAGAGTGTTGCATCGCCCAAACGTGTTATGCTAGTCTGAAAGAAGTAGCTAATGATGGAGTCTCCTTCGTGTAGCGAAAGAAAAAAGCACAAAACATAGAAGAGGAAGTGCAAAATGCCAGCAGCAAGTGAGAAATTAGAAGTGCGCACTTCCTTACTAACACTCAAGCGAAATGGTGCCAAACCAATGAGTGATATATATGCCAACGGTCGCAGGGATTGTAAAATGCTATCCGATTGTGTTAAACGATTTAAAAATTGAAATGCCATAATGAAAGTGCACTGTACTACTTAATCGTTGATGTGATATGTCGATACGTTAGATTATATATGTATTTATTATAGAAGTGCTCGGTGTCGCGTAACTCGTTCTCAAGTAGCCACCTTTAATAGGTCAATGTCAACCGGAAGACAATAATTAAATGCTTTGTAAACGTCCGTAAGCGCCGCGTACTTGTTGATTACTGTCGCGAAATTCAATATTGTGACTGAAATAGTGCGAGTTCCTTGGCATGTCGCTTCAAAGAATTTTTTCTTTGTATAAATAGTGTATAAAGTTCTTGTTGTATTGACGCGTCACTGATGTACTATCAGTTACTCGGGGGGTATGTAGGAGTGCCGTGCTGACTTTCAATTCAACAAACATGATTAGCGAATGGGTCGGTGGGTCAAGGGAGTTTACCTGCCAAAACGCGTTAAAAGGACATTGCCTGTAATCGGAGTGAATGATGGCTCGTTATGCGCTGTAATAAGCCACAATTGCTATCAATATATGAAATGAGTGCTCGATTGTGACACAATTCGCACTAACAAAATTAACGCAGGATACTCTCAACTGTGTATATACACACATTCATGCATGTTAAAGCTTAAATACGGGTAAGCGCCTAATTAAATTATTATTTATTATTAACTATTATTTATTATTATTATTGAATTATTTAAGTCACTTTATTTAGAAATATTTCTATTATCAGTCTTATTTTTAATATTCTAATTAAAAGCGTTGAATGGTTTATTTAACAAATGAGGATTTTTTGAGAAATAATCGAGATTTTTTCACATTTTTTTTTGCTGTTTTGGAGATCAAGTACTTATACGACCGCTCTCACATATGTATATAATGATTTTTTAATAAATTTGAGATCTCAGTCCTTCGCTGGGTATAAATCAGGATCAGTTTCGATTACGTAGATCCACCGTTTTGTCTCTGTAGTCCCAGGTAGAACACTCGAATTTATTACAATTTAAGGTTTAAATAATAAAATCTAAAGAGGGGAGAGCATAATAGACCACAGGTCGCAGTACATACATACATACCTTTGAATAAATTCCAGATAAATTCAATACATAAGAGAGTAAAATACTCAATTTTGTTGAAATCCAATATTTCAGCTCATTTATTAGGTATAATTAATTGCATACATACATATATATTATGTTCACAATTATACTTTATTTACTTTTTCTAAAAACAAAAAAATATTTCAATACAAATGCAATATAAATTCATTTAATATCAAACAATTCATTTTATGCTTAACAAACCTATTAAACAGATAATTAAAATCTGCATTTCCAGACATCGAGATATGATCAAACGTTCGTATACCGTCTAAAGTTTATGCATATATTTTCATAATTCAATATATACTTAATACAAAAAACGAGTTACATAAGTCTCAGGCATTACATACATATACAGAAGAGAAATAAATAACATACATACACACTTACATATATATGACTAGGGAAATTTTACAATACATAGCTTATGAGTATATAAATTTAAAAGAAAAACGCTTTGAGTATCAATCAAATATAACTGGCATTAGGCATCAGCTGTTAAATTTGAAACGAGATTTTGTAGTGGCGTTGTGCCATTCGGGCCCATCGTTGTTAACTGTTGTTCTGGTTCATTATTCGATGTGAATTGTAGGAGAATGATTAAGTAGGTGGTGAGCGCGCCACTTATCTGTAAGTTAGGTTAAGATATACATATGTATTATTTTAGATTTCAAAATATATGTATATAAAGAGAAAATAAATATTTTAAAATATTTTTTTGATTTTTTACAGATGAAAGTGATCCGTATTAGGGTGAGTCCAATTATTTTACTTTACAATATATTTTTTTTAATTAATTCTTAATTTTTTGAATTTTTTTAAACTTACATTTTTTTAATTTAAATTTTTTTTAAATAAATAAACTTTTTTATTTTTTTTTAATTATTAAATTTTTTTTTTAGTAAATTTATTTTTTTAATTTTTTTTGGAATTGTCAACTAATAATTATTATATCTCTCATTATTTCTGGTAATAATTTTGTTTATTGACATCTCTATAATTTGATTTTATAAATTTTTGAAACCGCACATTCTAAACCGAATAATTGCTAAGTTACTGAGTTTATTGTTGTGTTGATGTTGTTGTGGTAATAGTAGTAGCAGAAAACATTATTCAAGATTTTGAAGACAGTTTAAATGCATTTTTCGATTTTGGATCTGGTTAAATTAAGTAAATTGAAAATCAGTTCTTCAATGAGCTTGAAACCACTGTCTGATAAATCCTCCTGTCAGTTTCAATTTTCGACTTCAAACCGCTGATTGTTTCTCTACCGAAAGCCAATGTGTAACAAAAACAGCGTTTACATTGTGATAAATACAATTTATGAAAGTCAAGAGTGTTGCTTTCCTATATAAAGCCTTCTTGAAGCTTATCAGAAACATTTTTCATAAGTTTGATAAGAAAAATTGCAATTTATATTAATATTTTTAATTTAATCCTTTGTACGTACCGTAAAATAAAGCGTACGATCGATGTTGAAGAGTCCAGCGGCGGTGAAATGTATTTTCAAATGCAACAATTGCAAAGAAAACTGCTGCAGCTTCTCCTTCAATTCAGCATTTTTTGCCTTATTGAGTAGCGAGTGCACAATGCCACCGGTTTTCTCGCTCTGTAAGAGATTTTAATTACTTCACACTTGATATACTATTATATACTCGTTATACAAACCTTCTTAATAGCCCGATTACTGCCCTCCACAATCGATATGATCGCAATGAGATACAAAATCATTTGACACGAAAAGAAAGTAACGAATTCCACAGTCTTGAATTTGCTCTCATGTGCCGATTTGCCCAGCAATGTCTCGAGCACATAATAGGCATCGAAAACGATGATCAAAAATGCAATCGAAATGATGGTTAACAGCTGATAAGTGAAATATTTATTTGCTGTCGATGCGGCATCGCAGATCATGTGATGTATTTCCATAGATTCCTGTATAATCTCACAAGGGTTATTTGTGACTATCGTGTACATGGAGAATGAGTCCAAACATTGTAGTGAGCGTTGCTTTGGCATCGGTTTCACAATACTATTGTCCCATTGATGTGCGAGATTCTTTAAAACCTGCAAGGGGAAGGGAATTTAGTTAGAACTGGAGAATATACAAATTTCAAGGTTGAGGTTATGGTAATACTGCTATTGAGACTACACGATTCATAAGAAAACAACCAAGTTATTATTGCTGTAGCGACAGAAGTCAATCACCAAATAATTTGAATGTATGTTGTCGATACTTAGCCGTATAAAAATCCGGATTCGTTCCGGTAACGTAGATCTAACTGTCTAGAGAGCGGTTCCTTAAGTTCTAAAAGGTCCTTTAACCGTTAAGTTTGCTCTCAGGAGATCAATATCATCAGAGTATTGATACTCTTACCTACGCTCCTCTCACACATCGTATTTCGGTAGGCTTCATAACCGTTATCTTCTCTTCTTAAGTGTATTCGAGAGTTCTGTGTTTTAGCAGTTCTTACCAAATGTTCGAAGCTAGAAAAACGTGTAAGATAAACTGTACAAAAACCAAACAAGAAAGTTTCTATATTTTCTCATTTCATTCACCGCTTAAATAGCACTTGCAATTCTCAACCTGTTTTCACACAAATACTCAACTTTATTCAGGGCACGTAAATATTGCGTCAACTTGTAAATAATGGCATAAAACAGTTGTACCACGCCACAAACGAGCAAATGCGGTGCATAGAATGCCACAGCTGCCGGTAGTGATGTATATATATTATTTCGTGCCAATATACCGAACATGCTCAATTGAAAATAACCAATAGTTAAGGCGAATAAACCCAAAGCAAAGCGATTTGTACGCTTTGCCACGTATTTCTGCATAAACGACACGCCCACATTCGAGAAACGCTCCTCGGTTGTATGCATACGCTTAACAAGCGTACACAGTCGCTTGCGTTGCACGAAGCAAAAGCATATCGCCATCAAATTGCCGAAGATGCCATTGAATTTTTGCATTGAGTCCGTGAAATGCGAAATTTCGGTTGTGAAGAAATAATCGATGACCGTGTGATTGTGCAGAATGCTATACATTATATTGACGTGTAGAAAGAGAAAACGCATAGCCATGCTGAAGTAACCGAATGCCGAGGCGTTTAAAATATGTTTTTGAGTCTTCGACGATCTGACAATGTGATATGGCGTTAGACCGTAGAAGTGTGCGAATAGGAAAATCAGACGTAAACTCGCGTAAAGATTTGTAGGATTTTGAAAGTCTCGCTTTAAGTTTCGCAAACCGTTTATGAAACGGTCAAACATTCCCGAAAAGTATTGTAAAAGCATGTGAACCCGACGGCGAAATGGTTCTAACTAATTAAAAGTGCAATCCTTAAAAATGTGCATGCAGTCGTTTGGTGGTGATAAGATAATGTGCAATTAAAAATCATATAAAGTGAAAAAAACATTAAAATAAATACAAATAAGGTGGGACTGTGTGCGAGCGTAATATCGGACGAAGCCGTTGAATCACCGATTGTGTAATTCAATGTTCTGTCTGAGAAGCCGACGAAGTCCAGCTCGACTCGACTTCCGATATAAATTGTCGCGTTTTGTCCAACATCGCTTAGTTTTAAGCTCATTATAATCTCTATAACTGAGTTCTAATGAGCCGTTCTACTTTTTACATTCATTTGAAGTGGTCATAAATTTGCGAGACTTTTTTCGTTCGTTAGATTAGTTAGGTTCAATGGCCGTTCACTATCAGAGAAAACACACTTTTATTGGGGACAGTCATTGGGGTTGCCTCTCAATTAAATTTAAGAATCGATCAAGCACCTAGAACCTACCACAAATCTGCTGATTCGCGATAATGCACAAAAAAGGTAGAAACAAGCCTTTTTCCTAGATCTCGCAAAGGCGAGGCAGTTCACAAGCAATTTTTGAGAAGTATCTATCTCATTCTCCTCCAAGCAGCTTCTGCAGCTAGTGTTTAGTAAATCTTTTGGAATGACCGCGTGAAACACGATGGGATAATGGCCAATTAGAACCCATATGACTACGGAAAAATTAACCTTACTGGGTGCGAAGAATTCCCTAGATCTCTTGCGATTTATCTTGGGCCCGAAGGATCTTGGCAAAGAACAAGTTCCTGTCGACTGTTCAGCGCTTAGTCAGTTCATCCATCCAGAAGCAAATTACAAGAGGATAGTGGTGCTCCTAATTGTTCCCATTCCACTGTGGGTGAGACCCAGCAAATCTGATCAGCTTTGCAATTTCCTGTGATTCCGCTGTGGCCAGGTACACAAAAGCTTGGACGATCTGACACTTTGGAATCATCTTTCTTTTTACTGTCACTTTAGCCTTATTCATTTGGTTTCTCAGTCCAATCTACTCCAGTGTCGAAGTTGTCGGTCGGTCAGCTTTAGAACGTTAAACTTTAAATGCGTTTTTTCGAAACTTCATTTTTCAAATTGGGTCAGGAGGTTACTCACACATTGCCGTACATGTCCCCTTGAAATTTTAAGCGTAGCATTACAGTAAAATTATATAGTAAACATGATTTATTTTTTATTATAGGAACTTTTTTAATTTTTTTTCAAACAAGTTTGAAATTTTGCGAAAAAGGTCCACAGATTGGTCTAGTAAAAACGATTTTGAATCAAAATTTAAATAAAAATTATTTTTATAATTTCGAAAATATGTTTGAATTCTAAATTTTTTGAACATACACTCGAAATTCGTTTTATTAACTAACAGTTATTTATATTATTTCTTGTAAATTTATAGATTTTCATTTTCGAAATTTAGCATTTTGGAATTTTATACAAGAACTTCATTATTTCAAAAATATAGCAGAAGGCTTAGGTTTTTTGTAGAGTGTGAATTTTTTTTTTTAATTTCTTTCGATTTTTACAATAAAATACGATATTTGAACAAACTTACAGTACATTGTGTCTGGAAACTAACTGTTGGTTCAAACCTTTAGCGTGTGACGTTCACCAAATGGTTAATGGTATACGATTTAATCTTCGTTTTTATATTAATGTCATATATTGCTATCATCGATATTCACATGTGTAAGCCATAAAAATATTGTGTCCAAATTAATTAACTAATTAAACGGTATATGCCGAGTATCAAACCCATGTACACTCGTCTCACCTTGTTAATCAAATCGAAGTGTTGCTGCAAACGGAATAGAAACGTGGAGAACAACACCACAACACTTAATAAGAAAACATGCGGCATAAAAAACGTAATCATCGCTTGAAATGTCGGCCAAATATCATTGTGAAAGAGCATCCAAAAGCAACTGGACATGTAGGAAACATTCAATGTGATCACCAAGAACATTTTCAAATGTGTCAATTTCATAATATACTGATAATTGAAGGCCACACCGAGATTGTGAAAACGTCGATCCACCGCGGCGATTGTGTTACACAACGAAACTACCACACGACATTCACTCAAACTGATGCCGAACAGCGTCAACATGCCGAGCAGACCGATGAATTTCTGCAAAGTGTCGCCGATTTGTGAGATCTCCGATTTGAAGAAGAAGCCCACAATGGATGCCTGCTCGGCCAGCGAATGTATGAAACAGTACATGAAGAAGATCACTTGCAGCAGCGTATTCAAATAGCCGAGCTGGCTGATGTGCAGTATACGCTCCTGACTGCCAGTGGTTGCTTGTACACGAAATGGCGTTAAGCCGAGCAGAAAATTGAACCAAATCAGTGTTTGTGCCGCGCCAATGGCATCATTCGGGCTGAAGAGTTCTTTCCAGAAACGCATGGCGTATGAGCGATTTAAAGTTATGCGATTGGAACTGAGTCGCCATGACGCAGCACTTACGGTATTTATACCGCGGAGATACTTGGTGTGCAAGTGAGTGGCATTTGAGTGTTTTAAAATTTATAGAGTTATGATTGACGGCTTTTCAACTATTTAACGGTTGTTAATTGGTGTGTATGAGTGTAAGTTGTGGAAAAAGTGGGAGGAAAGTGCATTTCTAGGAACTTTTACTGACATTTATGGAATACCTCAACGCTTAGTACTTTCTAAAAGCTTAACTCTTAAAATCGGGACCACTTTATAGGGTTGTAGTCACCGTTTTGATTAGATTTCGGAGTAACACTGTTTTTCTGTATCGAATTAAGCTTTCCGCGACCGCTTTCAACTGTGTATAAATTTGCTCAAAGATTCTGCTTATAGATCTTAGACCAGAGACCTTAAGAAATCAATAGCTCTAAGCGCTTAGTATTTGGTGTTCTAGAGAGGATGCTAGAATCTCGTTTAGGCTTTGAAATAATCATTGTTTCCGTCGTTCTCCTCTTCCTTTCATATGTGAAAATTTACTTTCACGCGGACTGTAGTAAGTTATTTATGTATGATCAATTGGGTCTGGGATTTCTTGCTTATTAAATCCGCTAAAACATAGGACGTCAGTTTTTATCGTATCGACGTCGGCAATTATGTCACTAAACAGATATCGTGGTTCCAATTTCATATCAATTTATTATTCTATCATAACAACAACTTCATGTTACTTTGAGTGCGATTAATTAATATAATTGTTCCATTATGACTAAGGTTATTACAGTTATTCGTTTATTAAAGCATAATTATCATAATTTCTATGTTTCATTTCAATAATCATCAACCTATGTCCAGGTTGTTTTCTCGACCTATAAATTTTTGCTTCTAATTTCCAGTCTTTTTATTGTCATTTCCGCTTATAAAACTCCCAGAACTGACAATAAAAATAGTGTTCCAATTATATAATATTTTTAGTGTATGTTGACCGTTAGTTTATGCGCGTTTATATTATATCTTCTCACTCTGCTGCATTAAGCTAATTGATTTCTTGCAATTTTCAATATCATATTTATTGCTATCATATTTTCTCTCTCCACTTTTATTACTTTTACTTAGTGTAGTGGAAGGAAAGAGAGGTGTTTTTATAGTTGATAAATAGGTTAAATTGTTTGATGCCTTTATAAGAACTTATTCCATATTTGACTTTATCACTGTGAAACAAATTACTGAAATTATTGTCTATCTTTTTAATTTAAGGTACAAACCTTACTATATGATAGATCTTTTGTTTCTGTTCTCAATAAATGTACTATTTTTTGCCTAAATGTAGGCAATATTTTATTTCATATTTTTGACTCCTTAATAAAATTAAAAATCATATGAGTTTTAAAATTTATTCTAATAGATTTTATCTTGTTGCCAATTTAAAATTTGTTTAATCCGAGTACATATACACCGATCTTAAGTAAGTTCCTTTTCTTTTTTTATTCAATATGAATGAAAATGAACAACAACAACAACAACAACCATATATCATATAGTGTGTATGTATGTGATTGGCGTTGGAAAAGTTTAATCGGTTATAGCCGAAGATATATATCATATAGAGAACAGATTAAGAGAAGTAATGTTTCTGAGTATATTCATTTACACTTCCAAAAATTTTTTTTTTAATTTCGAAGAGCTTTCTTCATTTTAAATCCTTAGCTCAAGTCATTACCAAAACAATATTACTTTAAAATTTAAGGATTTAACAAAATAAATATTGCGTGACTTTTGGTAGAAATAATCGATACATATGTTACTCTCTAAATTGAAGGGCATTTTAAAGCGGGAGTGCGTGTTTCGCAACATTCCAATTTGTTATGCATTGTTAATTATACCGTTAAAAACATTCGTAAATTTTTCATGGCACTCTCTTTGCTTTGAATTTTAATTTGCGGAGAATATGTATAAAATAATTAAATTTCTAATTTCTTAATGTAGATTTTCTGTTAATTTTTAAAACACACCATAGTACAAACAATTTAAGAATATTGCATGAAAATACATTAGCAACATTTTATACCTTATATCAACCCCTCTCTCCCGGCAAACTTCGTAACTAGTTTTCCATGTCCTCTTACAACCACAACGAAATGCTATTTTATGCTATACTGAGCCTCGTTGGTCCCTTTATTATTTCTTTACACCTAACACACACAATTTATGTAACGGTATAGTTATATATTTGCAAACACTTAATTGCTTCAGAATCACTCCCTGATGTATCGGGTATTTAATAGTTAGTTTAGTTTGCCGAAGCCAGGAGTTGATTAAGAAATGACTAGTCATTTCAGCATTTCATAAATTAACAAGGAATAACGAACGAGTTAACTAGCAGAGAGATTTTGGAGAGTTATAAAATGGAATAATAGTGGATTATATTCTACTAAGTTTTATGACCGTTTGTCAACATTTTATAGCTTATGGTTTTAAAAATGATTTCAGAAATGTAAATCGTTAAAGGAACTTAATGATTTGTTATGTTATTGAACAATTTTTTTCACAATTCTTACTGAGAGACGATTCCCGTTATTTTTTGAACACACTATGTATAAATACAAACTATGGCTGAACTCTACGTCGCAACAGGTAATATAAAGCTATACTCAATATCACACTCTAGAACCAAGAACTGAGAGAGCATTAAAATTGACACGCAGCTTTTTGACACGTTAATTTGGTTTTCACAATGAGCTTTTCACAAGTCTTTGAAACTATTTATCTAGCTAAGGAAACATCAGTTAGGATGTCTATATTTTAGGTTAATATTATCCTTTTTGAAGAACTTTTATTATATGGTGTGACACTGCGATAAATCGTCCTCCATGTTTTCTCTATTTAACAGTTCGCCTAAATGTAGGCAATATTTCCATGTATGTTATTGAATTGCGTTTAGTTCAGGTCAAAGTTCAATATTTTTTTTTAGAATTTAGCATAGTTTCCTTGACCAAGTTCATTTTTTTTAATATCGATTAACTAAAATTCACGAGGTCTGAGATTCATCTCACCTTATTCAACATTACCAGCCGCATTTCCAACATTTTTACAATTCCCTGATACATCGCCGTGGCGATCGAGATAACGGTGTGTTGCAACGTAAAGACAATGTAAAGTGGCGTTGACGGCTCTAAACCGGCCGATTTCAAGAGCAGAAAATTACCAACCGAATACAATGTGTCCACGGCAAACACCACCAATATACTGAAATAACAGTAATGCAACACTTTGGTGTAGATTATCTTAACACCAACGCTATGCAACAGCAGATCAATATCCTGTATTGTACGCAAACTATGCTCGAGCCGATGCTTTGGTAGCATAGCGGTAAAATATATAATCGTAATACCGATCAGACCGCTCACAATCTGCAAAGTGTCACCGAAATGTGAGACACCGGTGTGAAAGAAGTAGCCCGCAACCGTTTCGAAATCATTCAACAACGTCAACACATAGCAGGCCACATAGATGGTGATGTGCAGAAATGTATTGATATAACCGAAAATCGATTCTTTTAATTTCTTATTGCCGGCACCATCGTTTTTGATGAAGAACGGCGTGAGGCCGTGCCAAAAAGTGATCACGAATAGCGGTTGTATGCTCTCGTAGAACTGTTGCGCTTGAAAGAACCGACGTATACCGCTGACGCGTTGTGGTCGTGTGGCGCGCACTTCCTGTGCCTCTATACTATTCGCGTCTCCGTCCATTCGCGTTGACTGCACCGCATTAACTGGCCAAAAGTTGGCGTGTTGTTGTGACTTTTTAACCCAAGTTGCGGCGCACTCAACACGCCTAGACGCAGAGTTGTGTTGTTGGTTTATGTAATGCGCTGGTTTGTGTGTGACCATCAGTAGTGTTCTCAGCTTACTTCATTTCTAATGAATTTGTATATCCTTTAACTACTATTTTTTTTCTAATAAAGTATTCATTTTCATATGCAAATTAGTGGCGGGAGTTTCCACTGAGCCACCTCGCACATGATTACCATATTTATCTGCACTCGTATTCAGGTGTTGACATTGTTGTCGATTCTTGTCACTGACCCACCTGTTGTCGTCACTTTGTTTTTTTTCCTTTTTTCGTTTTGTTTTTGTATTACGAGCACACCCATCAGCTTCAAATCGCCCACTAAGGAGGACGCTAGTTATCCCTGTGCATTAAACAGATTGTTAACTAGTCTAGAATATAGGGTGGACCATTTGATAGTTTCCGGAGTGTTGCTCTCAAGTTAGTGGTAAGGTTAGATTTGAATAACTGTTCCAAAGAATTTCTAAAGAATGTACTTCATGATGCCCAGTGATCCGGTACACCATACTAAGCTCCATTAACGTCTTCCGCTACGAAGTTCGTGCGATTTTCGCTTCCCGAAAGAGAGCATACTGAGATCATTAACTTTCCACTTGTCAAGGCGGAAATTGAGGCAGACTGTCGTGAGATGAGTTCAAGTGGGTCTGACAAATTCATCAGCCTCGCAGTTGACTCGATAATTTTTATGTTATTCGTTTAAAGGATCAGTTCTTGAAGCAGCAGTTGATGAAGATACCGAAATCTGCTACACTCCTTAGAATATTTAAATACTATAATTAGTTCTAAAATAATGGCGTTCGCCTGCATATCCGGAAGAGTTTATAATTCATTTTTAGCGCTGACGAAGCGCTATTACATTACAGATGTCTCCTTGTAACTGTGCTTTTACAAAGTCCTATATTCTATAATCCACTTCTACAATTATCGATCTTTTGACTTTAATTTCAAACGACAAAATGTTCTTCGACAAAAAACTGGTTTAGATAACGATCTAACCGATCTCTCACCCAGCAATGCAGAATATAAGCCTTTGTTATAAGCTGATATCCTTAGCTCTATCAGGAAATACGGAGATAAAAGAAAAAAACGAAATCACAAATTGTAGTTATAACCCTCTATGACAAGTGTCCAAGGAATTGAATATTGACTTGTTGCTTTTTTAATTGCTCATCGCGGTAACATTAGTATAGAAGTTTTAGCGAGTAATTTGCATATGGGTTTTATGAGGTTTTGTTAAACTAATTTATTTTCTCGACACATTTCAATTAAGTACTTTCCTTGGGTATAGTTTTTCAATATACAGACATAGACAGTCACTGTTTGCGCAGAACAAACATTAAATAGAAATATATTACCAACTGGCCTTTGTTAATTGATGAAGCCTTCTTCCCGTACCCTCGCAAAACTTTCTCTGCTTCCCTCTGAGCTGCTAGAGGACATAACCTTACTAGTACAATAAGTTCCGATGAATAATATGTTTGTTTGCCTGCCTCTCTGTCTGTCTGCCTTTCTTTCTGTCCGTCTAGTTGATTGGTAAATATTTAATGCACATTCTGCTCAGACATGCTTTTGTTTTTAATATTGTAATCATTTGTTGTTTGTTATTGTAATCATACATACTGCATCTATATTTTCATTATTTTTCATATAAATACCGCAATACACCACCTGTTTCATGTAAAATCGCCTGGTGTGTTCATTGCTCTTAATTAAAAATACATGAATGTAATTTTGATCAAAAGCAAACTGAAAATAATTATTTTGTAGCGATAATCTAAGCGCTATAGGCATATTTGAACAATTTTATTGTCAATATTTTTTATGTACGTGTATAAGTATTATTTAGACTTATCAGGAGATCATAGTACAGTCAAAATAGTGGACCTAACCCGACGAAGAAGGCGAGGTGAAAACGAAAATGAAATCACACCAGTGAAATCAGAAAACTACCGTAAACGAAACATGGATCCAGCGGTACACACCAGAGATCTAGGAATGGTCAAAAAACTGGTCCTAACGCTACCAAGACTGTGCTATCGGCCGAAAAGGAAATCGCCCAGTGCAAGCAAAAGTGTGCCGTTTTGGAACCGTCGACGAAACATGGATCTAGTGGTACACAACAGAGATCAGGGTACAGTCAAAACAGTGACCCTAACCCGACCCGTGCTATCGGACGCGAAGATGAAAACGGTGAAATTGGGTCCGAAATTGTGATGAAGTTATGACTAGTTAGCTAACCTATTATTTAGTGCGGTCTTACTGTTATGTGACAAGTTGAGTAGATTGTTGACGCTAAATTTGTAGACCACGTCTTTCTCGTTTTCCCCCAAACTTCGCATTTCTCATCACAATGTAGACTATTATATTTCACACACTCACACACCGACACAATTTCCTTCATACCTTATTGAGTATAACCAGACGTCGCTCAAAGCCACGGGCTATAAAGCAGAAGAGGCAAATCGCCAAGAACAACACCGAATGTTGCAAAACGAACGCGATGCAGACGCAAATCGACGGATTCACATGTACCGAACGCAAGAGCAAATAAACACCGGCACAATAGATCGCAATTATCAGTGTTTTCGCCACGATCAGTACCAATGCATAACGGTAAATACGCGAATATTTCACACGCACACCAATATTGGCAAAATTCAAATCCAACTCGTTCAACACCTCAATTATGCGACGCATCTTGCAACGTTGCGTCAACGCCGTAGTATATATAACAATTCCGGTGACAATACCGTTACAGATCTGCAGCGTATCACCGACAATGGAGATGTTCGTGCGAAAGAAATAACCCACAACCGATTCGGCATTCAGCAGTGAATTCAAGAAGCAAACGCCATAAAGGATCACATAGGCTGCCGTGTTGCAAAAGCCGAAGCAGGAAGCGCGTATCTCGCTGGTACCGTTGCGCCGTTTCACAATGCGAAACGGTGTCAGCCCATAGATGTAGGTGAACAGGAAGAGCGGCTGGAGTGTGGCGAACACTTCTTGTGAAATGAAGTATTGGCGTAAGCGTTGTACGCGTGATGCGGCCGTTGGCTGCTGCAGCGAGTTGGCGAGTTCGATTGTGGTGTTGTAACTTTGATTGGCAATTTTTTCCATTTTTTTTTAATTTTAATTTTTATCGGTGCTGACTTTTAAAAATATATTATGAAAATGAATGCTTTCCAGCACGCGTCTCACACACGACTGTCTGTTTGTTTGAGCTATCGACTGCCTGTTGCATGTCGCCGGCCGTGGCAGGATATGCCAATAACTAACCTTTATGTATCTTACTCAGGTGCTCAGGTAATTCATTATCGGTAGCCATGTGACATGTTTGTTTAGTAATCATAGCTGACACGTTAGAATTATGGCCCAAAAGGGGGGTTGTGATTGCGATTATTGTTGTGCATTGCTATATATTTTGTAAATACACGGGTGGCTCAATTTGTACGTGTATTATAACAGTTTCAAGGTTTCAAAACCGTTAATTTCCGTATTTAGCACTTGATCGTTGGAAAATATATAAAATATGGAGAATTTTGTTGTTATTGTTGTTGTAACGGCCTTAAATATAACCAAACAATTTTGAGGAATACTGCCTATTTGATAATCTTTGGCCGGATAAAAATGCGGATTTGTTTTGGTTTAACGCGGGATCTTGATCATAAATACAGGTTGCTTTCGAACTAGAATAGTATAACAGTAATTCATTACTTTGGCTGATTTCGTTTTAGTTGGCGAGTTGACGTATGATTTTAGAAGTTTTTCGATCTCTTAGCTTACCCAATTTTTCTAATATTGAGTCTTTCCTTTCAAATTATTCGTATTGATCCCACAGATCTCATATTAAGTATGAAAATATAAGAACATAACTTATGGCTCATATTCAAATTTTCTGCGTACCGTTTCGAAATCTTTCAAAAACACTTCTTAGAGTTCCTCAGTTTCTAAGCACTTTTGTCGAAGGAAGAATATAATTTATGGCTCCGATATAAAAGTTCTGAGTACCGTTTCCAAATCTTCCAAAAAGTCCTGGCACCTCTTAGTGTTCTTCAGCTGCTAAGCAATTATGTCGTAGAAATCTTTAGAAAACCCTGTAATTTCTTAAAGTTCCTCAGTTTCTAAACTAGTTTGTAGTCTTTTTAACCTCAAATACCAGAATATGAAAGCAAATTTCTTCATGAATCAAAAGAAAGTTAAAGACAGAATATAATTTATGGCTCCGATATAAATTTTTAGTGTATCTCTTTCAAAAACCTTGGAATTTCTTAGTGTTCCCCAGCTTCCAAACACTTTACACGAACCCCTATATCGTGTTCCTGTCTTCAATACACAGTGGACTCCGAGCTCTGGGATATTTTTTTATATCACAGGAGTCTTGTTTAACCTCAAATACCCTTTAAATTAGGCAATTTTTTCTTCTGTCAAAAACCAGCAATTCTTCACCAGCTTTTACATGTTGATCAACCCTCGTAATTTTTGTTTTTAATATTTCACCTGACTAGTTTGAGTTTGTTAACCTTTTATTGGGTTTGTTGTCATTTATGTAAAATAAACAAGTGTGCAGCTAAAAATATGTATTTTCGAAGCAGATACAGTATAGTAACAATTGAGACAGGATTTTAAAAGAAAAAAATTTTAAAACAAATAAATTTAATTTATAAATTTTAATAAATATAAAAATAAAAAAAAATATTAAATATATAAAGTAGAAAATTCCCTAACTCGAATCGTCATAATCAACAAAAAGTTTTGAGTTGGAAGGTAATTTGTATGAAATTTGATTTCTATTGTCAAGAGTAAGAGTTCAAGTTACGGAGATCTTTGAGTTATGGAAGTTCAATTTTATATGGATCACCATAATGAGCACGATTTTGGTAAAAACGGAAAGCTTGTATTTTGCAAATTTCTCAGTTAAATCTCCTCAAACGAACTCACCTTATGCAATGCCTTAATTCTCACCCGCGTCGATAGCATTAAAAAACCGAATAGCAAAACCGTGAAATATATACCAGTCAGTTGAAAAAACGTAATAAATATTAACTGCCACGACGGATAAGCATTCAAACGACTCCAACAACCTACATAAATGATCAGCATAATCACCAGAATAAACCCCGTAAAAATAAGCCGACAAATCACATTACGCAACACTCTTGAATAATTCCAATGTATGCCGATACGTTCAAAACTCTTATCGATTTTCGGAAAATACTCAAAAGCGCACAGCAGCCGACGTCTGCGTAGAGTATTCGTTATTAAAATGATCACTGCCGTGGTACCGCTCGCCAAAACTATAGCCTTTTCGCCACCATTTGTAATATCCGTATTGAGAAAGTGCCCAATGAATGTAGCCTTGTAATAGACTATATATGCACAACAGTAAGCGAAACTGGTCAAAACGAAAATTACAACAAAATGTGAAAGTTGTGAGAATGCCAATGATTTGAAGCCGCTCTCGTTGCTAACCACCACACACGATGTAATGCCGATTAGATGCGTGAAGAAGAATAACGGTTGTATGGACTTGTAATAATCGTCAGCACTCAGAAGATTTGCAAATTTCCGTCGCACCACAAGCATTTTCACGCTTAGCGTTATAATCACAAACTGATCGGCTAGTCGAACTACGAAGGCGGCAACAGCCCGTTTAATTTTTTTTTAAATCATTACGCCACCTTGCGCCTGTGCCTGTGTGCATACATACAGAGTGACTGGTATAAATCAAACGTGACATTAATGTGTTGGCGAAATGCTTAACCCTTGTTGTGACGTTGGTGCTTTTCGGTACTATAATTGAAATAGTTGGAATATCATAGAAAAAGGGTGCCTTTTCTTATAGATTGGAGTATCGGAAAAGGTCTAAAGAGCTTCGAAACTTTGATTCAAATTTCTTTCTTTGTTGTTCTAGGTTGTCAAGTCAGGCCAGGTTAGGCAGATTAGTCATATATTTGATGTTTTGAAGGTTCCAATAAAAGACTCATAAAGTCCACTATTGATAAGGTTTGAGTTATAAGAATAGGTCTTTTAAAATACTTTCTTAAGGTCTTTTAAATCAATTTGAATTTACAGTGTAATTTTTTGAAAATTCTGAATCCTAAGACATAAAATTGTAGAACAATTTTCGGTAGAACATATCCGGATGAGTTAGTTTATCGTTTGAAAAATAGTCAGTGGGTTATAGGGTCGGGGTCCCCATGTGAACCATAGTAAAAATTATAGGTGACACTTTTGAAACTTTCTTTGGTCAGAAAGAAAATTCCTATATTCATAGGCAATTTGCTAAATTCTCTCTCATTCTCTTCGTGTTTTTGGTACAAAACACCAAAAAAATATAATACATCAACATCGGATTAATCGGATTCATAACAGAAACGAAATGCGTGCTGGTCGAAATACCCATTTAAACAAATATTATCGCTGCTACTCAAACTGCATGCAAACAATATAAAATATCGAGCATTAAATTAATTAACATAGTAATCAACAAGTCGTGTGGCATGTCAGAAGTCACCACTAGCTTTGCGAGTGACCAACACACAATGGGTCGTTGATTTAACAACAAATGTGACAACTGGCAAATATTATAGCCACTTGTCACTACAGGCGTATAAAAGGCGTTTCAGGCATTCTGTTTACTTACATTTTACCGGCTCTTGGCCTGTGTGGTATATTCAAATAGCAAGTAAGATAATGAATTTATGTGTGTTTTCGTGTGGTCATATATTTTTTAATGTGACACAACAGTTGTAAAAAAATAGGTAATTTTCCAGGAAGTTGAATATTATTAGCTATAATAAGACGGAACCAACTACCGAACAGTGTCGTATTTATTACACTCATCTTGGTTCGCGGTTGGTAGTGACAGTGATATCACTGAGTATACCAAAATCAAGCCACAGGGGGTTTCACAATTAAGAAACTAGGACATTTGAAAATGCTTATAAGGAAAACAAACTTGTTGACGTTTAAAGACGGAAAAATTTCAGTCCAATTGGACCCGTAGTTTTCACAGTGCTTAGAAGCAGATAAATAACACCAGCGGCCTGGGATTCAATATTTGTTTTTGGAAAGGAAATACCAGAGTGAATTCAAACAGAATTTGGATGGCAATGGTGGCGTTTCACCGTGATCGCCGTCCGTGGATGGACCAAGCCGAAGAGCCCCCGAAGAAAACAGCTACCACAGAGGATAATGTAACAAAAGTCAATAAGATCTCGTCTTGGCAGACCTTGGCTGGCCTCTCAATAACACCGCATGGTTCCTATCCGTTCTGAGACATATTGAGCATACGAAAACTGTCGTTGCGATGGGTCGGTAACCTTTATTAATTTCAGACAGAAAGCGCAATCGTGTGATCTTTTAAATGTTGTGCTTAAACCTTCTTAGGCATATGGATCCAGAGATCAAGGTACAGTCGAAGAAGTGGTCTTAAGTCAGTAAACCTGTTCTCAAGAAGGCGAATACTATGTTGTATGGACTGAAAAGTGAGTAAAAACAAGTAAGGAAGGCTAAGTTCGGGTGCAACCGAACATTTTATACTCTCGCAATTTATTTATTTAACTTTATTAATATTATATAATACACAATTTGACACACATATTCGTCATATATATTGTATAAAGTCCATTGAAAGTTGGAAACCCTAATATTAGGTTAGAAGTACCGAGGTCCTCATGTTCGATATATGGGGCCTTGACAACCTATGGTCCGATTTCGGCGATTTTTAGAATGGGGCTGCAACACTATAAAGGTAGTATTTGTGCAAAGTTCTGCACTGATATCTTCACTAGTACTTACTTTATATATTGTAAAGTAAACGATTCAGATCGTCTTCAAAGTTCTGCTATATAGGAAGTAGGCGTGGTTGTGAAGCGATTTGGCCTATTTTCACAACATTTCATTGGGATGTAAGGAAACTATTACAAACCAAGTTTCATTGAAATCGGTCGAGTAGTTCCTGAGATATGGTTTTTGACCCATAAGTGGGCGACGCCACGCCCATTTTCCATTTTGTAAAAAAATCTGAGTGCAGCTTCCATCTGCCATTTCTTATGTGAAATTTAGTGTTTGTGACGTTTTTCGTTAGTGAGTTAACCCACTTTTAGTAATTTTCAACCTAACTTTTGTATGGGAGGTGGGCGTGGTTATTATCCGATTTCTGTCATTTTTGGACTGTATAAGAAATGGCTAAAAAAACGACTGCAGAAAGTTTGGTTTCTATAGCTCTATTGGTTTGCGAGATATGTACAAAAAACTGAGTAGGGGGCGGGGCCACCCCCACTTCCCCAAAAAAATTACATCCAAATATGCCCCTTCATAGTACGATCCTTCATACCAAATTTTATTTCCATAGCTTTATTTATGGCTTAGTTATGGCACTTTATGTGTTTTCGGTTTTCGCCATTTTGTGGGCGTGCCAGTGGTCCGATTTTGCTCATTTTCGAAAGCAACCTTCCTATGATGCCAAGAAATAAGTGTGCCAAGTTTAATCAAGATATCTTAATTTTTACTCAAGTTACAGCTTGCACAGACGGACGGACGGACAGACAGACATTCGGATTTGAACTCCACTCTTCACCCTGATCACTTTGGTATATATAACCCTATATCTAACTCGTTTAGTTTTGGGTGTTACAAACAACCGTTATGTGAACAAAACTATAATACTCTCTTTAGCAACATTTGTTGCGAGAGTATAAAAACAATCACAGTACTCTAATAAGGTGACACGGCATTGCTGAGAAACCGGACCGATCTGGAGAAGAGTATAGGACTCGATAATGAGTTTGTTTATATAACTGTAACGTTATCAAATATTTTTCAATTCTAATAACGGTTTCCACAGTGATAACTTTAGATTGAGCTTTAATGTGCTTTCCTTGAGTGTTTATTAACTTGACCTTATTGGATTAGTTCTAGAAGTTATAAAACATCTCTACGCGGCTGATGGGTCATGAGAAACTATTTCACGAGGAGTGAAGTATAAACCATTATTATAAAATTTATATTTAATTTGATCTAAGTTGTGAAGAGATACGAGTACACATACAATTTGAAGATACAAATATTTTCCCACAATTTCCTTCAACACTAACTACATTAATTTCGCTTCAATATTGAAATGTCTGAAACGATACTTTGTTTTTTTTTTTTTCTATACAAAATATTCGAAATGTTTAGGTAATAATAGGCTTTTAAGCGTTTAGCTGTGTGTAATCGTATGAAATTTCATTTAAAATCGCATCAACAAATTGCTTATTAAAACGTGATTTTTTTCACTTGAATCATACGTTTTTTCATTCCATTCACTTTCATTCGCTTCAATAACCCATTAACTTGCCATCAACAGTTGGCGCAGAAAATAGTGTGCTACGTTGATCTGTTAGCCATTGCACTTTATAATAGTTACGTATGTGTGTATGTACTCGTATTGTATAATATATATATATAAATGGCTTCTTCTTTCTTATGTACTTATTTTTATACTCTCGCAACAAATGTTGCTAAAGAGAGTATTATAGTTTTGTTCACATAACGGTTGTTTGTAACACCCAAAACTAAACGAGTTAGATATAGGGTTATATATACCAAAGTGATCAGGGTGAAGAGTGGAGTTCAAATCCGAATGTCTGTCTGTCCGTCCGTCCGTCCGTCTGTGCAAGCTGTAACTTAAGTAAAAATTAAGATATCTTGATGAAACTTGGCACACTTATTTCCTGGCACCATAGGAAGGTTGCTTTCGAAATGAGCAAAATCGGACCACTGGCACGCCCACAAAATGGCGAAAACCGAAAACACATAAAGTGCCATAACTAAGCCATAAATAAAGCTATGGAAATAAAATTTAGTATGAAGGATCGCACTATGAAGGAGCATATTTGGATGTAATTTTTTTGGGGAAGTGGGCGTGGCCCCGCCCCTACTAAGTTTTTTGTACATATCTCAAGATGAGTTATATAAACCAAACTTTCTGCAGTCGTTTTTTTTTTAGCCACTTCCTAATACAGTCCAAAAATGAAAGAAATCGGATAATAACCACACCCACCTCCCATACAAAAGTTAGGTTGAAAATTACTAAAAGTGGGTTAACTCACTAACGAAAAACGTCACAAACACTAAATTTCACATAAGAAATAGCAGATGGAAGCTGCACTCAGATCTTTTTACAAAATGGAAAATGGGCGTGGCGTCGCCCACTTATGGGTCAAAAACCATATCTCAGGAACTACTCGACCGATTTCAATGAAACTTGGTTTGTAATAGTTTCCTTACATCCCAATGATATATTGTGAATATAGGTCAAATCGCTTCACAACCACGTCTACTTCCTATATACCAGAACTTTGAAGACAATCTGAATCGTTTACTTTACAATATAAAAAGTAAGTACAAGTGAAGATATCGATGCAGAACTTTGCACAAATACTATGTTAATAGTGTGGCAGCCCCATTCTAAAAGTCGCCGAAATCGGACCATAGGTTTTTAAGACCCCATATATCGAACACGAGGACCTCGGTGCTTCTAACCTAATATTATGGTTTCCAACTTTCAATGGACTTTATACAATATATATGACGAATATGTGGGTCAAATTGTGTATTATATAATAAAATAAAGTTAAATAAATAAATTGCGAGAGTATAAAATTTTCGGTTACACCCGAATTTAACCCTTCCTTACTTGTTTTAATATTGCTTTCATACTTTTGAAAATAATTCAACATTACATAATAATTATGGGAAATATATTTTAATTGCAGTTTAGGTATTCTGTGTGTCATGTAATGGTTTGGAGCTTCTATCCTAATATTTGTCAAGTAACAAGATGTGATAATGAGAAAGACTTGCATCCACTTTAACCCATCTCCATAGAAATTTTATTTTTTAATAGATTTCTTACCCTTTTGAATGAGCATTAAGAGCAGTTATACTTCCAATGTACTGTTTGTGCAGTATTTTTTGAAAAATCATTATAGTTGCATTAATTTTGAAAATTTCCTCATTACACCCTATATTTTTCACGTCTAAGATATATGTATATAGTCTAGATTATCTATGTAATATGAATTTGTTTACTCAAACTCACCTCTTTCAATGCCCTGAATCTCACTCTCGTCGATATAATTTGAAAATCGAATAATATAATTGTCAAATATATATAAATAATTTGATATAACGTCAAGAACAGTAACTGCCATGTTGGATAAATTTGCATACTAGCCCAACAAGCTGTACAAATTACCATAACACCCGAAATAACGGCACACGCAAAAAAGATTCGGCAAATAACATTTCGAAAAAATTTCGTATAATTCAAATGTATGCCGATTCGCACAAATTTCTTATCAATTTTGGGATAACATTCGAAAAGCCAGAGTAGACGACGTCTTTGCAGATTACTCGTTATTAAAAGGTTCACAGTCGCAAAGCTGAGTGCTGAAATTGTAAACTTTTCGCCCATTTTTGTAATATCCGTATTGATGAAGAGGCCGACGAATGTGCCCTCTAAACGTACTATATATACATAGCAGTAAATGAAGCAAATCAAAATGGAAATCACGACAAAATCTGATATTTGTGAGAATGCCAATCTCTTTATGCCACGCTTGTTGGTAACCATCACATACGATGTAACGCCGAGTAGATGCGTGAAGGAAAATAACGGTTGTATGGCGCTGTAATAACCGTCGGCACAAAGTAGATTTCCAAAAAACCGTCGCAACCCAAACATTTTCACTCTTAGCGATGCAATCACAAACTGATGTCGTAGTCTAACTGCAGGCGCACAAGCGCACGATTCATTTTAATAAAATAATGCCTGGCAGACTCGAATAAATTATATGTTTATCGTAGATATTTAAATGGTAAAAACCACAGAATGAATCACGAGTTATCTTCTTATTTAAACTGCAAACACACAATTGCTATGCTCCGTATATTTAAAATGTGAAATTAATCGGAATAGTAATCTAAAAACCGTAGCATGTCAAAAGCCGCTTATTTTTCCATTAGAAAACACCATAAAATGATAAATAAACAAAAGATAAAATGACAACTTTAACTAATAGTAGATACACGTGTGAGATATTTGAGTTCTTTTGGGAATAAAATGTGGTTTGTTGACAATACATTCGGATAGGGTCATAACTTCTCCTAGCTCCCATGTACCTAATCAGAATGCGGCGCACTTTTTATCTTATAAATCGGTTAATATGTGAGATATATTCGGCAAAAATTTATGATGAAAATGAGTGAAATCAGTTCAGGAATTTCCTCAGCCTTCATATGTCTACTACGATTTTCGCAATTTTCGTGGGCTTTATATCTTAATAAAATAACATCAATAAATAGCGAGGGTATAAAATGTTCGGTTGCATGCGAACTTAGCCCTTCCTTACTTGTTTGATTTTCATTTTTTTTTTTTAAATATATTGTTGAAAAATAACCACAGTGACAACTGCTTAAAAATCTTTGTGGTTACATAAAATTATTTACATGTTAAATTATCTGTAAACTCCGGCAGTGACACAGCGATATTTATAGATAGTCTAAAAAAGGAGGAGAACAAAAATAGACGCGAGCTCCCCTGCCACTTGCATGACCATGAGCAATTACCATACTTTGGTGTTATTTCACATTACAAGCAACGTCATTATATATTTATTGTGTTGGTTTTGTTGTAAAGTGGTGGTTTCTTTTATTGTTAATGTTATTTAGCTATTTCTTGGTAAGCAACAGGTATATTATTGACACGGGAGCGATATATTGTAGGCGCCATTAGTTTTTGAGATCATTATATCAAAATGCTGTATCTCAATAATATTGCATATTTTTATATTTTCGCAACATGTTGCACATAGTGTTTTGGTATTGTAGATGAAAGAAATCAGACCATGACCACGCCTACGAAATGGGAATAACCGAAAACCTATAAAGAGCTATAACTAAGCCATATATAAAGCTATGAAATCACAATTTGGTACAGTGGATCACACTAAAGATACAATTTTTTGGGAAAGCTTTACAAAAACTTACAACAAGGGTTAAAACCCTTATGGATCAAAAATCATATTTCAGAAACTACTCGATAAATTTCAACGAAATTCGATTCATAGCTTTGTTTATGCATATCAATGGTGTAGCTTGAAAATTGGCCATATCGGTTTACAACCATGCCTACTTTTCTTATACCACAATTTTGAAGTTCATCTAATTCGTTCACTCAGCACCAGTAAAGATATTGGAACAAAACTGTGCACAAATATTACATTTCTGGCGTGACATCGCCCATATAAAATTCGATGGAAATCAGACTATAATTTTTCAAGGCTCCACATACCGAGCATGAGTCCCTTATCTTGTGGCTATTTTTTGGTTACCGGTCACTCTTTCAGATATTCAAATATTCTAAAGAAATTCAAAGGAACTGTGCTTCAGTGTCAAAAATTAGCAAAATCGGGTCAATACTTCTCTAGACCCTATATGTATATATATGTATATACGAATTTCCCAACTATATACAATATATCGGCTTATCTTAACAAAATTAAGTGAACTTAAAATCTTGAAAAAGAAATAAATAAACGTTCTCAAACTCACCTCATGCAATGCCTTAAATCTCATTCTCGTGGACATCATTAGAAAATCAAATAATATTATTGTCAAATATATATCTATAATTTGAATTAACTTCGTAAAGAGTAAATGCCACGACGGCGAAGCATGCAAACGAACCCAACAAATTATACATATCAACATAGCAGCCGAAACAACGGCATTCGCAGAAATGAGTCGCCAAATAACACTTTGCAACAATTTGGTATAATTCCAATGTACGCCGATTCTTTCGAAATTCTTGTCAATTTTCGGATAATAATCGTAAAGCCAGAGTAGACAACGTCTCTGCAGTATATTCGTTATTAAAATGTACATGGTCCCAACGCCGCTGACCAAAACTATAACCTTTTCACCCATTTTCGTAATATCCGTATTGATGAAGAGCCCAATGAATGTGGTCTCTGAACGTATTATGTATGCACAGCAGTAAATGAAGCAAATCACAATGAAAAGCATGGCATAATGTGATAGTCGTGAGAATGTCAATCTCTTTATGCCACGCTCGTTGGTGACCACGACATACGATGTAACGCCGAACAGATTTGCGAAAAAAAATAACGGTTGTATGGCGCTGTAATAATCATCGATACAGAGTAGATTTGCAAGAATCCGTCGCAGCCCAAACATTTTCACTCTTAGCGATGCAATCACAAACTGATGGTGTAGTCTAACTGCGGGCGCACAAGTCGAATAAGTTATACGCTTATCGCAGAAATTTAAATGGTAAAATCTACAGTATGAATCAAGAGTTATCTTCTTATTTAAACTGCAAACACACATTTGCTATGCTCCGTATATTTAAAATGTGAAATTAATCAGAATAGTAATCTAAAAACCGTAGCATGTCAAAAGCCGCTTAGTGATAGTGATAAATAAAACAAGTAAGGAAGGGCTAAGTTCGGGTGTAACCGAACATTTTATACTCTCGCAATTTATTTATTTAACTTTATTAATATTATATAATACACAATTTGACTCACATATTCGTCATATATATTGCATAAAGTCCATTGAAAGTTGGAAACCATAATATTAGGTTAGAAGCATCGAGGTCCTCGTGTTCGATATATGGGGCCTTAAAAACCTATGGTCCGATTTCGGCGATTTTAGAATGGGGCTGCCACACTATTAACATAGTATTTGTGCAAAGTTCTGCATCGATATCTTCACTTGTACTTACTTTATATATTATAAAGTAAACGATTCAGATTGTCTTCAAAGTTCTGGTATATAGGAAGTAGACGTGGTTGTGAAGCGATTTGGCCTATTTTCATAACATATCAGTGGGATGTAAGGAAACTATTACAAACCAAGTTTCATTGAAATCGGTCGAGTAGTTCCTGAGATATGGTTTTTGACCCATAAGTGGGCGACGCCACGCCCATTTTCCATTTTGTAAAAAAATCTGAGTGCAGCTTTCATCTGCCATTTCTTCTGTGAAATTTAGTGTTTCTGACGTTTTTCGTTAGTGAGTTAACCCACTTTAAGTAATTTTCAACTTAACTTTTGTATGGAAGGTGGGCGTGGTTATGATCCGATTTCTTTAATTATTGGACTGTATTAGGAAGTGGCTAAAAAAACGACTGCAGAAAGTTTGGTTTATATAGCTCTATTGGTTTGCGAGATATGTACAAAAAACTTAGTAGGGGGCGGGGCCACGCCCACTTCCCCAAAAAAGTTACATCCAAATATGCCCCTTTATAGTGCGATCCTTCATACCAAATTTTATTTCCATAGCTTTATTTATGGCTTAGTTATGGCACTTTATGTGTTTTCGGTTTTCGCCATTTTGTGGGCGTGGCAGTGGTCCGATTTTGCTCATTTTCGAAAGCAACCTTCCTATGGTGCCAAGAAATAAGTGTGCCAAGTTTCATCAAGATATCTTAATTTTTACTCAAGTTACAGCTTGCACAGACGGACGGACGGACGGACGGACAGACAGACATTGAACAGGATTTGAACTCCACTCTTCACCCTGATCACTTTGGTATATATAACCCTATATCTAACTCGTTTAGTTTTGAGTGTTACAAACAACCGTTATGTGAACAAAACTATAATACTCTCTTTAGCAACATTTGTTGCGAGAGTATAAAAATGATAAAATGACAACTTTAACTTATATTAGATACGCGTGTGTGATATTTGAGTATTTTTGGGAATAAAATGTGTCCTGTTGCCAATTCTTGTGGTCTACAACTTTCCTTAATACGCATTTGGCCAGTAAAGAGTTTTGTTTTTCGTACCAATATAGTCACAACTTAACTGTCTTCGGGATCTACATTCTTTCGAATCATTTTTAATTTTTTTTTCAATTTGCCACAAAGGGTTAGCGAAGTTTCCCAATAGGTTTCTAAATCTTGGTAAAATACTCAAGTATTGCAACAATTTGAAAAGTTGTAGTAGTCCAAACGAGTTTGTGAAATTATTGTGAAATTAAGCTCATACAATGAAATCGTTAAAAATATTTCACGGGCTTTTAGGAGGAAATTGAATTCAAATACATGATAATGAGCTACTACTTAGTTTTACACGCTACACCCGAGTAAGTTTATCATATAAATTTTAAATGGAAATATCCACAAAACCATGTGTTATCTTCTTATTTAATCATAATAGTAAACAAAAAGTCGTAGCATGTCAAAAGCCACTTACTTGTTCATTAAAATGTTGGTTGATAAAATAAATGTGACAACAATAAAGTCAAAATTCGTATTGTGTACATTTTGTTTGAGATTTAATAAGCCATTAACAACAGTAATTCACAAATTATCAGACGATTTAACCAGTATCAGTGAAAGCTCTGCCTTTCTCTGTAGCGTATATAAACGAATTATTCAATAAGGCATGGTCCTATTTTAAAAGCATACTTGGAAACTGTGCAAAGTCAAAACAGAAAACAGAACAGAAACAGAAAGTATGAGGTATTAATTTACAAATATGATATCAAAGTTCCAGTCAAGAAGAAGAAGATATCAAAGTTCGGGTTTATCTATCATCTTATGAACTGTCTTGAAACAACCTCTCAACCCCAATTGACATATATTTTCCTTTTAGAGTATTATTCACAATTTAAGCTGATTATTTATCAGTAGAAAGTCAGTTAAGCAGTGTTACCATATCTTAATTTTTCTATTAGGAGAAAATATTTCTATTATTTTTCTATTTTCTATTAGGAGGAAAATCACCACGGTATTTAAGGTTTTTTATTTTATTTTTTCAATTATTTTTTTTTCCATAATTTTTGCAAAATAAACAACTGTGCAAAACAATCTTCTACCTCTCTGTGATTAAACACAAGTATTTACATGTTAAATTGTCTGTAAACTCCGGCAGTGATACAGCAATATTTATAGAGTCTAAAAAAGGCAGAGAAACAGAAATAACTGTGAGCTCTCCCCTGCCATTTGCATGACTTTGAGCATTTACCATGCTTTACTGTTACAAGCAACGTTATTATCTTCATCTATACATTTTGTTTTTGTGGTAAATTGTTGGTTTTCCATAGTCACTGTTATAATGTATGTTTGAACGGCTTTTCAGTGATTTCTTTGTGGGCAACAGGTATGTTCCTGACACCGTTAGTTTTTTTGGGAGGGGGCTTGCACTCATTATTTACATACATATGCTTGAGTGTAATTCAATAATATTGTGTTTTTGGTCTATTGATCATTATGTCATTAGTTTGTTCTTTGAAATTCATTCATTCATTCATTCGAAAATTTTTCAAAACATTTAAAATAAATGATTTTCAATGCAAAAAATATTAACACATACATAGATTATCGTTATAATATCAATTTGTTTTTTTTCAAACTCACCTCATTCAATGCCTGCATTCGCACTCTCGTCGACATCATTAAAAAATCGAATAATATTATTGTCAAATATATATCAATACTTTGATTTATCATCACAAAAAGTAACTGCCAAGATGGATAAGTCTGCAAACGAATCCAACAACAAATACAAATCAACAAAACAGCCGAAATAACAGCATTCGCGAAAATTAGTCGCCAAATAACACTTTGCAACAATTTCGTATAATTCAATTGTATGCCGATTCGCACAAATTTTTTATCAATTTTCGGATAACATTCGAAAAGCCAGAGTAGACGACTTCTATACAGAATATTCGTTATTAAAATGTACACGGTCGCAGCGCCGCTAACCAAAACTATAACCTTTTCACCCATTTTTGTAATATCCGTATTGATAAAGAGCCCAATGAATGTGGTCTCTAAATATACTGTGTGTGCACAGCAGTAAAAGAAGAAAGTCAAAATGAAAACTGTGGCAAAATGTGAAAGTCGTGAGAATGCCAATCTCTTCATGCCGCGCTCATTGGTAACCACGACATATGATGTAACGCCGAACAAATGTGTGAAGAGGAATAACGGTTGTATAGAGCTATAATACTCGTCGGCATAAAGTAGATTGTTTAAAATCTGTCGCACTCCAAACATTTTCACTCTTAGCGATGCAATCACAAACTGAAGTCGTAGTCTACTTATAGGCGCACAAGAGCCTGCTTAATTTTAATAAAATTCCCAGAACCACAATTGCTATGGTCCGTAGGTTTAATCGGAATAGTAATCTACATATCATAGCATGTCAAAAGCTGCTTATTTATCAACTAGAAAGCACAATGGCAGTTGTAAAGTGACAACTATACCTTTATAGTAGTTATACATGTGAGATATTTGTTTCAAAATTTCGTTACAAAATATATATGGTTCAGCTGAGCACGAAATATATCGAAAGAGTTGTAATTTCCTACTGTTAGTAAACATGGAGCGGATTAACTGATTCTTTAGACTTGGAATAAGTTGACCTCCAGCCTTTTATTTTGGTCGATAATTGGTCACGCTTCAGATAGCAGCATGCTCAGCATTGACACTCGTTTCCAGAGCAACTATCCATTTCCCTGGATCCAAGTCATAAATGGATGAAGGACCAATATGGTAACAAGTTAACTATCTTCAGGATCTACAAAACTTTCGAACCATTTTGACTTAATTTTTATACTCTCGCAACAAGTTGCTTAGAGAGTATAATAGTTTTGCTCACATAACGTTTGTTTGTAAGTCCAAAAACTAAACACGTTTGATATGGAGTTATATATACCAAAGTGATCAGGATGAAGAGTAGATTCAAAATTCGGATGTCTGTCTGGGTTAACTCACTAATGAAAAACATCAGAAACACTAAATTTTACAAAAGAAATGACAGAAGGAAGCTGCGCTTAGACTTCTTTAAAAAGTTGGAAATGGGCGGGCGTTGCCAACTTATGGGTAAAAAATCATACCTTAGGAATTACTCGACCGATTTTTATATAATATGTTCTTGACACCCTGGTAACACGTATGAAAAATGGGCGAAATCGGTTCACAACCACGCCTACTTCCCATATAACTCACTTTTGAATTCCAACTGATTCGTTCACTTTAAAATATATACATAAGGAATCAATGAAAATAGCGGCATACAATTTTACTGAAATACTGTATTTGAGCTGTGACATTACTTGTGGAAAAATTGTCGAAATCGGACTATAACTTTTCAAGGCCCCGGATATCTAACATGAAGAACTCAGTGTCTAAGGGTAATTTCGAGAGATAAAATATTATTAATAATATTAAATATATTTGTTGTTCAGAATGTTTTCGAAATCTCTAAAAAAATATATATCTCCCTCATGAGATGTGCAAAGTGTAAAAGAATATTGAAGAATTAGAATATCTGAATTTCTTTTTTTTTTTCAAACTCACCTCATTTAATGCTCGTATTCTCACTTTCGTCGACATCATTGAAAAATCGAATAATATAATTGTTAAATATATATCAATAATTTGATTTAACGTTACAAAGAGTAACTGCCAGGATGGATAAGTCTGTAAACGAATCCAACAACAAGTACAAATAATTATAAACGCCGAAATAACGGCACTCGCAAAAATGAGTCGCCAAATAGCACTTCGCAACAATTTGGTATAATTCCATTGTATCCCAATGCGTTCAAACTTCTTATCCATTTTCGGATAATACTCGAAAAGCCAGAGTAAACGACGTCTACGTAGTGTATTCGTTATTAAAATGTTCACAGTCGCTGCGCCGCTAACCAAAACTATAACCTTTTCACCCATTTCGGTAATATCCGTATTGATGAAGAGCCCGATGAATGTGTCCTTTAAATATACTGTCTGTGCACAGCAGTAAATGAAGCAAGTCAAAATGAAAACTGTGGCAAATTGTGACAGTCGTGAGATTGTCAATGATTTGAAGCCTCGCTCGTTGGTAATCACGACATACGATGTAACGCCGAGTAGATGCGTAAAGAAAAATAACGGTTGTATGGAGCTGTAATACTCATCGGCACAGAGTAGATTTGCAAAAATCTGTCGCACTCCAAACATTTTCACTCTTAGCGATGCAATCACGAACTGATGTCGTTGTGTACTTATAGGCGCACCAGAGCCTGCTTAATTTTAATAAAATCTATTAAACGAACCTTGCGTTATCTTCTTATTTAAATAGCAGTCGCAAAATTGCAATGCCGTTGGTTTAATTTGAATAGTAATCTAAAAATCATAGCATGTCAAAAGCTGCTTATTTCTCCATTAGAAAGCTCAATGACCGTTGGAAAATGGCTACTTTAACTTATAATAGATACACATGTGAGATATTGTATTCAAAATTTCGATATAACAGATATATGGTTCGCATGGGCACGAAATATGCCAGAAGAGTTGTAATTTTGTACTTGGAAAGCATTTCCAAGAAAGGTCTTCAGACCTCGAAAAACTTGGCCTTCAGCCATTTTATTGGACCTTGTTACGAGAGCAAATATCCAATTTCCAAGATCCCAGTCCTCATAAACATATGAAGTAGCAATCAAGTTAACTCTCTTCGGGATCTACAATACTTTCGAACCATTTTGCCTAATTTGTTTTTTAATTTGCCAACAAGGATTTGTGAAGATTTGCAACAATTATATATTTCGAAATTTATATATAATATTTCGAAAAACATTCATAAAAGTTTAAACAGAAATATGTTCGAATTCAAGAGTGTCAATTATTATTATTAATATTAAATATTTTTTTGTTCGATTTTTTTTTCGAAATCGTTAAAATAAATACCTCTCGAAAAAGATGTGCAATGTATAGAAATATATTGAAGAATTAAAATATCTGAATTTTGTTCTCTCAAACTCACCTTATTCAAAGCCTGCATTCTCACTCTCGTCGACATCATTAAAAAATCGAATAATAAAATTGTGAAATATATATCAGTAATTTGATTTAACGTCATAAACATTAACTGCCACGTTGGATAGGTATGCAAACGACTCCAACAAACCATATAGATGATCATAGAACCCGAAAGGACGACGCTCGCAAGCAAGAGGCGCCTAATAACATTTCGCAACAATTTCGTATAATTCCATTGTATCCCAATTAGTTCAAACTTCTTATCCATTTTCGGATAATACTCGAAAAGCCAGAGTAGACGACGTCTACGTAGTGTATTCGTTATTAAAATGTTCACAGTCGCAGCACCGCTTGCTAGAATTATGAACTTTTCACCCATATTTGTAACATCCGTATCGAGAAAGTGCCCGATGAATGTGTCCTTTAAATGTACGATGTATGCACAACAGTATCCGAAGCAAGTCAAAATGAAAACGACGACAAAATGTGACAGCCGTGAGAAGGCCAATGATTTGAAGCCTTGCGGGTTGGTAACCACGACATACGATGTAACGCCGAGTAGATGCGTGAAGAAGAATAACGGTTGTATGGAGCTGTAATACTCATCGGCACAGAGTAGATTTGCAAGAATCCGTCGCAACCCAAACATTTTCACTCTTAGCGTTGTTATAGTCAACTGATAGCTAGTCTAACTGCAGACGTGCCAAGTGCCCGTTGAATTTAAATAAAATAATATTGTCCATACATACAGAGACTCTTCGTATAAATAATACGTGACTTTAGTGCGTGGGCGCACTAACATTAACATTAACCCGTGTGGAAGCTATGGTGCTTCAAGTATAAGTGGCAAGTGGCAATGCGCGAATTCCGCAAAATTAAGATTATAAAATGAACTCATTAAAAAATATTCCAGGGGCTAAAATAAATAGTAAATGAATTCGATCAAATATATGATAATGAGCTCCTGCTTGGTTATACACGCTATAGTTGAGTACAAATTTTAAGTTGAAAATCCACAAATCCACGTGTTAGACGTTAAAATAATCGGAATGGTAATCTAAAAGTCGTAGCATGTCAAAAGCCATTTACTTATCCATTAGAAAGCATAATGGTGGTTCATAAAGCGATAACATAATCTTTTTTGTTTGCTAAGAAAAAAATTAACCATAAATACAAACAAACTTCAGTATTTTTGTACATTGATGATTATGGTTCGGTGTTGGATTACCCTTTAAGAAACAGAACCAAATGATTCGTTAGGAGCAGGAAATATGGAAAAGTAGGCGTATTAATTTATCGGCTCCGGTGTCATCGGAAAGTTTGAGATTCTATTTTGGAACATATCAAAACTGTCAACAGTCGGTGGAGACAAATTTTTCGAATCCACAAACTCTATGTTCCAATTATGTTAAAAATGTTACTTACTGCTTAGTAACCCTTATATACATATGGTCGTTATCGGTATCTATTTTTTAAAGTCCCTAGATATCACTTGAGTGTAAGTGGTATATAATGATTTCCGGTAGATTTTTCTATACTCACGAATCCCTAAGACCGCTATACATGATATTAAAATAATCCCTATAGTAAGTGGAAACAATTGGAACACAATGGTCCATCTGAAAACATAAGCAATAAATCTTTCAACGTTCGGATGCGCTCGAAAAAAGCCCTCTCTCAATAGCATGCTCTTAGTTAAACATACGAGGTGTGTTCAAAAACAAACGGGAATTTTGGATCGTGTGACTTTTTCATATTTGCAAAAATAAAGAGAGAGCCCTATATGACTGGCATTTTACAAGCAAAGGAGAAATCGCTGAAAGAGCTTGAGGCTATTTCAAAAACCGAGTTTGAGAAATTTTTCGACGAGTGGTACAAGCGCTGTCACAAATGCATACTATCAAAAGGGGACTGTTTTGAAGGCGACAATATTAATATAGACGAATGAATAAATATTTTTACCAAAAAAAAAAAAAATCTCGTTACTTTTTCTAAACACCGCGTATTTCGAATTAATACGCATATTCCATTTTTTTTTGTAATTACTATTTTTTTCAACTAACTCACCTGATGCAACGCCTTGATTCTCATTTGCGTCGACATCATTACAAAGTTGAATATTACAAGTGTGAAACCAATATCAAACATTTGATTCAGCGTCATAAACACCAACTGCCACGTGGGATATGCTCTCAAACGAAAACAACAATACATATTAACAAGCAAAGTCATCGAAATAACTGATCCCGCAAAAGAGATGAGCCAAATTACATTTCGCAGGACTTTCTTATAATTCCAACGTACGCCAATTACTTCAAACTTTCTATCGATCTCTAGAAATCGCTTCAAAATCTTCAGTAGTTTTCGTCTGCGTAGATTATTCATGATTAAAATGATCATGTCCACCGCGCCGCATGTCAAAATTATAAACTTTTCGCCATTATTTGTAACATCTGTATCGATGAAATTCCCAACAAATGTTGACTTCAAATGTACGATGTGTATAGCGCAGTAGCCAAAGCAACACGAAAGCAAAATGAGTACAAAATATGAAACTCGTGAGTTTGCCAATGATTTGAAGCCGCGCTCGTTGTTAACCACGACATACGATGTAACGCCGAGTAGATGTGAGATCGCGAATAACGGTTGTATGGACTTGTAATATTCGTCAGCAGAAAGTAGGTTTGCAAAAGTCCGTCGCACCCCAAACATTTTGACTGTTTGCCATTTAATCACAAACTAATAGTCCACCTACGTAGTCGTAGAGAAAGCTCGTAATGAATTTTTATAAAATTATCAAGCCACGTGCAGTTAAACATATAAGGCAAATCTACTCTTATAAATCATGTGTGACGTTAATGTGTTGTTGGAATGTTTAACCCTTGCAGGAACGATGGAGCATTTTAGTTTATTGGGTACTTAGCATATAAAAAATAATTAAAAAACAAGTAAGGAGGACATAAGTTCGAATATAACCGAACATTTTATTCTCTCGCAATTTAATTTTAATTTTATTAAAATATCACACAATCCGTTCCGTATATTCAGCATAAAATCCCTGGAAAAGTGATATCATTATATATAGTATGTGGAAGCTGGGGTAATTCCTGAATCGATTTCAATTATTTTTGCCACCGAGCTAAATAATCTCCAAAATTTTAGATTCACTTTTATTAATATTAACCAATATTCACGGTATTAAGTCCACCGAATATTTGAAAATCTGTATATGAGGGATAAGGAAGTATTGCACTGATGTTGTCTATTTTTGGCACAGATTTAAATAAACTAAAATAAATAATCAGATAAAATATCTGAATGCTTTATTGAAATTTTCGATAAAAAAAAATCGCCACAAGTAAAGAGGCACCAGATGTTACATATCAGGGGACTTGAAAAGTTATAGTCCGATTTCGATTTTTAGACGTGATATGCCACACGAGAAATTTAGTATTTCTTCCAAGTTTTGTTCCGATATCTTCATTGGTGCTTAGTTTAATATTGTAAAGTGAACGAATGAAATGGAAAGTAGGTGTGGTTGTGAACCGATCTCACCCATTTTAAAACTATACCATATTTCTAGTTTTTATACCAATCTTTGTGTAGCTTTTCTGTACCATCTTTACCATTTTCTGTTCTCTTTCCTTACTGAATTAAAGCATTTTTAGTAGTTTTCAACATAACTTTTGTATGGGAGGTGGGTATGTTTATAGTTCGATATCACCAATTTTTATGCTGCATAATGAGTGCTTAAAGGATATAACTCCAGAAATTTTGGTTGATATAGCTTTACTAGTTTATGAGACATATACAAAATACTTAATAAGGGGAAAAAGTGTTACAAAAGTTTTGTTACTAAAAATAATAGATTTCTAACCCTTGGCAAAATATTCACTCAAGAATTACAATAATTTGAAAAGTGAGTCCAACCGAGCATGTAGAATTCTGGTGAAATTAAGCTCATACAATGAACTCGTTAAAAAATATTCCAGTGGAGGAAATTCTATGTGGAGAAAAATTAATAGTAAATGAAAGGGATCAAATATTTGATAAGGTGCTACTACTTCGCTATGCACGCTACACCCGAGTAAGTTTATCATATAAATTTTAAATGGAAATATCCACAAATCCATGTGTTATCTTCTTCTTTAATCGGAATGGCGATCTAAAAGTCCTAGCATGTCAAAAGCTACTTATTTGTGCATTAAAATGTTGGTTGATATAACAAATGCGACAACAATAAAATCAAACTCGTACTGTGTGCATTTTGTTTGAGATTTAATAAGTCATTAACAATAGTAATACACGAATTGTCAGACGATCTTACCAGCGCCAGTGAAAGCGCTGCCTTTTTCTGATACTTGGCAACTTTGGAAAGTAAAAATTATATTATTCGGTACTTCCGTTGATCAACATACAACGATGAAAGTTCGGTTTTATCTATCGAGTCTATGGCCTTAGAGGTTAGATTCACAAAGTCAGTGTCTGCTAACTTAACCTATCTTGAAACCCCATCTCATCCCCATTTGACAAATCTGTTTTTATTACGATGTTTTTCGAAATTGAAGCTGATTATTTATCAGTAGAAAATTAATTAAACAGCTAACGACTGCGGTATGCAAGGCTTTTTATATTTCTTCATTTGATCTTTGTCATTACATTAAATTTTTTTGCATATTAAATTGCCTGTAAACTCCGGTAGTGTTTATTTATAGAGTGTCTAAAAACGGAGGAGCAACAAAAATAGCCGTGAGCTCCCATGCCACTTGCATGACCTTGAGCAATTACCATGCTTTACTGTTATTTTACGTTACAGGTATTGTTGCTTTTGTTGTGAAGTGGTGGTTTCTTTTATTGTTAATGTATTTGTGGTCATGTTGCTAGCCGCTTACAATTTTCATAGTATGTATTCCTATCATTACTGGAGACATACATGGAACACAATTGTCAAAATTCTTAAAACGAATTAATATCAGATTGCTCGCTCTATGGCCATAGGGTCATGAGTTGAATATCTTTATGGTACCAGAAATTCATTTGTTGGTGAAACGATGTAAGATAAGAAACCAGAGAGGTCATGTCTATAGCATTAGCTAACGGATGGACATTTACAGTGGTGTTAGATTTCTCAATAATTCGTCCTTGAAATTTCGAAATCTTCCTTGTAGATGCCAAGAAAAATCGGTACAAAATTTCGATATATAAAAAGTACAACGTTCGGATGCGCTCGAAATAAGTCCTTCTTCAATTCTTCAATGTAAAGGCATAAAGGTTCGTAAAATTGGAAAGGTATTTGAAATTAATAAATTTTCGCAAAGTAATATGATTAACTCACCTCATTCAATGCCTGCAATCGCACGCTCGCCGACATCATTAAAAAATCGAATAATAAAATTGTGAAATATATACCAGTAAGTTGATTAATCATAATAAACATAAACTGTAACGATGGATAGACATCTAAGCGAGTCCAACAAAACACAAACGTAATGGCACTACTCGCAAGAACTAAACCCAGTAAACACAATCGCCAAATCGCATTGTAAAACAGTTTTGTATAATTCCATTGTATGCCAATGCGGCCGAAATTCTTATCGATCTTTAGAAAATGCCTGTAAACCCTCAGCAGGCGACGTCTGCGCACAGCATTCGTTAATAAAATGATCATCGCCTGTACAGAGCTTGCGAAAGCCACAACCCTTTCGCCACCATTTGTAACATTCAGATTGAGAAATTTTCCAATAAATGTTGGCTTCGAATATACGATGTACATGCAGCAGTAGCCCAGCGAAGCCAGTATCAAAGTGAGAACAATATATGAAAAGCGTGAGTTTGCCAACGATTTGAAGCCGCGCTTGTTGGTAACCACGACATATGATGTTACGCCGAGTAGATGTGTGAAGAAAAATAACGGTTGTATAGAGCCGTAATATTTGTCGGCGCTGTGTAGATTTGTCACTAACCGTCGTGGTCCAAACATTTTCACTCTTAGCGATATAATCACAAACTGATAGCATAGTCTAACTGCAGGCGCAGCAAGCGCACGATGAATGTTAAAAAGAAATAATTATGCCAATTGTGACTTTTCAGATACACATATCGTACATATATATTCGAATAAATCACACGTGACATTAATGTGTGTAGCGCTGGTGCTTTCAAGTTTTATACTGAGTACGGTAGTAATTAATAGTAATTTTGTTATAGAGAGGGTTAAGTCGTTCTTCAAGCGTTAAAAAATTTGACATTCTTATTTAAATTGTATACATACAATTGCTAATTGCATTATTGCAGTTTTCAGCATTCAATTAAACAAAATAGTAATCTAAATGTCATAGCTTGTCACATGTCACTTGTTTATCCATTAGAAAGCACAATGGATTTAATGAATTTAACAAATGTGACAACTGTCAACTTAAGTTCGCTTTATGTGTCTTTTGTTTATATAGTGTTTAAAGAGATTAATGTGTTATGCAAGTTTTAAATATATATATAGGTAAAGGAAGAATTTTCATAAATATTTTTTGTTTAATGATTTTGCACTGGTAGTTTTTTGAGATAAAATTGTGGCAGTTTCTTCACAAGGAATGTCGATTAGCATGGCAAGAGAAAGAGGGAAAAAACTAAACGCTATCTCTCTCCTCTCTCATATTATTTCTTTATTTTTTTCTCACTCTCTCTATATTTCGATTTGTATCTCTTTCTCTCCCGCTTTTTGGTTTATTTCTCTCTTTATATTCCACTCTCTGCCTCAATATCTTTCTCTCTATTATATAATAGTCCAATCTTTGTGTCTCTATTTATTTCCATTTATTTCGGTCTTCTGTATCTTTCCACCTGCAATTTTGTTTTTCACTCTCTCTCTATTCCACTCTTTGTCTCTGAGTCTTTCTCTCAATTATATAGTAGTGCAATCTTTGTGTTTCTCTTCATTTCGATTTCCATCTCTTTCTCTCCTGCAATTTTGCTTTCTCTCTCTCTATTCCGCTCTCTGTCTCTTTTTTTCAATTATACAGTACTCCAATCTTTGTGGCTCTCTTTATTTCGCCCTTTATCTATTTCTCTCCTTCTGGTTCGTCTTCTCTTTCTCTCTCTCTTTCGCTCTATATTTCGCTTCCTTAATATATACATATTTTTTCTGTCTCCTTCTCCTTTTCGTTCTCTCTATTCCGGTCTTTATCTCTTTCTCTGTCTGAGACAATATGATATTTATAGTAATTTTTTGACCCAATCTCAGTCCATTATTTTAAATTCTTTTATTTGTAATTTCATGTCTTCACTTTTGATCTTCACAAAATTATTATTATTGTCAATTTTATACCACATTTATTTCATTAGCTTCGTTTCAATTTCGGCGTATAACAGATAACTGTAATTATGAAACTACATATATTTTATATTTCGTCTCGATTTCAATATTTACAGTTTAAGGTTACCGTTAATGATTTTATTTTTGTTATGATATAAATATCTATGCTCTATTCATTGAAGGCTGTCGTTCTAGCGTTGACAGCCCATTAGGAAACATCAATCAAAGCAGTAGTAATTCCTTTGGCAATTGTTAAGTCGAGATTTTCCTCATTGGCAGGCAATTGCGGGGACCGTTTCAGTTCCTTTCGCGCATATGCTTATAATTCTTTTTTTTTCTTAATTTCTTTTACCTATGAAACTCGTCAGTGCCTATAGTACGAAATTCCCTACTTGGTACTCAATCCTATAGTAGCATCTCTTCTCAGTCTGTTCAGCCTCATCGTCTTTTATAGTTGCATAACAGTTACCGTTGTCGCTTTTGTGACTGCCGTGACGATTAGCTCTATGTTGCTGTGCCGTAACAGTATAACAACAACGTTTGTCTCAACCATTACACCATTTACTTCTTGAACTCCCATTTTTCTATGAAATACAAAATCATTTATATGAAGTTTTCTGTTCATGCTGCTTAATCTGCTTGTTACGGTTGGTTAATTAGGAAAAATATAGTAATTACAAAATTTCGAGGTTACTTTTAAGCAATATTCGTTGAAATAAGACAAACAGGTCTTTGCCGAATATATATATGAATATCTTTAATCCGCTTTTGGTTGAGACTTCAAGTATCTCTACATTATTTTATTGGATGACACTTATTACAGTGACCATTAAATTTCCTGTCGATATGAAATCTTCGCATCAGGTTCGGTACATGAAATCGACGGTTTCGACTGTTTTACTGTATCGGGATCTATGTTTTGTCGCCAGTCACGACAACGTCTTCGCCTTTTTCGAAGCAACTTCGGCGAGCGAAATCCTCTATTTCGATTGCTTCTTGTCCTCTGGATTCATGTTTCGTCAACGGACACAAAATGACTCAGAAACTCCTTCTCACTATTGAACTTGCTCTTCGAAGTAACCACATTACGCCGAAAGTTTGGATTTAGGAATCGATCATTGCAATCTTTTGCGATGCCTACAGTGCCTGCTATATGATCTTTCTGTCGGCGTTTTGCCAATACGAGATCATAGACTCTACGATATCCTTGGTTTTGAGGACAACTATTAATTAATTAATTTCCATTAAGTAATTAATTTCCATTTTAAAAACAAGTATCGATTCAGTGACCGATTTTAATGTTTTTCCAAAACAGTAGTACTAGTCTGTTAGAACAATTCGTATAGCGTATTCGTTTCGCTACTCTCTAACGCTAATTACACTGACATTTATTTTGAAATTTTTGTCATTACAACCCATTTTTTTTGCATATTAAATTGTCGGTAAACTCCGGCAGTGATATGGCGATATTTATAGAGTGTCTAAAAAAGGAGGAAAAACAGAAATACACGTGAGCCCCCTGCCACTTGCATGACCTTGAACAATTACCATGTTTTACTGTTATTTCACGTTACAACCAACGTTATTATCTTCATCAATACATTTTGTTGTTGTTGTTATAAAGTATTGGTTTCTAAGTATTGTTAATGTATGTATTTGTGGTCATGTTGCTAGCCGCTTATAATTTCCATAGTCATCGTTGTAAGTAAATACGAGTGTGTATATATTTTTTGTAAGCAACAGGTATTTTGCTGACATGGACGCGTATTTACATTACAGACACCGTTAAATTTTGTTTTTGTTTTTCTACTCATTATTTTTTTATATGTGTTACAGTGTAGCGCAATAGTATTACTTATTTTTATACTCTCGCAACAAATGTTGCTAAAGAGAGTATTATTGTTTTGTTCACATAACGGTTGTTTGTAACACCCAAAACTAAACGAGTTAGATATAGGGTTATATATACCAAAGTGATCAGGGTAAAGAGTGGAGTTCAAATCCGGATGTCTGTCGGTCCGTCCGTCCGTCCGTCCGTCTGTGCAAGCTGTAACTTGAGTAAAAATTAAAATTTGGCACACTTATTCCTTGGCACCATAGGAAGGTTGCTTTCGAAAATGAGCAAAATCGGACCACTGCCACGCCCACAAAATGGCGAAAACCGAAAACACAAAAAGTGCCATAACTAAGCCATAAATAAAGCTATGGAAATAAAATTTAGTATGAAGGATCGCACTATGAAGGGGCATATTTGGATGTAATTTTTTTGGGGAAATGGGCGTGGCCCCGCCCCCTACTAAGATTTTTATCTCGCAAACCAATTGAACTATATAAACCAAACTTTCTGCAGTCGTTTTTTTTAGCTATTTCCTAATACAGTCCAAAAATGAAAGAAATCGGATTATAACCACGCCCACCTTCCATACAAAAGTTAGGTTGAAAATTACTAAAAGTGGGTTAACTCACTAACGAAAAACGTCAGAAACACTAAATTTCACATAAGAAATGGCAGATGGAAGCTGCACTCAGATTTTTTTACAAAATGGAAAATGGGCGTGGCGTCGCCCACTTATGGGTCAAAAACCATATCTCAGGAACTACTCGACCGATTTCAATGAAAGTTGGTTTGTAATAGTTTCCTTACATCCCAATGATATATTGTGAATATAGGCCAAATCGCTTCACAACCACGCCTACTTCCTATATACCAGAACTTTGAAGTCGGTCTGAATCGTTTACTTTACAATATATAAAGTAAGTACTAATGAAGATATCGGTGCAGAACTTTGCACAAATACTATGTTTATAGTGTGGCAGCCCCATTCTAAAAATCGCCGAAATCGGACCATAGGTTTTCAATATATCGAACATGAGGACCTCGGTGCTTCTAACCTAATATTATGGTTTCCAACTTTCAATGGACTTTATACAATATATATGACGCATATGTGGGTAAAGTTGTGTATTATATAATATTAATTAAGTTAAATAAATAAATTGCGAGAGTATAAAATGTTCGGTTACACCCGAACTTAGCTCTTCCTAACTTGTTATTTATTTTTTTTGGATTTTTTTGTAAACACTGCCTGTGTTTCAATGTCCATGCCCCCCATTGCTTACGTTGTGTCATAAAATCAGTGAAGCACCGTTATTTCTATAATTTTTTGGTATTAAATTTTCGTTTGTAATCTTTGTCTTCAACTAAATTTGTTTGTCATTGCTGGTTCATTGTTGGTGTAATATCAATAAATTTTACAGTAGCCGCGCGCAGGTGGCAACGCAGTATTATAATGCAGAATATTTGCATTTGAATTTGCACATTCATTAAAATTTTGCAGTATGTATATATCTACAATCACTAATTTATTTTACAGTACATGCATTGGCCAACATTGTGAGCTTTGAAGTGTGCAGCTTAATTTTATTGCATTCTTTCGATTGATTCGTTGGGGTCAGCATGTGGCTACATCTTCGTTGATTGCATAATTCTTTTATTAGTCATTATCTGTAAGTTTTCTATAATAAATTGTAGTCGTTTTAAGTTTGTTCAGCAGATAGCTTTAAATCATAAGATTCTGTATTATAAAAATTTAAAAATAAAATATTTTAAATCTCGAAAATATTGCACAATACTATTTCTACTACACTAAACTTATTTCACTATCTAAAAGCATATATCTTTACTTTTGCTAGGAAATTACTTGATCTTTCAAAAAATAGTTGGAATAAAACACTCTTTATCATCAACTCCTATTCCAACTTAAAAAAAAAAAATCGGCGTTCTTTAGATACTATTTCAAACACCAGACCACATACTAAGCCTAAAAAAAATGTTATTCGTTATATGGGGTCTTGAGAATGTATGACCGATTTCAAAATGTTTAGCTACTACTTAAATATTATTTATTAATATATAAAATCAAAATGAATTTCATCTCACTCACCTTTTCCAATGCACGAATTCTCACTTCTGTTGTCTGCATTAAAATGCCGATTACCAAAACTGCATAATGTATACAAATCGGTACAACCAACGAGACAAACACTACCGGCCACGCCGGATAATAATTAAAGCGGATACCCCACACCCATATAAAAACAACCAAATTGAAGATTTCAACAAAATTTATAAAATTGAGCCGACAAATCGCACTCCACAACATATTAGTGTAATTCCAACGTATGCCAATCCGTGCCAAACGCTTATCAATTTTGGTGAAATGCTCGAATACCCACAATAGTTTCCGTCTATGTATGAAATTCATTATCAAAACATTTAACCCGCCCAAGCAATTTAACGAAACTAGAATCTTTTCACCAATTTTCAGGCGGATTTCCGTCGCTACATAACGTTCAACACATGATGTGCTGAGGAACATTTCATAATGACAGGAGTAGGCCAGACAAGCCACAATCAATATTGAAATAATGTAGGAAAGTCGTGAGAAGGTCAATGACTTTACACCTCGCTCATTGGTAACCACGACATATGATGTAATGCCGATTAGGCGTGTAAAGAACAATAACGGTTGTATAGACTTGTAATAATCGTCGGCACCGAGTAGATTTGCAAACGTCCGTCGCACCACAACCATTTTCACTCTTGGTGATTTAATCGCAAACTGGTAGGCCACCTACGTTGTCGTTCGAAAAGCTCGAAATGAGTTTTTATTCAAACAACATGACAACCACATAAACATATTTCGAGCTATGTGAAGGAAATTAAATATTCAATGAAATAGATGAAATTATAGTCAAGTTGTTGGTAAAATACCCCTTATCGATCTGAGTTTATTGTACAAAAACACCTATTATCCTGTGCATTTAACAATTATACCAACAATGTGGAATGTCTTAAACATGACATGTCAAAATCCACCAATGTACATATCCATTAAATTGTACAGTGTGCAATAGTTGATTTGACAAATGTGTCAAAAGGCAATTAAAATTCGTACAATTAACATACACCTTATACATATGTATAATAAAATTAATAAAGTAATTGCAACTGTCGGAATTTTCATATTAATCATGCATACAACTTTTTTATGCACTTTTAATGTATGGAACTTTCGAGTTTATTGTCCGTTAACACAAAGAATTCGGTAGAACTGCTTTGATATTGAAAGTTTTCGATTGCAAAATCACATAATTATTATATTCGTATGATTTACAATTTAACTGATTTCAATATGCATAATATATTTTAAAAACATTATCTATTTCATCTAACTCACCTTATTCAATGCATGGATTTTCACTTCCGTCGCCTGATATTTCGCTTTCTAACTCTCTTTCTAATCCGCTCTCTACGTCTGTATCTTTCTCTCAATTATATGGTAGCCCAATATTTGTGTCTCTCTCTGTTTCGACATCTATATCTTTCTTTTCCGCTATTTCGCTTTATCTCTCTTTTTCTATATCGTTCTCTGTCTCTGTACTTTTCTCTCAGTTATATAGTAGTCCACTCTTTGTGTCTCTATCTCCTTCTCTCTCTATATTTCCCTTTCTCTCATTGAAGGCTGTTGTTCCACCATAGTTAGCCCTATAGGCAACATTCACCAAAGCATCAGTTATGTCCTTGCCAATTATTTGCTCGAGATTCCTCTCATGTGTGCATTTCTTTTCGCTTATATGCTTATAATATTCTTGCTTTATTATTTCATTTCTTTTCGCTAAGGACTTCGTCACTGCTCACTGAAGAAAATTTCCTTCCATATATCATCTCATCTCAGTCTGTTCGCGTTCATCGCCTTTTAGTTACTTAACAGTTACCGTTGTTGCTTTTGTCACTGCTGTGACGATTAGCTACATATATTTATGTTGCTGTGCCGTGATTGTACAACAACAACGTTTGTCTCAAAATTACACCATTTACTTCTTGAACTCCCATTTTTCTATGAAATACAAATGCATTTATTTTAAATTTTCTGTTCATGGTATTTAATCTGGTTGTTACGGTTGGTCGAGTTTACTTTGAAGCAATATTCTATTGCTGAATATTGAAGGAGAAGAGCCATCGTTTTTAGCATTCAAAAACTCTTTAATTCCACTGCGTGATTTCCATTTCAAAAACAAGAATCCAATCACTGACCGATTTTGATGCTTTTCCAAGCAAGTGCTGCTAGTATCTTCGAACAATTCTTATAGTTTGTTCGATTCGCTACTCTCTAACCTTGATTAAAGTGACATTTGTTTTGAAATTTTTGTCATTACACCCATTTTTTGCATATTAAATTGTCGGTAAACTCCAGCAGTGATATGGCGATATTTAGAGTGTCTAAAAAAGGAAGAGAAACGAAATAGCTGTGAGACCCCTGCCACTTGCATGACCTTGAGCAATTAACATGGTTCATTGTTACAACCAACGTTATTATCTTCATCTATACATTTTGTTGTTGTTATAAAATGTTGGTTTCTGTTATTGTTAATGTATGTATTTGTGTTCATGTTGCTAGCCGCTTAAAATTTCCATAGTCACCGTTGTAAGTAAATACGAGTGTGTATGTGTTTTTGCAATTTCTTTGTAAGCAACAGGTCCCGTATTGACATGGCAGACACCGTTAGTTTTTTTTCTACTCATTATTTATATATGTGTTACGATGTAGCTCAAAAGTATTGGTAATTTTTATTTTTTTGTAAATTGTTTGTATATGTTTGAATGTCCATGGCTTGTGGTGTTTTTATAATTTTTTGGTTTTAAATCTTCATTTAATTAATTTTCAACTAGGTTTTGTATGTCTGCTATTGCACTGTTGGTGTAATAATAATAAATTTTACAGTAGCCGCGCGCAGGTGGCAACGCAATATTTTAATGCAGAATATTTGCATTTGAATTTGCACATTCATTCGCAGTTCGCGTATATCTACAATTATATATTTATATTAAAGTACATTTGCCAACATTGTAAGCTTTGAAGTTCCCAGTTTAATTTTATTACATTCTTTCGATTTATTTGTTGTGATCAATTTAATATACATACATATATGTATTAATCATTGTTCGAGACCTTACATTTCATTCACTTCTAACTTGATCATTTGGTTCGCGCGTTATATTGTTTTTCAAAGAATCGCTTGAATAAAGAGTAGTTTACTGTCGCACCAAATTTTAGTACAGCTATATTCTTAATTTCATTAAGGTATCTCTGATAGTATTCGATATATAGATGTCTGTTCAAAAAATAACGGGAATTTTTATGTTTAAAAAAAATATATATACCCCAATCCGTCTTTTAGCGATTTCTCGTATGATTGTAAAACGACGAACGTATAAAGTTCTTTTTATTTTTGGAAATAGTAAAAAGTCACATAGGGCCATGTCTGACGTATATGGAGGCTTGGGCAAATCAAAATAATAACAAGTAAGGAAAGGCTAAGTTCGGGTGCAACCGAACATTTTATACTATCGCAATTTATTTAGAGATTTACCTATATTTTCAGTGAAAAATTACCCATAGGCACTGAGTTCTTCATGTTTGATATCAGGGGCCTTGAAAAATCATGGTCCAATTTTTCAAATTTTTCCTCAAGTGATGTCACAGCTCAAAAACACAGTATTTGTGTAAATTTTTATTTCGCTATCTTTATCAAAATTGAGTTATATGGGAAGTAGGCGTAGTTGTGAACCGATTTCATCCATTTTCCACACATGTCATCAGGGTGCCAAGAAAATATTATATACCGAATTTCATTCGAATCTGTCGAGTAGTTCCTGAGATATGGTTTTTGACCCATAAGTGAGCGACGTCACGCCCATTTTCCATTTTGTAAAAAAAATCTCAGTGCAGCTTCCTTCTGCCATTTCTTATATAAAATTTGGTGTTTCTGACGCTTCTTGTTAGTGAGTTAACGCACTTTTAGTCATTTTCAACTTAACCTTTGTATGGGAGGTGGGCGTGGTTATTATCCGATTTCTTTCATTTTTGGACTGTATAAGGAAACGGCTAAAAGAAACGACTGTAGAAAGTTTGGTTTATATAGCTTTATTGGTTTGCAAGATATATATAAAAAACCTATTTGGGGGCGGGGTCACAACCACTTTTCCAAAAAAAATACATTCAAATGTGCCCCACTCTAATGCGATCCTATGTTCCAAATTTTATTTTCATAACTTTATTTATGGCTTAGTTATAGCTCTTTATGTTGTTTTTGGTTATCGCCATTTTGTGGGCGTGGCAGTGGTCCGATTCTGCCCATTTTCGAACTTAACCTTCTTATGGTGCCAAGGAATACGTGTTCCAAGTTTCATTAAGATATCTCAATTTTTACTCAAGTTAAAGCTTGCACGGACGGACAGACGGACGGACAGACAGACATTCGGATTTGAACTCCACTCTTCACCCTGATCACTTTGGTATACATAACCCTATATCTAATTCGTTTAGTTTTGGGTGTTATAAACAACCGTTATGTGGACAAAACTATAATACTCTCTTTAGCAACATTTGTTGCGAGAGTATAAAAAAAATTGTTGTCAAACCTGTGAAATTTCAAATTTTACTAAATTCGTTGTTTACTGAACACCCGTACATTAATTATTTTAACTTAAAGTAAATATAAACGATCAACATATATACAAATATTTTGTATTATTATAATATTTTCAATAAATATTACTGCCATCTCACTCACCTTTTTCAATGCACGCATTCTCACTTCCGTTGTTTGCATTAAAATGCCGATTATCAAAACTGCATAATGTATACAAATCGGTACAACCACTGAGACAAACACTACCGGCCATGCCGGATAATCATTAAAGCGGATACCCCAAACCCAAACCAGAACCATCAAATTAAAGAATTCAACAAAATTCATAAAATTGAGTCGGCAAACCCCAATCCACAACATATTAGTGTAATTCCAACGTACGCCAATCCGTGCCAAACGCTTATCAATTTTTGTGAACTGCTCGAAAACCCACAATAGTTTCCGTCTATGTATGAAATTCATTATTAAAACATTCAAACCGCCCAAGCAATTTAACGTAACTAAAATCTTTTGACCAGTATCCAGACGAATCGCCTCAAAACGTTCAACACATGATATATCAAGGAAGATTTCATAATAACAGGAGTAAGCGATACAAGCTACAATCAATATTGAAATAATGTAGGAAAGTCTTGAAAAGGCCAATGACTTTACGCCTCGCTCGTTGGTGACCACGACACATGATGTTATGCCAATTAGGCGTGTGAAGAACAATAACGGTTGTATGCACTTGTAATAATCGTCGGCACCGAATAGCTTTGCAAAAGTCCGTCGTAACTCAAACATTTTCACTCTTGGTGATTTAATCGCACACTGGTAGGCCACCTGTGTTGCCGTGAAATGCATGAAATGAAATTTTATCAAATCATCATGTCACCAAGCAGCAGGGACTTGAATAAATCGCATGTTAAGTTAATGTGTTGGTCGAATGCTTAACCCTTGCAGGAACTTGAAAGCTGCAAGTTTCATGAATATTTAGAATATGAAAAAGAGTGGTTATAACTTGAACTTGTTGATTCTGAGGCTTTTTAATAATTGATTTATTAATTTAATACAAATTTACTATATAAAATATAGCAGGTTTGATTTATATGCTAATGAAGGGTCGAGACTTTTCCCAGCATTTTTTTATACGCTCGCAACAAATGTTGCTAAAGAGAGTATTATAGTTTTGTTCACATAACGGTTGTTTGTAACACCCAAAACTAAACGAGTTAGATATAGGGCTATATATACCAAAGTGATCAGGCTGAAGAGTGGAGTTCAAATCCGAATGTCTGTCTGTCCGTCCGTCCGTCTGTGCAAGCTGTAACTTGGCACACTTATTTCTTGGCTCCATAGGAAGGTTGCTTTCGAAAATGAGCAAAATCGGACCACTGCCACGCCCACAAAATGGCGAAAACCGAAAACACATAAAGTGTCATAACTAAGCCATAAATAAAGCTATGGAAACAAAATTTGGTATGAAGGATCGCACTATGAAGGGGCATATTTGGATGTAATTTTTTTGGGGAAGTGGGCGTGGCCCAGCCCCCTACTAAGTTTTTTATACATATCTCGCAAACCAATAGGGCTATATAAACCAAACTTTCTGAAATCGTTTTTTTTTAGCCACTTTCTAATACAGTCCAAAAATGAAAGAAATCGGATCATAACCACGCCCACCTCCCACACAAAAGTTGGGTTGAAAATTACTAAAAGTGGGTTAACTCACTAACGAAAAACGTCAGAAACATTAAATTTCACATAAGAAATGGCAGATGAAAGCTGCACTAAGATTTTTTTACAAAATGGAAAATGGGCGTGGCGTCGCCCACTTATGTTTCAAAAACCATAACTCAGGAACTACTTGACCGATTTCAATGAAACTTGGTTTGTAATAGTTTCCTTACATCCAAATAATATATTGTGAAAATAGTCCAAATCGCTTCACAACCACGCCTACTTCCTATATACCAGAACTTTGAAGACGATCTGAATCGTTTACTTTACAATATATAAAGTAAGTACTAGTGAAGATATCGGTGCAGAACTTTGCACAAATACTATGTTAATAATGTGGCAGCCCCATTCTAAAAATCGCCGAAATCGGACCATAGGTTTTTAAGGCCCCATATATCGAACACGAGGACCTCGGTGCTTCTAACCTAATATCAGGGTTTCCAACTTTCAATGGACTTTATACAATATATATGACGAATATGTGTGTATAAAGTTAAATAAATAAATTGCGAGAGTATAAAATGTTCGGTTACACCCGAACTTAGCCCTTCCTTACTTGTTTAATGAGTAGTTTTATTGAAATTCTCTAAAATACAAAGAAGATAAGATTTCTTTTTCAGCACATAAAATTCGCGAGATTGAAAAATATTGCAAAAATCTGCTGATAAAGGCTGTACAAGTTTAACAACATTATATTTCCAAATGTGAATGTGCAACTCTTTTAGACTGAGAATATAATTCATTAAGAGATATTCCGAGCTATGTTAAGGAAATTAAATAGCAAATGAAATTATAGGCGAATTGTTGGTAAAGCACCCCTTAGCGGTCTGAGTTTATCGTACGAAAACAGCTGTTATCGTGTTTATTTAACAATTATACACAATATATGTATATTCAAATTGCTGGAATGTTTAAAACATGGCATGTCAAATAACACCTATGTACATATCCATTAAGTTAAATAGTGTGCAATAGTTGATTTGACAAATGGGACAAAAAGCAATTAAAAATCATAATTCATTATTTATTTTATTATTTTTTTAATGAAATAGATATTAGCCACTTCGTCAAAGATCCCCAGATACCCGAACTCGAGTTTATACATACATATATTGATTATTTATGGCATAATTTAAAAAATGTAGACATCCTAACTTAAAGTAAAATCACAATAATTTTTATACTCCTATGAATTACAATCACAAACAAACAATATTTATTTCATCTAACTCACCTTATTCAATGCATGAATTCTCACTTTCGTTGCCTGCATTAGAAGGCTGATTACTAAAATCGCGTAATGTATACAAATCGGTACATGAAACGAGACATATACTACCGGCCACGCCGGATAACATTGAAAACCGTATCCCCAAACCCAAATAAACGCCAGCAAATTACTCAAGAGTACCAAAGTCGTAAATATGAGTCGGAAAATTCCAATCCACAACATATTAGTGTAATTCCAACGTATGCCAATCCGTTCCAAGCGCTTATCAGTTTTTTTGAACTGCTCGAAAACCCACAATAGTTGGCGTCTATGTAGAAAATTCATTATTAAAACGATCAGCCCACCCAGGCAGTTGGTCACAATTATAGCCCTTTCACCGGAATTCAGGAGATCCGTAGATACATGTTGTTCAATAAACGATTCACTAAGGAAGATTTCATAATGACAGGAGAAGGCGAAGCAAGCCACAATCAATATTGAAATAATGAAGGAAAGTCGTGAGAAGGCTAATAACTTCATGCCCCGTTCGTTGGTGACCACGACATACGATGTAATGCCGATTAGACGTGTGAAGAACAATAACGGTTGTATGGACTTGTAATAATCGTCGGCACCGAATAGTTTTGCAAAAGTCCGTCGCAATGCAAACATTTTCACTCTTGGTGATTTAATCGCAAACTGGTAGGCCACCTGTGTTGCCGTTGAGAATGTTCAAAATGAATTTTTATCAAATCATCATGCCAATTTGCAGCAAAGAGACTCGTATAAATCACATGTGACGTTAATGTTGAAATGTTTAACCCTTGTAGGAATTTGAAAGCGCCGCGTTTCATGATTATTTAGAATATTTAAAAAAGAGAGTGGTAATGATTTGATGAATTTTTTGACTTTGAAAGTGTTTTTTAATTGAAAAAATAAATAAAATATCGACGGTTTGAATAATAGGTTAAGGAAAGATCCCAATTTTCTTTGGCAAAATTTCTAAAGTAGTTGGGTTGGGTTGGGTGGTTTGTTCTATCGCAATTTTCTAAATAAGAACAAGTTCAAGTTTCTATTTTTCAACTGTCATCACGAAGTTTCTAAGCTTCTTGAGAACAAAAAAGTTAATAATTTATCAGTAGTACAGTTCCAAACGGCAATGTTCGACTTTTGTAGACATAAACTAGTATTCATTAAAAGATATTCCAAGCTATGTGCAGGAAATAAAATAATCAATGAAATAGATGAAATGTTTGATTACGGTGGACTTGTTGGTAAAATACCACTAAACATATATAAATGTTTATACACAATATACATCGATGGTTTGTTTTAGACATGGCATGTCAAAATACACTTAGTTATCCATTAATTTGTACAATACGCATAAGCGGTTGATTTGACAAATATGATAACGAACACTTCGAAAATAAAAGTATTCGGTATGTTGAGACTATTTTATATTTAAATTTATTTTTGAAATAGATTTTATTATTTTTTGCATTCATACGTTTGTATTCCCAGCCGAAAGGTTTTTGTGAAATAACGGTGTTTTAGTAATAATAGTTACCACAATGAAAGCTTCAGAAAGTGCTTGAATGAGCTTTAATGTGATTCAATGAAAGCTTCGGAATCAGAATGAGCTCTAATGAGCTTTTCTGCAGTTTTTGTCTATTTTCTTTTGGATAAATGAAATTGAAGGAAATTAATTCAGTTATAAAATTCATTGTGATTGATAGATTTTATTATAAACTATTTTCCATCTAGTGACTCTTTGCCTACCAAAAAATGTTCACTTTCGAATTTTACTCCTCACTAAAAGTATGTTTTTCTTATCTATAAAGTAATTGAATTCGTTTAAATATATAGGTGTACATATGCACTTACATATATTTGTGCCACTGAAATATCATTTCAAATCGCTTAGACAAATGGCTTTTTAAATCGTGTTTTATTTCCACTTAATCACATTTTTCTACCAAACACTTTCATTCGCTTCAATAACCCATTAACTTGCCATCAACAGTTGGCGCAGAAAGTATTGCACTGCGTCATCTCAGTTTATAATAGTTTTCTATGTATATATGGATGGTTTCTACTTGCTCTGACTTTGTTAATGATTTCCTGCTTACCAAAAATCATTTCTTTTCGCATTCGAAAGTCCAGAAGCAAGTATTTTGTGATGTACCTGAAATTTTTCAAATAATTTTTATTTTACTGTTTTCCAACTTACATCATAAACGTAATTTAATGAGTAGTCAAAACAAAAGACATAAACGCAGCAGCTTAAGGTCTTACTTAAACATTCAATGAGTAAAATTTTTACTTTTTAAAATTCCATTTACTATACATATGTGGTTTTACATAACAAATTTTTATACTTTTTCGACATAAACTTTGGAGTTTTAACGCCATACATAGAAGACCGTGGCACAAAGTTAAAAAGTCAATAACTCACAATAGCCTCAACCTTTACATTTAGTATTCTTTAGTATAAGCCGTTTTGATAAGGTTAGTTTATATTATTTTTAGTGTTTTAGGATCAACAGACCTTCGAGACCATACCTTAGAAATAAATAACAGAACATAAAAATCTTATTGTAGAATATTAGATTTTCTTTTTAATTGAAAGCCAAATTAATTGTTATACTCTCGCAACAAATGTTGCTAAAGAGAGTATTATAGTTTTGTTCACATAACGGTTGTTTGTAACACCCAAAACTAAACGAGTTAGACATAGGGTTATATATACCAAAGTGATCAGGGTGAAGAGTGGAGTTCAAATCCGAATGTCTGTCTGTCCGTCCGTCCGTCCGTCTGTGCAAGCTGTAACTTAAGTAAAAATTAAGATATCTTGATGAAACTTGGCACACTTATTTCTTGGCACCATAGGAAGGTTGCTTTCGAAATGAGCAAAATCGGACCACTGCCACGCCCACAAAATGTCGAAAACCGAAAACACATAAAGTACCATAACTAAGCCATAATAAAAGCTATGGAAATAAAATTTGGTATGAAGGATCGCACTATGAAGGGACATATTTGGATGTAATTTTTTTTGGGAAGTGGGCGTGGCCACGCCCCCTTACTAAGTTTTTTGTACATATCTTGCAAACCAATAGAGCTATATAAACCAAACTTTCTGCGGTCGTTTTTTTAGCCACTTCCTAATACAGTCCAAAAATGAAAGAAATCGGATCATAACCACGCCCACCTCCCATACAAAGTTTAGGTTGAAAATTACTAAAAGTGAGTTAACTCAATAACTAACAACGCCAGAAACACTAAATTTCACATAAGAAATGGCAGATTTAGGCTGCACTCAGATTTTTTTACATAATGGAAATGGAAATGGAAAAAACCATATCTCAGGAACTACTCGACTGAAACTTCGTTTGTAATAGTTTCCTTACATCCCAATGATATATTGTGAAAATAGGCCAAATCGCTTCACAACCACGCCTACTTCCTATATACCAGAACTTTGAAAACAATCTGAATCGTTTACTTTACAATATATAAAGTAAGCACTAGTGAAGATATCAATGCAGAACTTTGCACAAATACTATGTTAATAGTTTGGCAGCCCCATTCTAAAAATCGCCGAAATCGGACCATAGGTTTTTAAGGCCCCATATATCGAACACGATGACCTCGGTGCTTCTAACCTAATATTATGGTTTCCAACTTTCAATGGACGTTATACAATATATATGACGAATATGTGGGTCAAATTGTTTATTATATAATATAAATAAAGTTAAATAAATAAATTGCGAGAGTATAAAATGTTCGGTTACACCCGAACTTAGCCCTTCCTTACTTGTTTTTGTAAAGTTTTGATTGAGAAACCAATTTTTGCCATTCACACTGCCGGCTACTCGATAACCGATCAGCTGTTATAAAATTTTGTTTTTGCTTTTCATAAGATGTTGATAAGTTTCATCAGCTGATTTCTATTTTTAGCAGCGACATCTAACGTCATGTAGTGTGAAGAAAAACTTGCAGACAAAGAACGTATATAAAATAGGTCTATGTTGCAGAGTTGCATTTCATTTTCAAGTCGATTATAATTAAATTAAAAATTGATGTTAATTTTTATTTTGTATGGTAAATCGATTTTGATCAGCGTTTTAATCGAGCAGAGGCCGGATAATTATTAATTAGCTCCTGTGTGAGCTCCTGGCTATAATATTGATATATTAGACGTTTCTAAAATTAGGACGTTTCTATTAGGAATCCAGAAAGCTGTCGAAAATATTTCTAGCCCTAATTTACATAAAACAACAAATAACAACAATATTTCTTCCACTTATATTCATTGATCAGCCGATCGAATCTGCTACTTAACATAAGTTGTAACGTCCCAACGTACTTAGGTATTCAAGCGCACGAATCACAATTAGGCCAGTAATGCTATGCAAAATATGGCGATGCAGAGGCGTATAAGCAACATTAGGCAACAATATTATATTTGCAGACATATTAATGTAAACATAAACTTTTTACACAATGCGACAGAGAAATGCTAACGGCATACAAAATTAATGTTGAACAATTTTAAAAATTAAAAAGGCAAAGATTTTAAAAAAGAATGACCACTTCAAAATTTCTGAAATTAATATGGAGGAAAATCCCGAAGAATGTTTATGGAATTCTCGAAATGTAGCAGTATTTTATATGTAATACATATACCCGTATATCAATCCTACGTTTCACTATGAATATGTGAAATAGATACTCACTGAAAATAATAATGAAAAAATCAAATTTTGCAATTTTGAAAAAAAATCGATTTTTCGGGATTATACACGCATGGATTAATTGTTTCAAATGTATGAATTTATTAAATAATTTTTTTTATATTTTAGTTTATGATTTTAAATTATGTTTATTTACAAAAAAACGGCTGAATTCGTGAAAATCCGAGAAATCCCGAATTTTCGGGATTGACATATTTAATACCGAATGGTTTTAAACTAAAATTAATAACGTTTCATTGATCAATAGCGCAACAGATTTCTGAAAAATCATTGTAATTTTCAACCACCATAATTTATTCTTAATTCGATAAATATAATTTATTCTTAGGTGTAATACACTTGACGCACACTGTTACTCAGTTACTTATAAATGGAATGCAAAAGTCTAACAATGCTGCTTTTACAATTCATTTTTGGAAATGATGAAATTTTCGCTGAAATGTTTTTTTTTTATTGATACTTAAATTTTAGGCAGCTTTCAGTCACGTGTCAGTTGTCTGTGCGAGGCCAAGTGGTAGGCGGCATTAATGGCATACGAAAAGAAATAGAAATGTGAAGGAAAGTGAGAGTATAAAAAGCAATAAATATGTATATGATATGACTAATTCAACTAAGCTTCCATACATACATACAAAAATATCTTTCTTATACAGCTCAAAAAGTGTTACTAAGCCAGCGAGCCCCGCAGTGCGCTAAAGTCAATGTCAAATAACTCATTTATTTTCTGCAAACGAGATCACTTCAGGTGGGCAAAAATACAAAAGTAACAAAATAAAAAAAAATTAGAAAAAAATAGGAAAAATTTGAAAAATAAATACGAAATAATATGGCGTAAAAACCGCAAACAAAAATTATACAAACAAGAGAAAATAGTAAACAGAAATCCGTTACCTTCACGGTAATTTCAGATATCAGACGATGGTGCTTCACGCACTTGCCGCGCTTAACATACATATTTATGCTCGTTCAGTATTTACGAGTATTTTGCTTAATACCATTTTGCTCCAAATGCTTTGCCGTCTGCCGATGTTAGAAATAACAGTAATTATAACAACAATAGCAATTGTTACTCACGTAATGGTGTGTGATAATGAGCGCGCTTCTGGGTTTCCGCCAATAGCATTTAGTGCTGAAAAAAACGACTGAATTTGATAAATGTGGAAATTTTTTTTCACGGTCGCCATCAACAACTCGGCCGGCGATGACAGAGTAATAAATTAACACCGATTTTTTAAAGAAAAATAACAATAAATGGTTTACGAGTATAATGATATAATATCAAGTCAAAAATACTTTGTTAAGTTTCTTGCTGAAATTTAATACTTATGGAGTTAGACCAGTTCAGAGGCCTAACTTTGAGAATTAATTCTGGATATTAAGGATGAAAGAATGAAATTTCTCTCTTTTAGACTTTATTAAAAATATATTTTCCATTCTTATACCCATTGAATAATGTTGTTAGGATCTTAAAGTTAAAACAAGAAAAAACGTTAACTTCGGCTGTACCGAAGCTAATATACCCTTCACAGGTGCATTTCTTTTAGTGACTATGTGTTTATTTCTATGAACAATAACTCACACCAAATTTCGTGAAGATATGTAGTAAAATGCGGAAGTTTTCCATACAAGCCATTGATTCCGATCGTTCAGTTTGTATTGCAGCTATATGCTATAGTGAACCGATCTGAACAAATTTTTCGGAGATTAAATTATTTCAATGAACAATAACTCACACCAAATTTCGTGAAGATATATGGTAAAATGCGGAAGTTTTCCATACTAGCCCTTGAATCCGATCGTTCACTTTGTATGGCAGCTATATGCTATAGTGAACCGATCTGAACAATTTTTTCGGAGATTAAATTATTTCTATGAGCAATAACTCACACCAAATTTTTTGAAGATATGTAGTAAAATGCGGAAGTTTTCCATACAAGCCATTGATTCCGATCGTTCAGTTTGTATGGCAGCTATATGATATAGTGGTCCGGTATCGGCAGTTCCGGCAAATGAGTAGCTTCTTGAAGAGAAAATAACATCTGCAAAATTTCAAAACGATATCTTAAAAACTGAAGGACTAGTTCGTATATATACAGACAGACGGACATGGCTAAATCGACTCAGTTCAACATACTGATCATTTATATATATACTTTATAGGGCCTCCGACGCTTCCTTCTGGGTGTTACAAACATCGTGACAAACTTAATATACCCTATCTGTTCAGGGTATAATTAAAAACAAAATCTCGAGAAATTTCGAAAATTTACTTCTTTTTTTTGCGATTAACCCGGTCTTTTCAAAATATAATTTTTACATTCCTTTTTTATTGATTATTGTTCAAAAAAGTTAAATACGCAAAATCCCGTAGATTCCCAAGACTACATGACTTAATCCCGATATTTCGGGATTATACATGCATTGATTAATTGTTTCAAAAGTTAAAATTTATAGAAAATATATTTATTGGCCAGAAAAAAAGTTGAATTCGCGAAATCCCGAAGAGTCCCGAAATTACGGGATTCACATATTTAGTGCCGAAATTTTTTCATTTCGAAAAAACAGCATTTTGCGTTCCGTAGCACAATATATTTCGGAATAATCATTCTCGATTGATAATCCTGGATTGATCTGGACTGGTAAACCCGTTTTTTTTCTCTGAACTCACAAACGTTTCATGAAGCGACTACACCACCGTTGCGAACATTACATGTGCTCTCATTTCCTTTGAGTTTGAAAACATTTAGATATATTTTCTTTATAATATTTAAGTACATACTTGCGTTTCGTAATACAACATTTTTTTCAGCAGGTGACCATCTCAAGTTAATTGCTGAGCTGAGCTTACAAAAGCCATCATTCAAATGCCATACTCTTGGGTACACAACATGCGCGTCTGTATGTATATTAATTTAAGCAATTTTTTTGACGTTTACTGTTACACTATTTCGTGTGTACTTATACGCATTTGTTATTTGGGTTGAGTTTGGAGTTTGGAGATAATTATTTGGCTCAGCTCAAGTGTAACGTAAGGTCAAGTGTATGATGCTCTTCACTTTTGCTTTCTGTTATTATAATTTGTTTTACTTTACCGTTGCACCAAAACGTGTGTGCGTTTCAAAATGTTGCAAATGCTTGGAAAAAGAAGGTGTGTGTCCATTTAGGCAGTCAGTGGTTACGGTTAGAGACGACATTGAAGAAATTAAATTCAATTGATACGGTAATTACTTGAATAATGGAACATTATGGCTTGAAATTTAAACATTAGAAAAGGGTACGCACGATCTAATGGGCCATTAGGTGTTTATTTTTAGATATCTTATTTTTTTGAAAAAGAAAAAAATATTAATAATAATCAAATAATAATGATGCTGCAGAGATCGATTTTGAGCTTAACTTTGTACACAGATAAATGATGTTCAATAAAAAGTCGCTTTTTAAATAGGAGTAATTATCTATTGCTGTTTCATACATAAAAATGAAGAAACATCGAGTGTTCTGAAGTCATCTCTTATCCTGTGATGGAAATAAGTATGCTTCAAGATGATATTCATTGAAGTTGAACTTCAGATAATACTCTTGTGTTATGATTTAGCTCAAATTTGGTCGAGGAAATTGTGATTTTAAATCATATCTTCGGGAAATTCAAATTGAGTCTCAAGTACATATATTGGAATGTACTGCTAATTCGTTTGGAACATCTATGGATTTTACTAAAAAAACATTAGCTTCCGTGGTTATGTGAAGTAGAACGAATGGGTTTTATGACCTAAAAAGAGTGCCCACAAGCTTTAATATATAAACGAATTATAGTTCTGATAAAAAACTAGACAGGATCAAATTAAAGTGATTAAAGTTTTTCTATAATTATCTTGTATGTATGTATGTAATTGGCGTTGAACCGTTTAGCCGGTTATAGCCGAATCGAAAGCCCTTTCTCGGCTTCCTCCGACGGGTACTGCATCGAATACTTTCAAAGCTGGAGTGTTTTCGTCCATTCGGACAACATGACCTAGCTAGCGTAGCCGCTATCTTTTTATTCAATGAACTATGTCAATGTCGTCGTATAAATCGTACAGCTCATCGTTCCATCGTCTGCGGTATTCGCCGTTGCCAATGTTCTGAGGACCATAAATCTTGCGCAAAATTTTCCTCTCGAAAACTCCTAGTGTCGTCTCATCTGATGTTGACATCGTCCAAGCCTCTGCACCATAAAGCAGGACGGGAATAATGAGCGACTTGTAGAGTTTGATTTTTGTTCGTCGAGAGAGGACTTTACTTTGCAATTGCCTAGTCAGTCCAAAGTAGCACCTGTTGGCAAGAGTGATTCTGCGCTGGATTTCGAGGGTGACATTGTTCGTGTTGTTGATGCTGGTTCCCAGGTATACGAAATTATCTACGACCTCGAAGTTATGACTGTCAGCAGTGACGCGGGAGCCAAGACGCATATGCGCCGATTTAACTTGAATAATTATCTTATTCAATTCAATTATCAATCTCTTGTAGCATAGGTAATAGAGTCAAGGCAATATTCCTTCACATGTTTAGGAAATAACTAGACCTATATTTAAACATATTTATTGATATCTCAAATTAAATAAAAAAACTATATATAGCATAATTAAAGCACTTGTCATAAAATTAATCAAAATTTCGCTTTGCCTGCCAAATTAGCTTCATTTTCTATTCTTTTTGCTGGTACTGAGTAATAGCAGAGCTGCAAAGAACACTCCAAACTCTGCTAAATTTTGTGTTGAGCTTCCATTGTTGTTCAAACTGTTTGATTAAACGCTTTAATGGAGTATCTCCATCTGAAATCGTACTTTTAATTTAATTGTTTGGTTTTCATTTAATTCTTTCGCGCTCAATTAGTTAATTAGTTAAATTAATCGATGATGTGTCAAGCAGCTGTTCATATACCAAGCCTAAGAGCTCGGCTAGGTCGGATATACTAACTAAAAATTTTATTACTTATGTAATATCCGATAAACTACAAAAATGCAATCGTAGTGCGAAAGTGAGACGACCTTTGTGTTAATTGCCACGCAATTAGGTCACAATTGCGGTTGCGCGTGACGATTTTGCACTCAAAATTTTTATAAAATTTCTATATTATATTTTTAAAGTATTTATTGTTGTTTTCATAACAAATTGCGCATACCTTTGGCTGACATTAAGTAATTATTGCTCGTTGAGGTCAAGCGCGAATTTGCAAAAAATGCAAGCAGTGAGCTCATTTTGCACTCTTTTTAGGGGGCGCAATATGACAGCTATGCCTTTCGCTTGCCTCGGATGCGTCTGTTGGCAATTAAATACTAGATAAATATTTTGCAATTAATATTTTTAAATAATTTTTTTTAGTGTTTTTTATAATCTTTTAATAATTTTTTTAAATATATATTTTTTTTTACCTTTTCAAAAGTGCCAATGCCAGTAGAGTATCTCGCACTTGAACGCATTCGAAATCCAAATTGCAATTTTGCCCAAGTTCAACCGCTCTAATTGTATCAGCTGACTTGCATTAATTGTTGCACATACACCGCCATACACAAACGCTCCAATAAGAAAGATGAGCATAATTTTTCTTTAATTTTTTTTTTGCCAGAGCAACTGCTGTGCGCATCTTCACTTCATTGTCAATGTCAGTTGATTGTAAAACGCCTAACTGCATTTGCGCAAATCGATTTTGCTTACTGACCTGTCGTGCAACATTTTTGTGCAACAATTTTTTTATGGTTCGATCATTAGGCGATTTGATTTACGAGTGTTGTATGCGTGTCTATATGTAGATTTTGTGCGTCTGGCTCTAATTTATTCTGATGCTAACTCGATGTTTAATTCGAAAAATGCGATAAGTTCAAAAATCGAAAATGTTGTCAAATTTTCATAACAATTGTAAAGAAAAAGGGGAATTCTTCATGAGTTTACGAACTAATTTACTTTTCTGTCGAAAGCCAAAAACAAACAGAATGAAGATGTCAAAACCTCTATGTCCATTATTCTTTGATAAATTCATATAATTACTAGCGTCATCTACCGGATTTTAAATTTAACTTCCTTCATTTTTACCCCAAGTAACATTTTCTCTTACTATAAGACCTCAAAAACTTACATAAGAGCTGAAAAGCCCCAAAATTGTTTTCTCTGCTTCAACAAGTACATATTACAAGTTCAATTCATAAAAGCTAAAAATAATTTTTCATTAATTGCTACAACTACCAAGCAGACTTATCACATTATGTTGTTAACGACTTTGATTTAATATTTTTTTATTTATTTGTGTTTGAGCGTAAATTACTATTTGTATTTAGAATTTTTGTGTAAAGATGTTTTTAATTATCACTTGATATGTAATAATTAACTAAGTAGTCTCTACACATCTGTACAACTCAAGGTCAAGTGAAAGGGCGACCGACTAATAAGCTTGAGCTGCAATTCTCAATTAATAGCAATAAAAAATATTTTAGAACTCTACTAAATTATGTAAATATGCGGATTTTCAACAGACTTGCACTTGAGGTCTTCTGTAAATCCGTAAAATTATTACTACTTAAATATGTTGTATTTGTAGTTGAAGCTTTGGCTGTGCATAAATTGAATTTATGGAACAGCTTTTGGAATAGAGAAAAATTAATAGTTTTGGGTTTTGTTTGATGTTAAGGTTTAAGATTATTGCAGACAATTTACTTTAAAATTTGCCTTGCATAGTAATTTTTTTAAATTTTTATTTCGACTCTGAACAGTTTTTTTATTTTCACTTAATGACCGATAGGTGGACATACAGACTATCAAACCAATCTACAATTAATCGATATATTTCAATACTTTCTCATTAAGCAAAATAAGTATATGTACAATACTGCAACTAGCACTACTTTACCGCCGTCTTGTGCTTAAAATTTTACAGAAATTTTATTATTTAATAAGAAATTTCGATTTTTATATATTTTTTTTCCAAAAGCGCCATCTGTCTTATAAATGTTGAGTTAATATTATCATTACGTATATGATGCAATGAAATTTTCATCGCCAATGAACCGATTCGGTTAGTAAATTTGCTTTATAGAAAGAAGACCTTTTCAAATCCGACCCCAAACTCGAGTATAGTGTCGATTAAATCATGTTTTATGTAAATTAGGCCACAGAAAAATTAAACGAACATATTCGCATGGCGGTAGCCATAATGCAGTGGTTAGAATCAACTCATACTACTACCAATATACCCAGATCCTGCATATTCAATGTTTCAAAAAATAACAAAAAACTTTGTATCTGATAGATGTGATCTCAGGCAAGATTTGTAAACCGTCGAGAAATTTTTTGGTCTCGAAAAAACCTCTCTTAAAATGTATTAGTAGTTCTAAGTTGATTAAAAGACTTTCGGGTATCTCCCTCAAAGCATATATTTTCGCTTCAAAATGATAGTTTAATGCCATTAGCTTGATCAACTCATCTCTATTAATATTATTTTACATCCAGTGATTTAGTTGATTACATTACGGCAATATAACGGGAAATGAGGCTTACAATAATAATAACATAAGGGAGAAATTCATAATCGTAATGAATTTAAAGATGTTCCACGTTTACAATTTTATTGAAGGCTGAAAAACTTTAGACAAAACTTCAGGTTCGTTGCTAAAGTCTTTAGTTTGAGTAAATTAAAAATGTAGCAATAATGAGGGTTTCAAATACTTTTATTGTCTTGAGGCATATAAGAAACCACATTAGTGGTGTCATATTAAAATAATGTATGAATGTAATGTATGAACCATACAGTGTACTCTATTCATATTGCTTTGAATGATATAAAACAAAAGACTTAAGCTGCGAACTTGCAAAACAAACATGAGTCAAAGAAAACTTAAGGGATTCATAAATTAATTTTTTTTTTGTTATTAATGTATATACTGTGGGTCTATTATTTAGAGGTCCGAGAGTTCAAAACACTAGGGAGAACATTTTTAAAATATATATAATTTTTTGTGGGTGTGCCATAGTAACTCTTTATGTAGAGTTTATACATAATAGTTGAAAAATTCATAAATCGTTTAAAGAAGCTATTTTTAGTTAGAATGCTTTGTCGTTACACCTTTTTGTTAGTTTGCAAGAGACGTTGAATTATAATAACAGTGAAGCTTACGCGTTCTAGTTCTAAAAGATCCATTTTTGATGAGATGAAGTAGTTTCATGCTTCGTACCTTCGCGTCTTTAGCTCATGAGACTCTCTATTTTCAAAATGCCATTGAACGGCGCCGAATAGATCAGTATGTAGTACCTTTTTTTTTACCACTGATTACCTTACACATTACCCATGGAGGGTTATACTCTTATTGTTTCTCGTCATACCGGCCGGTTGCAATTTCATTTACATATCTCATCGATCATGTGACTGTGATGCAATTAACTCACCCCACTTCGCCGAATTACCGAATTTGCTTGCTTTCCTTATTAATAATTGCAAAAGTAAAATAATTATTTTCAAAATTCCAAACAAAAATTCAGCCACTGGCAGTTTTTGATAGACCAACAACAACAAACAGCGTCACTGTCAGCGTCAACGGCAACAGCAACCGCAGCATAACAGTGCAGTCGCAGCGAAATGCAACACAACATAAGTCAACGGTTCGGTGCCTGAAGTGATGCGCTCGTCATCGGATGAGTGTGCAGTCGACGGCGCTGCCACTGCGCACATGAAGCCAACTGCGGCTAATCGTTTGGTTGGGCTCAGCTGTGGTGACGTTTACAGTCGCGACGCGGCAGTCAGCGAAGCAGCATAAAGTGTGGTGTGTGGTGTGTGATGATCATGATGGCGCTGCCGCTGTCGCCGATGTTCGAGTTGACTGTGTGGCCGATGGTAGGCATGGTGGTGTGCTGGTGTGGTGGTAATGATGTTGGCGTGAGTGAAGCGCTTTTTGGGGACAGCTATAAACTGTGGTAAAATCGTTGGGGCGTTCAGTTGGTAAAAGTGTTGCGTTGCGTATGGTTTGAGCTGAAACTAACGCAAGTGTTTTCAAATCACAAAACATACATATAATTGAATATATTTTTTACGTTTGCTACACAAACGTTCAAAAGGAACTGTGCATAATAAGATTAAAAAATCTCCAGAGATATCTATACAATAAAAATAAATTCACTGGTGTATATAGCAGCTGTGTGTACAGCAAAAAAGCAACAAAAAGGTGAATATCCTTGCGTTTACAGTGTACTTGTGTATGTACGGAGAGGATTGATTAAAGGACTTTATTTTTTGTGTGGGCGTGGCGTTTGAACGTGCTGTTGAGCATTAACTGTGTTTTTTCGAAGTGTTCTAAGAGTAGTGGTACTACTAATTTATATATTTCTTTACAATACAATGCAAAACAAAGGGCGCAAATGGTTTTTTCTGCTTGAAAATTTAGAAAAAAAGAAAAATTTTGTTACGAAATTGGGATTAAATTTTAACCAAATTAAAATGAATTAAGAAAAAATAGTATAAATTTAAAATAATGGAATAAATATAAATAAATTAAAATTTAAAAAATAAATGATGTAAAGAAAATTAAAATTAAAAATTTCCAAAATAAATCAAGTGAAAGTTTACTAAAAAAAAAAAAAAATTAAATGCAAATAATAAAAACCAAAAAATTAAAATTTATAGGAATTACATCAAAGACAGTAAGATATATTAAAAACGAAATGAAATAAAAAATAAATATAAATTAGATTAATTCTAATGAAAAAAAAAATACAAAATAAATTTTATAAAGGATAAAAAATGTAAAATAAATATATGATGAATAAAATAAAAAATAAAATAAAATAAAATAAAATAAAATAAAATAAAATAAAATAAAATAAAATAAAGTAAAGTAAAATAAAATAAAATAAAATAAAATAAAATAAAATGAAATAAAATAAAAAATAAAATAAAATAAAATTAAATAAAATTAAATAAAATAAAATTAAATAAAATAAAATTAAATAAAATAAAATAAAATAAAATAAAATAAAATAAAATAAAATAAAGTAAAATAAAATGAAAAATAAAATAAAAAAATATTGTAAATAAATTAAAAAAGTTTACAAAAACTTAAATTAATATATTAAAACACCATAAATTAAATATTTTTAAAATAAAATAACAGAAAATAAGTAATAATAAAATAAAAAATAACTATAAAATCAGATTAATTAAAATATATTTAAAAATAGATCAAAATAAATATTGTAAAAAATTAAAACAATAAAAAATACGTAAATTATAAATTAAATTAAATTAATATATAACAATAATATAGAGCATCGAAAAAAATCGGTAACTTTATTAAATATTAAATAAATACTGGTTGTAATAAAATATAAAATAATTTAAAATAAAATAATTATATTAAAATTGTTTTATTTAAAAAAAATTTTAAATCATAAATTCAAAAAAAATAAATTGTTGAACTCAAAAGATACCTAAGAAGAGCAAATATTATAAATAACAGAAAAGAAACATAATTTATATTAAAATTATTTAATTTCAAATAATATGAAAACAATTTAGATAAAAAATTTAAAATTAATTGTTATTAATTTAAAAATAATATAAATAAAATGTAAAATTTACCAAAAATTAATCTCAAATTCATTAGAAGTCACATTAGCTACCTAGTCTTATAACTTTTCACCCACAAAACAAATCACTCAAGCAATTACTTCGTATACTACTTAGGCAAACATACTTGCCACAATTTTCTAAGCCGCTGAATTCAATGTGTGTCATTCACTTAAGCATGCGATTCATTTGCAGTGCACGTTTTTCCTCCACTTTTTTCTCACAACAAGATATGCATACAGAAAAGTACACGGCGCAGAGTTAGCAGTTCGTTAGCACTAGTGCAACTAGCTGCTGCATATCTGCTAGAATCTGTGAGATGAGGAGCATAACGATACATGTGGTTGAAAAAAGAGAAATGAATTTCAAATTGCTGGCGTGTTTGTATTTCTAAGAAAATCAAGCGCAAACGTGCATTGTACAAAAATTTGCAAAAACTTGGTAAATAGTCTAATTTTAGTCAAAATATTTGTTTTGTATTTTTTCTGAGTCATTTGTAAGCACTCGTGGCGCATGCGCCAATATTTGCATGGAATTGCAATTTGCGCATGCGTACAAGCGTTTGTGCATATTTTAGCGCAAAAAAGGCAAAAACTAAAATAAAAAATGCAAATATACATCATTCTATGTAAATATTTGCATAAATAATTTTAGTTGACTCTATACTTAGGTCTCTACGGATATGTGCACTTCCACGTCAGAGCGACAGCTGTGCGAGATTTTTTTTTGCTCTTTTTTTTGTTCTGAAAACGTTTCACTCTACAGCTGCTGCATTGCATTCGTTGACAGCTAATTTGCATGTATCTTCTAACACATTAATACCGAAATTTGCATAAAATTTTTTTTTGCATATAAATTTTAATTATGTTTTAACAATGAAAAATAGTTGTTTCGTATAAAAATTTTGCTGCAAATATTCTCAATTCTCACTTATAATTTGTTATGATTTTACATATACATATGTTTTTATGAGACATAAATTACCATACCCTTTGGCTAGTTGCAATGTAACACCCCACTCCACACATTAGACAGTATCATCGTCGCTATAATGAAGTGTGGCAATTAAAATTGCTATTTTTATTATTATTATTGCATTCGAAGAGCGTTTAGTTAATTAAAATTGGTAATGTAGTAATTTTTCTCTGTAATGTATTGCAAATTGTTGGATTTTTTATGTTTTTGGAATTTGCAAATATGTAATTATATAAATAATATGCAGCCAATAGTACCAGATATCGAGATCCCTATTGAAGATCCGTTTTAATTGCAAACAAATTCTGAAACCTCTATCATAAATCCTTCTTAAATGCGAAATAAAAATAATTTGGAATCATATGTGTCGAATTTCTGATGGTTTTATATTGAAGCAATTGCTTACCTTCAAAACAGCTCCGCTTTTACCAGTACTCTTCTCTGAAAGTATATTTTAAGTTTAACCTATTGTTAAATCGATTTTGGTGTTCTGTTGTAGAATAAGCTTCAATAACTTTTTTTGTTTAAAATAATAATCACAATTTCTGTTTAGACTCCGAAGATTTCAGGTCGGTTAAAAATCGCTTGAGTATAAAATTCTTCCTCTCAATCAGTTGCCGTGAAATCGATAAAATTCAGATCTATGGTTGTAGTTACAGACCATTGGAAGACTCCTTAATAAATAAATAATTCATATATAATCAAAAATTTTAAATTAATGACTTCTAAATTACTACTGTTGAGAATTATTGATTTCTCAAACATATCTCAATAGTTAAATCTCTAAGAAAAAACCTTTTTCTGGTAGAAAATATAATAAAATAAAGATTTAAAAGTATTTTTGTACTCAATAACACTACAACTATTATTGAGAAATTATTAAATAATTATTGAGAAATTGTTGAAAGGCTGTTGAGAATGGACTTCAAACTTCGTGAGTGTTGAGAGAGTTGTTAAAGTAAGGAAATTGCTATTGAAGTTTTAAAATTACAGAATTAAATTTAAATTATTCACCCAAATATTAAAAAGTGTACTTTAACTTCAGAGAACTTCAAACTAATTATTGAGAAACTGTTGAGATGCTATTGAGACATATTGAAAATTAAACCCTGTAGTTTTAAATATTTATGAAAGTAAGGCAATTACTGCAAAGGTTTTATAAATTCAAAATTCAATTTAAAGTCTTTACTAAAACATAATAAAGTGCACTTTAACTCTATAAGTATTGAGAAACTGTTGAGATGCTATTGAGACATATTGAAAATTAAACCCTGTACTTTTAAATATTTATGAAAGTAAGGCAATTACTGCAAAGGTTTTATAATTTCAAAATTCAATTTAAAGTCTTTACTAAAACATTATAAAGTGCACTTTAACTCTATAAGTATTGAGAAACTGTTGAGATGCTGTTGAGTTACTATTGAAAATTAGTCCGTGTGTCCTCAAGTACTCTTCTTCTAACAAATAGGCTGCAAAATAGCCAATAACAATTGAAAAATACTTTTTAGCATAAGAAAAAATCAACTGAAATGATGTCGTCAAGCCAATTTACGCCTATCTCTTTAGTTGATTGTAAGTAAAAAAGCAACAACAATAACGTGTAAACATTGGTTTTTAGTGCAGGCCTGTTTGTTTAAAAAATTTCTACTTCAACTTTATTACCGCAATTGCCAGTCAAGTCGACAGTCGTCAGCACTCACTCACTCATCAGTTTGCGTGATTTATAGTGCAAATATGTTGATTTTTACTGACGAACAACACGGATGTGCAGCGCTACTGCTGCATTTATATTGGACTATGCTGTTGCTATTGCCGATTGTCCACACTTGTTGTATGTACATTAAGTACTTTCTTTCGACAAGTCCGATGACTTGCCAGATTTGTTTCGCCTATTAACTTGCTTGCTTTCGCTTGAAGTTTGCTAGGAGAATTCTTACTTCCTACTTAGTTCACTTAGAAAGATGTTTAGGAAAATATTTTTAATGGCAAATTATGGAAACTATGAACTACCGTTATATTAAAAATTTAATTCAATTTTTTTCATTATTTTTTTTTTAATTTTGTTTGAATTTCACAAAAATTTCACTAACAAACAAAATGCCTACAGCAGCCACATTATTAAAAATGTTGCTCGTAATTTTACTTTGAAGCTTTTCTCTGATGCCTTGGCATTTTATACGCAAGAAAATGTAAAAGGAATTCATCTCCGCCAAAAGGAGGCAATTTGACCACTCCACACAGGGGGGGGGGGCTACTGTAGCCCATTTGTATGACAGTAATGATGATGATGACGATGATGATAATATTGCTGCCGATGACTATGTAGATAATGTGACGGAGTACAAGTAAAACCTGCTACCAAATATTACACTCACTTCAAGTGAATTTTTTTTTTCCTTTATATTGTAATAATTGTGCTTGTTGTTGCAATATCGAAAATGTTGCTGTAAAGTAAAAGTAAGTGGCAGCAATCAGCTTCATTGAACAGGCAGCAAATACTTGGTACTTCAGCTCCTGCACGTACCACCTCCTCATGCCGTTAACAACTTTGTTTTTTGTGCCTTTTTGTTGTTGTTGTGTTTTGAGAGATGCTTGCCACTTCAGTTCAGTTATATGCATTGTAGACTAGACAGCGCAAATGTGAAAAAAAATTACAAATAACACATATTAACTTGTGGAAAAGTACATTAAAAAAAAAGCTGTGTTGTTATAGTTGTTACTGGTTGCTGCTGCTGTTGTCGCATTTGCGGCACTCGGTTACTGGGACATTTTACTTTTCAGCCACTTTTACAAACTTGTTGCGAAATTTTGCAAAGTAGAAATATACGAGTACATATAAAAAGGCGCTCCAATACCGGATTGCACCAATACTGGGTACTGACAAGTTTGGCGCGAAAAGCGCGAAAGGAGCGCTGCTGTTGTTAACGCAATTGGAAAATTACTGTTTTTAATCAAGTGACTGCGTGCGAAATGCATCCGTTTCGCTGGCAAAAAATAGCCGGTATTGCTTGCTAAGTAAGGATTAGAGGGGACAATAATTTTGCGTAGTCGTAGTTACTTTTGCTGGTCTCTCTATGTAATATAAAATAAGAAATATACAATTTTTAAAGATAAGAAGTAGAGTGAAATAGACTGCGAGAGATGCTGACCCTCTGCCACTCTGATTTGTTGAAGATTTCTCGATTCTTTCGTAAAAACAAGACATTATCTACGATGATTATTAATCTGCGAAAGTTATTCTTATTTGAATTCTATTCTTAAAACGTTCTCTTCAAATTATCAGAACTATAATGCACAAGTGAAAGAATATAATCTTTAATGCGGTGAAATTTAGCACTCTTTGATATCTCTCTCTCCTATACTTTACTTTTATAATCCAGCGTATATTTGATTCTGTTCAAGATTCATATTTTTAGTTGTCTTATAAGCTCTCCAATCATTCTTTCCCGTTTTTGGACTGCTTCTGGTTATAGAACAGGGTTGCATTTTTATTTCAAATATTAGGATTTGTTTATAAGGCGGAATTTCAGGGCAGTAGACATTAGATGTTGGCTGGAAACACAATAATGCTGAGTTTAAGGCTTAAGATACTTTAGAGTCCTAGCTTTAATAAACCACTCAAACTTTAGTATACAATAGTATCTATCTTATACACTTTATCACATACAAAATGTATTCAAAAAATTTCTTAGTGAAGTCAATTAAAAAATATTTCGACGATTTACTAATTGAAGTTGAAAATAATTTTCAATATCTCAAATTTTAGTATACAATAGTCTCTGATATACTTTATTACACAAAAATTTAATTTAGAATATTTTTTTTTTTTTTTTTTTTTCAATTAAAAAGTTTATAATTGACAAAATTAAGATTTCATTTCATTGTTTTCATCTGGAATTGATGTGTTTATGAAGAGATCACGTCTACCTCACAGTTCTACCCTTAATAAACCAATTGTTATTTTTAAAACCTTAATAGAGAATAACAGAGTAACCTCTGAGACACCTTTTCACACGGAAATTTTTTTAGAAAAATCTTAATGGAGTCAATTAAAAATAATTGAACAATTTACTAATTTACTATATTAAGAACCTAATTTTCAACTCGAATTTATGTAGTTCCAGTTGTTAAATATATTTAAAAAATGTCTTAATGAAGTAAATGAAAAAAAACCATTTATTACAATTTACTAATTGACTAAATTATGATCATATTGGTATGAATATCATCAAAAATATTTCACATTTATATGTAGTTGTTATTCAATAAAATTCATATTGCTATTATTTTAAATATTTCTAACTGTTATCAGAGTGTTATAAATATCTAACACTATTTAACAGTAAATTGAATATTTCAAATAATTTTGTAAAATATCATAAGAGTCACAATACCAAACCATCTCACAACAATTGCCAGCAATGTGAAGCGACTGTAAAATGCTGGAAAAAAATATTTAAAAAATTTAAATTTTTTAATTATTAAAAAAAAAAAACAGAAAATATCGCCTCAAAAGCAAATAAAACGAAATTGCTGACATAAAACTCACAACAAATACTTTCGATTATTTTCGCTTTGTACATTTCTAAAATTTTTTTTCTTCAATTTACACTTGTTATTATCAATTGTTATTGTTGTTTTTGTCACTTAGCAGCAGCAGCAGCGCTCGCTTTGTTATTTACGCCTTATTTGTTTACGCATTTTTGTTGTTGTTTGTTGTTTTTGCATTTCATGACTTCATCGCTGCGCAGACTTTCGCGCAATTCATGCGTACCAGAGATGTTGGTTAACCAGGTTGTTGTTGTTGTTGTTGTTCGATTTTTTGGCGCATGCTTTTCTTATACTCTCGTATTTATGTATACAATGTACCATCTTTGTAATCACCACTGCGTTGTGTTGCGGTTACGGCTATGCAACGGTACAAAACCACACCACAGCCTCCACCACAATTGCGCAGTCACGAGTCACGGCCAGCATCGCCATTCAATAAAATCCAATAAACAGTTAGGCTCTGTGGTCGCCATGGACTCGTCCACGTACCAGTTGGAGGCGTCTGCTGCTGCCCGTTGACCAGGTGACGTTTTCGTTGTTTGCCGCAGACGCGACACATTTTTGCCTGCATGAAAACATCATTTTACTTGTGATTTCTTCGCTGGAATTTGTACAGGTTTCGGGTTGTTTTTTCTTCTCCGCTTATTGATATGCGAGAGATAAAATAATGTGTTTTTTTTGCAATTTTATTTGTTACCTGTTTCACCTTTTCACTTTCATTGAAAAAGAAAAGCTTTATATTGCCGCCGCAAGCCTCATCGCAAACAAGCCAACGTTCACCGCTCAATAATTGGCGATTATTTCTATTGTTTGTGGTTTTAATCTGAGCCCGAAATATCGAAATACCGTTGTCCATGTACCCTTATGGCCTCGTCATATTTTTACAAAGGTATTTTATTGATTTTCCGGTATTTAAGGTTCATAAAGTGATTTCCGCATATATTATTATTAATATAACGGTATTTTAATGTGATCATTATTTTGGGTAATTTATCGGAAGTCATTATTAATAGGGTTTCAATTATCTTCCTTATTGCAATGTTAAAAAGGCTCAGTGTTTAATAAGGTGAAGAGCTTGACATCACTGAAATATACCGTAACCATTATTTATCTAATTGGTCAACATGTGTCCTGTCCAGTCCAAGAGTTGACTCAGCCTTTAATATTTATGAAGATTTGCTTGTGGACTTTGGTTCCATTTCCCGCTTGATAAAGTTTTGCATACCCGAAGCATTCTAGGGTGCAACGTCTTTAACTCTCATACCAGACTTCATGAAACAAATCAGTCGAACTTGAGACCTTCGAAACTGGTCGAAAGTTGAATAATATTCTTATACCAGACTTCAAGAAACAAGTCAGTCGAACTTGATAACTTCGAGAAACTGGTTAAAGTTTAATAATATTCTTATACCAGACTTCACGAAACAAATCCGGCGAACTTGAGACCTTCTGGTCGAAAGTTGAACAATATTCAAATCACTTAGCGCAGTGAGGACTATATCAAGCATTAATTAGTTTTGAGTCTGCTTAAGGTTCTTAAGGGCTGTGTTTAAGTATGGGAATTTAGAATTATACCACGCACTACTTCTTAGAACTGAAGGGAAGTTCTTGTTCGCACCAATTCGGTTACAACCAGTGTTATTTCGTAAAAGTACACATTAAAAACATAGGTTCATAGGTTTAAACCTTGTCTGAAGCAATGTCTCAGACTATTGAGAAAGTCTATATAAGTTCTAAGTCATCGCTGTACAGTTAACGGGTTTCATAAGTAGCGTTATAAGTGCCGAAATTCTTTCGAAGGTTTCATATTGTCTGTCGAGGGGCGATTCTATCTTAAAAAAAAATTGATAGATGGTCGGAGTAGGGATCTTACCTGGGTCCCACTATACTATATTGATTACTAGCCTTCGAATAATCGTAAACAGAGCACAATGTTTACAGGGAACTACTTGAATACTTTTTTAACACTGATGCTCTTCAATTTCTTTATTATTTCTCCTTATGCACCCACACATAACCTCAAATGGCCAATGTTACGATTTCTTTTTCAATGTCATGCCACAAGTTACAAAAATAAATAAACAATGATAATGGCTAAAGCAAGTTTATAATGTTAAAAATGGTAGAAATATGTGGACAACGCCCAGCGGTTATCATCGAGATACATATATACATACATGTATATATACTACATACTTATATATATATAGATGCTACATATGTATATAGTGCGGCTCGCAGGCATATTTTGCACGATAAATCAGGAGTGGCGCGCAATACAAGTATACAAGTATTGAGACCATAAATAAGTGCGACCAACAACAACAATTCAGCGAAAATAAATAAATATTGGTTTTTGAGTGAAATCTGTCCATCAACAGCGACATGAAAATGAAATGTCGACAGCAAGTAAACGAGTAAATAACAAATAACAACAACAGCAAAAACAATACCAAATGAAAAGAAATGCAATTGGAAAAACAAAAGAAAGATGGAAAGAAAAGTATAACTTGCCAGTTCAAATGTAGTGCAGCCAAATGAGTTGTATGTATATCTGTACACTAAGTGGTTAGTTGCCCAAGGTGATTGAGGCCGTTGTGGCAAGTTAAGTGCAGTCAATTGAAGTGGCAAGTGAAATGGTTTGTTTGTTTGGTCCGTTTGGCTCGGCCGTTCATCAGCTAATTACAGTGCGAATGTGTGGATGTGTCTTTGTCTCTATGTCTCGGCAATAGAAATGGCAGGTGCTTGGAGGGTGGTAGGATGTAATAGAATCGGCAACAGTAGTTTGTCGGTGCTATGTTGCAAGTAGTTAGCGGCAAAGTGAAACACACACGATTACTGTGAAGTTTAACTGCAATCTTGTGAGGCAGCGTCGTTTCGGGTTTCAAATAATGTTGGTGCTTGATTGCTTCGAGTTAACTCTACAAATTGCTGTAATGATTATTGAAATGAAGTTGAAATTAATATGCCTTCGGTGAGTAGCTTAAGAGTTTAGTGAAGGTTTCAGGGTGTAGTTTGAAGTTTTTTAACGGTTGACTAATAAACCGTTTACTTTTACCGCAATTGAGTGGTTTTAAAGTCTGCGAAAAAGCAGGGTTATGCGTTAGAATCTTTAATGTTATTCCTTCTTGTCTGAAAAATGCTCTTAGAAGAACATTGCCTCGCTATCTTCGGATTTCTAGCATCAGTATTTCCATTATGTAGCTCTCCTCTTATTCAGCGAAGCCATAATATTCCGTTAGTAGTTATATAGAGTCTTGAGAGAGCTATAAAGTCTGAATACTCCTTCTCTTATCCAGGAATCCCATTATCTTGTCGTAATTTTTGCAACACTGTTTTTTGATTTTTTGTTCGAAATCGTATTCTATATAGATCATCGAAGTTCCAGATTCTTATGCTCCTCCACTTCAGACTTATCAAAAGTAGCTAGCATCTCGCTGATTTTTATGAAGAAAAACGTATTTAAAGCATTCAAATAGAAGATAGTGGCTCTTTGGCTCAGAAATCAGTACCTCTAGTTGCTCAAGACAAGGAAAATTTAATAAAAAGTAGTTCAATAAATGACCACTTGGAGGCCACCACTAACTCCAAATGTATAAAAAACCTAATAACCTATGACTTCAAAGGCCTTGAGTATATTTAATTAGTCATATGTAGTCCAAGTAAGTGACAATGAAGCGTAGTTAATTGCAGAAGAGCAAGCAGAATTAATAAAAAACCATTAATTTTTACCTGACAAGTGGCAGCAGGCCAACAATTGCAACACAATTATTAAATTACGTGCAGAACGTGACATTGTTACATTGAAGACACTAAAAAGCGGTTTTACGCTCATCTTACTTGGTATTGTTCTCTCTTTTTTTTTGTATTTGTATTTGCTTGTCACTCCCATTTAAACGTTTCCACAGAACTTTTCTAATTAACACCATAACTTTTTTATACTCGTAATATGGTGGCTGACATGGAAAGGCGACTAACTTCAGTGTTGTTGTATTCTTTTTTTTCCGATGCATTGCATTGAATATGATTTCACGGTGTTTAGTTGTTTTTGTTGTTCTGTTTACAGTAGTAAAAATGGTAGTTGTTTGTGGCACTAAACAAACGTGTTAGTCACGATTAAGCTAAGCAAACTGCCACCATGCAACCGAGTTAAAGTAGAAAAAAGTTTACTGAACAAATGAACGACAAAACGACCGCAAAGCAACCCTGCTGTGTAGCATAAACTCTAATTTAAGATTGAGGGTTCTAGTTTTTCAACTAGTGTTCTGATAACCAGAAAACCATTATTTGTTTTTTATGTATTTTATAATTTTATAATTTTATAAATTAATTAAATCACCATTTGATCAGATTGGGAGTGTCTCAGAAGTCTATGAGGAGTTTCAAGTTTAATCTAAAATATGAAATATATTTATGGAATCATTCCAGTTTTTTTTAAGTTTTCTGAAATCTGAAATCTGATTAATAATTGATAAATCAAAATCTATAAAAACGTTAAATCATCTTAAACATTCAGAAAATAATTAAAAAAAAATATTTTTCATAAAATATCGAAATCTATATAACTAACTACAGAGTGATTGGAGGCACCTAATACTTCCTACTATTTCTAATCAAATTTTTGTTCGAAAAAAAAGGTATTCCTTTTTTCTTAAAACCGATATCGATTTTTATCGACAAATATAAAACGATAAATCGTCTTAAAAATAAAAAAAATGATATTTTTTCATAAAATATCGAAAATAAATAACTATGAACTGAGGCGAGAATGATGGGAAGCACGTAATACTTCCCATATTTTTTTATTATCAAATTGTTGTTCGATAAATGATAAAATTTCGATAACTTAAAAATGAGAAACTCGAAATTAACATTTTTACTTCTTAAAAATATATAAATTAAGTAAAAATTATAAGAATTGCGATATTAAAAGTTAATATTTATATAATATTATTAAATATTAAAAATTACTAAATAAAACTTAATAGAAAATATTTAAAATATAGATAAAACGCGATATAGAAAAATATATTTGGAATTATTTATGTATATTGATTTAAATAGCATTAAAATCATAACTTTATATTAAATTCGAAACATTTAAAAAGTCGATAAAACGTGATATCGATAAATATTTTTAAAATTTTCGATTATGTATATCGATTTAAATAACATTAAAAAATCATAACTTTATATTAAATTCGAAACATTTAAAATCGATAAAAGTATATATCGATAAATATTTTTTAAATCGATTTTGTTTGTATATCGATAGAAATCGATTTTTATATTTTTTAAGTTTAGACTTTATGTTAAAAATTATTTATTTTATTTTTAAATCGTCTACTAGTTGCAGTTTGCAATACTCTGATCTGAAGCAGTCGTTTTCTCTGCATGTTCTGTGTACACAGTACTCACAGTGGTTATGTATTCTAAACCGCATATAGTCACATGTGTTCGTTTGTACGTTAGATACTCTGCTTAAAATATATACAAGACTATATACATATGTATGAATTTTTCGCAATTCACTCACCAAGTCCGGAAGATATGGAGTAGGCGGCTTAGCGGCTCACGCAGCTACTTAAGCCGCATATTCATATAAATAGATATATGTATATATATTTGGGTCTAATACATATTCATATGCTGTGTGTAGACTTTCATATAAGCGTACTGCGCTGAAGCAGCAGCAGCGGTTCCAATGAGGTAAACTGGCAGTCAAACTGGCACTCGCTGCTGATAGACGTTGACTGACGTGCATTTGAAGACGCGCTGATTGCATGGTCTTATTGTCCGCATTGTTGTTTTAGTGTAATTTATTTGCTTTTTTTTTGTTTTTATTTTTGTTGTTGTACAACATGCACGCATGCGCATACACATTTTTGTTGTCGTGAAAATTGAAACCTACTTTATTTGTCGGCATTAAAAAATAAAAAAAAAAAAACAATAAGTAGTAATTCTTGCTATTGTTGTAACAACAACAATAGTGGCGTACACCATATAAATATAAGTAAATTAGGCATGCACGTCTGTCTTGCTAGACATTTGTTTGCGCAAACATTTGCGGGCGTGAGCGTGAAGCCAACAACAACAACAAATATAGAAAAAAAAAATTAATGAAAAAGACACCGAGGCACAAGCGCTTTATACAAAATTTTGTTTATTAGCCATTTTCAAAAGCTTTTAGTACAGCCAGCTGCAGTTGCTGCATTTGTTGCTTCTTCATCGTTGGTTTGGCAATTTTTTGTTTTTGTTTTTGCTACCCCCTTTAACAGCTAAAAATTTATTTTATATTATTTTTTTGTTGTTTTATTTAATTTATTTTTTTTTCTTTTTACTGAATCCATTTCGTTAGCTCATTTAGTTGGAAAAAATAATAAAAAAAATTTTGCACCATATGGTAGCAACAATAGCAACAACCAACTCACCGTTTGGCTTGGCAAATAATAATTACAACACTTTGCTAAATGAGTTTTGTTGCCGCAACACGCCGACCACCTGTGCACACACACACATACAAAGACACACAAATATATTTTGCTTGCCATTTATGGCGCTCTTCTTGTTGTTGTGGTTAGGTCTGTGGTGCGGCACTGCGTATGAGTAACACATCACATGAGGTTCTTACACGCCACCTCATGCACTCGCTTATACATACATATTTGTATGTTTGTATGTATATATGTGTTTGTGTACTTTAAATTTCATGCCGTTCTTTATGCTTCCGTGTGCACGATCGGACGATTTAGCACAAATGCATTTAAACGCTTGATTTCACTTGCGGTATTTTAACGTGACTTTATTTGTGCTTGTAAGCGTGTGTGTGTCTGTTTGTTTATGTTTCTATGTGCTCGTTTAATTATGCTAGATTATATGGTGCGTAAATGTGGCAAATGTGGGTCGCAAATTTTTTGGTTGGGAAATTTTGGAAAAAAATACATACATTTGATCTTTTGTTCGTTAATTTGATGACATAAATTTGGATGAAGAAAAAGGCGTATAAAAATAGCAAAAAAAAAATTCTATTGTACTTATATTAAATTGTTTACCAAAATAATGCTTTTATACACAAAAATAAATTATAATAATTATTGAATTGGAATATTTTTAAAAAGTAAAAAAAATGAGTGATAAACATATCAAGAACTCTTTAACGTATTTAAACAGCTGCTGACGATTTTTGACTCAAATTTTCGTGCCATAAATATAATCTTAGTGTTGATATCAAAACACGAGGTGATTCATTTGTAACATTTCAAAATGTGGTTGCTGGCAAGACTATTCACACAAAAGCTCAACGCATTCCATACAACAGATTGTTCGATGGTAGATTTGTATTTTCACAAAATTAGACCTTTAACCGACATATCGCTATTGTCTAAATAATTACGGTAGTTTTTCGAAATAACGAACACATTAATTTTGCCTGTTCGCTACATCGAATTTTTTGTTAATTCGAGTACTCATTAGAGGTATGCTTTTCAATAAAAATTAGTTGAATATCCGTAAATTGCAGTTTAATAAATTGTTTTATTAATTATTTGTTAAAAAAATGAAAAACCATAACAAAGCAATTCAAATCCAATAAATTCTTCCAAAATGAACCAATTCTGACTCTTATACTTCTATTTGGTGCTGATAAATAATTTTAAGTTTTTATTTATAAAATTCAACAGTTTTTCAATTTGCACATTTCTTTTTGATTTTTTTCAAGTTTTATTTTTTATTTTGGTTCGATGTTATTTGATTTTTTTCTCTTTCTTCATATGACTTCTTCATGTTGTTCGTTAAACCGAATACTTACAAATCCCCGATTTTCGTTATTTAAGGTACTCAATGTAACAAATTTGCTTGCTAGTTATAAGCGGTTTTCGTTAAGACGAATATTCGTTATTTCAGAAAACTACTGTAGTTTGAACCAACGCACAAACTTAAGATCAACCTAGTTCAACTATAGCTTCTTTTTCATCAGTTGAAAGTCATAAGTACTATTCATTTATATCTAAAGGACTTTACGCAGTAAACTGTGGCATACTTTTTTGTAAAACTAAATCTTTCTTCCAAACTTATCTTCTGCTGACTATGGTCTACAAAGCTTCAGTTGAAATGCATAGCTTTATATAAAGTAAATACGTGTTAAGAATGGACAAGAACTGGTCGCTATGCGCTGAGGAACCAAACTATCTTTCTCTATTTTTTATAATTTTTGCAGAACGGTAAAAGGTGTGTTCAAAAAATAACGGGAATTTTTTTTTGTTTTTGAAAAAATATTTTTCTCGTGGCCATTAATGTTGTCGCCTTCAAAAAAGTTCGAATTCGGTACTATAAACTTATGCCAGCGCTTCTTCCAATCGTCGAAATTACAAAAAAATAGATTTTTGGTATAGCTTTTAGCTCTTTCATCGATTTATCGTATGCTTTTAAAACGACGACCCTGGCTCTCATTATTTTTGGAAATCGTATCTCAAAACTCATGAGAACAAACATTAAAAAACTAACACCAGCAGAACAGACACAACAACAGATAATAGTAATGTTTAGGCTCTAAAGTGTCAAAACTTTAGAAAAAATACAATATTTTTATATTTTTGAAACCATACAATTTTTAAATAAATCAATACTAAAAATCTCCTTAATGTGAACCTAATTTTAATACTTTTTTTTCTCTCCCAGCTAGCTGTTCTTAACATCTTCAAATAACATAAATTTTCTTACTGCCATAAATCTCCCTCCAAACAAAAAGAAAACCTTCGCAATATTGCACACATAAAATATATAATATAAATATAAATATCTTATATACCACACTATTAATATAGCGTAATACTACCAAAGCGGATTCTCAAAACAAATTTACGTAATTGCTAAATTGCAATCTATCAAAAATGCGGTTTTCGGCTCCACCATTTATAGTCCAACTCAAAAGATTACCATCAAAACGAACAGCAACTAAATTAAGAAAAATTGCAGTAGAAATAACTTGGTCACACCACGAATGTCTTGAAAGATACATATGTATATATACGAACAAACAAAATTGGATGCACATTTTTAAGCTTATTTTAATAGTTATGCACATATATGTATATGTTTACACCGTACGCTTTGCTATTCCCCATCAATTGCAACATTAAGATGCACACCACAAATTGAAGCAGCAGCAGCAGCTCTGCCAAACACCTGTAAAATATTTATACGTGCAGCTCATTTGCTTTTTGTTGTTGTTGTTATCATTGTTGTAATGTTGTTTATTGCCAGTCACATGCAAACCGTGAACCCGTATGTTTTTTTAATTGACAAATTCTATGAATTAGCGCTTGGACACTTGTTTGGTGTGTTGGAGATGAGTCTATGTGTTTGTAAATAAATTTAAATTGATTTTTTTATATTTTTAATGCACATTCGACTTTGTGTTAAGGAGTAGTGATCATTGAATAATATTTGATACCACTGAAGCAAAAACAGAGATCGTCTATTATGAGAACACACTACAATAATAGTATATTATATGGAATCTAGATTTTATATTTGAGAAATTATATGGGCTTTATTTTCATGTTTTTTTTCATATTCCGTTCGCAGCATTTGATGATTTTAGCATTGACTCTTTTCAATTGGAAAATAACAATCTATATATATCTAAGGCTATGTGTTCAAAAAATAACGGGAATTTTTAAATTTCTCGGGTTTGGACAGTCCAATTGTCAGAAATTGTATTTTATAATGTTGATATATGATGACTCCGTGTAAATGGTGACTAATTTGAAGGCGCCAATACAATATTAAAAAAAAAAAACGAAAATTCCCGCCCACACATCCTTCAATATACCATGTAATTCATATTTCAATTTTTATTATGTATTTTTCTCTTTTCATTGGTCACATAATTGTCTTCGCCTGCACTAGGTGCCTATCTACGACATTTTTTGTATAGAAATAACATTGTTTTTGTAATTATTAAACCAACAAAATATTTGTAGAGTTCTGTTTGCATCCCAAACTTATTCTCAACTGAAAATGTCACTTTTTGAGCCGAATTCTCGACATTTGCGGGTAATTTTGTTTTTGTTTTTTAATTTCAAGAAAAGTGCGGCTGAGGCTCATCGACATTTGTAACCATTTTTATACAAAAAAAAACTTCAAAAAAAAATTAATAATATAAATATTAATTATGTAACTGATGACTCATCATACATTTTTAATTTTGCTTTATTTTTTATATTCATTCACATTTTCCAATTAAAAATATATGCACATCATTAAATAACGCATTTGCCCAGCACATGCTTTGCCTCAGTAATGAGCAAGCTGACAAGCGGAATACAAACCCGCGCCGTGGTTAAGTAACAAATGCAAGTGAACACAATAATTTCAAGTATCATTTGCCTTATATATCACTAACACTAACGGTAAAAAATAGTATTTCTTACGTATTAAAAGCAAACCAAAAATTCCAAAATAAAATTATTTTAGTTCCGTATGCCACATTATTATTTTTTGTTTTTGCTTTTTAAAGGTGTGTTATTGATTTTTTTTTTTGTTAAAATAATAAAAAAAATGAATGGGACAAACCTTTGAAGCATTTTCAATATGTACATAGTTTGGCTCGTCACAGTGCATTGACAAGTCAACATGTAATTATGCGCCACAATTGTTTGGTAAACAAAGAAAGCTATATTAGGCTTTAGACCTACGTACATACGTAATAATTGGTTTTGACGTATAGTAAGTGTCTATTTGGACGTGTCTCTCCACAACTTTATTTAAATTAGTTGGACTAATTTCCACGACATATTTACTTTCAGGCTTTGTGAGCATTGTTTTCCCTTTCAGTTGTCGAGAATTTAACGAGATACATATAAATATGTATATATTTATGGGTTTTCCTCACCTGCTCTCATACTCCAACAAACACCAACAACTGACCTAACGCAACTGAAATTCGGTTGTACCCAATGGAATGTAAGAGGGCTGTAGGAAATATTGAAGTGAAATAAAAACAAGAAAAAACGTTGACTTGGGCTGTACCCTTCACAGGTGCATTTCTTTTAGTAACTATGTGTTTAAGCAAATCTAAAGACGTAAGAAAAAGTAAGTAAAAAAAGGAAAACATTTTCCTAACCGATCTGAACAATTTTTTCAGAGAATAAATTATTTCTTTGAGCAATAACTCATACCAAATTTCGTGAAGATATGCAGTAAAATGCGGAAGTTTTCCATACAAGCCCTTGATTCCGATCGTTCAGTTTGTATGGCAACTATATGATTTAGTGGTCCAATATCCGCAGTTCCGACAAAAGTGCAGCTTCTTGAAGAGAAAATAACATCTGCAAAATTTTAAAACGATATCTTAAAAACTGAAGGACTAGTTCGTATATATACAGACAGACAGACAGACGGATATGACTAAATCGACTCAGTTCAACATACCGATCATTTATATATTTATAGGGCCTCCGACGCTTCCTTCTGGGTGTTACAAACATCGTGACAAACTTAATATACCCTCTTCAGGGTATAAAAAATATCGAAAAAGGATTGAGCTGAGCATACAATGGTACAGCGATAAGAGAGTAAAGTCCTGTTTATGTGTTGATCTCAGAATGAATAGTATGAAATGATGTCAAATAAAGATTAAAATGTTCCAAATTTTCTAACCTTAAAAAAGTTAATCTCGTTCGTAGAGAATATTTTAAAGAGTCTTGATAGTTGAATAGCACAAAAATACTCTACAATTATTTAATTAATTTCGGGCTATACAACTCGACTTATACGAAGTGTGTTCAAAAAATAACGGGAATTTCCAGTTGTTGAAAAAAAAATATTAATTCGTCTACATTCATGCTATCACCTTTAAAATAGGTCCCATGAGAAATTATGCATTCATGCCAGTGCTTCTTCCAATCGCCGAAACACTTCTCAATACCGATTTTTGGGCTAGCCCATTGGCTCTTTCAGCGTTTATTCGTTTGCTTGTAAAAGGACGGCCCTTTATAAGGATCACTTTATTTTTGGAAATTTGGAAAATGTCCACGAAGGTCAGGTCTTGCAAGAATATGGAGGTTGGAGCATCGTTACGGCATATTTAATTGATTTCAATTTATTTTGCTCGAGTTTCCTACAGGTCAATGCTTTTTGTAACTGACTGTAATTTTTTACATATCTGTTTTGAAATTATTCCATATATGTATATGTATATCTACACTTAGATATGAAGTCATTAAGCAAGCAAAGTTGTACAATTAACTCATATATTTTTCATGCCGCGAGCTTATACACGAGTTCGTGTCTACTATGCCACCCACTCCAGACTATAACGGTACGGCAAATGACGTTGCCAGACGTTGAAATGGTAAAAATAAACAAAGAAAATATTTTTATTGTTTTTGAAATGGATTTAACTTTTTTTCTAAAAAATAATCAGTAAAATATTTAAAAAAATAATTGAGGATGTGGTTTAATAGCTAGTGAGAAGGGTAAGAATAAGGGGAAAAATATATATTAATAAAAAATATTTATAACTAAATTCATTTCATTTGATAAAAATTTATAACAAATATTTTAATTTTTTATAAAAAATATATTTTAAAAAAATTATAAAAAATATTTTAATATTTTTTTAATTATAAAAAGTATTTTAATTTTTTTTAATTTTTTAATATTTTGTATAATTTTTTTTTAATATATATTTTTTTTTAATTTTTTGTGTACAAGCATATAATTGAGTGAAATGTAATGAGTACACTTGCACTTGTACTTGTTGTAATACAGTAAAAACTAATTAGACAATCAAGCTGCCATTTAAATGGTTTTTATACTCTCGCAACCTGTTGCACAGAGTATCATAGTTTTGTTCACATAACGGTTGTTTGTGTCACTAAGAAATATAAGAGTTAGATATGGGGTTTTATATACATAAATGATCAGGATGACGAGTAGATTTGAAATCCGGATGTCTGTCCGTCCGTCTGTCCGTCTGTCCGTGCAAGCGATAACTTGAGTAAAAATTAAGATATCTTAATGAAACTTGGAACACATGTTCCTTGGCACCCTGAGGAGGTTGCTTTCGAAAATGGGCAAAATCGGCCCACTGCCACGCCCACAAAATGGAGGAAACCGAAAACCTATACAGTGTCATAACTAAGCCATAAATAAAGTTATGAAAATGAAATTTGGAACATAGGATCCCATTAGGGAGGGGCACATTTGGATGTAATTTTTTTGGAAAAGTGGGCGTGACCCCGCCCTCAAATAAGTTTTTTTGTATATAACTCGCAAACCAATAAAGCTATATAAGCCAAACTTTCTGCAGTCGTTTCTTTTAGCCATTTCCTTATACAGTCCAAAAATGAAAGAAATCGGATAATAACCACGCCCACCTCCCACACAAAAGTTAGGTTGAAAATTACGAAAAGTGGGTTAACTCCCTAACGAAAAACGCCAGAAACACCAAATTTTACATAAGAAATGGCAGAAGAAAGCTGCATTGAGATTTTTTTTACAAAATGGAAAATGGGCGTGGCGTCGCCCACTTATGGGTCAAAAACCATATCTCAAGAACTATTCGACCGATTTCAATGAAATTCGGTATATAACACTTTCTTGACACCCTGATGACACGGGTGGAATATGGGCGAAATCGGTTCACAACTACGTCTACTTCCCATATAACCCAATTTTGAATTCCATCTGATTCGTTCACTTTATAATGTATTCATAAGGAACCAATGAAGCTAGCGGAATAAAACTTTACACAAATACTGTATTTGAGCTGTGACATCACTTGTGGAAAAATTGTCAAAATCGGACCATGACTTTTCAAGGCCCCTGATATCAAACATGAAGAACTCAGTGCCTAAGGTTAATTTTTCACCGAAAATATAGGTAAATCCCTCAGATATTTTAATGTAATTCATTCCCTCTGAATTTTTTTCTTATAACAGTTTCTCTCTGTACCTGAAATGGTAAAAATCGGGTCATAACTTCCCCCAGATCCTATATACCTAATTATAAGTAATATTAAATTAAGTGATCGTATAGTCTTCGATACGTTGTATCTTGGTGGTGAAAACGAGTGAAATCGGTTTAGGAATTACCTCAGTCCCCATATACTATTTATGATGATTTTCGTTATTCTATTGAACTTTATGCCGAATATATGGGTCGAATTGTGTTGCCTTTATAAAATTACATCAATAAATTGCGAGAGTATAAAATGTTCGGTTACACCCGAACTTAGCCCTTCCTTACTTGTTAACATTACTTTCATTCATTTTGTGGGTGTAGTTGGGTCCAATATACCTACCTACATACATAAGTACATAACTGCAAATAAATACGCATGCCGCTTTACGGTATGCAACAGGTGCCGCCAGACACCAGTGAACTGAGCCAACAGCTAATTTATTGCCAACATTCAATTACATGCTTGTTGTTGAGCTTTACATTTCTTTCTCTCTTTTCATTGCCTTTCCTATCTTACTTTCCGTCACACTTCCATCTCACCGCGGCGTATGCGTCAAGCACTTTAAACAGCCAACGGGGGTTTCCATGGATTTCTTTTTTGCATAGCTTACCACTTGCTACACTGGCGCTCTTGCAAGCGTTTAAGCTGCTTAAATATCCCGCGTAATTGTTCAACCATAACTCTTTTCATTTTTGTTTTAATTTTTGTAATTTCTCATTTTTTTTTCATTTTTACATATTTATTTTGCGTTAATTACAACTGTCACATTGTCAATGCCTGTCGTGTCGCTAAATGCATGCATAAGCAACAAGCGGGAAATGTAATTAGTTTTTTTAAATTTTTTTGGAAACAAAGGTATCCGCATTTATAGTTACATAACCTTAAATTGGTGCTGCAGTTATGCTGACTATGACTTGGCTTGGCTTGCAGTTTCTTTTCGATTCATAAATTATCTATGTTTGTTTTTTGTTTGGAATTAAAACAGTAGACACATCGTGATTTAATTTTTAAACATTTTAAGGAAAGCGAAATGATAGAAAGTGCAATAATTATTTCTGTATATTTTGTAAAGCAATTGATTACACAATATTACTTTAATATTAGGTTATTTTAGAAGCATCGGTTTACAAATCTTTATAACCTATTAAAGAAGTTCTCTTCTTAACTGGCTTTCTCTCGAAAACTCCTAGTGCCGTCTTATTGGATGTTGAAAGAAGTTATAACCTATTAATAAAGTCCTTATGGCATAGGCCAGCATCCAATATGATTAATTCAACCATGGTCGGGTTCTATACGATTTATAATTCTAATAAATACTCTCATATGCGAACACATACCTTTTTGAGGGGTCTTAGTTACTTTAATGGATAACTCTTAAGTCTTATACTCTTCCTTTCTGGTAAAAATCAAGTTTGAGAACCATCTGTCATCTGTCAGTCATTAGTCATAATACTGATGAAAGATTCAACCAATCCAATCCAAAGATCCAAGATTAACTGTAACCTTGATATAAAGAGTATATCATCATATCATCTACTGAAGTCAAAAAAGGAACTCGAAACTATTGAAATAAGTATGACATTAACTGAGGAATGCCATAAGACCCGCCAATGACTCTTGAATTTATTTAAATAACAATAACCATACCTTTCTAGAGTTGTGTTTCATTTCAAAGGGTCTTAAAACCATACTCTTGTATATTTATATTGAGTTCAAGTCATGTGTCGCACTTTTTTTCTTTCGCCAGTCCAATATACTAAGAGCCAATCAGCTCCCTTCCAACTCATCTACAGCCAATCTTCACTTCTTTTACATCATTCAAAATAAACAAAAAACCCAACCGAATTTCATAAAGTTGTTTGACCAAATAAGTCGGTGCCACAATTCAGTATTTGGTTAGTCAGTTAGTCTGACAAACGGTATGTTACCTCACAACTTAATATGGTTTGTCATTTTGACATCCGTGCGATTTTTAGACATATTAGTGAAGACTAAAATAAATGATAAGCAATTATGTTTTATTATAGAGATTTTCATAAATATTTCATATTTTTAGTTAATATATTGTTATTAATCAGTTTTGGGACTAGTCTGAGATTAGGCACATCAATTTCATTAAACTTCAAAAGAAATTTCTATCGGTAGCTTAAATGACTTTTGCACCTGCGTTATCTTTGAACCCAATGACACAAGCTTGACTTGCAAAGAAATGTAGTTAAAGTGGAGGCAAGTGGCTTTAACTACATTTGCTTGCAAACCAAGCTAATTACGTAAGCAACACTTGTCTGTCTGTCTGTCTCTATTAGTGAGCAAACAAGCGTATTTACTTGTGCCCAAGCCAACTGTTATCTCAACTGTATGTAGGCACATAAGAAACTTGAAGACTACTAATGACCTGCAATGACGGAAGTTACTGCTTCACCATAGATTTCTTCTGCTTTTTGTGCTTACTGAAATTGGGTATTTTTTGTACTATTTTCCGCTATTTTCCACTGATTATGTAACCAAAAAGCCAAAGTAATGCCTAAAATGTGAATTTTCATGCAGAATTTCCATTGAAGCATGAATGCAATACATGCAATAGTCTAACAGCGGAAACGCCTAAATATACGGTGCCAATTTAGTACATGCAGTTGTATGTTTAAAGGTATTTATGCAAAAGAGCTTCACTTTTTCTATTCGGTGGCAGTGGTAGCATAAAAAGACGCCTCTTGTTGCAACTTGCTGTTATCCATATCAATGAGGAAATCAATTTTGCCTTAAGTACCACGCTTTGGTAATCATTTGCTGCGCTTAAACACTGTTCAATAGTTATGCAATTTTGCAGAGAGGATGAAAAAAGTGTTTGGAAGTGTTACTCATGTTAGTCAATAGACAGTTTTTGGAAGGAAATGGAAAATTATTTGGTCGAGCTTAGGAAACTTTATTACGTAAAAGTATAAAAATAATATTTATTTTTCGGAATATAGATTTTGGTCTATATGAGCTTATGAAGAGTAGCTGAAATCAACTACCATTGAGATTCTAGAAAATTAATCGCCTACGGTAATAACCAGCAAACACCTGCAACATCTAAAAATTATTTAAAACCACAAAAAAATCATAAAAAGTATCTTGCACCACAGTATCACACAAAAGTGCCTTGCAACATCATAACTCATGGTGATGACCCTGCCGCTGAGTTACATCAATTGCGCTCAGAGGTGGTTTGTTGCAATAATCTCAGTCTAGTTGTTCCTAAGCAATTATTTGCTGTAATCTATTTCTCACGTTTCTGTTTTTTATTGCTATTTTTCGCATTTAACTACTCATATTAATGATATTTTTGAACTCGTGCGCTCAAGTTGGGTTTGTTTTGTATGATGCATTCGTTCATTATAACCTCACAGTTGGCGCTCATTCATGGAAAACTGAATGTAAACAAACAAATTGCCACATTTGAGGTCGTCTCGTCTGCGCTAATGAACTGTTTGTGTCATTAAATGAGTTACAGTTTTATAAATCTAAACTTTTTATTTTTTATTTTTTGCTAAAAATACAGTTTTTTTTTTAATTATATAGACGTTTAATGATTTTTCTTTATTTTTCTTTCATTTTCTTTAGTTTAAATTTTTCTATTTTGTTTAGTTTTATTTCAGTTTTTTTTTTTAGTTATTATTATTGTATTTTTCGTTTTTTTATTTATTGTTATTTTTACTATTTTCAAATATTTTTCGTTTATTTAGTTTTCCTATTGTTTTGTTTACTTTATTTTTATTTTTGTGTATTTAATTTTTTTTTTATTTTGTCTATTTTCAATTTAAACTCTTCTTCTTCTTTTTTTGTTCATTTACTGTGCCAGGGGTAGGTCGGGGCCACTCACTGTGTGTAGTGCCTGAGAGCCTCAAAACAATTAACGGCAATAAAATGAGTAGATTAGTACAAATAACAGCGAAAAATAATACATGTAGAACCTAAATAAATTAATGAAAATAAAGTAGAAGCAACAAAAGGAACACAAATTTTATTTGTGAATTAAAATAGTACAATTTTATCGAGGCAATAAAATCACAGTTCAATGGAGCAGTCAGAATTACTCAAATCAAAACTGGCACAAAGATACAGAGGAAAAATAAACTAGCAAATAAAGAAGTAGTACAATAGGAAAATAGCTAGTAAAATTAGAGGCAAATGCTGGTCGGGACGTTTTTTATGAGAACTAGTCACAGAGAATTTTACACAATGTAAAAATACTAGTTTTCAGATATTCATTAAAAAAATTCGGAACAATTTACGGTGATTTTTAAAGCAATCATCCATAAAATACTTATTCGATCCACTAAGTACTTCTCTCTATACTTATCGGTACTTAACTCGGCGCTTAAATGTAGGCAACGATTAAAATCGATGTTGGTTTTCAGTACCAAAAATTTATTCTTATTCTAATTTACTACTGATTTTCACATTATTAAGCTAACTTCCTCATAAAATGCATATAAAATGTAAGATTCATATAAGAATTATCTTTTATCTGCATATCAGTTACATGTTGGGTATAAAAAAATTACAAATGATGAAATTGAAAAGCGTACTTGTCTAGTGGCGCGTTTGGGAAAATTCGTCTAAACCAAATAACCCCTCTCCTCCAGCAAGCCCAGTTTGATTTTCACTTTTTCGTTAATCATATGAGCTCTGCGTTTACAAAAAACCATTCGCCGGCTTTCAGCAACGTCAATGAAGCGTGCGAACGAACTGGGTGTGTATGGTTGGTGCATAAAAAAATAAAAAAAAGAGGAAAAACCGTTATAAGCTAAGTAACCATGCACCCACATACATTAAGTGAATTCATACATAGTCAAATTAGTCGCTCATTTAAGCACACTTCAATTCGTAAACGACTTCATTAGAGCACTTTGTTTTGCATTGTAAATATTTAAATAATATACATACATACACAGTGAGTTCACAGCAGCGCGTTGGTGTCACTCATTTACATTTCGGATGTCAAACTAAACACTTGCTTTTCGCGTTTTTTCTTGCGCTCTACTCTCACAGCTCTGGAAGAAGTGTTGGACAGTTAAATAAATCAACCACTAGAAGATGTCACTGTTGCGTACTGTTTTGTTGTTGGCATTCGGTGCCACCGTCGCCTTGGCTCAACGTCGTCTCGCATTGCCGGATCCACGCAGTTGCGCCAATCGTAAGTATCACAGCAATATTTATTTGAATAATTCTTTGTGGACTGGATATTGTTGGAGTTCATGGACCTACGGAATTGCTCGGAGAATCGGACGTAGAACGTCCTTATTTAACGGATCTACACGAAAAAAAAACTGTTATCGAGCGGCTATTGAGAATTTTCTGATGAAAATTAACTCACCAAGTCACTTGCCGGAGACTGCTTTAGAAGCAGATTTGGTCCAACAAGGAATATAGCTCAAAAGATCACTAGCTCTTGCAAAATTATGACGAACTTCTCAAAATCATACTCTAATAACTAAAATAAATTTTGGTACAAGCAAATCTGGATAGGCTAATTGAGAGAATGCCCGTACAGAAACCGAGCTCTCTTGGTTTCCAAGTGATCGTTTTTGATATATACAATTAGACTTCGAGCATTCCGAAACTAGATGATTAACTGCGATATATATACATACAGAAAGAAAGAGAGCCTCGACAACCTATTGAGGTTAGGTTATGTCAAGGGGTTGATCACCGCAACTGCAAAGAGTCTGTCCTTTGTGGCACTCAAATACTCCGAACGGATCCCCAATACAAAGACAATGATTAGACAAAGCGCTTATACTCTATTACACAGTTTTTAATTCGGCTAATGTCGATTACAGTCACTTCGCTGTGTTCGCCGAAGGTGTGCCTACCGAGGTGTTTTAACCTATGTTTGGCGACTGCTGAATAAAGGAGGAAGCGTCAATTGGGATTAATCCGTAATACAAGTAAAAAGAAATTCATTTTTAAAACATAGGATTCCATTTGTCTAAGGAACCATTTGAATGTCGGTTTAGATTCATTTAGAATCGTATCTTCAAGCAAGTCCTACAGAGCTTTCAGAATTTATTTTCGATCCAGATCAAGTGACATGCTATGCTGTCGACAATCAGCTCAAATTCTCTTTCACCAGCTTTACTTTAACCTAATGAGTGATAGTACACCTACTTTACTTTTACTCTTTCTCACCTACTTCACACAGGTGTACGCCATGCCACGTACCGTGATGCACGCGGCGTAGCGCACTCGTACTTCTTCAGTTGGGAACATGCGCCGACGCGTAGTCTGGAAGTCGACTGGTTGGATGCGCGCAACATTTGCCGTCGCCACTGCATGGACGCCGTCTCGCTGGAAACACCGCAAGAGAATGAGTTCATCAAGCAGCGCATAGCGCGCGGCAATGTACGCTATATTTGGACATCGGGACGCAAGTGCAATTTCGCTGGCTGTGATCGTCCCGATTTACAGCCACCAAATGAGAACGGTTGGTTCTGGTCGGGTTCGGGCGCCAAAATCGGACCCACCTCGCAACGCAACACCGGCGACTGGTCACACACCGGCGGCTACAATCAACCACAACCCGACAATCGTGAGGCTGCACAGGGCAACGACGAGTCGTGCTTGTCGATTTTGAATAACTTCTACAACGACGGACTCAAGTGGCACGATGTGGCTTGCCATCACTTGAAGCCGTTCGTGTGCGAGGACTCCGATGAGTTGTTGAACTTTGTGCGTTCACGCAACGCTGGTATACGGCTGTAAGGTAACTCCCCCCACTGGTTGCTAAGGATGTGTCGATTTTACTGTTGCTGGGTTTGTCATGGTATGGTATGTAGTAACGTTTCTGGACGCATGCTCGTTATGTGGATTGTGACTTGTGGCACGTGACATTTGTTGCTGTTTTTGTTTATGTTTATGTTTTATGATTTATTTGTATGCTAATTTGTAAAGTTTTTTGTTTAAGGCTTAAACGATTCTTTCTCAATTGGCTAGAAATTTTCGAAGGTTTGAACAAAACACTGTTTTAGTTTTAGTTTAAGTGAAATTTGAAATTAATTTATGTTAAAATTATGAATAAAAACGAAAAAATATATTTGTTGAAAATATTTCCAATTTATTGTATTATTCGCGTTTTAAATTTTAGTGGCACATTTTTTCATTCTTTCGTCGCATCTACAGCGTTAAACTGCACATTATATGTATATGTATACGAGTAAATAACCCCTTTTATATTATATATAAAATACTCTGGTTTATTGATTTAGCACACATTTCGGTCGTTTATTTCTTCATTTAGTGTGGGTAATGCATTTAACTAATTGTAAACAAATAACACAAAAATTCATAATAAATTGAAAAAAAAATTATTAATAAAAAAATATTTAAATAAAAAAAAATATTATTAAATCGAAAATAATTATTGATAAATTTAAAAAATTATTAATAACATTTAAAAATAATATTTTTAAGTTTTTAAAATAAATAAAATTTGTACATGTGTATTTAAATATGTATAGAAAATTGAAAATAAATCATTGCATTAGTATTACACGTGTTTCTATGGTCGTATTAACGGAAATAAAAAATCGTGTTGCATATGCATAGGCGCATGCGGATATAAGTAACTATCAAGTGCTGCTGTGCGCTCTTATACTACGTTCGGACCGACATTGTGAAACATGTTTTCATTGAAAACATGGATTTTCGTTCGAAAACTTGTGTTTTCATCCATGCAAAATCTGTCAAACGAAATCACAGTTTTCGCTGAAAACTTCTTGAAAACTTAAATTCCACTCATTATAATCGATGTCTGCTCTAGTTTAGTCGATATTATTGGAAGACATATTTTGCCAGCTCTAAATTGTCATTTGATATTGTAAACAAATTCCACTACTTTGGCAAAATAAAGGAGAAACAAAAATACAAATAAGAAAGGAAGGGCTAAGTTCGCGTGTGACCGAACATTTTATACTCTCGCAATTTATTCGTTTAAAGTTATTAAGTTCGTTTTCTTTTCTTTTCTCGAATGGTGACATTTTCTATTTCAACATTATACACATGTAGCATTACCTTTTTCAATGTGCTCCATTTTTTACATGATTAAAGAATAAAAAAATGTCACCCTATTATGCTGGTCTCTCTGACTGACAATTTGATAACTAGAGTACAGGGCAGAATAAATTCAAAAATTTTTTGCGAAAAAAGCGCTTTAAAATTACATGCAACTCGACTCATGTATTGAGCAAAAAGTCCACTAGAAAACAAAAATCATTATTTGAAATATAGTACGGATAGGCGGATTTTAACTCGTCTCGTCATCCTGATCATTTTGATATTTATAACCCTATATCGTTTAGTTTTATGACTTACAAACAACATTAGAACAAAACTTTGATACTTTCTTAGCAACATGTTGCGGAAGTATACAAATGCTCAAATGTAATCAAACAAATAAATTTGTGAATTGTCAATGAAAACGCATCGAAAACACAAAATGTCGGTCAGAACGACTTTGATTACACAATCCACAAATTGTGTTTTCAAGAGGTTTTCAATGTCGGTCCGAACGTAGTATTAGTGCATTTCCGTTAAATCTTAAACTGCTGACCCACAAAAATGTTGCATATGCGCGGGCGCAACATTTGCAGCACCAATTCCGCTGCTTCTCATACTACCACCCTCCCCCGCCAGGTGGCTGTGCCGCCTGCGTGTTGCAGAGAACTTACAACAAGTTCTAAGTTCTCTGAATTTGCCTTATATGCGCATACGCGTATAAACGTAGAAAAGTAATTTAAACGCCATTTTTTTCACATTTTAAACATTTATTTATTATATTTATTAATTTTTAATTTTTTTTATTAATATTTTTGTATATGCACATACAAATGTGCGTGTGTAATAATTATGACTACAATTATCAAAAGAAAAATAAATATACAACTATTTGCTATCAATTTTTTGTTGTTGTTGTAAATATAGAGTTTAGTTACACAGTACACTATATAGCTATGGAGTATATATAAAGTATAATGTTATGCAGATAATGCTGCATAGATGCATACATTTTTTTACGTAAGTGGCTGCTAGTTTGTAGTTGATGCTAATTTATTATTATATATAATTATAGAAATTTATTTTATTTAATTATTCCAATACTTTGGTAATTTATCGTTGAATAGTTTCGAGTGCTGCGCTTTTACATTTATTTATTTTTTTTTTTCGTTTCAATGCACAGTTTTAAATAAATAAATATTTTCAATATAATTATTAATTATTATTTCGTATTTTTTAATATATTTATCTTTCTATTAGCGAGTATATTTCGAATATCTGTCATCGTGCTTATTCTAATTTATATATTTTTTCATTTTTGCTAAAATTTAATTTTAATTTGGATTTTGTATTTTGAAATCATTAATTTTACACAGTTTAACTGCATAAATTTATAAATAATTCATAAGCTTTTAAGAAAAAATAATAACTGTTGTTGTTAAGGAAGCAGCTGGCGCAATAATAAAAAATATAAGTTTTCTAATATGAAATAAATAGTTTTTGGCAGGCAGGCAACGGTGTTAATTTTGAATCAAATTCGTTGGAAAAAATATTACATGCTTGATTTTGACAACAAAAAATTTTACATTTATAATTGAATTTTAAAGAAATTAATTTTAAAGAAAAATTTAAATTAAATTAAATTTTTTAACTTTTTGAATTAAATTTTTGTAAAATTTTGTCAAACGATTTTTGTACAAATTATTTTAGAATTTAAAGGAAAAAGGCATAAATATATATACATATGTTTTTTATGATTGAAATTTTTAGAGATTACTTTAGAAATTATTTTAAACACAAAATTTTAGATATTACAGTAAGAAAAATCGATGGTTGGCAATATTTTTTATAAAATTTATAGTTTAACATATTTTTTTTATAAAATATAATACATTTTAAGCTGACTAATTTTAATTTATTTTTTTTTTTAATTTATAAGAAAATATGAATTTGTCTTTCTTAAACTTTTGGCTTTGAATTATGCTTGAAATTTTCTCATTGTTATATAAAGAATATTTTTTTCAATTTTATAAAGTTTTTCAAATTTTCGCTTTTTCATATAAAGAACTGTATATAATTTTTTTTTTAATTGTATTTAACTACGGATAAAACTTGTCAATAATTTATACTGTGAAACAGACTTGGAAATTTACAGTGCCATTTAATAAAAAAAAATATTTTAAATGATTTTTGTTTTTGTTAAATAAATTAGTATCAAATATTTTCTTTTAATTTTTTTAAATACATTTTTTAAACTTTTTTTTAATTTATTTTTTGAAAAATTTTAAATTTTTGTGAAGGAAAATGTACGACTTTACCTCAATGTGATCATTTTTTTTTTACAAATTTTGATAGTACACTTCACAGAGAGTTTACTGTATTTCACTCAATATTTTTAAATTAATTTTTGATTATTTTTTTATTTTTCCGCAATTCTTCAGTGAATTGTTAATATAAATATATTTAAATACAATAGTGTTTATAACTTTTTCAGCATTTTTTAAATGTAATAATTTTTTACTGCAACTCCTTATTAAACATTAATTGAAATAAATATGATTTAATTGTTTTTGTAAATTTTTTTCTTCTCAAAATCGTTCACAACTTCTCACTGCTGCCTTAAACTGAGCTTTGCATTACTGCATTAACGACCAATATTATAGTTTTTGATAAGCACAGACATATACAATTAAAGCAATATATAATTTCGACTTATAAATTATTATTTACAAAAAAAACAAAAAATACATATTAATATTTTTATAATAGTGGAAACATACATACATACGCTTATCTAAACAATTACATACTTTTATACATATGTATATAATTTATGTGATTTTTTTATGTAAAGAATTGCAATTTCATGAGAAACGCAATTTTAGACAATAATAAATATATATCGTTCGTAAATAAATAGTTTTGAAAAAATATAAATACTTTTATTAGATACGCATTTACGTATGTAAGCACATGTATCTAACCTTTTTTTATTTTTTCCGCTTAAAATTAAATAAATATACATATATGATTAAATATTTTGTGTTTTAAATGCAATCTCAATTTTTTTGTGTATAAATATTTATTTTTTTTAATAATTAATAATAAACAATAAAAATAACTAACAAAAATGAATGTTAAGCATTTTGTTATGGCTAAATGCATGCTAAGCCTTATGTATAAATAATTAAAGCGAAGTAAATTATAAATCAAATACGAATATATGCACTAGTACTACATATGTATGTACGCGTGTTGTTTTTGTTTGCTGTTTGTGTACCAATTATTTACGCCCTTCAACTGAGTCATATAATATTTATATGAATAAATAATATTTAATACATATTTGCTGCTCTAAATAACCAAAACGCTTCTTCAGATAATGTTTTTAACTGTTAAAGCACATACATTACTGTATATTTGTGTATATATTAGTTAAAGATTTCTCTTGTACTCATTTCATAAATTTCGATTCGCTCATCGCCTCGTTTTTTCATGTCCTTTAACTATTGTGTTTTGCTTACATATGCATTTTACTTCTAAATTACATATGTGTGTCAATTGTTTTTCTTGTTGTTGTTGTAAATTCATTAAATCGCTTAATTTTTATTGTACTTGTGTTGGTGTGAGAATGTATGGGTGTACTTTTGCATTTTATTGCATTATTTGTGACTTGTGTTGCTGTTTGTTATAACTTAATACACTGCAAAACCAAAACCTAGAATTAGAAAAAAATCGTAAAACACATTAATGAGTATGCGATGATTGGAACAAAAAAATATATTAAATGTAAATATAATTTGTGTTAATGAGACATACAGGACGAGTTGTTAGTGACTTGTGATAATTTATAATAATAATAATTTAGAGTTAGTAGAGACAATAAATAAGTTAAGTGCGAAGTGTGCACTTAAATTTAGTTGGGGTGTAAGTCAGCACAAATGAAATAAAATATATATATGAAATAAAATATTTAGAGATAGCAGTAATTTATAATAGCTGCCTCTGATTCATCGACTCTTAGAGAGTGGTGAATCGAACAACACTGGTGTAAATCATATATATATATATGGAATAGAAAACGGTTAGGTGGTTTCAAAATTTTAAAAAATTTTTTTGTCTTAATTAATATGTTTAAAATATTATCCAAAAATATGAAAGCAATCCGAGTAATATTCTAAGAGATATACCCTTTGGTAGTTCCGTCCATCAACCACGTCAGTACGAATGTGAAACTTTAAACGCATTTATCTCAAAACTCAATTTTTCAAGTCGGTAGGCACGATATCTCAAAAAGTTATGAAGCGATTTTGTTCAAAGTTTGCACACATATTTGAAATACCATCATCTAGTTAATGAACGAGGGATTTTTTATATTGTTATTATAACTACATTTTCGAGCCAATATATGTCGAAAATTTTACCAAAAAAGTGAGTTTTTTGGTTTAAATTCTGTCAAAAATTCGAAATTCAATATTTTCTTTTTTCCTGCGTCCATTAACTATCGAAATATTTTTGGTTTATTGATTTTGGATGAACCAATAATGAGTTATGATGTCCACCACTAGACCTCTTTTTTTACACGTTAAGGGAGAAGAGGTGTCAACGGCTGAGTTTTCGAAAATGTTTAAAAGAAATATGTATATATTTAAAAAAAATTGTTAATATACCCTTGTTTTTATCCTCTGACGCCCACCTAACCCCTTAAACTATATAAATGTAGTATGTATTCATACACTCTCTGGTAATATAATGGTTAAAAGTAAATATAAATAATAATATAAAACAATAAAATAATTAATAAATAAATTAAAAAATATTATTAAATGTAATAATTCATAAATTAAAAGAAATATTCAACTGTAATTTTCTTGCAAAATTCATTAAAATTAGCAGATAATTAATGCTTAATTAAAAATTAATTTACAAAAAAAATATTTAAAATGTTTCATGTGTATATTAAATTACCAATTTATCATCGGCATTAATATGTAATTTAATACTCATAATATTATTTATTCTACATTAGCTAATTATTAGATAATAATCTTTGGCTTGATTTTTATTAAATGCTTTAGCATATCATTACGAATTTTCTAAACAACATATTTGTTTATCTACTCTAAGTTTATAACGGTATAGTAAATAGCACGCACTTATTTTAATTGAAAAATATTAAGTAACTGTTTAAATGCATATTACTTAATTATAATTTAGACACCAAGAAGTCAAAATGCAATTCAAATGGCTAGGTTATATAAATGTAAATACATATAAATAATTTTTCAAACGTATACGTGGTGTGTTCAAAAAAGTAATGGGAATTTTGAAATTTCCAATTGTCCAAAAATCCACTTGTCAAAATTGTTCATTGTTGATATATGTAAATGCCCCTGTAGTACGAGACATATTTAGCTTTATTCATTGCATATTAGACCTGTTTTTATGAGTTCGACAATTGTCGTTTCTTAAAATCTCACACTTCGTTGCTTGTTCGTGAGTTCTTGGTCAAAAATAATACTGTAACGATGTCTCAGACTCCATATTCTCGTCAGACATGTGACTTTTTACTATTTTCAAAAATTAATATAACCTTAAAGGGTCGTCGTTTTACAAGGAAATCGCTGAAAGAGAGCCAAAAGCTATCCCGAAAATCCAGTTTAAGAAGGGAATAATATCGAATGGAGAATATTTTGAAGGCGATAACATAAATGTAGTCGAATGAATAAATATAGCTCAACTTCCATAACTCGAACCCTTGAATAATGTCAAATTTCATACAAATTACCTTCCTTAACTCGAAAGTCTCTCGTTTTTTTTGTGAATTATGGTGATTCGAAGTAGAGATGTTCAACTGTATTAAAAAAAAAACGAAAATTCCCAAATATTTGAACACACCTCATATATGAGTCGTTTTTTGGTTTATATATATAATAAATTTATAATTAATTATTTATATATATTTTTTTTATAATAAATTTATAATAATTAATAATTTATTTTTTATATTAAAAACAGTTAAATTATTTAAATTTATTAAATATATTAAATATATGTAATCCAACCACACAAACATAATAGCCCCAACAACATTTTTGCACACCACAAATAGTATATTAGTTGTTAGTAAAGCACATACCACATATAGACACATAAATCCATTAATAATTTGCATTAATTAATCACCATTAGTCGATGCTGCCAAAGCCCATAGAAGAAATAGCATTGCATTTGGCGTGATAAAGTATTAACTTAAATGTGCCATAAAGCAAGCGATCAATCACCATTTTGTTGAGTACAAACATACACGTGCATCCATAAGTACATATACATATTTATATATATATATATATATATGTATGTGCAAACGCCCACCAAACACCTGAAGAAGTGTTATAAAGCCGCACAACTCGCATAGTGACCACACACACATTTTTTTTTTATTTATTTATAACTACCGGTTATTAATTTTGTTTTTTGATTTTTTTTTTAGATTATTAGTTAATAGTTAGTCGCTTAAAATATCGAAATTCTAGTCAAGTTAGCTTTGCTATAGAATTTTGTTTTTAACTGAAATTTACTAATACACATCATATTCCTATTCAGTGTATATATGTAGGTGTGTGTGTGTGTGTGCGTTTTTGTGTATTTTTTGTTATTGTTTTGTTTTAATTTGTATTTAGCAAATTTTAGGCAGTACTTGAATTTTGCGAAGCCCCACTGATTGCATTAAATAAAGCCATGCTATTGCGTTGCCCACTGTTGACGCTATCATCCAAAGGCTGAAACGGCTCACCGAGTAGCTCGCTGAGTGCTTGACACAGCTTGCGATAATTGTCGGCGAGCGCATTGTGATATTCCGCTTGATCGCTGCTAATCATGCGCGCATTCAGCTGCAGCGCGGTGTTGCAGACCTTAACGAAGTCTCTGTAAGAGATAAAAAAATTTATGATAAAGACCGTTATTTCATTTTAATAAAAAAAAAACTCACCTAAAGATATCCTTCAAATCCTCCACACGATCTATAGAGAAATTACACACTATTTTGGGATCTAAAAACGCTTGCGCATAAGCAAGTGGTCCCGCATTAACGGTAACCGCTACGCTGCCTTGTAGACGCAGTTGTAGCTTCTTTACATCGGCTGGCGGCAGTATAACCTCTTCAAGTTCGGAAACCTTTGTTTGCATTTCATCGATAGCCACCTCGATGGGGCTCAGCTCGATGATTTCGCGTGATTTGACCGGTATGCGTTTTAGTACGTAGGGGAAGGAGTAGGTGGCTGTTAGAAAGGAAAATGAAATATATTACCATAATATATGTATAATAGAATTATGAACTCACTTTTGATGACGGTTTTGCGCTTCCATTGCTCCTCGACACTGCCACGCGCCGCACCGGATTTCGTGAATGGTGTTTCGTACATAAAAGTGTCGACATCGTGATTTTGTTCGAATTCGTTGAGGCGCTGATCGAGCTCTTCCTTGCTGAAGAATGGTATGACGTGGGTGACTTGTATGTAGGCCAATTTGGGATCGAGCGCATTGGGATCCACCTGGTGGTTGAAGAGAAGACAATACTTTCATATTTGCTTAGAAAATATTTATTTGCATACTTTAAGAAATTATTCCATAAATGTTTGGAACAACCCACGTATTTTTGTATCTTAGAAAATTAATTTGAAAATTTGTTTCGAGCAACCCTCATATTTTTTTTTACATAACTACATTAAATTAAAAAATATATACATATACCTATGAAAATCTAAATTTTTTGTAAAATCTCTACGAAATACTGATACCTTTGCACATTTCAAACGAAAAAAAACTGTATTTTCAATTACTATGACATACAACTTTGCCGCAAGCATCATTTCACAAATCTGGTAAATATTTTCCCGAAAAGAATTAATTTTTTGGTTCGAAATTTGACAAGATATTTTTTAAATTTCTACGTTTTTTACTTCAGTTTTAAATCCTATAAAATTCGTTTTAAAAACAATAAAACCAGAGAACGTATATTTTCTGCTTTTCACCGACCTATCCAAACGACTGCCGTACGACCAACAAAAACGCCAGAAAACGCCACGTAGACGGTCGACGAGAATTTTCTATAAAACATTTCGGGTGTAGTCGGGGAAAGTTTTAGAAAAGTAATATTAGACAAGACGGCAAGAAAAGCAGAAACCAAGTAAGCAGTGAATTTTGATTCGAAGCAGTTTATAAGAAACCGTCGGTAAGATGCAAGCAGCCGCAGATATGCCCATAGAAATGGCAAATAAAGAAACAGCGCAGACAACGAAGTTGCCAACAATTATTTCCAGCAATGGACTCAAAATCACATCCAAGTTAAATCCGGACGCAAAGGAATTCTATCCCTCATATTTGTTGCGACAGAAAATTATGCGAGAAATCGGTGATGTCGGTGGGGGTGGTGCGCTTGCGCAACCGTTACAACTGACGCAGAATGCAAATGTGTTGAAGGTTATAAAGATTGAAGGTATAATGGGAACAAATCAAGTAGTGACAGACGTGAATGCGCTGAAGGCGCCAATAGAAGATGAAAAAGCAAAAGAAACCGAGACCACAGGAATTGTGAGCCAAATAAAAGCGCCGAACGATGAAGAGACAGTCGAGGTCAAAAGCGAAGACAGCAAGGACTTGGAGTTGGAATCAAGGAAAGAACCAGCAGAAGCAGGGAAATTAGTTAACACAGTTACAGTGCCACAGTTGAGCTTGGAAACCATGAAAGCAACGAAGCCAGTCGAAGAAGACGTAAGAGGCTCTGAGGAAGACAGCACAGACTTTGAGGATGCCGAGGGTGAGCCTATGATGCAGCCGATGAGCGCACAAGCGAATAAATTACAATTAAAAGAATTGCAATTGAATAATACTGAGGCAAAAGTGGTTGGCGACGCAGTGGTGGGACGCACTCTACCCAACAATAACAACATCAACAATGAGCTTAGCGAGAACATAAGTGATGAAGAGAATCGCGAGCAATATTCCGATCAGAGCTCCAATGAAACACTCAACGAATTCAAGTGCAAAGAAGACACCGAATCAGTAGAGGTTAGCGAGCTGAGCGAAGAGAATGAGCTGGCCGAGGAGGAAGCTTCGCATGAGCTACCACAAATCTTGGAGGAAATAAAAGAGTACAACAGCTTGTGTGGCGACGGTGATGGCGATGTGGAGTGCGAAACGGACGGCGTTTGTGAAAGTGTTGGCATAGGCGATGGTGATGGCGATGTGCCGCTCGAACATAATATAGAGCAACTACAGCTGAGCGATAAGCCAACCCAAGAAGCGGATGGTGATGCCGCAACCGGTGGCAGCACTGAAACGCCACCGCAAACACCAAATGAGGTGTGTAAAAGTCCGACTAGTAAATCACGCCTCGGCAAGGGTAAGCTGCTCAAGGAGAAGGAGGATAAAAAGAAGACAGAGAAACGCACCACATTACGCAAATTGGCCAGCATCAGTTTGAGCTTGCGCGGCAAGAATAGCGCACATCACAGCGAGAAGACGACGCAACGCAGCAGCTCTTCGGTGATGACACGCACCAAGCGTCTCTCGGAGAGTCTACACAACCTCACCATGGGACACAAGCCGAAAACGGATAGCAAGAAGACAGAGGGCAGCAGTCGTCTATTGCCACGCAGTGCCACCAATATACCGCGACCGCCAACTGCACGCGCACGCACGGTGCTCAGTCGCGCTACAACCGAGTCGAATGGCATGAATTATAAAGCGCCGAAGACGCGCATAACCAGCACCGTAAGCACAACCGCCAATCACAGCGCCGCGAAAGATACCACCTCATTGAAATCGGTGAGCTCAACGGAGCAGAGTTTGGCTGTGAAGTAAGTGTGGGGCTGTATTCTTGTTATATATATCTCACGCATCTCTTGATTTCTCACAGAACTACCACATTAGCGGCCAAGAAGTCGCTTGTCAGCAAATCTTCAAATGCCACACTCGAAAAATCCGGCATACCCACAGTCACAGCCACCAAGTCTAAGGATTCGGTTGGCAAAGTGCGTCCACGTGGCACACACGCCTCCACGCTGCGTCAAAATGAGGCGCAAAAGGTAAACATAGCGCAATAATATACCTAACCTCATTCTTTGTATTCTTTATTTCGTTGTGTGAACCCTTGTGCTTCAATGTGCTTTTGTGTCTTTTCATTTTATATGTCCATGCCCCGTAAATCCAAAACCCGCATGTTGCGTAAAACCCTCACTGGTCGCTGTGCCTGTTTAGCGTCGTAATCTCTTTCCCAACGATGATGTCGAATCGAATATTGAATTGTCACAATTTTTGTTTAAGTAACGGTATCTTTTAAAATAATATAAAAACATATATATATTTTTTTAATTAAACAATTGCTCAATGAAAAACCAAACGATGTGAATTGTTGTGCTGTATTTTGGAGTGGTCAAGTCATATTTGCTTCGAATTAGCATAATGTTTATTAACCGATGTATGTTATTGCTGTTGTTGTTGAAAATGTAAAGCAAAGCTATGCGCTTAAGCCGCAAACGACAAATGTAATATATTGAATATATATCTGTAAATTGTAATAAATACTAGTATTTTAACAACAACAAAAGACGAAAATTTTTGGAAGATTTCATGCAGTGTATATTATAAGTTTCTTCAGCGAAAGAAAAGGACAAAAATACGCAAACGGAGCTGGAGCTGAGAAAGTGAGTGTATGAGAAAGTTCAGACAGAGAGGGAAAGAAAGAGATGGAGGGAGAGGATGGGAGATTCAGAAAGAAAGAACAAAGCCACTAAAAATCCCGAAATATTCTAACCGGAAATTTAGAATGATCAGTCGACAACCTCTACACAGTTAAGGAGATCAGATAGAGGAAAAATTGCATGATAAAGAAACTGCGACTCTTATATGGATCTTCCTGATGCAGTACGACGCAGTTAAAGAAGGTACAGACTTGTCAGAACACTGCTTTCCGGACAGCCACAGTCTGTCTCTTGATGTCTATAGCCGAGCACAATGAGGCCCGAAGCGTCGGAAGCCGAACCGCCACCAAGAACCATCAAGAGTATGTTCCTGAAATAAGTCGACGGCCTACAGAACTATACCGACCGAAATACGGACGCGACTGACTTCCGACAAGCACTGAGCGCCTTTTACAGAGGAGGAGAGGAGCTTGGCATTTCACTGCCCATGAATGCGTACTTGCGTACCACCAACAGCGGACACCGAGTCGAAACTAGAGTGGCCCTCGCGCAACTTCATTCTGGATACTGTAATCGATTAATTTAGACCTAGGGAGGTCAGAAAAGTTATCAGCTTAGAAAACTTTATCAATAAAAATATATACGTAGCAGGGACCTCAAAAATATTATAAATTAGAAAAGAATCAACACAAAGGCGTCAAGTCCTAATATAGAAGACGCTACTACAGTGTTCATAGCTAAAAGATTGACTAGCTGATTTTTAATGTTTCTAAATTATATTTATATAGCAAGGAAACTGCTTGTTCATATATATTTTTTTTTATTTTACGCCGACAATATTTTTTGGGTTCCGGGTACTGAAACATGGATATCAAGCATTTTCTTTCCAAACAATAAAATAAAACTTAAATTTATTACTTACCGGTGATGAGTCCATTATCATCTTGACGACATCCTCGCCGAATTTCTCTTTATATTGTTTCGAAAGACGCTCTGATATCTCGCTAAGTGAGGTTAGTTTTGGTTCCTTGTAAACAAACTCTACTGCATGGTCATCCTCAAAGTAAACCTGTAAACAAAAATTAATAAATATTTAATACTGCCACTAATATAATAAGTAGAATAAGTTCAAAAACACCTACCATTCCAAAGAACACAACACGATAGAAACGCCCCAGCATGCGTTTGCCCGAACGATTCACTTCAACGATCTTATTGTACGCCTGCATAAGATGCTCATACGACTGCGCCAACTCAATGTATGAACGATTGCGCTCATACATGGGCAAAATGAGTTTATAAAGATCACCCAAGCACTCGAAGCGTTCGCCACGATCCAGAAAATCAGCGCATTGTTTCAACTGATCCAACAACATTTGTTCGGTGTATTGAGAATCCTGTGCACCCGCATCTAACTTCAAGCCTTGCTCGTCACGCGGTATATTACGTGATATCTTCTTGAACGCCGAGGCGCCCCAGTTGATGTTGCAGCCACCGCGTAAGCGTAAATACTCCGACATGAGCGCGGCGATGTGCAGATGACAGCAAGCCGCCTCCGATATGTTACCATTCTGTTCGTGATTGCGCGCCATCGTTATGAGCCAGGTGTGACGCAGTTCGGGTGTCGACGCGTATGAGTTTGCTAGTGAATACTGTAGTTCGAGTAAACGTTCGGGATCCATGTGATGGGCTTGCATTTGCGCGGTCGCCATCAGTACGGTACGCACGCGACGCGTCAGATCTTTAACCTCCATTGGAAAACCGGTACCCTTCATGGCTTTATCGCTATTAGCGTAACTGTTAATCATGGAGAGACTCTCTTGGAAGCGCGCATTATTCAAACCGATCACATTGCCGATCATTTGCGAAACCGAGATGATCACTTGTAGATGTACGCGTGTGAGGCCTTTACGGCCGGTATATTCAAAGTTACTGCGCATCAGCAGATAGAGTACGGCGCATGACTCGTGACGTATGGCGACTAGACGACTGTCACAACCCTTCAACAGCTCATAAACCATTTGACCACACAACGTAGCGTTACCTTTGAAAAGCGCCGGTGAGAAGTTGTTGATGAACGCGCGCAGTGCAGCGAACACATGTTTCGATAATCTCTCCGACTGTCCCAACTGCAGGAAACGCAGATAGACGCGCGCTAGCTGCGGCAACACCAGACTATCACCCAATTTGTCACGGAAATGCACGGCATACAAGCCGAGACTATCCAGTATAATCATACCGATTTCGGTGGCCAAATTGGACTCGTACAACGCCTGTTGACTGCGCGCCGTCTCCTCAACGAGGTTCTCACGGTTCTGCGTATGCGACAGTGTACCTGATTCATGTGCGTTGCCATTACCGTTGGCCGCCTGTTCCGCGTTTGGCGGCTGCATGCGCGCGGGCAAAGTACTGGCTTTGGCGGTGCGCGCCGCACGCGCTTCCTTACCATCGTCCGCCAGGTTGATATGCTTCTTGCCCACATAACGGAATTGCACCAGACACAAATCCAGTATGCTGAGATACGCAAGCGTTTCGGTTTCTGTGCAATTCTGCCACCAACCGATCATTTGATCTTGTGCTAAATGCTTGACTACAAAGAGAAAGCCGAGCAAGAGATCTTTACTCTCCGCCGTATTAAATTTATCGCAACGCGGCAAACTATTCAAGCCGTGCAGAAGCGAGCGATTGTGACCGTTGCGCATGGCTACATCCGTCAGGTCGGTGACATGGTGACCATTTGTGACTGCGCCCAAAGTGGGCGTATCCTGTGAATTTTGCGAATCGGAATTAAGCGTATTCAGCGAACTCTCCGAATTGCCATTGGCGAGCGGCGCAGTGCCTGGGTGCGCCGTATCTCTGACATACACCGAGGCGCGCAGTGGACTCGGATGTTCAATATGCAGCGTCATGCGATTTTTCGAACGCGGCGTCGACGTTGACGAATTCAAGACTGTGTCCTTACCGAAAACATAACTGCTGGAACATGATAAGCGCTGTGTATATGAAGCCGAATCGGCGTAGACGTGACCATTTGGCGTTGCCACACCCGACAAATCATCGATACGGTGCGCATTTTCCATGACTATACCCAACCATGGCACATAGAGCAGTGCTATGCGTGAGAGTTGACCACGATTCTGATAGCGATCGTCGAGCTCATGTTTGGCGAGTAGATTCTTAAAGATCCGCAGCGCATGGCGTCGCACTGCGCTCGCCTCGTTCAGACTATGTTTCAGCTCTTGCAGCAACAAACCGGCAAGGAAGTGTTGGCGACAGAACTCTTCGGAGAGCGTGAAGTGCAGCATCATTTCTGGAGGACGATTCTTCGGATTCAGCACGAATGGCAAATTCAGCGGCACATAATGTTCGTGCTGACAAATCTCCGCTAGAAAATCGAATTTAAACTCTTGTAACGTACGCTGACCGCCCGGCTCAAACTGTTCCATATAGTATTTGATTAACTTGAAGACGAAACCACGATCCATGTAGCTGAGGCAGCGACGCACAAATTGCGACAACGAACGATTCAACTGTTGCGTCTCCACCGGCAGATCTTTGTAGCGCGAGATTAGATATGATGTCAGCACTTTTATCAAACTCTCCACACGCGTTGGATATTCTTTGGGAAACCGTTCGTTACGCAGCATACGTATACGGCCCGTATCCAATAGATGTTGCGCCATACTTTTAATGATCAAATCGAAGAATATACCCGAGTAATGCATGAATTTATTGACGATCAGAAAATCGGTATTGTTCGGATGCAAAATGGTCGGCAGATATTTGCACAGCTCACCATGCACTGTACGCGATGTCTTCTGACTGTAGTAGGGCGCATGGAAGACATACTTCACATAGGCGCTGAGCAATTCCTTGCGACTGGCCTCATCGATCAGCATGTGTATGATGTTGATCAGCAGGCGTATGATATTCAAACCGATATCCTCGGACTGTGTATGCACGAGCAGCGTGAAGAGTTCATTCAAAACGGTTGGCAGGAAATTAATCAGCGTGCTAATATCGATCGCATGCGCCGCCTTGAGTATTTTACAGGTTTCCGTTTCAGCGGGTAACGCTGTGGTTTTGCCACCCTCCAACAGCCGTTCACAATGTGCGAAAAAGTTATGCAAATGCTGATCGGCCGTCAATACGGTGGAGTCCATGCGGAAGGCGACGCCGAAGAGTGGTCGCTGACTGTCGATCCATTGTATCTCGGGACCACAATTCTGCTGGAAATATGGTAATGTTTTGTAGACAAAGAGTGGGAGATAGAAAGTGGGATAGAGCGCGACAGCGGGGAAGTGTGACAGTGACAGTGACAGTGTGAGAGGTTGGGTATATAGGTAGTGGGCGTATGGACACCAGGAAGTTCACAAACCAAGCGTATGCATGTTGACGGACAAGCACAAATGTGAGCGCGAGTGTGTGTTTTTTAATGGCACCGTGGAAGATATGTTGTTGGTCATATATTTTTTTTAATTTTGTAGAATTTATTTCATTTTAGATAATTCAATTATAATTTTTTTATATTTTTATAATTATTTTTTTTTATTTTTAGTAGTTTGATTTCAAATTTTTAATATTTTTTAATATTTTTTTTAATTATAAAATATAATAAATAAATTTAATATTTTTTTTGATTTTTTATTTAGTTCGTTTTAATAAAAACAAATATTTAATTAAATTTATTATTTTTATTATCATTTTTATTTTAAATATTTTTTTTAAATTCATTTATTTTAAATTTTATTATTTTTATCAAATAATTATATTTTTTTCACATTTATAATATAATATGAAATATTTTTTTAATTTATTTTAAAATTTTATATTTAATTAAATTTATTATTTTTATTTTATTATTCAATCAAATTTAGTTAATAAATATGTATATTTTTTATTGTTATTTTCAAAATTGACATATGAATTTTATTTTTATTTTATTTTATTTTAATATTTTTATCAAATAATTATAATTTTTCATATTTATAACATAATTTGAAATATTTTTTTAAATTTATTTTAAAATATTCATTAATTATTAATTAATTTATATTTTTTTACAATTAATTCATTTATAATTTTATTTTTATAATTTAAATTTATTATTTTATTATTTAATTTTTTTCATAATTATTTATTTTTAAGAATGATTATTATTGTATGTGTATAACGAATTTTTGTTGGTGTTGCAGCCAAATTAAAATAATTTTTCAATCCATATGTACACGCACAAGAATTTGAAGAAGCATGAAAGATATGAAAAAAAACAAGACAAAGATCAAATTGAGTAATGATGAAAAGAAAATATGTGAAGAACATTGAAATGAATGTATTTTTTGTTAGAAATACGATATGGATAAAACCAAAGAGAGTGTGAATGTGAATGTATGTATGGGATAAAAACAAAAAATTGGTTAGTTCAAAATGCAAATTAAAACAAAAACAATAAAAATATATATGTATATATATACAATTTAACAAAAACAAAAAATATTAGCACAAAAATTTGGGAGAAAATTATTAAATTATTAATAATAATATTAAAAATAAATGTTAAATTAAAAACAATTTATAAAAAACTTATTTAAAATTATATTAGCGTTTAAATGTTAAAAAATAAATTAAAAATAATTATAAATAATTTAATTAAAATAACAAAAATAAGAAAATTATTAAAAAAAATTAATTTTAGAAAACAAAAATATTTTTGAGGTTATTTGAACATGTATTGCTGCAAATAACATATTAATTCATCCCTAATTGGTTCACACACGTTATTAGTTTAGTCACAAAAAAACACAAAAATAATATGTTTACACTTCAACTATGCCACACACTTACCCCTTTGCCCAGCCCCAGAGGCTGTATCGACAGATAGCCGGCCGGTAGTGTCGCCGCAACCGCAATGTTTTGATCTTCGAGATTGATGCGACCCTTCTGCAACAACGGCAACCAAGCATAACCAATCGGCGTTTCAAAAGCGGCATTGGCATCACGCTTCTTGCCCAGATTGCACGACACATGATAGAAGGAGAAGAGCAAATGATGCTCGGGGAAGAGACCCAATGGCAAACGCATTTTCACCTCCTCATACCAAGTGGGTGTGGTGTGGTGATGCAGCACGGGGCAAGCGATTTGCGAGACTAGGAAATCATGACCAGGGCGACCGTAAATACACTGCAAGAATAACGGACAAAGCGGAGTATTAGTTTTATAATAGAAATGAAAATTTTTTGTACGTTGGACTACACACCTTCAATGGTTTGCTGCCCTCCTCGTCCGAGTCGCGCAACTCCACCACCACCGTTATGTTGCGTGCACGCGAAAATAACTTTTGACTATCGAATTGCAAATACTGCGGATAGACAAATAAGTGATTGCAGAATGTTATGTAGGGATAGGTGTCGCGCTTGCTATTGCTTTGGAATTCGGTCAGCTCGAGCGTGGGCGGTTTGGGTGGAAATGTGAAGTTAGCTAGCGGCACTAAAGACTTAGTAAAGGAACCTGTGTATGTATAGTTATGTATATGTAGTAAATGAGATTTCAAAGCAGTTTGAAATAGCATTAAATGCAAAGGCTCACTCACCTGACACTTTCTCCACCTCTTCAACGGTTAATTTCATATAACCTGGTATCACTGTGAGCTTGCTCAGCTTGTCGGGCTTTCGATATTCCGCCAACAATTTCAACAGCTCCTCATCCTTCAACTTATTCGCCTCCTGTCGGTAGATGGTCGTCAATTCGAATGTATTATTCTCCGTATCCAATTCGTTGCGGTAGCTGCGAAACAGTGGTTTGGCTGCCCATGCGAACGGTTGTCGATAGTGTCCAATGTTTTGCGCATAATTACGCGCCGTTTTGTGTAGTTTTAATGCGATCTTTGGATCGCGACCAGTCTTCAAGTAGGGTTCGGCCGCTTGCACTATGCTGCCTTGCAGTATTTTCTCCACCTTCAGCACCAAGTAGATATCTGGATGTGGCGCTGTCACTGAGAATACCGCCTGACGTAAGTGCGTGAAGTGTTCTTTGCCGCAACGCAGCAGATCACCAGAGAGATTCTCTAGTAGGGAGTTTTGTACGCGTGCGCCGCCGTTACTGTGCGCACGCTCATCCCGCTCATCGCCGCGTCGCTGTGGCACACAACAAGCCGCCACCGAGTTCGGCACTGGCGTCGTGGGTAGCATATCACTGACTGTGTCATCGTTCACATTGAAGTAAAACGATTCGGTTAATTTGCGGCCATTGCGCGCATCATACAGCGCCATGCTGGTGATGTACGGTTCCACTTGGCATAGATTCTCACCATCCAGACCATCAGTGCCGGCGCATTGCAAGCGAAAACGCAAGCCCTTACAGGCGATAAAGATACGTTTGCCGAATTGTTCACGAAACTGATCGATGCTGTCGTTGCTTGTTGCTTTACCCGTCGATTGGTAGCAGGCGAAGAGTCGTCGGCGATGCTCCCGTCGCGACTGCGCAATTGAAATGTCCGTTTCACGACCATACTTAATCAGCTGTGGGTTCATGGACTGATCCAGACCTTTCAATGTGCCAAAGATAACGTTGCTGGTGTTTGGTTGTGGTGCGCGCTCCAAAGAGGCAACGCGTTTATCCTCTTGTATTTTGTTTTGTTGCAGCACCAGCGAAAGCTTACTTAGCCAATCCTTGAATTCCTCCTCGTTTTCGGCGGCGAGCGTAAACGATTTATGGCCGGCGGTCATTCGGAGTTCAAAGCAAAAGCGGCCGCGTTTTGGATTCTGCAGGGAAATGGATTTGTTGGAAATATTTTGTTAGAGAAGTAAGTTGAGAAAACAGTTACCTGCACCACTTCTGTGCAAAAGTCCATGACTATTGTTGCTTTAGCCTCGCCTTGCTTCTCATCCTTGTGTAATTCGAGTATGTAGGTGCCGTCGACCTCCTGGCGCAGATAGCAATACCTGGAAGAATACGTATGTAGTAAAGAGTCGAACTAAGCTAAATGGAACTTAACAGAACTAAACTAAACTATCTTATGATCTCACCTCCTTTTGAAGGACTTATTCCCGATATTCACAAACATGCGATCCGAACCGGAGTCGGGACCCTTCAACAAGTACCCCTGCTTTGTGATCGAATCCGCTTGAGATCGTGTCATTTGCTCGTCAATACGATCCTGATCGGCATCAATCTCATACACTTCCTCTATTAAAGCTTCGGGTGGATTTATTCTGTAAATTTAATGCACATTTAGAACAAGAAACCACAACAATACTATTTACATTGGCGCAATCTTTACTTTGGCAAATCATGACACGTGCCACCATAAGCGCTGTACTTGTAATGTATGAGATGATTCTTCGCACGATATGTATACAACGCTTGACGTGTGAAACGTGTACATTCGGCGCGTGTACCGCCACTGCTGCCATTGCAACTCATGCCATCCGCACCATCGGAGCCGTCCAAATCCTCATCTTCTTCGGGTTGTGCGAGTATATTCGATTTCAATGTGGACGATGAGGATGAATGTGAAGTGGAAGTTAAAATGCCGCCACCAGCAGAGCCGGCAGTCGAAAGCGCAGATTCATAGGAGTCGTGTGAGGAAGTTGGTGATTTGATGGATAACTGTATTTTGGTAGATGAACTCTGTGAGCTCTTTCTCGAGAGATTACCATTTTGTACATTCGAGTTGGATTGACTGCTAATTTGGCGTTGTGTCGTCTTTGGACTATTTGTGTGACTACTCTGACGTGAAATGGAAACACTACTTGAGCCGCCGTTACTGGTGCCATTAGTGCCACCATGTAAGGGGCAAATGATAGCTTCGTTAGGCGGTTCGAAACGATCGATAATTGATTTGGTATTTGTGCGTTGTTTGCGAGGCATGACGATTTCCTAAAGGGAATCAGAGGAAGGAGTACTTTTGAACTATAGATCTTTGCAAAAAACAGCTCATAAGCTTTTAAGCTTATAAGCTCTTTGTAAAAAGGCATGTATTTAAGACACTAAAAAAGAAGTTCTCAAATAATCTCTTTCTATACTACTAGCCAGTTTTAATTGCTTACCGACACATCGTCATTGGGATACATCAAGAGCTCCCGCTGTGGATCATTTTGTATAAGCATTTTGTTTTTCGCAACAAAACCCTCAAAATCGATAGGTTCCACCACATGAGATTTGCTCTAAAAAGAAGAAAAAAAAGAAAAGAGAGAAATTAATTATTTTGCTTCAATATAGAACAGTTTAAAAGTAAGAAATTACAAAAATCGCTAGTTGACATCATCCTGTTTGCCGCAAATTTACGAGCTGTCAAAAGAAATGTAAACAGCCGTGAAGTATACAGATAAAGGTCAAAGGATACGGCTATTACACACCCAAAATATTGATTTCATATAAAAACGAAGTCAAGGTGTCTTTTAAATGGAATCATTAAAGACGACACAGCACAGTTAATTGTAAGATATTATGATGACACGCAAGCAAAGAAAGGAAAAACATGAGAGGTATAGGAACAAAAACAAAAGTTGTTATTGCGTCGAATTGTCTTGTTGAAGGACATTTCGATAATAAAGAAGAAAATGTTAAGAATTTCGCATTATCATTGTAAATAAAAGCGTAGGTGCGCTCAGGGAATGTTCGTTGAAGCGCCATAGGGTGTGATAAATGAAATGAGTTTGTCCCTAATTTGATGGGCTACAATTTGTGTATATTATAATATGTATATTTGACATCTGGTGGGCAACGCTTTTGGAACCACAAGCGAATAAAATTAATTGACACTGATATGTTAGAAACATTTGTAAATTTGTGATATTCATAAGTTTTAACGAAGATGATGGAGTAAAAAAATAATAAACTTAGAGAAAACATAATATAGAAACAAATATGTGGATGATTCGAAGGGAATGTTTCTGTACTCTAATCTGGATATTTATCTCTGTCTGGATATCTACTAAGATGATTTTCTTATCAACAAAAATTGGAGGTCTCTAAAGTCTCTAAACCACTGTAGGACATTTAAGAAGAGATCTTAGCCATTGAATGCTATTGCTATTGAGATATTCTGCTTCGAAAAGCATTTTTATCTGAAGTGAATGAGAGATGGTCTTTCTTCTCTTGCAGTATACTCTGCTGGGTCTCACAAAGCTCATTACAACACATTACAAGACATCTCTCTTTGGTAATAAGGTTTCTGCCTAGTTACGATTGGGCTCTCACTGTAAGACTACATTTTTTTGACGATGTCTATACTCTCAATTCTTAATTATTACGTACACCATTGTATTTCCAAGTAACTTTAACTCTTTTAATTAGTATTATGTACATTATTTAGGAGAAATTTCAGTTTTCAAAAAAAATATAATCCAACTGAAATACATCCCCTAATACCGTTAGGCCAGAAAAATTGACAAAAATCTCTTCATTTTTTTTAATTACTAATTCCTTCACCACATTACAAAAATATCAAATATTCCGCCTACATTCTCCTCCCCTATGAATCATTGAATCATCATTTATCTAGCTTACTTCCATTTTCACTATCAACCAATTTATAATCCACCGAAAAAATTGAGATTTATTTCAAAACAAAAACGCCAGACAACACAAGCAAAAACACACTATTTTAATAGCCCACTTAGTAGTGAGAATATGCCGGCATTAGAGGCCCCAAAGCCATTTGGTTTAAAAACGCGGCAAACGCACAAAATTTATGACTACAAATTTCCTGCCTGATTACCTTAAAGTGCTGAAATATGGCTGCTACAAATAAGTACTCGAACTTAAGTGTCGATTTTCGAAGACGGCACGCTGCCGCTACTAAGTGATTGAAGGAAATTTCAAAGGCAAATTAGAAAAAAAAAAATGAAAAAACAGAGCACGAAAATATACACTCAACCTTTGACTGCCTGGAAGTGTCAGTAGTGCAACTAATTGGAAAAGCGTCCCACTATGTGAAGTGCCCACTTAATACGGCGGCCTTTAAAATTGGGATATCCGACTTTTCCGGTTTTATTATCTCCGCTTTTTGTATCATTATTATTTCTTTTTTGTTATTGGAAACTTAAACTAAACATTTTCTTAAGCGCACATTTGCTTACACAATAGATATCATATGCCAATGCTATCTATAGGTCTTTAGAACTTAGTGCTTATAACTAGAATATGTATAGAAACAACAACAAAATGTATATGAGTGCAATAGTTCGTTGTCTGTAAATAACCTTGACCGAATTTTCCCAAAAGATTCAGCGTCAGCAGTTGCCTCTGTTTATATTATCTAAGCATTGCCGGTCGCTCGTAAGTTTATGTTTTTGTTGTTGTTGCAGTTTTGTGTTGTCTGTCGTCGTTGGTCTCTTGTTGTTCACTCAAAAATGTTGCTACAATAATTTTCCCCAAGTGTTTGAAAGCATAAAAATAAAGTTGTATATTTTGTCTAGTGAGCGTTCGTTAGTTTATGTGTGTGTTGGTTTTGTTTTTGTTTTTGTAGTTTTAAATTTAATTTTTTGTTTTGTTTTGTTTTTGTTCCTCAGTAGTTGAGGGGGAGTTTTGAATGCAGCATTGTTGATTTTTTTCTATTTTACTATTTTTCGAAATACTTTTTCTTTTTAATGGTCCATAAATTAATTTCGTAATATTTCTTCATAGTTTTCTAAAATATGCTAGCCGCGTTTTGCTGAAAATACTTTAATTTAATGCTGCAATACGTTCTTTCAATACTTTTTGGTCTACAAACAGTATTCTGTAAAAATTTTGATGAATGAAAATGAACACTATCAGTAAAGAACACTGCTAATTGAATATCTATGAATCACTGTAACCCTTCATACGATAAAAAATGTTTCGCTGGAACATAAAAGAAACAGGGCACCTTCTGGTAGCAAAATTTTTTATAAGGTGATTTTTATTTCTAGAGAGCGAGATACATTTAAAGGAATACCATAACCCATAGTCTAGACGAAAAATATAGAGGTCCTGGTATATGATATTTCATACTTTGGAATATGTCGGGCAATACGAACTAAAAAATTTTCTAAAACATTTCAGAAACCAAAAAGATCTGCGACAATTTCTATCGAACAAACTGGGGTTCTGATCACAACAAATTGATAACCTGACTGAAGAATAACAAAATTTAGTAACAGATCGACACATTGTGAGCATGTGAGTTATAAGTCTGATACAAACTTGTGTAAGAGACCAATTAAAGTACTATTATTGGCAATAGATGTTCGGTCTGATACTAAAACTTACCAGCTGGATAAGCAATGTGTACAATGTATGTTCAAAAAATAACGGGAATTTGCTTTTTTTTTTTGGAATAAAATATTTTTCCTTTGCCTACATTAATATGGCTCTTTCCATAATTTCTCGTATGCTTGTAAAACGACGGCTCTCTTCGGGAAGGTTCTCTTCATTTTAAGAAATAGAAAAAATTCCACGGAGACATGTCAGGCGAATATGGAGGCTAGGGCATCATCAAAAATCTGCTCATTGTGTATGCCTTCTTCAAAGCCATTCAAAGTAATCGAACTTTTATCAACCACTCCATCTCCAGCACGTTATCACTGCTGTGGCGTTGCCATGGGTGCAGCGCGCACGTTTTGCTGACGTTGACGTCGGTCGTTGTCATAATACCACAATAACAACAATTCATCAGTAACGCCTTAATGCAGTGTCATTATTATCAACTTCAATGATAACGGGGTCGATGGCGATTATGCGCAGCAACTCACGACTATTATCAGCATTCGCACACAAATACAAATGAACGAATATCTCTCTCTATAAGAGTTGATTATCAATTTCATTTACATTATTCTCAAATTCATCAAACTAAATGGACGGACCATTTGGCGTGTGCAATTAAAGCGACGTTTACAGACGGCGAACAAAGTAATTAAATGCATGTATATATGGAGTATATATTGTTGGACAATATGTAACGGGTGATTTTTTTGAGGTTAGGATTTTCATGCATTAGTATTTGACAGATCACGTGGGATTTCAGACATGGTGTCAAAGAGAAAGATGCTCAGTATGCTTTGACATTTCATCATGAATAGACTTACTAACGAGCAACGTCGAATTTTCAGTGAATGGGCCCTAGAAAAGTTGGCAGAAAATCCGCTTTTTTATCGACAAATTTTGTTCAGCGATGAGGCTCATTTCTGGTTGAATGGCTACGTAAATAAGCAAAATTGCCGCATTTGGGGTGAAGAGCAACCAGAAGCCGTTCAAGAACTGCCCATGCATCCCGAAAAATGCACTGTTTGGTGTGGTTTGTACGCTGGTGGAATCATTGGACCGTATTTTTTCAAAGATGCTGTTGGACGCAACGTTACGGTGAATGGCGATCGCTATCGTTCGATGCTAACAAACTTTTTGTTGCCAAAAATGGAAGAACTGAACTTGGTTGACATGTGGTTTCAACAAGATGGCGCTACATGCCACACAGCTCGCGATTCTATGGCCATTTTGAGGGAAAACTTCGGAGAACAATTCATCTCAAGAAATGGACCCGTAAGTTGGCCACCAAGATCATGCGATTTAACGCCTTTAGACTATTTTTTGTGGGGCTACGTCAAGTCTAAAGTCTACAGAAATAAGCCAGCAACTATTCCAGCTTTGGAAGACAACATTTCCGAAGAAATTCGGGCTATTCCGGCCGAAATGCTCGAAAAAGTTGCCCAAAATTGGACTTTCCGAATGGACCACCTAAGACGCAGCCGCGGTCAACATTTAAATGAAATTATCTTCAAAAAGTAAATGTCATGAACCAATCTAACGTTTCAAATAAAGAACCGATGAGATTTTGCAAATTTTATGCGTTTTTTTTTTTTTTAAAGTTATCAAGCTCTTAAAAAATCACCCTTTATGTAAGTGTTTAGACCGGCAGACAGACAGTAATTTAAGCCATCAATGGCCATCAGCTGATATTTAGCGGTGAGCAATTTGGCTCTCAATTAGCAAAGCTGTCAGACAGCTGGACTGGAGATTGGCGGCGTTGAATTGGTTAGCGCGTCTTTTATGGGTGCTAACAAACATATTTTTTTCGTACCTTTTTCGATGTTTTTTTCGATTTTTTGTATTTTTTAATTTTTTTAATTTCTTTTTAATGTTTTTTATTTTTATTTTTGCAAACCCGCTTGAACGTGTTTTTTAATTGTCTTTAGTGAAATTGTTAATTTTTATGCAAAGCGTGCGCTCAAGTACACGAATCACTTTCATACCGGCACATCAGCTACATATTCGTGTATATACATACATACAAACATACATATCTACAAAGTGCATAGCTATGAAAGTGCTTCAGCAAGCTTCAATGTTGGCTCTTCAAAAGCATCTGTATAAGTACTCTAAAAATAAACAAACACCCGTATATATATGTTTGTAGTACCACCTTCAACCACCGCCAGCTTTTTTCGGTTAAACAGTTATTAAATAAATATGTGCGGCACGCGTTGCCACAAAATATTTTGCATTGCCAAGTCATGGTCTAGTTCAGTGCTACAGTTTTCATTAAAAAATTTTTTTTACTTTTAGTTTTCGCTTTTTTGTTTTTATTTTTACTATTTTTAATTTTTGTTATTTATATATTCATACATACATACATACATACATTTTTCTTCACCCATTCATTCATTCACTACACTTCACCGCATTTCAGTTCGTTTCCATTACGTTTTTTGCATGCCAAAATAATTTTGTTTCTGCTAAAAAATTTCATGGCAAACCGTTATCGATTTACGTACATACAAACATACTTAATATATATATAATTCATATAATGCCGGTAGTGTTGTTGGTAGTTGTTTTTTATTATTGTTGCAGCTGACCACAATTGGGGGCTCATGTGGTTGATCCAGCCAAGCGTGACTTCGTTATTGTGACTTACATGTTTTAATGGACTTTTCAGTTTTTTATTTTGTTTAATTTATTCTTAAAACACGCATATTTAGACTGTTCCCCGTTTTCTGGTTCTCTACGTGTTCATGTTTGTCTATATGCCTATAGTGTGATAGGGGTGTGTCAACATATCAATTCGGAGTTTTTCTGAAACTTAGATCGGTTTTCAGTAATTGATACTAAATTAGATTTATAACTAAATAGTTCAGTTCGAAATCCCGATTCTCTTAGGAAGTCAAGTCAAAATGTTCATATATCAACTTAAAAGGACCCTTGAACACTTGAGAGAATTCGGAATTCATTGATAGGATCTATTGAGCTCTCAATACAAGATAGAACTTCTAAAGGTCTATTTATATTGTTACTCCAAAAGAGGTTCACAGAACAGAGATTTAGTGTAAGAACAGAGCATAACTAACCTAATCCAGTTAGCATAGTACATCTTTGTTATTAGATTTGTAGGTTAGGTTAAGCTACAAAGCCACACATAGACCAGTTTTGGTCCTTAGCGATACCAAATGGAGTTCCGTCACATAGTCAATGATGAGTTGTCATCTTTTAGAATGCCAGCGCTTAACGAGAATTTTAAAAGGTTATTTGGGCTCACTATCAATACCTATTTAACATACCAGATTTGTAGGATCACTTTGGTAGAAGAAAAGTCATCCCACAATGGAAATATCTGCTGATCAAGTCAAAGGACTTTAGATATCACAAATACTTCTGCACTTTTTTTAATATTCACTCGTTGAGAGCTTCTATAAGCCTTTCTTCATTCAAAAAACGTTCCGTCGTTCACTTGCTACTTCCGTTTCCACTTGTTTGAGCAATTGTTCAACAATAAAGTAGAACCATTTCGTTTTAATTTCACCAACAAAACAACTCTGAGAGATACACATAGTGACACTTTTTCTATTCTATATAGCAGATTTTGTCCTGTGGCAATTTTTCGCAACCATTTTTAATTACAATTGTAGAATATTGCGTGTGGCGCCCTTAGACAATGCGACATTGCGTTGACCTTACGCAGTATCCGCAAAAGAGAGCATACATAAAGACTCGTACATACATAAGTATGCGGGAATACACGCTTGTTCGTGATACCCTCTAGGGAAATCTGGAGGATTAAAATTTTTAAATTATGTTTAATGGGAAATATCTACAAACTCGAAAAGGAAAATGCGTTGAAATAGATTTGGAATAAATTTAGTTTCTTTAATCTATATTTTTTATAAACATTTTAAATTTTACTCTAAGGGTTGAAGTTGGATGCGGTTTTATAAGATAAATCTTCGATATGACAGCCGATAATAAGAATTTGACAATTATACAAATAAAAGTATCATTATTCACTTCAGTTTATAACAATTTTCATAATAGAGAGAAAGAAAAAGTCTAAAATTGCCTCGAAAACAGTTATATCACGCCTATTTGAGAGATAGATTCTCAAAAATCTCTGATTAAACACAACTTTTTGTTTTAGCCCAATATTTGCTTGATAATCTTATGAATAACCTCACATTAAAAAAATCTCAAAAAGTAATAAAAAAAACACCGTTTATAGCGTCCACCTCTGAGGTAATTTAAAATTTTCCCAACAGGGTACGTACCAGAAATATTTACAGACAAGTGTAGGCACTTTTATTTACATACATCCGACACCGGAAAGGGTGTGAAAATGCGTGTCTGGTTTTAACCCTCAAAATAGTGAATTGTTTGCAGACACGCAAAATTTTCAACCATACTTCGATTTTGCCACACCCCTACCCCTTTGGACGTACACAATCACTGCCATCACAAATTTGCATTTCGAATGGTGGTGGTTGTTGTAAAGCGTGCTTGAGGGCGCCAACAGACACTTTATCGTTTTTGAAATCTTGCACATTTTGTGGCACTCGACGGTCGACTCCCGAGGTCGATCTTCTTCACTGAGATTCTTACGCATATTTGACGAATTTTGCAGGTATTTATTGGTGGGAGTTTGGAGTTTGGTTACTTACGTTATTAGACTAATGAGACAGGAATTTGCATGAGAATAGCTATTTTGACTTTTTGATTTTTTGGTGGGCAAGAAGAGAGTTAAGTAATTAGCGAATTTGAATTTTATTGAGGCGAAAACTGTTATTTTTTATCACTTTGTTAATGGAAAATGGCACAAATTATAATGAGGTTTGGCATTGTCTCAGCAGGGATGTAATGGTGTGCAGAAACATTTTTTTTCAACCTAACCTTACTTTATGAACCCAACAGATGGTACAAGAGATAACATGTAGAGGCTGCTAAATCTCAGTTGTATGTAACCTAACTTTATGAACCCAACAGATGGTACAAGAGATAGCATGTAGAGGCTTCTAAATCTCAGTTGTATATTTTCGCCAATAAAAAATTTACTCGATAATCTTTAAAATATAAAAGAATATATATTCATTCCCCTAGTAAAGAAAAATATTCATTCTATCTGAGATTTAAATTCTCCAATATAAACATGATTTACATCCCAAAGAAAACTTCCCCACAACAATTGAAAATTTGAAAAAGAAAAACTCTTGAAAAACTACAAATGCATTTACAGAATTCCATGCACCACTTGAGTCCAGCAACTACAGCGAGCACGTCTAATACTAGTTGTTGTTGCAGGAAACTTCAAACTCTAAGTGAAATCATTTCTATTATTGTGCGCATAGCACAGGAGGGTACAAAGTTTATTAGCAAAAAAAAACAGCAACACAACAAAAAAACGGGGCAAACTGCAACATTTAATTGAAGTCAATTAATAATGCGGTACGCAATTGCATTCAACGGATTCGCATTCGCAAACAATTCTGCAACAACGCGACCACTTCGCGGTTTTATTTTCATGATTTTCTGATGCCGAAACATTGGCAGTTGCTTCCGCAACTTTTCGTATATGAGTGTGTGTTTCCGAGGAGGGACGGAGAGAAAATGTTTTGGCTGGGAAAATGAAACACTGGGGCATAATTAATTTTTTATTCTACCGCAAAATTTTCTTCTTTTAAGCAGTATATGTATGGAAATTATTTGCGAATTTTCTATATGGAATGATTATCATTTAAGCCAAATATATCATCTAAATACATAATATATCGAGCCTTTACCGCCATTTTAGCGACAAAAACCAAAAACTTTTTTTTCAATTATATATGTAAATGTCTGAAAAGCATTAATGTATGAGAAATTTTAAATTACTACCACATTAATGGTTAAAAGTATTTAAAAAAAACCTTCTCCTGTAAAGTTTGGTTTTTGTCGCTTGCGCTAAAATGGCGGTAAAGGCTCGATATATATTGGAATATGGCGATTCTACTATTTGAGCCACCCTCGTATTTTGTATATATATTTGGCAAAAATTTCACGAATTCTTTCATATGATACAATACGTCTAAAATAATGCAATTTTGAAAATTCTATCTTAATTGTATAGAACGAAAATCGAGTTCTGACTGTATTAGGACGATTAAAAAAATTTTTGGAATGTTTTACGCTCGGAGTAATCTTTATATAGGCACTAGTGCTTAATAATTAGCAATCGATTTTCCAATAAAACTTCATCGAAAACAAAATTTGGGGAAGTTATTTTAATTTTGATTAAAAATATGAAAATAGTGGAAATCATATAAAGATAATAGCAACTTATTTCTGAGTAATTGTGAGTAATTATTTGTTTCAATATTGTTTTTTATTTTTCATTTAAAGTATCAGTTTTCATCAATAATAATTCAAACGAAATACTCATGGTTAATTAAATTAATTAAATTATGTTTTTAAATATTTTTTGTTAATATTTATTTTTATACTCTCGCAACAAATGTTGCTAAAGATAGTATTATAGTTTTGTTCACATAACGGTTGTTTGTAACACCCAAAACTAAACGAGTTAGATATAGGGTTATATATACCAAAGTGATCAGGGTGAAGAGTGGAGTTCAAATCCGAATGTCTGTCTGTCCGTCCGTCCGCCCGTCCGTCTGTACAAGCTGTAACTTGAGTAAAAATTAAGATATCTGGATGAAACTTGGCACACTTATTTCTTGGCACCATAGGAAGGTTGCTTTCGAAAATGAGCACTGCCACGCCCACAAAATGGCGAAAACCGAGACACATAAAATGTCATAACTAAGCCATAAATAAAGCTATGGAAATAAAAATTGGTATGAAGGATCGCACTATGAAGGGACATATTTGGATGTAATTTTTTTGGGGAAGTGGGCATGGCCCCGCCTCCTACTAAGTTTTTTGTACATATCTCGCAAACCAATAGAGCTATATAAACCAAACTTTCTGCAGTCCAAAAATGAAAGAAATCGGGTCCTAACCACGCCCACCTCCCATACAAAAGTTAGGTTGAAAATTACTAAAGGGGGTTAACTCATTAACGAACCCCCTTTCTGCACTCAGATTTTTTTACAAAATGGAAAATGGGCGTGGCGTCGCCCACTTATGGGTCAACAACCATATCTCGGGAACTACTCGACCGATTTCAATGAAACTTGGTTTGTAATAGTATCCTTACATCCCAATGATATGTTGTGAAAATCGGCCAAATCGCTTCACAACCACGCCTACTTCCTATATACCAGAACTTTGAAGACGATCTGAATCGTTAACTTTACAATATATAAAGTAAGCACTAGTGAAGATATCGGTGCAGAACTTTGCACAAATACTATGTTAATAGTGTGGCAGCCCCATTCTAAAAATCGCCGAAATCGGACCATAGGTTTTTAAGGCCCCATATATCGAACACGAGGACCTCGGTGCTTCTAACCTAATATTATGGTTTCCAACTTTCAATGGACTTTATACAATATATATGACGAATATGTGGGTCAAATTGTGTATTATATAATCTAAAAAATAAAGTTAAATAAATAAATTGCGAGAGTATAAAATGTTCGGTTACACCCAAACTTAGCCCTTCCTTACTTGTTTTAAATATGTTTTTAAATATTTTTTAACATTTTTTTTTTATTTTTTTTATTAATATAGTACAATTAAATTAAAAAGTAAAATTAATTAAATTATGTTTTTAAATTTTTTTTTCAATATTTTTTGTTAAAATTTATTTTTTTAAATATTTTTTAAATTTTTTTTTAATGTTTCTTTTCATATTTATTTTTTAATATTTTTTTTAATAATATAGTACTAAAAAAATTTTAATTTCAAAATTAATTAAATTATGTTTTTAAATTTTTTTTTCAATATTTTTTGTTAATATTTGTTTTTTTAAATATGTTTTTAAATATTTTTTTTTATAAATTTTTTCAAAAGGCTAAAATAATACTTATACAAAAATATTAAAAAGAAATAAAAAAAATAATAATAATTTAAAAAATATTACAACAAAAATTTCCTTAAAAAAATTCCATTAAAGATTTAAAAAAAAAGCCGAAATCAATATTACTTTTGCTTTATTATTTTTATGCATGACCCACATCTGCTTGCGCACTTTAAAGCGCAATTAAACGCATTCCTTGCTATCCATATGCGTTTAATGTTTCTTAAATCAAAAAGTCACTGCTGCCTGCGTCCACCAACTTGATCCTAACAATGCAGCGCATGAGAAATTAACCCCGCAATCACTGTGGCGAATGCAGTGCAGCTACTTAGCGTTTACCAGACCACTTCAATGTCTTCTTTTCGTGCAGTTTTTGTTGTAATTGCTTGGATGTACATTTGTGTGTGTTCTGCTGCTTATGCATATAATTTTTATTCTACTTTATTTTTGCCTGATTTATTTTACTCTTTTTTTGGGTTTTAAGCTTTAAGTGGCTGCATTTAAATACAAAAGGGCACCTATCAATTCAATCAATGTGCAGAGATACAGTGTTGCCACACTACACACATACACTCACTTTATATGCTTAAATATAAACATACGTATGTGTGTCCATGAAAGTGTCTGCCTTCACTGATTTGCTACATTTCTTTCGAAGAGTTGAAAGCACTTCACTTTCTGCTTTTACTTCTCTACAAATTCTGATGTGCGCGTTGCTTCAGTTCAATCTCAGCTACGCTTTGTTACCACCAGCCCCCCACCAACACGTAAAACCGAGTCCACACTTTGAAGTGACAATTTTAGTCATTGTTCATTCGTTGCGATAGCAAATTACGATGTTCTTGTAATGTCAATCAAAGATTTGCATTCTCAGATATAAACATACATACGTACATAAGTGAGTATGTGTAAGTGTCTGTGAAACCATTCCACTGATAAGCATTTGCATATCTATATATATGTTGGTCTGCTCGTGTTACTTAGACACCAGTATATTTGTTTGTATCTCTGTCTATCTCTATGTAGAAATTGCAATTAAAGCATATTTGTTGGCATTCTTCTCTGGGAAGCTGTTGCGGCGCAGTCTTTAGTGGCTGCTGGACCACCAGTGCTCAAGCAATTTAAAGCATGAATTATGTGCATGCTCAGCGTGATATGTGTGTAAGATGTGTTGTGTAGAAACGAAATTCATTCATAAAGCGGTTTTCACTTGAGTACTCTGAAGTTGCATATATCATTTAGATATAGAGTCATTAGACATACCAGCGTGTTCTACTTGAAATGGACGTTAGATTAGAATAGTGTATGGATTGTCAATTGTGTGTTCATTGTTATGCAATAAATAACATAGAATGCTGACTCTGAGTATAATTTAAAGGCCTTACATTGTATATACATGTATTTTATTTAGATATATTCTCCAGTGATCCAAAAGCTAATAAACACTACTACCTACTACCTAAGACAGCTTACAAAGAGATCACCCGTAGTCATAAGAACTCCAGAATACACTCAACTAGAAAAAAGGTAGATTATCAACCTCCCAATATCGCGTACAACACTATGTCCCGGTCGGCACATTAACATATTTTCGGGGTATTTTGATGCTTTCGAGAGAGAGGATTAGCTTGTAACCAGATATTCTAAAACAGAGCTGAAATCATTGTTCCAGGTTCCATTAGATTATTCCCCATCTAAGCATCACTTGAAAAACTTCAGTCTTTTAATCTTTTTCTTCTAATTTAATAATTTCAAGAATTTCGGTTTCAGTAGGCTTTACTTCAGAAAACAGACTGTATGAATGCTGTGGAACTAACAGGAAAACATCAAAAAATGTACAAAATGAGTTTGGCTGATATAAAACGAAGTTAATAGAGATAACTGACACTTTGAATACAACAAAGGAACGTGCGTATGTATTTTACGAGGGAGAAGGGAAAGAAAGTGTTTTGACTGGTGAAAATACAAAACTGGGGTTTGATAATTATTGTTTCTTTCCCAAAATTTTCTTCTTATATTATGTATGGAAATTATTTATGAATTTCTAGACTGATTATTATTTAATCCTAAAATATCATCTGTCATCTTAATTATAAGTATGTGTCGGAAAATGGCGATTCTACGTGCTATTTGAGCCACCGTCGTATTTTGTATATATATTTGGCAAAAATATCACAAATTCTTTCATATGATTCAATACGTCTAAAATAATGCAATTTTGAAAATTCTGTGTTAATTGAATAGAACGAGAATCGAGTTCTTGCTGCATTAAGAGGAATATAAAAAACTATTGGAATGCTCTACGCTCGGAGTAATCTTTATGTAGGGACTAGTGCTTAATAATTAGTAATCGATTTTCCGATAAAACTTCATCGAAAACAAAATTTGGTGCAGTTATTTTAATTTTGAATAAATACATGAAAATAGTGGAAGTCATATAACGGTAATAGCAATTATTTGCTTAAATATTGTTTTTTACTTGTCATTTAAAGTTTTTAAATATCAGCTTTCATTAATAAGAATTCAAATGAAATACACATGGGACAAAAGACAATGATCCCACGTCATTTCTATTTTTTTAAATTTTTTTTTTAAATATGTTTTTTTAATATTTTTTTTAAATAATTTTTTTTTAATATTTTTTAAAATATTTTTTTTTGAAATATTTTTTTCAAATAATTTTGTTTTTAATATTTTTTTTTAAATAATTTTTTTTTAATATTTTTTTAATTGAAATAAAATTTATTAAAACGCAAAAAAATAAATAATTCTAAAAAATTGTTTAAACAAAAAATGTTAAACCAAAAAAATGTGTGTAAATACTTTTGACTACTGTGAGTCTTCAGTTAATTTGCTTATTTCTCCGCCATATTTCTAGCTATTCTTGCCAAACCGACTTCATTCGCTCGGAAATAGATCAAGGTTTACAAAAACATAGCATTTTGTTACCCTGCGACAACAACAACAACAAGCGAAAGCTTTTTGTGTGAAACTTGTAAAAATACGTCCGATGTGTAAATAATTTTGACTACCTCTGTAATTCATAAATATTTGGGGATTCGAGAAAAGAAAATTTGATGCCGATAAAATCGATCGATGGACCGTGTCACAAATCAATAAAATTATTTGCGAAATTTCGACAGTTGAACTTCGAATGGCTTACCGCTTATCTACATACCCAAAAACATACCGAAAGTCTTAAAAATGCCAAACGTAGGAGACTTGCGAATAGAACAAGCAACTGATATAAATCAAATCGAATGGTTATACCAATAGACCAATATCCGCATGCCCTTTCTACTTTCACATTTAAAATATCTGATGACGGCGCATAGTTCATACATAGACAAGTAGATAAGCGACGAAACGAAATCTTTATAACTGTCAAAACTGTAAATTTTTATTTAAATTCGTAAATTTTTTATATAGATTAGGGTTTAGTGAAACGATTAATGTATTTAAGCCAACCAACAACAATAAAAAACTAATGCAACTGTAAATCTATGGAAATTTTTTAACAGTTTAAGGCCTTATATAAAAAAGGCGATTACAACTTTTTACTTACAAAATCACATTGAATGCATTTCCAAACAGAGAAAAAAGCGCTTTTCAGCTTTTCCATAGAAAAATAAAATAAAAAGTAAATGCAACTAGTGCAAGTCTAAGCCTATGTTATCAAAAGCTATGGTGTAATAAAAAGTATCTAATGCCTGTATGCATCTATGTATGTATGTATGTCTGTATGTATTAGCGCGCTATCTATTATGACCAAAATGTGTCACTAACAAAGTGTGAATGACATTTGAAAAAGCTGCAAATTTATATTGGACTGTGTCAACATAGCTTAGTCGTAAATGCAAGCATAAATACAAATAAACACACAGACAGACATACATATAAATATGTATGTATGTATATTTTCCACCAAAACAATAGCTAACATCAATGGCGTTGACATGTTAATAGCAAAAAAGCAAAAAAAAATTACAAGAAGGATAACAAACTTTGCAGCTTTACAAATACACTAGCTTAAACTATACAAATATACAGAGATATTTACATATAACTCCATATACTAGTATATATTTAGCTGCATTTTCGCGTAAACTATGCAAATTTTTCTATATATATGTACATGTGTATATATTCTTGTGATGAGCACGTTTGCTCCCAAAAGACTGCGGAAATTTGAACAAAGGGCAGACAGCATGCAAAAGCAAATATCTCTATATACTCGTACTTGTTTATGTGTATGTTCCTATATTTATACAAATGTGTAGGTGTGCAAGTCAAGCAAGGTTCACAAAGGAGTTGCTGCTGCAGCATCTCAAATAATCGTCAATTTTAAGGGACATAGACAAAATTTACTCCCAGCAGCCAGCTTATAAATGGAAACGAAAGAGATAGATACATAGATATATAGACAGACTGCTTCGCCTGTACAACAAACAAATTGTAAATGCATTCAACTTGTTGGCAAACAAAACGTTGAATGAATGTGTGGACCTCTAAAGTATTAGACAGGGTCGTTTCACCGAGGATTTCAAAAAAATTTTGAATTTGAAAATTTTGGGAGCAATTTATTTTTTCATTAAATTATTAATTTCAATATCAAATTATTTTCTCATCAAATTATTAATTTTTAAATTGAAATTTTCGGGATCCTGATTTTTTAATTCATAAATATTATCTTCAAGAATTTCATAACAATTTTTGAAGTGAAAACTTCTTATAGGCACTTAGGCACTTTTGTGGGTGAGCATTTTCAGCCGTTTTCGCGACAGATGAGATTTTACACAGATATACACCAGATTGAGTACTAATGAAATTAGTGCACTAACTCATGAGCCAAACAAATTAGTGCAAATGAGTACTAATACTAATATCAAAAATGACAAAGACTCATTTCCACGCAACCAAAAAAAAAAAAAAATCATAGTATTTCTACACTTATATGTGCCGTCAATTTAAGACTCAAACGAGTGTATAGTAACAATTTGATTGTACTCACTTATTCCTTGGTCTTAATTACATGTCAATTCGTACGTGCCCTCGCTACAGACAAGATTGAGAGTTTTTTATATTATTTTAGAATTGAATATTAAATGGAAAATTTATTTATTTAAATATTTCATTTCAAATTTATTGATTTAATTTCTACATTTCTCTATCGGTCCGATGATACTATGGTCACATTTTCTACAGATCATATGGAAGTGCATGCGAGATATACCAGTATGTTTAGCACTAATGTTTCGAATATTGGTGATATACATATGTATTTCCCAATGCCATTCTAATGGACATACAGTAATAATGGCTGCCGTTTATATTTCACCAAAACAGTCTTTACAAGCAATACGAGAGTTCTTGTATTCAAATTTACTCAATTATTCTAAAGCTGCTTCTGCACTATGTATGATGAAAATTAATAGAAGATTTGATCAGATGTCATAAATCAATCATTAATTGAATTTTTATATGAAGAATTTGATTTAACGATGTCCAATGATCGCAATCTTAGCACAACAAAATACAAAACTACTATTGATGCAGTATTCACAAGATATATAAATTGATTTAAATTAAAATTGTTCATTTCATACTTTAGTTACCATAGACCTATTGTTTCAGTTTTAGAATTTGATGAAAATCCTGATAATAATGATGAAAATGCTGATAATGATAATGTAAGAGCTTTAGTTCTGCTTTCTCCAGACTGGATAAGGAAGCGAAACGTATGGGTCTGGTGGTGAACGAGGACAAGACGAAATATCTCCTGTCGTCAAACAAACAGTCAGCGCATTCGCGTCTTGGCTCCCACGTCACTGTTGACAGTCATAACTTTGAAGTTGTAGATAATTTCGTCTACCTGGGAACCAGCATTAACAGCAATAACAATGTCAGCGTGGAAATCCAACGCAGAATCACTCTTGCTAACAGGTGCTACTATGGACTAAGTAGGCAATTGAAAAGTAAAGTCCTCTCTCGACGAACAAAAACCAAACTCTACAAGTCTCTCATCATTCCCGTCCTACTTTACGGTGCAGAAGCGTGGACGATGTCAACATCCGATGAGACGGCACTAGGAGTTTTCGAGAGAAAGGTTTTGCGGAAGATTTATGGTCCCTTAAGAATTGGCAACGGCGAATACCGCAGACGATGGAACGATGAGCTGTATGTGTTATTCGACGACATAGACATAGTCCAGCGAATAAAAAAACAGCGGCTACGCTGGCTAGGACATGTTGTTCGAATGGATGAAGGTGCTCCAGCTCTGAAAGTATTCGATGCAGTACCCGCTGGTGGCAGCAGAGGAAGAGGGAGACCTCCACTCCGATGGAAGGACCAGGTGGAGAGGGACCTGGCTTCGCTTGGAATAACCAATTGGCGCCAAACTGCCAGAAAGAGAGATGCGTGGCGCGCTGTTTTGGACTCGGCTATAACCGCGTAAGCGGTGTCTACGCCAGTCAAGAAGAAGAAGAAGAAGATCTGTTGAAATTATGGTGAAATATTTTGTATTTACTATTTACTAATATTTAATCATTTAAATAAAACCACTTCCTTCGAATATAGTTTCTATATTATTATACTTCATGTCCATTCAAAAAGTGCCCATATTGCTTTGATAAACTTAATTTTTATGTACAATTTTTCATAATCATAATTAATCATAATAATAATGAACTAATTATTTTCCGTCGAATTAATAATTTTTGTGACGAAAAATTATCCCGATTTTTTAATTAAAAAAAAAACTTCCAAAAATTTTATAATAACTTACTAATAATTTTTCCACCGAATTAATCATTTTTATGGCGATTTTTTTTATTTTTTTTTTTTAATTTACTAATTATTATTCAAACGAATTACTAATTTTTGTACCAAAAAAATTCGGATTCCCGACTTGAAGTTATTAAAAATACCGAAATCTAGGGATTTTCATATGAATGTTTTAATAATTGTTAAATTTAATATTTACATGATAATCCCGAAATTTTGGGATCACGGAAATTTGCAGCAATATCTGAGGGGTTGCATTATGAAATATCATCGGCAAGATCAACTCTGTAGGGCAACGATTTTAACCTATACTTTCAAAAGACCCAAAAATCTTTAGCTTTCTGGAAATGTATTATTTATGAATTCTTTTTAGTATCATTTAGCAACCCGCTCTAATGTGGCGCGCTTTGCAACATACACATACAAAATACTAGTATGCAATTTTAATGGGAAAAACTTTCAAATGTTATTTGCGTGAAGATGACAAACTATCAACATCAACAACAACAACTAAACAAACAAAACACAGTTATTTGCATACGAATGTTTCATGAATTTGTACCATATTTGTATTTGTATTTGTAGTTGTATTTGAAAGCGGCAAATGCCATTGCAGTCTTCGATGCGTATGTGCAACAACAACAAAGCAATCATAAAAACATCGTAGATATGCGTCTATTATGCAATTTAAATATCTGCACGCAGGTAATGTTATGCGTTTATGTCCGTATGCGCGTATATATAAATATGGGGAATGGCTATTATGAAAATATGTGTATGCAATTAGTAGCGGTAGATTACTAATACGCCTATAAATACATACGATTTGCTTAGTTATAAATGCACTGCGAATTGCAAAACATGCGACAAACGAAGAAAAAGAAAGAAAAGAAAAAAGACAACTTTGGGGTCTTATGTGCTTTGCACCACCGGCAAAGCACAAAAAAATTTTTTATTGCGGAATCACCAATCTGGAGCTAAAGATGTTCCAGAACTCATTTAACTCATTTCTCACGCTTTCTTTTTGAGCCTTTTCTAGACAAGAGCATTCTATATCTGTTAACCATTTAATGTCAGTCGTAAAGCCTTTAACCCATCTTCTTTAGACAATTTATCACTTGAAACGCCAAAATTCTGGTAAATTTGAGATCTCATTGTTGCAATGTTAGGATCTCTTAATCATGTAACTCTTAAAGTGCTCATTCGTAATGAAAACACGATATTTCGAAAATCGTTTCCTACATTTAGGCGTTTTACATAATAAAATTTCCTGTAAGTGTTGTCCTTTTTGGTACTGTTAGTCGTTGAACTAAGAGAATTTTTTACGATTTTTGACTTGTGACAAAATTTATGAAGCTAAGGAAGATTGCCTTAACCAAGCCCAAATTCTCGAAAGTTCTGTTAATACAAAATCCTGGATGACTTTTATCTATATTTTTTGGGTATTATTTGAGGCCGATATAAAAATAAAGTCGAATTCGTATCATCGCTAGAAAGCATCTCAGATGAGATCACATCTAGAACCAAGTTTTATTCCATTCGAAAATATATATTTTAACTACAGTTCCTAGAACCTGAACCGAAGCAGAGTCGGTGATAGAAAAAATTTCAAAATCATCTTAATTATATATTTGTTGATTCAATCCTTTCAAACAGAAAAGTCAAACGCATACAGATCCACGATAAAAACTGCCTTTCGCCACACATATGACGAAAAAATATATATAATCCGACACACAAACAAAAAAACCAGTTGCTTTGCGGCTTTTTTTGCTTTACGCAATCCAGGCCTCAATTCAATTCTCAGAGTGCACCTGATATCTTTTTCCGCTTCTTGAATTACCCACTGACACCGTGGATTTCCAACGAACTATGCGAACGTACGAGTGATGGTCAGTAAATGCCAACAACAAGCAAACAGCTGGCGGGTGACTAAGGTGACTGGAGCGGCGCGCTACGAGCAAAAGTAAGGTGTATTTAAGTTTGTAACATGTTTGTTTAAATCAGCTTTGTTTATTCTTGCAAATATGTTTATTATTTGTGGGGAGTAACGAAAGAACCATTATTTATGTACAAGTTTAAGCGTAACAATGAGAAAATGATACAATGTGCCAAACGGGCGCGGTAAAATTCTACAGAAACGTTAATTGTTTAAAAACACGACAACTTTCAAGCAACTTTAAGTGCAAAATAAAAAAGAAAAAATGCAAGTAGAACGAGACTATTGCAAAATGAGATTAAATTTGTTTTTTTTTTTTTTTTCAATTAACATAAATTGAGGAAGCGGCATTTGCAAAAGTGGCCGCGACACAGTGTGCGGGTATTACAAGTTATGTGCGTAAAGTTTGTATTGAAGATTTCGAAGTAATGAAGTCTAAATGGATGTATAAGCTATCTACGGATATCAACTACTACATTAGAACGTTCTCACGAGAGTCACATCTGCGTAACCGTACCAGAATCATAGTTTTATCCGATCAGCAGTGACTTTGTTGTGTAGTATGTCCAAGGAAAGCTAACTAGGAATCTTTCCTTAACAGTTTTGACGTTAAAACAACTACAAAAGCAACTATATGATTAGGAACCCTTCTCTTCAGTTAAGTCAAGTAAAACTTTGGCTTGCTCCTTCTCTTCTCCAAGGAATAGACCTCAAGATGGCTAAATTCTATAGTTTAGTTTAAATTTTGTCTAGTCCGAGTATGATCTGTCGAAATACCAGACCCGCTAATGTTCTTCTAAGGGATTTCATTTAACAATTAAGCAGAAAACCCCGACTTTAGATCGGTCCAGATACGCGTTGAAGTTATCAGTATGTCCTTAGACATGGCTAATGAACTGCGTCGGATAAATGTTCCACCACTGAGAGTATTTGACCTAGACGTCTACAACGAAAATTCAAAGTTGAGACCTATCCTTTTACTAGAAGCTATCAAACAAAGAATCTTTACATAGTTCTTCAGAAAATCACGTTAGATCTCATTGATACGGATATATGTATGTTCCCTATATTTCGGGAAGACAGATGATAGGTCAAAGAAAAACGGAACAAAAAGTATTATCAACCTCGAGGAGATGAATATCATAAATAACAGTCGGACAATTTTTTGAAAAATAATACCATGGAAGATCTGTCAAAAAATTTTTGATACTGAAATTAATACCACATGCAACACTGTGTCACAGATAGAGTTGTCCATCAGCGCCAAGCGGTGACATGTCTGTCACAAAAAACGCGCTTGTCAAGTGAAGTCATTTGGCAGTCAAATTGTATGACAGTTAGTTAGTTGATAAGCGGTTAGCACAACTGCGAAGATAGTTTTTGCCACCACAACAACAATATGTGATGTTGTTGTTAAAATTTCAACGCATTTGCAAAACTTTTTGCTGCGACTCCTAAGTGGAGTTGTCAATTTATTGTCTTTCACAGCAAACATTTTTTTTGAACCCGTTGGTTTTTTGTTTCAACTTTTTTCGTTGTAGTTTGACTAGGTTAATTGCTAATTTAGACTGGTGCGTTTAAACGCTCGTAGTGACTCGCGACTAGTTTTACGAGTCATTATTTTCTTCTTTTTTTTTTTTGAGTGAGGAAAGCTAAGTGACAGTAATAAGTACAACTCTAATACAACAAACAAATGATAAAAAATATCATGCTATTAACGGCACAAGCTTGACTATTGTTTTTCACACTACTGTACATGCCTCACTGGCAATTAAATTAAATTGTTTGCGTTATAGCAATGAAGAACACCAACTACGCAGTCAATCAATCATTTAGCAAATGATGTATTTATAAATTTATATATATTTCTTTTCTATTCGCGTGGGAATTATCTCTTAAGCTGCTACGCTTGGAAGCCGCCGAAATAAAAATTACCAAAAGTGTGCACAAGGTTAAGGTTGTTTTGACTGCTGGTAGGCAGCAGCAGCTTAGCTCTTCGCTTGCAATTTTTCATTGACTACTTTGTTTAGAATTTAATTGGTCACAGTTGACAATGCATTGTGAGTCACTGGCGGAATTACGTATAAAAAGTTAGACAATTTGGTGTTATTATGTTAGACCTTGCTCACTTCCGATTATTGCTTTGAAAATAAATTGTCTGTCTGCTCGCAATCGCTGTGCTTGAGACTGATGATTTATAGTTTTGTCTCCAATTTGTAGACTTTATTTTTTGTAAACAAATAGAAAATATGAATTAAAACTGTTCAATAACAAGGTAACTGAACCTTCATTGAGTTCTGAAAGTGATCACGATTGCGTTAATATATATGATATATAAGTTCCGAGACGGCTAATTGTCAAAGTGCCTATCAAAAAAATATTCGATATTTATGTTCAAAAAATAACGGAAATTTTCGTTGGAATAATTCTCAAAATCTCTTTTGAGGACATCCTTTGGCTCATTCAGCGATTTCTCGTATGCTTATAAAACGACGGCACTCTAAAGGTTCTCTTTATTTTTGGAAATGAAAAAAAATCGGACGCAGTCATATCTGGCGAGAATAGAGAAGAGTCTGGGGCATCGTTATAGTGTTGACCAAGAATTCACGAACAAACACCGAAGTATTTTTATACCCTGAACAGGGTATATTATGTTTGTCACGAAGTTTGTAACACCCAGAAGGAAGCGTCGGAGGCCCTATAAAGCATATATATAAATGATCAGTATGTTGAACTGAGTCGATGTAGCCATGTCCGTCTGTCTATCCGTACCGTCTGTCTGTATGTATACGAACTAGTCCTTCAGTTTTTAATATATCGTTTTGAAATTTTGCAGATGTTATTTTCTCTTCAAGAAGCTGCTCATTTGTCGGAACTGCCGTTATCGTACCACTAAATCATATAGCTGCCATACAAACTGAACGATCGGAATCAAGAGATTGTATGGAAAACTTCCGCATTTTAATACATATCTTCACGATATGTGGTTGGTTGGTTTGAGTTATTGTTCATAGAAATAATTTAATCTCCGAAAAAATTGTTCAGATCGGTTCACTATAGCATATAGCTGCCATACAAACCGAACGGAGAAATGCACCTGTGAAGGGTATATTAGCTTCGGTACAGCCGAAGTTATTTTTTTTTTTTATTTTTTTTTTTTTAACTAAGTTTTTAACTAACGAAAATCGCCAAGCTCATAAAAAACACGTTTAACCTTAATTTTTCGCAATTGGACTTTTGGAGAATTGAAAATTCCCGTTATTTTCTGAATATACCTTGTACCTTAGTAAATTGCTACCCCAAAATACCTTTTATATTAGGGATATGATTTCCTATATCAATACTCTCGATGGTCCCTTCCAAAATTACGTCGGAAGCCATTATTGGTCTATACTTCATAAAAATAGACATTATTCTTATCAGAAAACCCTCTATCTGCTAATGACATTATCATCTTAACACTTCAACATTATAGTTGAAATATCTATTAGCCTAAAATAAAGACTAATTTCACTCATTTGTTCAACACCAACAATGTCACAAGTGCAACAACCCAATTGAACTAGTTGGTCGCTTAACTGTCATACTCGGGTCATTTCTTTCTATTTTCACTGCACGCATTATTAGAGTTGACATAATTATGAAGTATTAAACATTAAACGGTCAGTCATGAAAACAACTTTTTCCGGCTTTTTGCGCTCAGGGAAATTTACCAACAGCTGCACCGTTACAAATCCATCAAAAGAATACAGTGCTTGAGGTGGGCACCGTTAACTTTCTAAATATGGTGGCATATACACCTTAAAAAATAGTAACAACAACAACACTATACCGTCAAATGACCAAATGTCAAGTGCCAAACCAACACAACAGCAGACATAAATACGATTTGTAAACGCTGACAAGTTGGCGCTATGCCCCAGCTACCAGTTAAATGCCAAATAAACAATGCAACGGTATATCATACAGTATATAAGTTGGTATGTATTATGAGCCAACGATCAGCTGTTACTTTGTTGTGGTTGATTTCAACTAAAACTTCACAACAAAACCAGTCGTTTAACTAACGGTAGTCGGCGTACGCACAAAAGTTGCGGCTGCCATTTCAGCCGTTCGTCGAGCGCTACCTCATTTAGTCTTATTTTTTCAAAGGCCAACTGAAAAAGGTGAAACCAAGCTTGGTTGGCTGAAGGTGGTTAAATAAGATAGACAAGCGCAGACATTTAGTTCAAGTTTTCTCCGATCTTTTTTTTTAACAACGTTTATATCCCTAAAATATCTCGACAGCTCTTAATTGGAATGTAGACCCTTCCATGCTGTCTTTGGTGTACTATGACCACGCTTCTTCGACTTTTTTTTAACCCGGTTGTATATTATTAGATCCCTGCTTCGTCTATAACTGTCAAACGTTTTCAAAATCGGTTAGGAATTCTAAAGAATCCCGAATCACGTGAAAGGCATCCATCGCATGGAAGCTTAATGTTCAAAATCGCCCTAAAGTTGATATTAGATCAGCTGTTCACAGCGTCACACAGCGTTGCTTTTGCAACTACAAAAGTCACAAACTTATCGCACTACCCTCGTCTCTCTCTCTCTTTTTCATTCACTGGAAATTTTCTAATCAAAGTGGTGTGATTAAATATTTAATTATAGTGTAAATATGTATGACACGAAGATTCATTCAATGTTACAGTCGACTGAGTTAAGTAGCAGTTAAACTAGTCATTAAACAGTTAATTAGTAATCTCTATTGTGTTAATTAAAATATTAACTGACAGTCGATGAAGACACTTTCAAAGCATACATATTTTTAAAATATTTCCGCTGAATAATGTGGGGTACATTACCTGAATTCCAGCTTGTATCGCTGTCAAAGCTGTGTTTACTTTACTAAAGGACGGAAGTAGAGGCTTTCGAGTTTTTGAACGTTAAATATAAAATCTTCGGGCCTTTCAGCAAAACATTTAGATTCGTAAAAGTGGTTTAACGAATACAAGGATAGTATGACTTTTAAAACAGTAGATCGTGATAGATCGTTTTTTTTTACCTGAACAAAGATCATCTCTAGCTATCAAAAATTTTGTTTAGAGTAAGGAGTCTACGAAGTAAGAATCGATCGACTTCTTTGGAACTATCATCCGATCAATAGTTTTTAATTCTGCTACAGTTCGATGTTCGATGCAGTACCCGCCGGAGGAAACCGATGAAGGAGAAGGCCTCCACTCCGTTGGAGGGACCAGTTGGAGAGCGACCTGGTTACACTTGGAATCTTCAACTGGCGCCGAAATGCGAAGGAGAGAGAGGAGTATCGCGCTCTCATCGATTCGGCTATAACCGGCTAAACGGTTCAACGCCAATCACATACATACAATTCTGCTACAATATTTAGAAGAAATTCGAATATTGGTTTCCTCACTTGAATGGTCTTTAGTTTCGAATCAACAGAGCTGAAATTGCTAAGAAGATATCTTCTAGCTTTGTGCAGAAAAAGTAGAACATCTCCAACACACCTCTCATTGTTTATTCTCTACTCCACTTTTCCAATTACCTCGTAGACACTTGCTCATTGCAATATTTTGCATTTAAGATTACTTTTATTGAGACCATTCAAGCAACGCAATAAAAACTAACGTTGCAAGAAAATGCCGTTATTCAATGTTCATGCTTATTTAATACTACAATTAATTGGCATAATTTATTGAGCACTTGAGCTTTCAAACCGGTAGCAAAGAAGTGCTTTCAATAAACGATTCAGATAAATTGTGAGTGTTTCACTTTCTTACTGGGATACACAGAGGCTACCATATCCATGTAGAACTTGTTTTTATTGTTGGCAACTAAGTTGTCAACAGTAGCATAATTTACACTACGTACATGTGTATATATGTATTTATATTTATACTTATTTGTCTTTTAATGAATTCATTTCAATTACTTTCTCATGTTTCGCATTTAACCGCAAATGACATGAAATGCGCAACTAACAACAACAACATAGGTGAAGCATGCAATTTAAATGCAATGCATTGCAATAGTGTGACATATGTATGTACAGCTGTGTAAGCAAATCCATGCAAAAGTGCCAATACCTATACATATGTACATACATGGATATATATTTATTTTATTTTATTTATTTTCTTATATTTAACACCGCATGGCGACAAGGAAACACCGCCAACGACATGGTGCTCATCTATAAGTAACTTTGTATCTATTTATGTAAATATATATATATATAGTGCTTGGTTTCAAACTGGTTTCCTTCGAGTAGTTGCACTCTTGCAATCTGTACTTCAGTAATTTGTATTAAAAAATAAGAAAGGAAACTTCACTTTCGTTCGGAACCAAAACAATTTAAATTCTCTCAGGTCATTGTATTTTTTCAAAGAAAGTACTCGATCGAATGTTTGGAAGTTTTTTGTACATAATAAGGTATATTTTCAACAATATTTACAAAAATATTGAAAATTAACGGAATTATATGCTTTCTTTGGAGGTGCCAAAAAAAAGTTCCCCAGCTGCTGACAAGATTCCAACCGAATAAGTAGCTGAAACAAAAGGTATGTCTTATACAATGTCATACGATTTTTGAAAAATATCAAAAATTAACAAACTGCGTAGCTCTGACAAAAATGTCGTTTTTTAGGTAAAAAAAATGGTCGTCTTTTTAATGCCAAATTGACAATTTTCAACAAAACAAAAATATCGCAGGTTATTGTATAGTAAATATCTTCAAGAACACTCAGTATCAATTTGGAGTCGATCGGTCAATTCATTGTTGAGTTATGATGTCAGCAATTTTGAGATATGTCGTTTCGAGAAAAACGAGTTTAAAGTTTCGAATACGTACTATACGAGGTGTGTTCAAAAAATAACGGGAATTTTCGAAATTTGAAAAAATATTGTTGCTTTCAAGGAGTCCCTATTCGGTAGTATGCTTTCAAGTCAGCGCTTGTTCCAATTGCCGAAACACTTCGAAAACTCGATTTTGCATTTGGCTATTTCACCGATTTCTCATATGTTTGTGAAATGACGGCCCTTTAGGGTTCTCTTTATTTTATAATCGCCAAGCTCATAAAATATACGTCTAATCTTAGCGACTGTTACAAACTAAGCAATAAAAATAGTTGAAAATTTCTACAAGTAGACTCTCCAAACACGTGACATTTTAAAATTTCCGTTATTTTTTGAACATACTACGTAAACCCATTGTTGGACCTATTATACCCGAGGTATAAAAAAGTCGCCTCTTGCAACTCTCGCTGTCAATCGATTTGGCGCAAAAAGTCAAAGTTGCTCATGCTTGCACCGCTATCTTTTGCTTTGCTATGAGTGTAGGTGCAGCAAATGTTGTATATATGTATATACTGGGACCCTGCAGCCGTCTTTGAGGCGTCTTGTATCTGCAGGTGGAATTACTGGTACTTCGTTCAAACAACACTTCTATAGAGACCGTATAAGAAAATGACAAAGTCGAATGCTGGAGCTCGGGAGTATTGGATCGTTTTAATTACTACTCTACTATTAAAATTACAAAAAAACGAATTGAGAGTCTTTAAGCGGATACAAATCCGGGAACATTCCGTTTACGTTGACCTCAATGCCGTGGGAACGCTTATAAAGTTTTTTTCTGTGCAAAGTGCTTTTGTCAAAGAAAGCAGCACTTATCAAATCAACTTAGCTCAAATGTTTAAAAGCCCGACGTGTGATGAGCTAGCGTCTCGTCTAATTACTTATTACAGCCGCGTCAGTCTTCAACTGCCTATACCAGTTCATGTCACAATACAAAAAGTCTTTTTACAAATAAACACTTACTAAGTTAATTATAAATTACATTCTATTAATGCTAGTAGCAAAAAATTCACGCATTTATTGCCACACAAGTTGGCGCGCTCAAAAGTAGCCAAAGTAAAAAACTGGACACTAGTTACCACTTGCTCAACTATCACTTACAGGTTTAATATGGCCTGTGAAGAGTCCAAATTCAGCGAATCATTGACAGCGGAAAATGTGTTATGATTTATGAAGCGATTTTATGACACTTTTCTTTTAGAAATGCGCACTTCATAAATATTCCGCACACAATTAGCAAGTGTCGGTTGGCATAGAAAGCAATTTTCCAGATTTGCAGACAGCAACTGCACACTGTCGCAAAAAGATTGCAAAAATCTTGAAAATATTCTGATTGACTAAGTAATTGACAAACCAATTCAAACAATCTCGCCAATTCTACTGATTTATTTTTGCATACTTTTGTTTCTCTTCTCATAAGCTCTTGATACTCTCCTCGAACCACTATGTGCTGCGCCTTAGGCAATTAACTTGTTGTCTGTGCCGGCTGACTTATGACATAAGCATTTTCGTGTTTTCGAAGTATGTACTTTGTTTTTGGGTCATAAATATTGTCGGGTAAAAGACTTTGAAGTAGTGTAGACAAATACAATTGTCTTTCAAGTGATAAAGTACTGTAGGATGACTAAAGAAGAGAGAGGGTGGAAGTGAGAGGTGTATCGCTGATCTAATTCAGTAGCAACACTGAAACTCTAAGTCAAGGCACAGGGAGGCAATGAGCAACAATAAAGGCATTCAACCGATATCGGACTAATTGAATTGAATACGTTACTTTACTGCTATTTGCGGAATCTTCGTCTCTTCTTTAGGTCTCTTTACTTGCATGTAAAATTTATAAACGACTAGGCACTAAAACAACCAGCATATAGATCGGAACAAATAGCTAAGCCGAATCGTGAAGAATTCGTGAATTAATTATCATTTCAACCTTGATTTGTTGCCTTTTTCTGCAATTTATTTACAATTTTTCGATTTAATGGCGGCAAGATAAGCGATAATATATAAAACAAAATCGTTTGAATTGTAATTTCGGATCCGTTTTTGAAGGCTTTTCTGTACATATCAATATATAAGATAGGTTTTGCGCAAGAATTATAGTCCTCTGAACATTGGCAACGGCGAAAACCGCAGACGATGGAACGATCGGCTGAACGATTTATACGACGATTTATATTACGACATTGACATAGTTCAGCGAATAAGAAGACAGCGGCTACGCTGGCTAGGTCATGTTGTTCGAATGGATGAAAACACTCCAGCTCTGAAAGTGTTGGATGCAGTACACGCTGGAGGAAGCCGCGGAAGAGGACGACCTCCACTCCGTTGGAGAGACCAAATGGAAAACGATCTGGCTTCATTTGGTGTTCCCAGTTGGCGCCAAAAAGTAAGAAGGAGTAATGAATGGCGCGCTCTGGTGGATTCGGCTATAATCGCGTAAGCGGTTCCTACACCAAATATATATATATATTATATAATATATCAAAAATAAGTCCCTACACTTAAAAGAGGGATCTCTGAAAAGCTCTCCGAAGGTATTGTGTTATGGTTGAGATATCTTTTCGTTTCAAGTCGGAAACCTTAAAATCAAGTGCAACTTAAAAAGACTTAACATCGCATATCGGAACACCTTAACCTTAACTCTGATCGGGGTTCTTGTCAAAAAGAAGCTTACTTTTTAGTAAACATTTTTCTGAGCATATTGAGGTTGAAAGTTAGATGCGAGGAAAATATTTATACAGTTCGAAGCAGATACTCCATTACTCAGGCACCGCCTGCCAAAACCAACCGAAATTTGAAAACAAACGGCCTCACCAAACACCGCATGTCGCAACTCTTCGACAACCCACTTGCCGTCGACAGCATCGCTCGATGAAGTAATATTTATTGAAGCTCAAAGTAGGAGTAGCCAACTCAAAGCCGGTGCGAAACGAAACCAGTTTTATTTTGAAGTGAAGCTAAGAACATCGCAAAATTTTTAACGGGTGATTTTTTTGAGGTTAGGATTTTCATGCATTAGTATTTGACAGATCACGTGGGATTTCAGACATGGTGTCAAAGAGAAAGATGCTCAGTATGCTTTGACATTTCATCATGAATAGACTTACTAACGAGCAACGCTTGCAAATCATTGAATTTTATTACCAAAATCAGTGTTCGGTTCGAAATGTGAAATCCGCTTTTTTATCGACAAATTTTGTTCAGCGATGAGGCTCATTTCTGGTTGAATGGCTACGTAAATAAGCAAAATTGCCGCATTTGGGGTGAAGAGCAACCAGAAGCCGTTCAAGAACTGCCCATGCATCCCGAAAAATGCACTGTTTGGTGTGGTTTGTACGCTGGTGGAATCATTGGACCGTATTTTTTCAAAGATGCTGTTGGACGCAACGTTACGGTGAATGGCGATCGCTATCGTTCGATGCTAACAAACTTTTTGTTGCCAAAAATGGAAGAACTGAACTTGGTTGACATGTGGTTTCAACAAGATGGCGCTACATGCCACACAGCTCGCGATTCTATGGCCATTTTGAGGGAAAACTTCGGAGAACAATTCATCTCAAGAAATGGACCCGTAAGTTGGCCACCAAGATCATGCGATTTAACGCCTTTAGACTATTTTTTGTGGGGCTACGTCAAGTCTAAAGTCTACAGAAATAAGCCAGCAACTATTCCAGCTTTGGAAGACAACATTTCCGAAGAAATTCGGGCTATTCCGGCCGAAATGCTCGAAAAAGTTGCCCAAAATTGGACTTTCCGAATGGACCACCTAAGACGCAGCCGCGGTCAACATTTAAATGAAATTATCTTCAAAAAGTAAATGTCATGAACCAATCTAACGTTTCAAATAAAGAACCGATGAGATTTTGCAAATTTTATGCGTTTTTTTTTTAAAAAAAGTTATCAAGCTCTTAAAAAATCACCCTTTATTTCAAATCTATGTTAAATAACGGACAAATTTATTATTCGGCATTTTTCTGGTATTTTTTTCTTTTTGTTGTAGTTTTCGCTTGCAAATGTCAATCGCTAATGCTTGAGCAGCAGCTTACAGCACAGTTTGTGGCAAGGAGTGCCAAAGTGCGGCTTTAAAAATATATATTTACAATTTCAGGTTTGTTTATATGAATTGTTGTTATTTTGGTTTTGCAATTCAAGTACTTTAATCTTCGACAGTATAGACTTACACAAAAAGGTTATTCAACTTGAAAAACAAAAAAATTTAAGACAATCGCTGAACCAAATGACTGCAGGTGAGGCCCACTTTGGCGCTTAGCTCAAAAAAAAAGACGAGCGCACCCACACACTCTCAAGAGAACGAAGTGAATTTGGTTTTGCAAGTGCACATTTGTAATGGATTCCCCCTTACTTTAAATGGCAGCAGTGACTCACAAATTGATGAATATGTGGCTATGTAGTCTTTTGTTGTTCGGTGAGACGAACTAGTGAACGGAAAAAGTGAAGGTTTTGGCAAACTGCACTCATGACACACTTTCAGGGCTGTCGCCGACATGTTATTAAATCTAAGTACGATATGATAGCTTTACACTTTTATTCTTAAAGCGTCACAGGTGTAACAAGAGCTTATCCAAAGTTTATGAAAGTCTAGCGAGTGTGGTTTTTGCTCTCCTCTTAGTAGGACCCAATGTCTTTAGAAGAAGAAGAGTTCACAAAAGCTCTGCGCGGAACTTAGAATCTAGAATTAATGCAGAGCTGCAGGAATATTTTAAGATGCAATTCTGAATGTTGATCAGACCGACTATATTAAGGAATAATTTCCCCGAAGAATATGAAACCAAAATAAATTAAAATATCGAAAGATCATCTTCAGGAACTTTGAGAAAATGGTAACACAAGCTATGCTATAAGCTCAGAGAGACCTATCAAAGATGTTAGTCATATTTTGAGCAGATCATAGAAGACGATCATAACAAAAATAGATAACAGATAGATTAACATAATTTGGTTCCTGAGGGATATATATGTATATGCTTCGTATTTACTTCCGACATGAAAAAGTTTATGAGAAAACTTGTTGACAAAATAGACCGATAACATAGAAAATTGTTTTTTCTGTTGTACAAAACTTATTATTTTCATTTAAATTATATTATATGAAAAGAAACTTACAAACATACAAAATTTACCCATAAATTCGGCATAAAGTTTAATAGAATAATGAAAATCGTAATATATACTATATGAAGGCTGAGGTAATTCTTTCAATTTCACCACCAGGGTGCACTATATCCAAGACTATACGCTCACTTAATTTTGCTAAGATATCTCACATATTAACCAATACATATTTGTGGAATAAAGTCCACCGTATTTTTGAAAAACCTATAATTAGGTACATATATGAGAGCTAGGAGACCCGATTTTAATAATTTTTTTAACAGTACACTATTAGTAGAAAATAATTTCCTCTAAATTAAATTAAATTATCTGAGAGATTTACCCAAATGTTCGGTTAAAATTTATCCTTAGGCGCTGAGTTCAACATGTTCGATATCTGGGGCCTTGAAAAGTTATAGTCCGTTTTCGGCAATTTTTTCACAAGTGAAGTCAGAGATGATACATATATACTATTTATGTAAAGTTTTATTCCACTATCTTCATTGGTTCCTTATGTATACATGATACAGTGAAGGAATCAGATGGAATTCAAATTTGAGTTATAAGGTAAGTAGTCGTGGTTGTGAACCGATTTCGCCCATTTTTTATCCGTGTTATCAGGGTGTAAAGAAAATATTATATACTGAATTTCATTGAAATCTGTCGAGTAGTTCCTGAGATATGCTTTTTGACCCATAAGATGCCACGCCCATTTTGCATTTTGTAAAAAAATCTGAGTGCAGCTTCTTTCTAGTTGTTTTTCGTTAGTGAGTTAACCCACTTTTAGTAATTTTTAACCTAACATTTGTATGGGAGGTGGGCGTGGTTATTATCCGATTTCAACTATTTTCATGGTGTGTGGTGGGGTACGTAAGAGAACCGACTGCAGAAAGTTTGGTTTATATAGCTTTATTGGTTTGCGAGTTATATATAAATAACCGATTTGTAGGCGGGGCCACGACCACTTCCCCAAAAAAAACTACACCCAAATATGCCACTAGGCGATCTCTTATTCCAAATTTTACTATTATTACTTTATTTATGGCTTAGTTATGACACTTTATGTGTTTTTGGTTTTCGCCATTTTGTGGGCGTGGCAATGGTCCGATTTCGCCCATTTTCGAAAGCAACCCTCTCACTGCCCCAAGGAACATGTGTTCCAAGTTTCATTAAGATATCTTAATTTTTCCTCATATTCATATTATTATATGAAATTCACTTCAAGATAAGTAACTAGCTGGTATAAAAAAAATATATATATATTTATTAAGTATTTTTTATAAATTTTTTTAAATTATTTTTTTTTCAATTTTTTATATTTTTTTAATAATTTTTTATTTGTATTTTTTGTCAACTAAAAACTTTTGTTCTAGCGCAAAATATTTCTGTGATTATACAGTGTATAATGCCGAGAGAAGTATTATTCATAATTGTTTTATCACTTCGTACTTAATCCTTTCGATGACATTTTCATTCAATAATTCAACAAAAGAATATTCCATGCAGTTCACAATACATACAAACATTGAATGATTGCAAAAAAGTTGATATATTGAAACAGGGACATTTGCAATCGAACGGAAAATGAAAGCGCAATGGGGTCAAGCACACAATCATGTAGGCGATAACTTTGTAGGTGGCATTCAAACACATAGAGATTAAAAAATAATAATCATATATGTATGTGTTTCAGCAGCAAAAAGTTTGTTATCCTTACACCCATTGATTGAAAAAGCATGAAGGCCACTTGGCACACACGCCCACACATGCATTAACGGTAAAAAAGTGCTCAGTGTAACATATATTTTTATGGTTATGAGTGCGCGCACGTGTTTCCACTGTTTCCACCTACACTATAAAGGGTTTAATCGATTGTTGAGATACAAAAACAAAAAGCATACACAAGTTTAAAATAACTCAGAGAGGAAGGCGTTGAGCCGCAAATAAGTTGGAGCGGAAGTGTATGCGACCACCGGAAAGTAGGATGCTTAAAAGTTCAAAAAGCGTATATTAACACTTGAATCTGGAGCGCACTTTTAGGTTATGTTTTGATAGTAGTTGTTTGAAAACAACAAAGCAAACGGAAATTTAAGAAATTATGCAATGAAATTTTGGTTCGAAGTAGCTTTAAGATAATGATGGTGAATTTTCGAAAATGAAAAAAAAAACTTTCGTAAAATCTGATAATATAACTACTACAAATTTAGTCGAGTACACAAGGTTAACACTTAACTGTTTGACAATGGTTCTCAGAATTTTCTGGTCGCAGCGCAATTATAACGTTCAAGGAACCGATACTATGTGTCTGAACTAGCCTTAAAGACAATTACAGCCCTGCTTGTTAAATATATGAAAGCTAGAATAACTACCGTGGTTTATTTCGACAGCTACAAACAGATCTTGAAGCTCTCTACAAATACTTGAAAGATCTGAAAAATTAAATCAGAAAAATCCGGAGGGAATTTGTCTTAAAGATCTACTCTATATGATGACTATAGATAGGTTTAGAGTTTAATTTCGTTGAGATTGTTTTAGAGATTGGTTACATAAGAAGTTAATTAGGAAACAATTTGAGTCCCCTGATATTAATCATGCAAAGGTCTATTCATAATAATTCCATTACAATATCCAGATCAAAATATGTCTTACAAAAGAGTGTTCCATGCACTTTATATAGAGATTCCTAAATGTTCTAAGCCCAGGATATGCTACATTGATATTAATATACATAATTTTAGTCTGTTCTACAAAACAATGAACCAGTAGGCCCCATACTACTTAGTGTTGGACAAATTTCGACTTGAAATCGGGTCTATGAGTCGCTTTCTTTTCATAAAACTGAATTCCAAAAAGGAGATGTTTTTACAAGGCAGTAAGTTACAAATCGAAACATTTTAGCTTTATGAACATTGAAAAGGGCAGACTGACAGACTGATGTTTTGAAAGCTCGGAAAAACAGTTAGATCTGACTCAATATTATTCACTCGGTAAAAAATCCATAGAACAAGAATAAAATAACATCCAAAGATTCCTTACCTCATAATATAAATTGATAGTATTTAATTAAGAAGCTTACAGATACGAATTGAACAAATTTTATTCATAATTTTCATAACAAAGCCTCCATTAAAGTGAAGCTATAGAAAAGCCGACAAGCATGCGAATATTAGAAGAACACATTCAACACACACGGAAATATTTAATAACAAACACTTAACAGTAATTAAGGTGTATTGTGTGCTGGAGTGGTGAGTTTTGCAAAATTGATACACACAAAAAAAATGGAAATCATAATTTTGTTGCAACAACAATTGGAGTGTGGGAATATGACATTATAGAGATATATGAAGTAAAGAAATTTACACACAAATTACACTTCATACGGAGACTAGACGGAAATTGAAATAAAATTGTATAAAACCAACAACAATTGAACACGATTAGTCAAGCTAACTCTGTTGAGCCGTAAAAAAGTGGCAATGCATTTAAACAATTATATATAAAGTATGCGCAAAAACAATAATGAAAATCGAATTTTAAATACCCATACCACATGACGGTTGTCCGGTGCAGGATATTGCATCTAAATTGGCGCCGATTGCGAATATGTGTGTGAAAAAAGAGAAATAGAAACGAGATACAATGTATATAATAATTAAGTTACAATTAATTACAGCATGGTTTAAGGTACGCTAATTGAATACCGTAAAGCTAAAGCTAGTGTAATTAAATGTGAAATGGTTTTTTGATGGAGGATTTTATGATTAATGATTTTTTATAACAATAAATATTCAATATTTCTTTTGAGGACAGTAGATTATACTTGATTGAAGTTAAAAAATGAAAATTTTAATGAAAAACATTAAAGAAGATAAGAAATGTGTGAAAGAGAAAAATATAAAAGTTTTGTATATTAATAAAAAAAAGACCGAAATATAAGAAAATCTCTAAAAATTGAGATTTATTGTCTTATATCAAACAAACTTTTTTTTTGTGATCCATATCCAAAGTCCAGTATTTCTTCTTCACCCAAAGTTTTTAACAATTTCGAGGTTCCAAAATCTTATCAGGAACAGTGCTCGCTCATTATGATTACACCTACAATTTTAAGAATCTGATATCTCAAAATGAATAACAAATTTTTGTATGAATATTTCTGGAATTCTGGACAAAATTAATCCCAGTTTACGTTCAAACGTTGTATGTTCAAAAAATAACGGGAATTATAAGATTTAAAACTTCACGGGTGTGAAGATTGTTTAACTGTTTTTGTAAGCTTGATGATTTTACATTGTTTCCAAAAATAAAGAGAACCTTAAAGGACCGTCGTTTTACAAGCATACGAAAAATCGCTGAAAGAGCCAAAGGATATGGAAAAAAATCGAGTTTGGGAAGTGTTTCGACTATGTTTTTTTTAACGAAAATTATCGTTAGTTTTTGAAAACCACTCTTATATAGACTATCAAAATTAGCTTTTGCTTCGCTTGCTAATGTAGTTGTTGTTGTACAGCGACTTACTAGACTAGACTCCTAGTCACAATGTGTATTTATCGAGAATTTAGATATTATCTATGTTTATTAAAGAACCTTAATCTGTTAGAAGACAACCCTAAGCCAATATCGAATGAAGTTTTTGATGTTAATTACGTAGCTTATTCGAAACCAGCTTCTTCAAAATAAACATAACCTAACTTAACATAACTAACTTAACCTACAACGAAAGTAACATAACCTCAAAGTCAAGTCAAAGAAAAGAAAACATAACCTCACTTAATATCTACTAAGTTAACTGCAGCTTTTGTTCATTTTATGAGTGAGATTCAAATCAATTGCCAGTGAAATCTATTCAACTATACATAGTATCCCTGCAGGGTTACCATCTTACAACTATTGAAATCATTAATAATTTTCGCTTAACAAAAGGTGTTAAAATGGAAAGTGTTAAATATCAGCGATTAACACTTGAAAATATTCAAATTACAATAAAAAAAATATTCACTGAAACTTTAATAGCAAACTGTGATACAAAACAATGCGCTTTAGAAAGTGTTAACGCGTTTGATGGACAGCAATAATATTAAAAAATATTGTAACTTAATAACTGTAGTTATTATTAATAAAATAATAAAGTATGGCTTACAGCCATGAAAAGGAAATTGTTAAAAGGCGGATAAAAATGTAATCATTATGTTGGTGATTTGCTCCGCTGACCTAGATCACTTAAGTATATTGAGTACAAAAAATCACAGCGAATCATTTATGAATTGTTGGTGAATTTCTTTGTAACTGTCATTTTACTCATAGCTACGAACTTGTCACTCGCTTATTGAATTGTGTTTTTAAGTATTTAATTTAGATATGTACATATGTCATATTAATAAATTTCTTTGTGAAATTATTTGCACTGAAAATGCAGCGCAAGCAATAAAAGCCAATTAATTTGAACTTAATTTTAATTTAAAAGATTTATTATTATACAACAGCCTTATGACTTCATGCTCAATTGATAGTATTCATAACAACAGATCACAGTAACATGATAATAAACTGTTTATTTGAGATTGCGGATAATAAATACAGTGTTCAACGAATAAACGGAACTAAAATACAAGGTCACTTCGCTCACAAACTCGTACTCTTTCTCACCCCTAATTTCTAAAAAATATATTAAAAAATTCTCCACAAACTCGAGTTTATCGATAAATTTTCGAATTCAACTTGAAGCACTTCTCATAAACACAGAGTTTATAAAAAAAAGATTCCTTTAACTCGCCTTAAACTCTACTTTTTTTGATTTTTATTGTGATAAAATCCTGTTTTGATCGAAAGCTTCTAGACAAGATTTTAGTTTTAGAGTTTGCTCCACAAACTCGAGTTTATCGTACAATTTTGGAGTTTATCATTAAACACTCATCTTAAACACGGAGTTTAGAAACAAAATATTTAACCTTTTAACTCGTCCTAAACACTACTTTGTAGGATATTTGAGTTAAAACCCCGTTTTGAATCCGACAGCTCATCTAAGTGCTCATAAAATAAGATTTTTAATATATTTTACTTACATATATTTCGCATATAAAATAGTAATTAATTAGTATGCATTTGCACTAGTAAACCGACACATTAAAACAAAAACAAAAACAACAATAACAAATTAAAGTGAAAAATTGAAAATAAATGCAAAGCTAAGCGGCTCTAAAGCTTTAAACTGCACAAGCCCTCACCGCTCAGGCGTCAACTGACAGCTCGAATAAGGGTATAAAACATGAACAAAATAAATCGTTTGTTTCCGCAATGTCACATTGAATGAAACCAACAACAAATGCAAGAACATAAAAAGCTTAATGGAGAGGAAATTAAACACCAACGAAAGGCAGGGAGGAGTGTGAAGAAAAGAATAATACTGAGAACAGCCCTATAGTGAATTGAAGTAGTTGTAGACTAGCTGATGAAGCTCAAGATCTAATAGATACTAGACTATCTGATGAAGGTCAAGACCTAAGAGGCATTAGACCATATTTTTTATAACAAAAAGTGGTCATTTTATTACTTACGAGTTGTCAATTAAAATTTGGATTTCAGAAATGGAGCTTTCTCTTACTAGTCCAACTTTGAAAGAAGAAAGAGCTCAAAGAACATAAATATATGTATTTACATGATTTTGCAAGTGAATAAAAAACTTCATAGATAACCTAGTGCTAATATAATGGTCCTTTTCAAACTAGTTCTTTGTCAGTCCGGAAATTTTAATTTTACTACAGGGTCGAGATTGAGGTAAGCACAGGCATACGTTTATATGTATTTTAATGTTGTATGATGCCGGAATTATGCATGTATTCGCAAGAGGGATTATTCACAGTTAAGCTGCAGAGGTGATGGAAACCCATGATCCGTGACGTGGCTGGGTGAACACATCATTTCCAAACAAAACAAAACAAAAAAAATTTAAATGAAAATCAAATAGTGGTAGTAAAAAGAATATGAAAAGGTAATTAAAATTAAAAAAAATGTAATAAAAAAAAAACAGTAAACAAAAACAGAAATAGGAGGAAACGTTTCACTATAAATAATAATAAATAATAAAATTAAATAAATAAAACAAAAAAATCATAAATAATTAATAAAATAAATACAAAGTAAATCACAAAAAAATAACAAAATAAATAAATAAAATAAAACAAATAAAAAATTATTAAAAAATAAATAAAAAAAATTAAATAATAATAATTAATAGTCAAATAGTACAAAATAAAATAGTAAAAAAAATATCACACCAAAAAACTTATCTGTTGTGATACAAAAACAAAAATCAGCGAATTGAAACAAAAAATCAAAATGTGGGAGCATTAAGTGTAGTTAATTTCACTTACAAACCCAACCAAAACAAACCTGACACAATGAATATATAAATAAATAAATAAATATATGTGTCTGACAATGATGTTGAATCGCTGGAGCAGAACGACTGAGCGGGCAGTGCTAGCAAAAAAAACCGGTACCTACATATCTACAAACATATGACAAATATAGTTTTTGAAGTGTGCGACAAATGGCCAAGCGGGCGTTTATACCGGCAACAGCAATATTAACAACAAAAAAAAATTAAAATACATACAACAATAAATTTAAAAAAACGCTGAGCGATAAAAATAATGCTGATAAATTATTTGTCTATATGTTAATTCAAAATATATTTTTAAGCGTAAATTTAGCATACTCTCGAGTTCCCAAAGCAGACACACTTCAGCGAACTCGCATATTCATGATCTATAAGTTCAGAATTAATTAATTGAAATGCATTTTTTTATTTTCATAAACCAGTTGTGGTTGAAACTGCGGCAGGTAGAAGTTTAATGTGGGATTTTGAAGTACTGAATATGAAAAAAATATATATAAGAAAATATAACATATGTACATGTTTCATAGTTCAGAAAACAGAGAGCTGCATTACGGAATTTGATAAAAAACAATACATTTAATAATTTCATTATTATTTATTAATATTGGTTGTTTTTAATATTAATTTTATTTTATTTTTATTGATTTAATTTTATTATTTTATATTTTTCAATATATTTTTAGTATTTTTATTTAATATTTTCACTATTATTTATTTATACAACTTATTTTTAATATGAATTTTATTTTATTATTTTTTTTTTATTAGTTAGTTAATTTTATAATTGTTTTAAATTAATTTTTTTATTATTAATATTTATTTATATGTATATATATTTTTTTTCAATATTATACTTTTATTTTACTTTATTTTCAATTTGATAAAAAAAAACAATAACTTTTTATTATTCTGATTTGATAATTATATTATTATTTCTTTATATTACTTATTTTTAATATTAATATTTATTTTATTTATATATAATTTTTAAATTAAATAATTTTATTTAAAATATATTATTTATATTTATTAATATTTTTTCTTATAGGAATATTATATTTGTATTTCATTTTATTATTAATTCGATAAAAAACAATTTTTATTATTTTTATTTAATAATTTTGTTATTATTTATTTAAAATACTTATTTTTAATATTAATTTAATTTTTTTGTTTATTATTTTATTATTAATTATTCAATACAATTTTTTTATTATTATATTTGAAAAATTATTTATTTTATTTATTATCATTTATATATATTTTTAATATTATATTTTAGATTTTTTTTTATATTTATCATTAATTTTCATTTCATTTAACTTTTCTCGCTTGCTTTCATCTTGCCGTTCAATTTATATTTATATTTTATTTTATTATTCGTGACTTGTGTTGCATCGATTTGCTAAGTGTGTCAAACACGCTGCGGCCAAATTTGTCACGCTCGTCAAGAACCTTGTATAGAATTGTAAAATATAGAACCTGAAGTTGTATTTACTATGTTCACACATACATATGTATATTCACATAAATAACAACAAATGTTTGCATTGTTTTGTTGCGGATCGCTTTTTTGTTGTTGTTGTATATCATTTACGGGCGATGCGTTAACGTTTGCGTTTCATAGTTAATTTATAGGAAATTGGGAAAATAAATTTCAAAAGGTCAGATGTGAATGCTTTAGTAATTTATATTGATTTAAATGATAAAAAAAAAACATAAATAATAATAATTCGATGAGTATTCAATTTATTTGGACTTTTAGAAATGATTTTATTTTAATTTTTTCGCGGATTTTTTGTAGTCATTTTGTGATTTTGAAAAATTCAATTTTATTAAATATTATATTTAATAAAAATAATTCAATAAAATGCAACTCTTATTTTAAATTATTTATTGTTTTTATACCCTGAATAGGGTATATTTAGTTTGTCACGAAGTTTGTAACACCCAGAAGGAAGCGTCGGAGGCCCTATAAAGTATATATATAAATGATCAGTATGTTGAACTGAGTCGATTTAGCCATGTCCGTCTGTCCGACCGTCTGTCTGTATATATACGAACTACTCCTTCAGTTTTTAAGATATCGTTTTGAAATTTTGCAGATGTTATTTTCTCTTTAAAAAGCTGCTCATTTGTCGAAACTGCCGATACCGGACCACTATATCATATAGCTGCCATACAAACTGAACGATCGGAATCAAGGGCTTGTATGGAAAACTTCGCATTTTACTACATATCTTCACGAAAGTTGGTGTGAGTTATTGTTCATAGAAATAATTTAATATCCGAAAAAATTGTTCAGATCGGTTCACTATAGCATATAGCTGCCATATAAACTGAACGATCGGAATCAATGGCTTGTATGGAAAATTTTCGCATTTGACGTGGTATCTTCACGAAATTTGACATGGATTACTGCTTAAGGTAATAATATAATCTCCAAAGAAATTGTTCAGATCGGTTAACTATATAACAGTAATGTTTCTAGCAAACAACCCGGCTAAAAAGGATTAGTAAAATGTTTTCTATGTTATTTTACTTATATTAGCTTTTCGGTACAGCCGAAGTTAACGTTTTTTCTTGTTTTTTTTTTAGTTTTAATTTAATAAATTTTTTCAAATAATTTAATAAAAGAAATAAAGTTTTCTTCAGTTTATAAGAAATGTTTTATTTATATATTTTATTTGCAACGTGCTGGCTAATATTAAAAGTTAGTACAAAATGAAAAATTATTAATTATTAATGCACTGAGCAACCATAAAATAAATTATATAGATATATAAATTAATATTGAAATTATTTAATATTACTAAAAACATAGTCATTTGTTATCATATGAGTATGAGGAAATGTCCCATCTATTAAAATTATTTGCTTATTATGTAGAAATGCATAGCTAAGAGTATGTCACGAAAAAGCCAAAAACACAGACTAAATAAATAATATATTTATTAATATCCAGACCATTATTGACATATTGTTAGTGCATAAGTGCATAACGGCATTAACTAAATATAATATATATGTACCATATTAATATTTATACCGGTATCTACTTTGATAAATATACGTATGTATGTATGACTATCTTTATAATTTAATATACAGGTTGCCGCTTATCTTTGTCTTTGACTAAAATGAATAATGCCTTTTTTGTAATACTGATATGCTAGCATTCAATAGTTATTGTGTGTTCGCTTCGCTTCTTTTGTTATTATTTTGGGTTTTTATTTCTTTCTTTTTGCTACTTTAATTTTCATTTATTTATACATACATAGGTATAGATATGTATTTATATACACTTTAAAGCAATTTATTTATGAGTTTATGCCAAAAAAAGTTTTAACACCTGACTGCATCACATGGGCGCTGATATGATGAAAATGTCAACAGAAACACTGTTATACAATACCAATACGTAATAGTAAAGCACTGTGTGTCGCCTAGCGCTTTGGAATCATATTCAAACGAAACAAAAAAAAAAACAAAAAAAAAATGGAACAAATTTAAATTTCTAAAACAATTGCAATAGAAATGCAAATTTTCAAAACTTTTTATGCAAAAAAGCTGTCAAAGAAAGCATAACAAAAATCCATTCAACAATTATCAACTTTTTGTGCCACTTGAAAAAAATAAACACAAAACCAAACTCCACTATTCACTTAATCCCAGCGGCATATGCAACCAAGTCTAAATAGGTCTAAATATGTTTTTAATTTATTTAACGTTTTGTCGCTTCACACAAATATTCCCTTTGATTGCTAATTAAGCTGCCTAATGCTTCCGGCTGTAATATTTATTGGAAAGAAAAAAAAACACCAAAAACTACATTTGTGTACACATATTGGCATTAATCCGTAGTATTTTAGTACAAAACTGAAATTAAGCGCTTATTGACTTTCAAGTGAAACTTTCATTAAACTTCTACAGCACAGCTCTACAGCTAATGACAATGTGTTCAATTAGCAATATTTGTTCGAACGTTTGCCTACTGAATGAATGACTGACCAGCTGACTGACAAGCGCACAACAACGAAAAAAGGTCACAAGTGCCGCAATTGCCTCATTTAAAAGGGCTGCTTCGGCCGGCTGTGAGGTCAATGAAGTTGGTACGAACTGTTGCTTATAAATAAATAATGCTTGTGTAGGCATATACATACATATTTACATAGGTATATACATATGTATGTCAGTAGTTGGAACACTAAACAGACTGTAATTGAATGAAAGTATTCTCGATTATTACTAGAAAATTGTTTGGAACAATATTTATTGCTGGTGACCTGACCTAATGCAAACCTAATGAAAGAAAGTCTACAAAAATGTGTTTTTATTAAAAAAAAAATTATAATTTATAAAAAATTTCTCAACCCAGATATATTAGACAAGCTCAAGATCCTTTGAAAACAGACATTTTACAAAAATTTAAAACGCGAGAGGAAGAATAGGCTTTATATAAGGTTTAGTTGGTTTGCTTATATATCTTTGAGTGATATAAAAACAGTCAGCAGATAACATAACCTCAAATTTAAAATTTAATGCGCATTTACAGTAGCCTTAACCTCAACAAATAAACAGTGTTTAATTAAAATATTTAGGCTTAAAAACAATAAAAAATTAAAAAAGAAACATAAAAACAGATATTTGTATGTATATCCACAGCTCTTTAAACAATCATTAACATTAATTTCCTACTTTCGGCATTATAGAAAAAAACAACAACAACAAATCTTCGCAAAATTTATACCGCCGAGCTGTGGGCAGCCACTGACGCAGTCATATACACACACATACAACATAACTCTGCGATTTGTATATCTTCAAAAAGATAGCCTCAAATTTTTGAATGAAAAACGTAAAATTTAAAATAAACGAAAAATACAATTAAATTAAATAAAAACACACTACATTTGTACTTTAAAATGTGGTCATAAATAACACAACTAATGAAGCTACAGAGAATAACAAAAACAACAATTATGATGTATGTATGTGTATGAAAAACACAGAGCGATGATTTTGTGATAATGATGCGCGAAACCTTGAAACTGGAATATTTAGTACAATGTGCTCGGAATTAAGTAATCGAAAAAAAAAACGAAATAAAGCAAAAATTAAAGAGAAAAACTAGAAAAGTGAACTAAAAACTAGAAAAGTGGATAAGATGTCAGTATCTTCTATGCTCAACTATCTCCTATTGGACTTCTAAAACAATTACACGCTTTCAACGAAAAATGGATTCTGTTACCTGGCATTGGCATTGAGAAGCGTTGAAGTGACGCTAATGTGGACCTATATATTTACATAAATATACTTACATGGATTTCTATATACATATATACTCCAGCATAATTAACATATACAACTGCAACAATACCTGGAAGTACACACAGGCACTGTCTAGCTGCTTTAACGACCTTGAAATCACAGCAGCCAGAGCTCATAGTAAACCAAAAGAGCTAGCATAGCAGAAGAGGAAGCACAAAATACTGCCGCTAGCGATAAGAAATGTGTAAATTAAAAAACAATACTTCGGATAATAAGTTTTTTGCTGTGGAATTTCACTAAATACATAAATATGTATGCAATATGCAACAGATATGTAAGTGATTATGAGAAAAATTGTGACTCATAGAAGTTAAAATTTAGGAAACCTTTTTCAGAAAAAGTTTATTCCTTACCGATTTTTAACCCCTTTCAAAATTATTTAAATGACTGCTTATCTGCATTTACAGCAAAACCAGAAACTAACAGGCTTGATAACAATGTCTACAAGCAGTTGCAAACATATGATGTGCCTTAAATATTGATTATTTTCCTGTGCCACTGTTTCTTCTACGTTTTTTCATACATATGTATGTACTCGTAAATACAAACATACATTTTTAATATATTGTAGTAGTCTGCAGTTTCATCACCAGTTTGCTTAATATCACTTTATTGGCACTTAGCCAGCATCTTTGCACTTTTTCTCAATTCTTAATAAGCATTTGGTGTTATTGTGTATACTTTTGTCCATTTCGCATTGTGCGTCATTTTTCGTAAACATTCGCCAGACATTGGCTAAATTAGAAAACGAAACATGCACTATGCTCCTACACTTTCTCCCATTGTGATTGCGGAACGCTAGAGATTTTAGAGTTATAGTAAGTTTGCTAACTGTTAGATATTCTGCCACATGTTTTTCTACAAATTAATTTTTATTTTATTTTATGCGCCAAGTGTCACTTTTTTCGTTATTTTGGTCATACATCGATCACTTTCAGCATTTTGCTTTGACATTTTTGTTTTTTTTTGTTCGACGAATGCGTTTAAGCCCATTTTCACTGCTTACAATTGTTTTTGTTATTATTATTTGCGGTATTTTGTGAAAATGTATTTTAATCGCTTGCTCCAAATCATTTTGTAGTGATCTGGAATTTTAAAATGCACATGTGTATTTTCTCTAGCCGCCGAGAATTTACACTTTAACAACAAATTATTAAAATAACAAAGCTGTTTAAATGTTTACAAAATTTGTTGCTACTGTTTTGGCGAAATTTGGAAGCGATTCACGCATTGTATGTTTGATTATGATATAGTCGGAAATGCAATTTGCGCTTTAATTAATTAGGCCACAAATTTGTGAAGCACTAAATAACCAAATATTTTTATAATAATTTGTAAGCAAACTTTGAGGTTACCATATTTTCGGGTTTCATATTTCACAAAAATTGTAAATTTATTTATTAAATTTTTTGAATTGAACTATGTAAACTATTTTTGTTTTCAACATTTTTTTTTTTTTGCTTTTGCAGGGTGCTAAAGAGTTCATTGCACTCTCGATTGCCTACACTACTTATGCTGACGATTAAAATATATTAAATGCATTGCGAAAGATTCTACATTGAGTTTTCATATATGTATGTATGTATGTATGCAATCAGCTTTATCACCGCACCTAATGTCATCAGAAGTGGCCGGACGTGCAAACCGGCAGTCCAATCGGAATAAAAAGAAAAACAAAAGTGCAATGACTGCATACTAGTATGTATTTAAGCGAAAGTATACAAGAAAAATGTGACAACAATAACAACAAAATTGCTGTGTAGAGACCACAGACACACCCTTTCGAGAAGATGCAATTCCGTTGCATAAAACGCAAAGGAACAGGATGTTGCAGCAAAGTCATAATTTCATAACATAATAAGAAGGTGAGTACAAAACTGAAAAAAACAAAAACAAAAAATATGAAAAGAGAGATAAATGTAGCAAGGAAATTGTGCAATCATAAATACATTAATGTTCATATATGTACATGTAAATATGTACATATGTACATATTTATACTTACCAGCGCTGTGCTCTGCCGCACCACCTGCGAAACGGAGTCGCGCAGCTGTGCTGCCATACCGGCTTTGTTGCTGTTTAGGACGCGTGAGAATTTGCGTTCGCTCATCTTGGCCACAAATCAAAATGCGAAGGCCAAGTTGAAATAAACTCGTAGACGCACGCAATCCAATAAGAATTTATACCAGTTTATATAAATTCTTATAAAAAACAAGTTATGCAAAAACAAAATGAAAAAATGCGTCGTCGTTGGAAGACACAAACTCAAGTGCTTCGCTGATGGACTTGAAAGGAAGAATATAGATGATGGCAAAAACACTGACAAACACACACACACCGTCGTCTATGCAGATATGTACGAATATGCGTCGAATGTCAGCACGGCCTCCAACGAGTTGAGTTTACTTCGCGTATGTTGTTTTTGTGTTGTCAAATGCAGGGATACGTATAGAACGTAGGCCACATGACGTATTTTTATTCACTTTTATTTTTATATCAGTAGCGTTAAATTTGCGTGTATAAATCTATTTTTATAGCGCACTACTACTTCCTTTAGACACATTTGTTTTTGCACATTTATGTATATATGTATGTATAAATAACACAGCACGTGTGTTTGTATAGCGATTTGCTGACACTTGGAAGGGGTCTATGTTGCGGAAGACACCCGGTCACTTTTGTTGTTATTATTTTATCGAACGCGATGACTAATCACTGGTATTCCTGTGGGAGCCGACAACGGCGCTCCAACACTTTAAAATAAATGCTTTTTATATATTTTTCTTTAACAAACTATACTCAACACTATTATTTTTTGATATATACACTACGTAGACCATACATATGGCGTGACATTACGCTAAATTGTTGAAGGACAATGTATCAGCCTGGAAAATGCAAGCCACCCACCAGCTAGCTTCACTACATTGCTATATCACACACACATACCCATACGCGTATTGCGGCTTTTGCGTTGTTATACAGAAAACAAAATTGCTTTGCTTTGCACAATTATAGGATTTATCCTCTCCGCGTTTGTTAAAATAACTTATACTCGTTTTTACAAAATATAATGAGATAAAATGTATTATATTCAGCTCAAATCTCCCAATTGCAAATATGCTTTATATTTATTATAAAGTACACAATTTATTTCAATTGTAGCTAGTAATTCGTTTGGTTTTTGCACATTTGTTTACAATTTTCGAATTTGTTTACTTTTTTATTCATCTTTCAGCTTTTGTTTTTACTATTCGAATTCCAAAACATTGATACACCCACACAGAAGTATATTTAAGCAGACACAGCACAAAAATTATTAACAACTTGGAAATATATTTTGATTTAACCGAATTGGTTGACGCGCGTTTTATGACTGAAAACCAATTCGCCGTCCAATCAGTGGTTAGAAATTTTCTTATACGACTCGAATGCAACGCTGTGAACAGCTGTTTGTGAATGTGGATGGTAAGTAAGGTAAGATGTTGCCATATGAAATAAACGGCTGCATGTTAAGAAATTCGTGCAAATTTGTTTTTTGAAATTTTTGTATTATTCTGTTATTTTTTAATAATAATTACGTATAACTAGTATTAGTAATAGATTTCTGAACAATTTATTAACTATAATAAATTTTTCGTACATTCAATTATCCCTGTTCACTAAGAAAAATATGCTACAAATCACTACAATTCCTTCCAGTTTTTTGCTGGTGCGTTCAAATATAATAATAACTCAATACTAAAAAGACTGTGAAAACGCGAGTATGCAGGTACTTAGGAGTTGCTAATTATTATTAATAGTATTTTACGTTTAAGATTTTAAAAATCAAAAACATTTTTTGAAAAAATTTAAAAATTTTTTATTAATCGAAAAAATCTAATTTACAATAATTTTCTTGTGCTCTGGCAACACCGTGAACTTAGATGCCACAGCGAAGCGTAAAAATTTCCCGGCGGATGTGCATTAGAGAAAATCTATTTTCTTTGCGTGTTTTAAACAATTAAAGTGAAAATAAAATCATTTAAACGCATTTACATTTATTGCTGCCTTACATAAAAGCTTGTATTAAGTGCAATCTGTATTATTAGTGCATAAATATCGGTACAAAGAAAAAGGTTGAAATGAAATTGAATTTCGTATGTGCAGCCGCCATTTGCCGGTTCGGTTTCGTTTAACACGAGCATTTCGTTGTGTGATTACTTAAAATTGTTAGATTTATGCAGTTGCTCATATAAAATAGAAATAAATGTGCAAATAATTATTGAATTTAAAGTAATTGATACATAAATATTGTAAGTGAATAAAGAAATTAAGTGAAATATAAGTAATTCAACAAAAGCAACTAGAGCTGCAAACAAACAGTATTTGTTGAGCTGTCTCAGCTACCATCAGCGGTGCCGGTTGACCTTGCAAGGTTAAAATGAAAATTTGCTGTGTCGCAATTGTTTATTAAACGGATTTTTAAAGGAACCGTTGCGTAAAGTTTAAAATTGTTGAAAATAGCAAAAATACATAAAATTAATAAATCATATTAAAGTTAAAAATAAGACAAATTTACTAAAAATGCAGCGCAATTTACTAAAAATTCAAAATACTTAGAAATAACTGAAATACATATAATAATTATACATATAATGAATTAATGGGTTAATGTTAAAAATAAGACAAATTTAGATATTATAATAATAATATTGCGTTACATTTGCCGTAAATAGTGAGTAATGTGTAATTTTCAGCCGTAAATTCTATTCTTCATTTCTTATTCTTATATTTATGCAGTAATATAATACTTTAAACAAAGGACTTGAATTCAAATTTGTGATTTACTTATGTTATAAATGAAATTTTTTTTTCAGGTGAAAAAATAGTTGACGTAAGCCTTTTGAATATCAAAGCAAAACACCTTATCGCGAAACAAATATACAAAAAATCAAGAATTTATCATCCAAATAATTCAAAATCTACAATCGCATATTTGAACATAAAACACCATGCCCAGAATCAGTTCAAGGTAAGAAATTTGAAATTGTACGTATTTAAATAATAACTGTGTTTTTATTTTGTTTATTTTGAATCTTGTGCACTTGCCCAGGCATGCACAAACATGTTGTACATGTGTATATTGATTCTGTCATGCCTTAGCAATATATTTGCGCCTAAAAATATGCCTTAAATATTATTTAAAAATTATTTTATAGTGTTTTATATATTTTTAAATTTAAATAACGCCTATTGAATATTTGTAAATGCTTTAATGACAATATTAATTTATTAAGGAAAATTGCTGTTGAAAGGTAGTATGCTGATGAATTATACATGAGAACTGGAGCTAAATTGCTTTACTAAAGGCAATAATAATATTTGTTATATTAAAAGATTTATAAATATTGTGCATTTTGCATTAAATAACCATTATGCAGTTCAAAAGAGCAGCCACACCTTCCTCAACAAGAGACTATTTGCATCGTATTCAAATAATAAACAAACATTGAAAAGAGACACTCTCTTAAGTCGAAGCATGTAATTTGGCTATAACGATCAGCTGCCTCTTGAGTAAACATCAACATCAACGCTTACAACTCCAAACAGTTTTTATCTATTTAAAAATCAAACTCAAATACTACGCTCTACCTGCGCCACCAAACCCAAGAGAGTCTACGTGCGTGACATCAACTCCTAATAAATACGCTCGGACAATCCGTCATATGCCTAGCATCAGAAAACCTGTCAAATACACTTCGCTAACTATACTTTTATATGCATGTGTGTGTGTGATTTTTGTGCATTTGTTTATATTCTTAGTGTTGCCTTTGTGTATTGTGTATCGCAATGTTTATCCATTTGCAAGCATAGTTGTCGTCTAGCTCGAGACTTGCCGACTCAATGCCTTTAAATGTAAATGTAAGGCAACAACTTGTAGCTGCAGTTGTGTGTATTTTTGAAGTTGTGGCTGCCGCATGTCCAAAAAATTTTTCTGCATACACAATAAGTGCTTGTGTGTATATAATTCTTGTTTATTCTTATTTTTTAATTATTTTTATAATTCCTTTTTCGTGCTGAGCACAAAACGACTCAGCAGCTGAGTATCCGCTGAATGTGCACTCACTACCGCCGGTAAGATATCTCAACAAGAGTTGTATTGGTTTATCTCCCATTATTCCCAGTTGCGAGTCGTTTGGCTACGAGACGTTCGTTCAGTGTTGAGCGGTGATCTTACGGAGTCAGATCGTTACGAACGGTTACGGTATATATTTTTAAGTTAGTGAAACAAGAAAAAACACAGTGTTACGGTTGTGTGTGTGTACATTAAAACATGCATATTGTTTATATGCAGTAGTGTGTGTAAAGTGCCTACATAAATACATACAGACAAACTTCATAAATACTCTTGTACGTGCATATACGAATTGTGTGCAATAGGAGTTGTGATTTTATCAACAACTGGACTCGGTCAATGGTGAGTATTGGAAAAATATAAATTAAAAAAAAATGAATGAAAATGTTGTGGGCAATGTGTTGTGGTCTGCGTTAAACTGTGTAAATAAAATATAAATATATGTGTTGTATATATATAAGGATAAATTATGTACTCTCCGTTCTAAGTGAGCATTCTGAAGTTGCAGATAATACAACTGTATATGACATCATTTTTTTAAAAGATACATATACACATATATATGTTTCCGTTTGCATTCCTTGTGCTGCATGCATATCACTACTTGCTTTCTTTTCTGTCATACAGTGCCCTTCTTTTTCACTTAGGGGTATCACATGGTTTGCTTGCGCCGTTCGCTGCTACTGCTACAGACTTATCACACAAAGTGCTGCTCCGAAAGTCAAAAGAAAAACTTAAGACAATGCAGTCATATGCAACTGATAGAAACTCACTGCTGAACTGAGCGCGTAGATATGTGCCGATGTAAGCATATACATACATATATTTACATATCTGTATCTCTATGAATATGCTTTTACAGCTTACTCCAAAAAGCAAAATAACAAAAAAACTTTAATTCACATAATTTGTGAAAATAGTCTGCACTATTGAAATTGTAAACGTTCTGTGTAATATGCAATGTATCGCTGTCTGTTTACCGCTAAGGTGTCCACTTACATATTTACATACACAGTATATACGAGTATTACTTGTCTACTACTTGTAATTGGAGTTAGGGCCAAAAAGTGCAGCAATAAGCAGAGCATAAATGCTTTTTCTTACATTTTAAACTCCTACATTTCTATGTAGAGTGAGGTTAAGCGCTCTGAAAATAAATACATTTTAGTAACATAGATACTACATACTGTACGTATAATTTTGTTATCTACTGTGCGCTATGTAGACACATGCTATTTAATTCTATGAAATATGAAACGATTTCGCTTTAGCAAACAAATATTTAATCTTGAACTCATATAGAAGTGTTGGAGCATTAAATAGGATATGACCTCAGCGATTTCCGTGCGAATCCGTTATGAATAATATTTGACAGTTGTAGACCGGCGTACATGCAATTTTTGATTTAAATCTAAATATTAAATATGGTTAAAATCATTTTTTTTTAGTTGTCGAATTGGCTGGAAGATAACGAGTTGGAATCTTCTGAGCATTTCTTGCTTCAATTTGCCCATTTTTGTGACATTAAGTTTAGAGCACCATTGTTTTGAATTCTTTAGCCATCCAAGGGAACTATCTGGTATCAAAAGTTGAAGCCTTAGCAGACTTTTTAGAGTCTAAGTACGATTTGGTCGATATTAGAAGCTATATTTCGTCTTCAGAAATTCTCCTATATTAAATTATGTACCAGTTTTCTAACCCTCAGGCCATGAGCTTTGCTTATTTATAAGACCTCCGAGAGAAAATGTGCTTCCCTTGCATGTGTCGATTTCTTCAATACTTTGGTATTAGTCTCTAGGCTTTCCTTTGTCCAGTCTCTCAGAAATATACTAACTTTTACGTTTCTCCAGATGCCTTTTTGTCAACAAGCGGCAGTAGCTCATGTTGAACTCTTTGTGAAATTATGGAATTGAACGGAAATCCGGGTTGGTTCCGATTGTTGTGATAACGGTTTCTGATTGAAACTTCTACTTTGGCGAAATCATTATTGTTGTTGAGTGGTATAAAACTTTGTATGTATGTAATTGGCGTTGAACCGTTTAGCCGGTTATAGCCGAATCGATGAGAGCGCGCCACTCCTCTCTTTCCTTCGCTGTTCAGCGCCTAGACAGCGTAGCCGCTATCTTTTTATTCGCTGAACAATGACGTCGTATAACTCGTACAGCTCATCGTTCCATCGTCTGCGATATTCGCCGTTGCTAATGTTCTGAGGACCATAAACCTTGCGCAAAATTTTCCTCTCGAAAACTCCTAGTGTCGTTTCATCTGATGTTGTCCGAGAGAGGACTTTACTTTTCAATTGCCTACTCAGTCCAAAGTAGCACCTGTTGGCAAGAGTGATTCTGCGCTGGATTTCGAGGCTGACATTGTTCGTGTTGTTGACGCTGGTTCCCAGGTATACGAAATTATCTACGACTTCGAAGTTATAACCCAAATAATGTTGAAGAATGCTGCCAATTTGACAGTCATTAACTGGATAAGAATCCAGATCCGTTCCGGTTACGCAAAACCAACTGAACGAAACGATACGATCGCGAAATCAATCAATCACATTGCTTTAAGACGTAAGGGGTAGTCAGGATTTTCAAAAAAATAGATTTTTTTTACATTTTCGTTAATCAGAGCTTTACCGTTAAAACTAAGTCCCGCTATAGATAATTCTTCTTTTAAAAATTGACAATTCTCCAACATTCGGACTTTTCTTAGCTAGCTTTCTTAAATCATACCCATTTTCGCTCAAATTCTAGACATATTCAAATGTATGAGTTTGTTTGTAAGTAAATATTAAGACACATCCATTCGAGCAATTTATTAATTAACGCACTCAAGCATCGACATCCAGTGCTCTCGAGTATTCTTGTGCGCGGATACATTTTAATTATAACTACAAAAAGACGAGGCAAACAATCGACAGAGGCTGCAAATAAAGCATAAAAAGACGCCGAAAAATTAAAGCAAAAGACGGATGCGTTAATTACGGTAAAATATAAACAAATGCGACAGTGAGTTATCACTTGGATGCGTTTGAACTTGGATTCGAATGTAATTTTACTTGAATAATATAATAGTTATGTTTGTAGGTAATAATTGCAACTTGCACTTGCACTACAATTAATGTCAATCGCTGAGAGTGCAATTTTTGTCTCAAAAAAAAGTTCAGCATAATGCTGGTATTTTTAGTGTCTTACACTTTTTTCCCATGCAATTCTTCTAGTCGCGGTTATGATCTCATAGCTCGGGCCAGCATGTGCTGCGAGGCAATTTTTTTATATTTTTTTGTTGTTGTTGCTTGAGTTTTTGGTCTACCGGAACATTACATGCTCACATTTTCCACAACTGTTGATGTGCGTAATTCCAGTGCTTACTCAGCTACGAAATGTGCTAGGAAAATCAGTTTATGGACTTATTTACATATGTACAATATGTATAAGTAGATATGTATTTATATGTACATATATAGGAATGAATAATGTTTTCGTACATGTGTTCAGATTTTAGAAAGAATTATAATATTTGTACATCAAGAAATAACGTAACGAGATCCCGGAACCGAATTGGCAAAATCCTGAAATCACAAAACTTCTAACAAACTTATTTATTAATCCCGAGATTCATTTTTTAAATCGGGAAAAATATTTTTCTATTTTTTTTTATTTCTATTACAAATTCCTTCGCTGTGGTCGAATTTTTGAAATACCGAAAATTCGGGATCAACTAAAATTTTCGGGATCGAGAGTATTAATCCACATTTAGATTTTTTAATGCATCGAAACCGAGTAACATTCGTACTGCTCACACAATTATTCATGCTGCTTGCGATTTTCTTGTCAATCAGCAAGATGTTTATGCTGGCATCGTGAAGTATTGCTTGCTGCACACTCAATTAAAACTCTATTTACATACATACATCAGATACATATGTGTGGATACAATTGGCGTTTGCATACAGAATTTTCGGTCGGATGTCATTGTTTTTGTACTTTTTTGCAAATTCTCAAAAATAGCCAAATGTCTATTTAATTTAAAGCTCCCTGGCATTGTGGCTTTTGTTTGGCGTCCCTCCAGTCTCCTTTCGGAGCTAATGCTGAGCAAATAAACTTCAATTAAGTCACTTCATTAGTCGCATCTTGGTGCGTTTTGCCGGTTTTTTATTTGTTTATGTTTCCATACACTTGTGTTTGTTCATTTACTCATGGACGCCTTTTAACAGCATCTGTCCGTAGCAATAATTTTTATTTTTATAAATTTTGTTTACATTAGGGTTAGTGGTTTTTAGAAACTAAATGTATATATATAACATACATACGTGGTGTGTTCAAAAAATAACGGGAATTATAAAATTTAGACGGGTTTGTAGTCCAATTGTCAATTTTTTTATTATGTTAATATACATGCCCCTTAAGTATGATACAATTTTCAGCTGAATTCATTGCTTACTTTGTCTAGAACAGCCGCTAAGGTTAGACGTGTTTTTATGAGCTTGGTGATTTTCATCTGTCAAAAGCTCACATTTCATTGCTTGTTAGGGAATTTTTGATCAAAAACAATGCTGTAACGCTGCCCCAGCCTCCATATTCGCCAGACATGACTGCTAGTGACTTTCTTCTATTTCCAAAAATAAAGAGAACCTTATAAAGGGCCGTCGCTTTACATGTATACATATGTACATCGATGAAATCGCTGAAAGTTCTAAGGACTATCCCAAAATTTGAATTTGGAAAATGTTTCGACGATTGGAAGAAGCGCTGGTATAAGTGCATAATATCGATTGGATACTATTTTAAAGGCGACAACATTACTATAAACGAATGAATAAATACAAAAAAAAAAAAAAAAACGAAAATTCCCGTTATTTTTTTAACACATCTTAAACACACACTCATATTGTGTGCTATGGACAGATGTTTGTTTTTTCTCAGTAAATGTTTCGAAATATCTTTACAATAATATATGATCCATTAAGATATTGTTTTTTTTTCTTAACTAAGGAAATATATCAAACGAGCTCCAAGTTTTAACCCCCAAAGTCTCTATACCAGAAAATCTACAGTACGAAGACCTTAAACATCTTCTTCTTCTTGACTGGCGTAGACACCGCTTACGCGGTTATAGCCGAGTCCACAACAGCGCGCCACGTATCCCTCCTTCTGGCAGTTTGGCGCCAATTTGTTATACCAAGCGAAGCCAGGTCCCTCTCCACCTGGTCCTTCCATCGGAGTGGAGGTTTCCCTCTACCTCGGCTTCCACCAGCGGGTACTGCATCGAATACTTTCAGAGCTTGAGCATTTCATCCATTCGAACAACATGACCTAGCCGCTGCCTTTTTATTCGCTGGACTATGTCTATGTCGTCGAATAACACATACAGCTCATCGTTCCATCGTCTGCGGTATTCGCCGTTGCCTATGTTTAAGGGACCATAAATCTTCCGCAAAACCTTCCTCTCGAAAACTCCTAGTGCCGTCTCATCGGATGTTGACATCGTCCACGCTTTTGCACCGTAAAGTAGGACGGGAATGATAAGCGACTTGTAGAGTTTGATTTTGGTTCGCCGAGAGATGACTTTACTTTTCAATTGCCTACTCAGTCCAAAGTAGCACCTGTTGGCAAGAGTGATTCTGCGTTGGATTTCCAGGCTGACATTGTTATTGCTGTTAATGCTGGTTCCCAGGTATACGAAATTATCTACAACTTCAAAGTTATGACTGTCAACAGTGACGTGGGAGCCAAGACGCGAATGCGCTGACTGTTTGTTTGATGACAGGAGATATTTCGTCTTGTCCTCGTTTACCACCAGACCCATACGCTTCGCTTCCTTATCCAGTCTGGAAAAAGCAGAACTAACGGCGCGGGTGTTGTTTCCAATGATATCGATATCATCGGCGTACGCCAGTAGCTGTACACTCTTGTAGAAGATTGTACCTTCTCGGTTTAGCTCTGCAGCTCTTATAATTTTTTCCAGCATCAGGTTAAAGAAGTCGCACGATAGTGAGTCACCTTGTCTGAAATCTCGTTTGGTATCGAACGGCTCGGAGAGGTCCTTCCCAATCATGACGGAGCTTTTGGTGTTGCTCAACGTCAACTTACACAGCCGTATTAGTTTTGCGGGGATACCAAATTCAGACATCGCGGCATAAAGGCAGCTTCTTTTCGTGCTGTCGAAAGCAGCTTTAAAGTCGACAAAGATAAGGTGTGTGTCGATCCTATTTTCACGGGTCTTCTTAAACATCATCGGGGGACCTTAAATATCATTATAGAAGATCGTTTATCGATTATCTATTTTTAATCGGTCCATATAGATTTATATCTGAACTACTCTCTAACTACTCTCTAACCACTCTTAAAGACCGACATAAAATATTTTTCCTTTCCAATAAACATACATTTTATTGAAGACCTATAATCCTTTGCTGGATTGGAGTTCATAGCCCTCAGTAGTTGTAAATCGTCCAGAAGAGCTACATAAGAAAAAAAGTACGTCAGGTTCGATATAAAAATATTAAAGAACAAGAATTATCAGATGATCTATAAGAAGTAATTCCTTGAAGTTAAACCAAAATTTATGAATCTGATGTTTTTCCAAATATTTAGAATCAGAAGTGCTTTTAGGATGTAAGATCCATTGTCATAAGCATAAAATAATAAATTTTTTTTTTTTTTAATTTTCTACAAACATCATTTGTCTATTTTTAATTAACTTCTATAATTGTTTCTGAATACATTAATACTTTAATGGAAAGCTGAAAGCGCTATTACAACATAAAAGGACATACATGACACATTTATAATTATTATTTTTGTTTTTATATAAAAAAATCTCTCAAAAATAATCTGCGTACGTGAACAGATTTAATCAAATTTCAAATACCAATTTATTTCTAACACATTCAAAATCTACACGCACAAAACATCTATGTATACATATGTACTTGTATAAATGTATATACAACCACACATACATACATACATATAGCCACCCATCTCTGTTCAGCCCAAAAGAATCAGTCACATATTCCAAACACATTTTGTTGTTGTTTTTTTTTTTTTTAATTTTTTCGCTAGCATTTTTTGTTGGGTGCAAATATTTAACCAAGTAATGAGAGATAAATTTTCAAGTTCTGCATTAAGTTTCTACATTAGCTAAAAACACGCACACGCAAACACTGAAGCAGATGCGGCGCGCGACGCGAAAAAATAAAATAAAAATAGCAAAGCCTGGCACTTATAAAGCAGTTAGTAAAAAAGATACACATATGTGTGTAAAAAAATTGATAACAACAACAATAATTTGCACAATTATTTCATGGATCTATTTTCAGTGGGATTAACTGGATGAGCTCATGTGTGCACAAAATTTGTTGCCTTAAGTGTTTAGAATGCATTAAAGGCAACAACAAAAAACATTTATTTAAAAAAAAACTACAACAAAAAATTAGAAAAAGTATAATAAGAACAAAAAATGCTAGTTGCAAATGCTCAAGTGCATTGTCATGTCTGCGTCTGTTTGTTTTCAATTTTTTTTCTTGCTCCCATTACAGTTTTGCTAATTCTAATTTACAAATAGCATTGCAACTAATTTAAGCTAAATAAAATAATGTTGCAGTTAATAGTGGAGCAAGCATGCCTGTTTGCCTACTTGCCACTGAGTACAGCTTGTGCCTCAGAAATAAATATATACATATATTTATTTATAAAAATACCACATGAACTACTTTTAATGAAAACTTGTGTATAAAAAACCTTAAAAAATAAATACAATAGCAACAACAATAACGTGTGTAATACAACTAAATCAGTGAATGAACTCTTTATCAGTTGATGCTTTGGCGTACAAGCATATAAATGAATATGTATGTGTATATGTATGTATCTATGTATATGTATAAAAATATGTATATATGTATGCATAGAACTAAATATTTTATATTTGTATGTTGAAACATGTGCGCATATTACTTAAAAGTAGGCTTGAAAGTCTTATTATTCTTCTTCTACTGGTCGCATGAGTTGCCAGTGCCAAACGCCATTACTATAAAACATATTTTATGTGCGCTCACATAAATACATACATACATACACAATAAATTCAAAAGTATACCAGAAAATATGTACATATTTTTGTTCACAGATCCCGCTTTTGATGTCAATACTGACAGTTTAAACTTTTTTGGCGCCGCCAAAGTCTATTTGATCATGAGCATTCAGGCTCAGCATAAGTCATATTTTTAGTTCAAGTCTTATCAGTCTAATCACCAAGTGAATGTATATTCCAAACATAGCGATAACACAAAACCATATTTAAATACTTTGTATGTTCATTTACATTAGAGTTTTCAGTGAAAGTAATTTTTGAAATGGAAAAATAATTATTATAAAAAATAAAATGAAATTAATGATTTAGTTGAATAAAAAGTCTAAACTAACTAAATTATAAATAAAAGTAAACAATTTTAATGCTAAGTCATACAAGCTTCGGACAAATCATGTTTTGAAAGCTTTATAACTAAACAAAATACGTTGAAAATCGTTTAAACTTAATGCTTACGGGCGAGATTACTTTAAAACGAATTCTCAAGTGGTTAAATCTCATGAGCTTTCGATAATTCGTACTTTAAAAGCTATATAATTCAATAGAATACTTAAAAGTCGTTTATACTTAAAGCTTATCTGCGATATTATTTTTAAATTAAATTTCCAATTGGCAAATTTCACGAGCTTTCGATGATTCATGCTTTTAAAGCTTCCTAAATCGATAAAAAGCTTTTTACTTTTAAATTTTACTTTTAAAAAGTTCAAAACATTTTATGCGTAAAAAATGTAAAAAAATTAGAATATTAAATATTGTTTAAGAAAATGGTCATAAAAAAGGCCATTTATATAAGCGAAACATTTGTAAGCTTTTATTTAAATTACATGTTTTCTGTAAATGAACTTTCATCTTAACCCATAAATAGAGTTAATTTTTTTGTTGTCGGAATTGATTTTAAAGCTTTTAAGCTTCATTTTTTTATAACATTTCATTATACGAAAAGTTATTAAAAAAATAATAAAAATTGTTATTGATATTTCTTGATGGATATATTATTCTTTAGATGATAAAAATATATATTTTTTTTAATTTCTGATCCAATTTTTTTAGTTCATATTAACTTTTAGTATATTCCTTTATAGTTTTTGTAATGAAAGCTTTAGTATTTTTTTTTTTTTAATTAATACCTTGAAAAATAATGCACTCGCTAACAAAATTAAAAGTCTCACGCTTCTTCCATGAAATACAGTTTGCTTCCCAAAGTCCTGTCCTGTCGCTTGGAAAACGCGGCCAAATGTCGCTATACATACGTACATATTTCTTCATTCGTTAGCTGATAAAATTTAAAAAAGGCATTATGAATACAAAAAACTGAGCATCATAAGCAGAGCATAATTCAATGATTCTTTTTATCGCCCAGAAAGAGTGAAATTCTTATGTATACATTCGTTCATTACTTTATGAATTACACCCATACATACATAAAAATCTATGGATGTGTATATGTGAGTTTCCTACTAACTTGCATGTGTATGGGCCGGGGTGTCTCGTGTACGCGCCACTGGCGTACAAAAATTCCATTTTATAACTTTAGTCTGACCGCGTTGCTTGTCGGGCTCGGTTCGCCCAAAGTTTTTCGAAAACCAATTAACAGCTTAGGCTTTTGTGAAGGAGAAACAAAAACAAGATAGTGGATCATAAAAACAAACTTAAGAGATAAGACGAGTGGAAAAGTGTAAGTGTAGTGCAGGGAGATAGTGGTAAAGAAAGCATATTTTCAAAATTTTTCAAATGGGGTTACAAGTGGACGAAAGTCAATAAATGTTGGACGAATGTGATGATGGAAAAATAATTTGGAACTTCAATTTTTTGGAGAATGAAGAAATAAAGTTCACAATGAGTGGAGTGAATTAGTTATATATTAAATACTATAGATAATGGAAATTATTATCACGGATATGCCTTTTGAATTTGTGTTTTCGAAAAAACGAATGTTTCAAGCACCAAAAATGAAATTTTAACCAAACTTGAACAAAATATTGAACAAATGTTCTAGTGTATCTATGGAATAAATGCTTTAAGTTCACAAGAAAAAAATTACAACAGTAAAAATAAAATGGAACAAATAAAAAAAACTATTAAAAATATTTCCATAAGACAATACAACAAAAATAATAAATATTAGAAAAATAATCTAAATTTTTAAATTAATAAAAAATATTTAAAGAAAAAGCATAAAATAAAAAGGAAATTAAAGAAGAAAAAAAACATTTAAAAAAATATATAATTTAAAAAATTATTTAAAGTGAAACGTTTTAAGAAATAAAAATAATTTACATTTTAAAATATATAAATTAGCATCGTATTGAACATTACAAAATAAAAGAAATGAAAAATAAAATTGATAGAAAAAAAGTGAAATAACTATAAAACTAAAAATAAAAAATAAACTTAAAAATAATATGCAAAAAACTCTTCTATATTCATATTAAAAGTAAAATATAAATTTTATTGAATTAAAAATAATTAAAATATTTAGAGCTTTTAAACAAAAAGTACAGTCAAGTAAAATGAAATATAATAAATGATTACAGTAAAAATATAATTAAATGAAAAATTTGATCAAAGGTGTTAATATGTTGGTGAAATTAATGTGATATATAATATTTAAGTAAAACAAAATATATAAAAAATATAAAACAAAATTTAAAAAAATATATAAAAATAAACATAACCCATTTTCGTTTGATTAATAAATTCGAGGAGAAGTCACAAACAATTTTTAAATATTAATCAAAACTTAAGAAAAATATATTTAGAAAAGAAATTAAAATTGACCTAGAAACATAAAAAGCCAATAATTGTCCTTAAACAAAAAATGAAGATATTTTAATTAGTGCATATAACGGAGCTTTCTACACATACTAAAAGTGTTCACAAAGTCCAAGTGAAATAAAAAAATATATTTTATTTTATTACATTCATTTAAATAAATATAAAATAGCATATCATATCAAAACACTTTTTTAAATAAAAAGAGAAATAGATGAATGTTTAAAATTATGTAACTGAAATTTCAAAGGTTGACCCACTAAACATTTACAAAAAATGGTGTCCATGCTGTATAATAATATCGGACTAATATTAGTAAAATAAATCAGAAAATCTCGTTTTTAAATATTGTAGTCTGAGCACCAACAGGAAATATAAAATTTTCTGAAATAAATGGAGAATATGTGGGCCACATTTTTTGCTGAACACACCATATGTTTCTAAAATGAATAAATGTCTAATAAAAAAACACAAAATTTTAAATATTTCAGTACTTTTATGGCATATAAAAAATAAAACAATTTTTTTCAATAAGTTATTATTTTTTAATTATCTGTTTATTTTCCTCGTTTAATCTCAATTCTCTATTAAAATTAAATATAAAACAAAAATATATATTTTTTAACAAAGCATTTTTTTAATTAGTTTTCTTTTTAATTTTTATTTCCTTCGTTTTATCTAAAGTCTCTATTTCTTCATTTTTTATGCAAAGTATTTTAAAAATAAATTAAAATACAACTCACCAATGCCCACAACATTTTCATTCACAAAAAACGTTTACTTACTCTCAAAATACAGTTAATTAATAGTTACTCTTTACAGATTTTGCACTGGAACTCTAAGCACTGCCAAAAAACCGCTACACTTCACGCCATTACAAGTAATCTCGAATTTATTTATGCATTTCTCTATTTTCTGAATTTAATATTTTGCTTTTTTAAATGCGCAGGTGGAGTTTCAACAATGCATTTGACCACACGCAATGCAGGAAGCGCTATTTCATAATCAACAACCAAGAAGAGGTCACTGCGATATTTTACTACACACATACGCGCGAGGAGAGGAAGTTAAATACACATACATTCAAGCAATTCTTAGATTACGAACGGCTCGTAATCGCATGGAATAAGCGCGAGTAAAGAGCACAAGTGTCGCAGCTTTTTAGAAGAAGAATACGTAGCTGAGGAAGAAGCAGCATATTTAAAAGTAGAGCTTGCGTACTGATTTGAAATCGCCTGGTTACAACCGGAAATTGCAGAAACACACACACACACATGCGCACAGTCAAAACAATACAATCAACTTAAAAGCAAAGAAATCAGAAAGCAATTATTAAACGAAATTATACACAAAGGCGCACAACAACGCGCTTCGTGTCGCGTCGTCTGTATAGTCTGTGCCCGTTCAACGGACGAACAATACAATCGGAGCAACAGGCCACATAATCGCCGTCAGAATTTCTCATCAATAATGTCGAAGTCACAACGCGGCAGCACATATGGCTGCCGCCTTAACCACAACACCAACAACAATAACAAAAGCATGAGCACGCTTATCGCCATATGCCTGTTTGTGTTGTTGTGCGGTTGTGCGGTATCAACGCAGGCACAACGTATGACCGGTCGACGTGATCGTCCACTAAATCCGCCTAGAGAATACAAAAAGACACATCCATGCGAACGTTCGTCATGTTACCCGGCAACGGGTAATTTATTGATTGGACGTGAAAATCGACTGACCGCCTCGTCCACTTGTGGCATACATGCGCCCGAACGGTTCTGCATACTCTCACATTTGCAGGATAAGAAGTGTTTCTTGTGCGATACACGCGAGGATACGCGCAATGACCCGTATAAGAATCATCGTATCGGACAGATTATTTACAAGACGAAACCGGGCACCAATCTGCCCACCTGGTGGCAATCAGAGAATGGCAAGGAGAATGTCACCATACAATTGGATTTGGAGGCGGAATTCCATTTTACTCACTTGATCATTACGTTCACCACTTTTCGACCGGCGGCCATGTTGATCGAGCGTTCGTTTGATTTTGGTCAAACTTGGCATGTGTATCGTTACTTCGCTTATGATTGTGCTGAGTCATTCCCCGGTGTGCCGATTGTGTTGCGCAACATCACCGATGTTATGTGCACATCGCGTTATTCAAATGTGGAGCCTTCACGCAATGGCGAAGTGATCTTCCGTGTGCTGCCGCCGAACATCAATGTGTCCGATCCGTATGCCACACACGTACAAAATATGTTGAAGATGACTAATTTGCGTATTAATTTCACCAAACTGCATAAGCTCGGCGATAATCTGTTGGACAATCGGTTGGAAATGGAGGAGAAATACTACTATGGTATTAGCAATATGGTGGTACGTGGTTCTTGTTCCTGCTATGGACACGCTTCGCAATGTCTGCCTTTGGACGGCTCTGAGTCGACCGAATACGATATGGTGCATGGCCGTTGCCAGTGTACACACAACACCAAAGGTTTGAATTGTGAGTCTTGCGAAGACTTCTTCAACGATCTGCCCTGGAAGCCGGCGTTCGGCAAACAGACCAATGCCTGTAAGAAGTGTGAATGTAACGATCATGCGGTCAGTTGTCATTTCGATGATAAGGTCTTTGAGCAATCCGGGCGCATATCGGGTGGTGTGTGTGACAATTGTATGCACAATACGCAGGGTCAGCATTGTGAGGAGTGTATGCCGTTCTTCTATCGCGACCCCGAGCAAGATATACGCAGTCCGGATGTGTGCAGACCATGTAATTGCGATTTGAATGGTTCTTTGGATGAGGGTATTTGCGATTCGGTAAACGATCCCGAAAATGGTATTGAGGCGGGCGCTTGTCACTGCAAGACGCACGTCAAGGGTCGCCGTTGCGATGCTTGTAAGGATGGCTTCTGGAACTTGTTACCCGAAAATCCCGACGGTTGTGAACAATGCACATGCAACACGCTTGGCACCATTGATAACTCGGGCTGTAATATGTACACCGGTGAGTGTACGTGCAAGCGTTTAGTCACAGGCAAGGATTGTAATCAATGTGCACCACAAACTTATGGACTCTCCGAGTCGGAAGATGGTTGCACACCATGTGGTTGTGATGTTGGCGGCTCATATGACAATTTCTGCGATGTTATAACCGGTCAGTGTCGTTGCCGTCCACACATGACTGGACGCAATTGCTCACAGCCGAAGCAGAATTACTTTATACCACCATTACATGTCGTACACGATGTTGAGTTTGCCGATGTGTGCATCTCGCTTAATAATAATGGCAATTGCACTGTTGTGCCATACCAACCGCTGCCCGATCGCTTACCCGACTACACTGGTATCGGTTTCACACGTGTACCGGAAAATTCGGAATTTGTAATAACTGTCGACGATATACCAAGCTCCATGCCCTACGATGTGGTGATACGTTATCAGACCACCTCACGTGATGACTGGGAGAGAGCCTATATAACGCTGGTACGTAATGACGAAGTAGATCCGGATGGTGTTTGCGCGCCCAGCGTACAACCCGGTTCCAGTGTGTACGAGACGCGTATACCCTTCAGTTTACCCGAACGCGAACGTCAAGTTGTAGCGCTACGTAATGTGTGTCTCGAAGCTAATAAGGTGTATAAGTTCAAAATACATTTCGAACGACGCCGTGTAAATGAAGATAATCCCTCTGCGACAATTATGATTGACTCACTGACACTTGTACCACGCATTGAAGTGACATCCGTATTCACTGGTTCGATTGCTGCCGATCTGCGCCGCCGTGATTACATACAAATGGGCTGCAATCAATCGCTGTATGACATACGTTACACCAACATTGTAGACCCACGTTGCCGTGACTTGGAGAATTACGCCAGTACCGAGATACATGATGGCGCGAGTATGTGCAACTGTAATCCCACAGGTGCGCTGAGTAAGGAATGTGATCCACATGGTGGTTTCTGTCAGTGCAAACCGAATGTGATGGGTCGTCAGTGCGATCAGTGTGCGCCCGGCACATATGGTTTCGGACCGGAAGGCTGCAAAGCTTGTGACTGCAATAGTATTGGTTCGAAAGACAACAACTGTGACCTCATCACTGGACAGTGTGCTTGCCATCCCAATACCTATGGACGTGAGTGCGATCAGTGCCAACCGGGCTATTGGAATTTCCCCAACTGTCAGGTGTGCGAATGTAATGGTCATGCGCAACAATGTGATGCCCACACTGGTCAGTGTATCAATTGTTTGGACTTCACCAGCGGTTATGGTTGTGACACTTGTTTGGAAGGCTATTACGGCAATCCCTTGTTGGGCAGTGAGATTGGCTGCCGCGCTTGCCGTTGTCCCGACACCGTCGCCAGCGGCAATACACATGCTGAGGGCTGCTCGCTAGATACACGTAATAATAACATGATTTGTCAGTGCAAAGAGGGTTATGACGGTGGACGCTGTGAGGTCTGTGCTGACAACTACTTCGGCGACGCTGAGACACCCGGTGGTTCGTGTGAAAAATGTGACTGCAGCAACAATATCGATCTTTACGATACCGGCAATTGTGATCGACGCACTGGACAGTGTTTGAAGTGTCTTTATGACACGACTGGCGATCATTGTGAGCTCTGTCGCAACGGTTATTTCGGTGATGCGCTACAACAGAACTGCGTACAATGCGACTGTGACTTTTTGGGCACAAACAAAACGATTATGCATTGCGATCGCTTTACCGGTCAGTGTCCTTGCTTGCCCAATGTGCAAGGCATACGTTGCGATGAGTGCGCGGTGAACCATTGGAAGATCGCTTCCGGCGAGGGATGTGAAGCCTGTGAATGTGATCCAATTGGCTCCGTATCTGAACAATGTAATCGTTATACCGGTCAATGTGAGTGCCGTGATGGCTTTGGTGGACGCGCATGTAATCAATGTCAATCCAATTACTGGGGCAATCCGAATGAGAAATGTCAACCCTGCGAGTGCGATCCTTATGGCTCGGCGGACTACCAATGCGACCGTGAGACCGGACAGTGTGTCTGTCACGAAGGCATGGGCGGTTATAAGTGTAATGAATGTGCGCGTGGCTATCAGGGACGTTTCCCACATTGCGCACCTTGCGGCGAGTGCTTCAACAATTGGGATTTGATTTTACATGGTTTGGAAGACGCCACCGCAGAGGCCATACAACGTGCGAAGGAGATCAAATTAGTGGGCGCTACCGGTGCATATACAGCCGAGTTCAGCACTTTGGACAAGAAGTTGCAGAATATACGAGATCTATTGCAAAACACAACTGTTAGTTTGCATGATATTGATGCTTTGGATAAGGAAGGTGCGGAACTCAAGGAGAAACTACAAGCTTCACACACGAAATTGTTGGAGACCGAAGAAAATTTGGAGAAAATACATTCATCGTTGAGTTTGTCCACTGTAGAGCTCGAAGCATTACGTAATCAATCTGAGCTCGTAAAGAAATTATCAAAGGAACTTAAAGAGAATGGTATTCAGCTGCAGGAATCCAACATTGAGGGTGCACTGAATCTCACACGCAACGCATTTGAGCGTGTATTGGACTTGTCCACAGTGAAGAATGAAGCCGAAGACTTTGCGGCCAACACCGATCGCAACTGCAAACGTGTTGAGACACTGGCAAATAAGATGAAGGATGAGCAAGATACGATCACGGCCAATGATGGCATTATTGCTGACTATCGCGATGAGCTTTTAACGCTGACCGGCATGATACCCGGTTTGAATAATGAAGTGTGCGACAAGAGCGGTGATCCATGCGATTCGCTTTGCGGCGGCGCCGGTTGCGGTTCTTGTGGCGGTCTATCCTGCGAACATGGCGCGCTCACACGCACCGAAAAAGCGCTTAAAGTGGCGAAAGACACCGAACAAATAATCAAGGATAAAAAGGATGTCGCCGATCAAACTATACGTTCACTCTTCCAAGCTAAAGTTAATGCGTCCGAAGGTTACCAGAAGGCAAAGAGCGCCTTCGAAGATGCCGAACGCTATCTCAATCGCACCAATGAGAACATTAAAAAGGGTGAAGCTACGATCGAGCAATTGAATAACTTCACAAACAATAACACTGCACTACCCACCGAGAGTCGTGACATTGCACAGCAAACACTCAAACTGGATCTGAAATTGGATCCCGAAGAGATACAAGTGCTGGGTGGCAAAATCAACGATGCTGTATCCTCACTGAAAAATGTCGAATCTATCATTTATAATACGCGTGGCGATCTTGCGCGCGTAAACGAACTGCAAGCGAAGGCAAACACAACCAAAGAAACTGCCAACGAAATCTTAGATACTGCCAATTCGGTAGTGAAGAATCTCGACGACGCTGACGCCTCACAACTGAAAGCCATCGATGCCATATCACAAGCTAATGTAAATATTGAGCTTGCCGCCAAGGATTTGGATCAAATCGATCTGGAGACTAGCGAAGCTGAAGCGCCAGCCAATGCTACAGCACAACAGGTTGAAGATCTGGCCAAACAAGTTAGCCGCATACAAAAGAATATACTCAAGAATGAATTGGACGCCAAGGAAATCAAGAACGAAGCAATTGCAGTTAAAGAGGCCGCCTTGAAGGGACGCGAATACTCGAATCAATTGCAATCGGCCACGAATTTAGTCAATCAAACGCTAACAGATCGTGCGCGCAGCTCGGAGAGCGCACGCGAACGCGCCAAGAAACTGTTGCAACGCGCGTCCAAATTGACCGTCGACACCAACGACAAGCTTAGTCAATTGCAAATGATGCAAGACGTCTACTTGGAAAAGAATAACACTTTGCAGAAATTGCAAGAGGCGTTGAAGCCGCTCAACGATGAGCTTACACTGTCGCTGCAGCAAATACAGGAGCATGCCGATCGCTACAGGCTGTGTACCGGCTAAGACGGCGCATCGCGTGCATCTACCATAGTTAGTTGGAATAGAAAGCAGTGTTGCCACATTGCATTTATACTTAATCACAATAGCCTTTGATAACTGCAATAATTTGTTGACAATTGATGATTGATTGCGCATTAGAAAGAAAGACCAAAACTCAAACAAAACGATTTTAAAGCCAGTGTTAGTTGTAGCGGCTGCGGCTGCGTCGCGTTAATTAAACTCTTTTTTACCCACTTTCACTTTTTTCTATTCTCAAATTGCATTGTAAGCCATATTGATGAACAAACAAAAAAATATTAATTTTAGTAAATAAAATATATTTTAACCTATGTTAGTTTATTTAACGAAGCCATCTCTATGAAATAGCAAACAAATCAGAATAAACAATTTAAGCAAAAAGTACTTGAATGACAAAATACGAAGGTCACGTTCATTTACTTTACACACACACACATATAATATATACATAAACACATGCATAAACATAAAACCGATATGAAGAAGCAGAACGAATAAATACGTCTCGAAAATATGAATAAATTATGTGCCTTAAATAACATGTAAAAACAATATGAGATTGATATCTCTACTAAAGATTTTGTTGTAATAACTAAGTGTAATTTTTTTGTATTAATGTATTGAACCAATAAAAATGTTTAAAACTCAATTGTATTTTCATTATTTCATTTGCTTGAGTCGCGTAGTTGCAAATGTTAGCAAATGTTAATATACGAGGTATGTTCAAAAAATAACGGGAATTTTAAAATTTCCAGTTGTTCAAAAGTTCAAGAGACTACTTTGAAGGTGACAACATTAACAATGAATATAATTTTTTTTTTTTCAAAATACGAAAATTCTCGCTATTTTTGAACATACCTCTAGTTCGTGCTCATGGCTGGGAAACATCTTTTGATGAAATTTTTCTAGTTCTAACTGAATATAAAAAAGATCGATTACAAAAGAGAATCCTATGTCAAACTCTTGCTTAATAAGTTTCAAATACAACAGTTTCCAAGTTTCTCTTTGTGGGAAAAGCGATTTGTTAGACGAAATGTAAATATTTTTGGTTTGAAGTTTGCTAAGTATGGAGTCACGACCTCAATTTTTCATCACAGTGTTATCAAATATTGTTTGAGAACATTGCTGTGACAGAAGATCCGGTTACTAGCGGTTACTTTTAAGTTATCGATAAAGTCTGCTCCATTCTTATTAAGTATCTAAGGTTTCAGTTTTATATATGAAGATACAATGCAAAGTGCAAAGGCGGTGCGATAAATACATGTCCTCACCGCTCGACGGGATTACTCTATATAGTATAGTATACTCTAGTGAACTGTCAAAATTTCAGACAAATCGTATTCTTAATTTTGTTTTGAGGCCGTTCGGTAATTCGATTCAAGTTTTTAGAAAAGAAATGATGCAGTGAAATCCAAAAGTATTTGGTTACTGTAATCGGTATCTCTTCTCATTATCTGGGATTGACAAGGCATGATTTACATCGACTATCTAGAGAAGGCAAAACGGTCACAGGGTTATTCTACGAATTGTTGAATTTTTTGTACGCTTCGATGAAGAATTGCATAAAAACGGATGTATTTGGCCAAGAAAACATATTTTTGATACAAGTTATAGAAGTTGGATCGGGGCTAAGGATCAAGTTACAAGAATACTATGTTTAAAAAGAAATCATAACTTTTAAATGATCCTGCAAAAAATACTATAGCGGAACTAGTGAACGAATTATGAAAACAAGAAGACTCTCCTTGCTTCTCTGCTCCACCTGAGCTCGCACTAAACCGACGACGTTATTAAGTCGTACTTTTTCCGTGATGATCAAGACCGCCACATTACTGTGAATGGAAATCGCTACCGCTCAATGATAACCGAATATTTTTGGCCCGAATTGGATGATACGGACTTGGTCCATACTACAAGCCACACAGCGAAAGTCACAACCGATTTATTGAAAACCAAGTTTAGTGAAGGTGTTTTCTCCCGAAATAGTCCAGTCAATTGGTCGCCTCCGTCATGCGATTTGACACCGTTAGACTATTTCCTGTCTGTGGGACTACGTCAAGTCTATGGTCTATGCCAACAAGCCAGCGACGATTGATGAACTTCATACGCATATCGAACGTGAAATTGCAGCAGTATAGGACGATTTATACTTGAAAACGTCGAAAATTGGGTTCAGCGTATGGACTTCTGCAAGCCTGTCCGTGATGGCCATGCAAAAGTAATCGAGTTTCATACATAATGACATCGAATGTAATTTCACAGGAATAAAGAATTTCATTGAAATTCCAAATAGGTTTTGTTTTATGTAAAAACTTTTGTAGCGCTCTTATTGAAAGCCCTTTCATATAAATTTTATATACGTATGTATGTATATGTAACATAAACTTATACAGCCTAAAACTATGCAATTAATAATAATTTGTTCATTACTTCACAGTAGAGCAAATCGCAGCGAATCAAAGGCAAAACAAGTTGCAATGCAACAACACAACATGAAGCCCATTGAACGAAATAGCCCAGAAAAAGTAATTGTTAATTCACAAAATATTCAAGTAGCTCTACAATCGTTTATAAATCGTCATCGTAGCAGCTTACAAAAACTAATGGAACAAAACAATAAGTTGGGACAACAAAACGCGCTCTTAAATGTACAATTAAGCAATCAACAGGGCACCGTGCTGGCGCTGAATGAAAAGTGAGTACCTCTAACATACTTTACTTTAAATTTATATCTAGAGAAATCTTAAAAATTTATTTTTAATTTGTTTATAAAATTTATTTTTAAATTTTTTTATAAAATTCATTTATAAATGTTTTAGAATTACTGCCGGCAACAAGGAGATTACCAAATACAAAGAGGAGCAAACCCGCTTGATGGAGAGTAAAAGCCTACTGCGCACTGAATTGTTGACTTATAAAAAGCGCTATGGTGAATTGCTGGTTTTCAGTGAAAAGGAGCTGAAGGAGTGTGGTGAAAGGGAGGAAGTAATGAAAAATGAGGTGGGTAAATTTTGTGATTAATTGAATATTATATAACAACTGTATTTCCTTACTTCACATTCAGCTTGATGCGATTCGTAAAGAATTGCAAGACAAGCGCGTTGAATTTGAGAACAACAATGCAGAGCTAATTCAGACTAGAATTGGAATCAAAGACAGCAAACTGCAATTGGAGCAACTGCAGGTTTATTTATTTTTTATTAGAAAATTTTTAGATTTTTATTAAATTTGCACTTATTGCAGAAATCTTTTAGCGCTGTGCAGAATGAACTTGCGCAAAAAGACCAAACAATTATTGGCTTGCGTAAAGAACATGCTGATTATAAAACCGAAACTGAGGTGAGTTTCACTGCAAGCATGGTGATTTTTCAACATTCAACAGATTTTCTTTTTTTTAATAGAAAACCATCAATAAAATGCGCGAAATCCAGCATATATTCTACCCAAATGCCACAAATCCCTTGCCGCATATACAACGGCACGATGAGGGTCGCGCAACGGTTTGTAGAAATTAGAATTAGAAAAATTTAAATTATTATTAAAAAAATTAAAATCAAAAAATAAAATAATGAAAAATAAAATCATCTATATTTGCATTTCTTAATTTCAGCAACCTGTCAGCATTACTGTACAGCCGAGACCACAGAGCAGAGCTGCATTAAAGCGCACTTCTTCGTCGTCTTCGTCGGACACAGATGAAGATGAGCGCGTATTAATGCGCGGTTGGAGACCAACAAGAATCATTGTAAATATATATTTTTCAGATTACCACCTTACTAAGTATTTTAGAAAAAATTTAAAAAAATAGTAGGCATCGGAGTGAAATCAAAACTTTAATGATGGATATCAAAAATATATTTGTTTTTTTACCAAAAATTCGTATCAAATATTATCGAGCCTTTACCGCCATTTTAGCTTAAGCGACAAAAACCAAACTTTACAGGAGAAGGTTTTTTTTTAAATACTTTTAACCATTAATGTGGTAGTAATTTAAAATTTCTCATACATTAATGCTTTTCAGACATTTACATATATAATTGAATGATAAACATCAACAGGGATAGGTCCGTTACGTCTTAAATTACTAGTTTCTATAAAAAACTAATTTTCGAAAAAATTATCGCTTACGATAATTTGGCGGTATTGGCTCGTTATGTTTCGAAATTATATTTTGGTTTCGTTCACAAAAACATCTATTTTCTCCTCTGTTAACTTAAAACTTACGATTATTTATTTATTTTTTTTTTTATAGCATACGTTACCGACGCGCGCTGAAAGTGCTAGAGGTTCAACGGTATGTAGTTAGAGTCGTTGTATTTCTAAAGAAACCTACTTATTTTTGAATTTATTTAAATATTTTATAATTTATTTAATATTTATTTATTTATATTGTTTATGTATTTTTTATTATTTATAATTTATATTATTTAAAATTTGATATAAAGGATCGCACTAGGAAGGGTCATTTTCAGATATAGTTCAATGAAACTTGGCACATAATATTTTCTTGACATCCTAATGACACGGATGAAAAATGGCCGAAAGCGGTTCAAACTTCCCATATAATTCAATTTTTAATTCCATTAGATTCCTTCACTTTATAACATATACATTAGAAACCAATCTCAGATATTTTAATGTAATTCAGAGGGAATCTTTTTCTTAGAATAGTGTGTCTCTGTTCCAAAAATGGTTAAAATTGGGTCATAACTTCCCCTAGCTTCCATATACCTTATATACGGTTTACAAACTTCCGGTGGGCTTTATATATCGAAAAATATGTGAGATATCTTAGCAAAATTAAGTGAGCGTATAGTCTTCGATATATTATATCTTGGTGGTGAAAATCAGTGAAATCGGTTCATAAATTACTTCAGTTCTCATTTACTATATATGTATGTATGGTGAGTTTTGTTATTCTAGTGGAGTTTATGCCGAATATATGGGTCAGTTGTGTTATCTTTATAAAATTACATTAATAAATTGCGAGAGTAGCGCTTCCTTACTTGTTTCATTTAAATTTTTATTTAAATTTTAGAAAAAAAAATCGATCTACTATTTTCTTTTTCTTTTTGCAGGAAATTCCACCGACATCTGAAAGCAGTGTGGAGCAGACTACACGTACACAAAGACGTTTACGACGTAATTGAAAAATATGCTGTTCAAGCTATTGGCACACTTTAATCAGGTAATGACAATTATATTTGATAATATTTTTTTATTTAGTATTATTTTTTTTACTATTTTCTTCCCTAAGCAAAATTTATTTCTTCTTCTTTTCGAAATCAAGTACTTACTCCCATTGAAATACCCTTAAATGTTTATTAAACGCCTAAGTACTCAAGTATAAGTGTTCAATTAAAATATATGAATTATTAATTAAAAAGAGTAAAAGTCAAGCACCGCTGTGATAGCGGAAATGAAGTATTTTTCTAACACTCACCTGTTATCAAAAAAAAAGTCCACAGAATTACAATAAAAAAAGTCGAAAATTGCATAATATTTTATTTCTCACCACAAACATTTTCACCACACACATGTATGTATGTAAATTTCTGCAACATTATAATCAATCGATGATGCCCAGAACGCGCGCCTTACTCAAAAAGTCCGTCCGCTGCACATAACAACCGGTCATGGTGCGTTGACCCGTGTACGCATGACGACCGTGATACACACGCCAGTTATCGAAGATCACCACAGTGCCAGGATGTAATTTAAAACTCCATTGATTCTCGATGCGTTGCACAATCTCCAAATAATCACGCAAACTATCGTAGAAATCTTGCATTTGCTCTTGCGGTATGCTATCGAATTGCGCGCGATCGTATACATTCAAGCGCAACTGCACTATTTCACCACTCACCGGATCCACGCGTATAATGGGCGCCGAATGTTTATGATATTGTCCCTCCTCGATATACTCCGCCGGCACTGCGACACGTGTGAGTATCTCAAAGGCGCGCGGATTGCGATGTTTTAACTCGTGTGCGGCATGCAAACCATCCGCGAAGAAATTCTCACCGCCTGTACCGTTGACGTGTCGTATGCAATGCAGCGACTGCAGACCCGCCGCATCACAGAAGTACGTATTGTCCGTGTGCAGACCGAGATATTGTTTAGTGTAAGCGGTATCGGCGTGATCCTGCACATCGGAGAATGTGTACATTTCGCCAAAGAACGTTTTCATCGTTGGAAAAATGCGACGTACCGCCATTTCGGTCATTGTCGTGTTCGGCGGTACGCCATCAATGAACGCGATGCCATAACGTATCAGACTTTGTACGATTTTACGCACTGGCTCCTCGGCGCTGACCAATTCGGCGAGTGTGGTGCGCAAGTGCTCCGCATGCGCTACAATGAACGGCTCATTCCAGGGTACGCGCACAGTAGCGCTTTCGGCGTGTGCCACGACATGTTCAACTTGCGCATCATGCAGGAAATCAATGTCGTAAACGGATGTGTGACCATCATTCCCTGTGGTTAGTACAATTATTACATATTCTGCTATTATGGCAACTAACCTCAAAATCTACTCTTTACTTACAGTGCACCTCATATTGCAGTCCATCCTTGATGTAGTCAGTCCTAAGCGGTTTCACAGTGCGCGGTATGTCCAGCAGATTGTATTTACGTTGCTTCGTCTCCGTATTGTAGCAATCGCTGCAGCGACAGTGATCACGTAGCCAAAATGTATTGATTTTCAGCGTTTTGCCACTGCGAATGTGTTTAATTTGTATCATTTTTTGTATTTTCAGTGCGAACTTAAGACCGCGCCTGCCCGAACTTTTGCCTTGCGTTAGTAAATTGAGACTAAACACTAGACTTTGGCTTCACCGCAATTAGCTGTTCAAAAATAAATAATACAAACAACTCTCGCGTACGCAGAGAACCTGTTGATAAGCCGCAAACATTGTCCAATCATCATTTTAAGCCGCTGATAATGTTAACAGCCCCAATACATACACACACACACACACACTTGTAAGTACAGATTTCTATTTTCTAAATATTTATAAATATATTTATTATGTCCGCACTGGAGGCGCTATCAATTAGTTATATTGTATATTTTCCAAACAATAATACAAATGTACAGACGTACATGTATCAGTCCACTATATAAGCGAATGAGGTTTATTACCACTCGCTCTATATATGAAATATCAGTCAGTTGTTTATTTCACAGTTTATGTTAGTCCTGCTGTTTCGGTTAATTACGTGTACTTTCTTTTGTGATATGCACTTTGTTCTGATACTCGATTAGTTTTGATTCTAATCTAACCTTTGAAGAGAGCAATGACCTGGTATCTTATCAAGCCTTTAAGCTTAATGTTTTTGTATTCCAACTATAGTTGTTGTATAAGGGAACCCAAAATAGTGCCTTTTGCGCAGAGTTGGCCGGATCAGATAAAGGCATCTCAGAATGATCTAACATTCAATTGGTGTTGTTGTTCGCCAAGGAAAGCCTTTTAAAGGGCCAGTATAACCCATGAAAAATTAAGCGATTTTCGTGCATTTTTTTAAAAGGAAGTACTCGATCGAATGTTTCGAAGTTTTTCGGATATAATAAGATATATTTTCAGCTTTATTTTAAGCTTTTTTACAAAAATATTGAGAAATAACGGATATATGTGCTGTCTTTGGAGATGCCAAAAAAACGTTCCCCAACTGCTGACATGATTCCGGTCGAATGAGTGCAAAAATAAAAAAAATCAAAAACGTTAGTAAAGTTGAAGGTATTTCCTATACAATGACCTACGAATTTTGGAAAATATCAAAAATTAACAAAATGGCATAGTTCTGAAAATAGTGTCGTTTTTAATGCCAAATTTACAATTTTTAACCAATCAAAAAGTTCGTAGGTCATTGTATAGTAAATATATTCAAGCCTCAATATGAAGTATATCGGTCAATTTCTCATTGAGTTATGATGTCAGCAATTTTGAAAAATGTCGTTTTGAAAAAAACGCGTTTAATGTTTCAAATATAGAGGTTCATACCTACGAGCGCTCGCTCTTTAGAACGCTGCTATTCAAAAACTATTCAAGATACGATTTTCCCGGTTTCACATAATATTTTTGAAAGTATAAACTATCGAATAAGTAAAAAAATCAATTTTTTGAAAGTGTCACACTTGGATAGCCCCTAAATTCGAAGTAACTGTATTAAATAGTTATTTTTATGTCATAATATATTAACTAAACAATAACTATACTCTATATAGACAACTAGTACAATTTTTATACTCTCGCAACAAAAGTTGCTAAAGAGAGTATTATAGTTTTGTTCACCTAACGGTTGTTTGTAACACCTAAAACTAAAAGAGTTAGATATAGAGTCATATATACCAAAGTGATCAGGGTGAAGAGTGGAGTTCAAATCCGGATGTCTGTCCGTCCGTCCGTCTGGCCGTCTGTCCGTCTGTGCAAGCTGTAACTTGAGTAAAAATTAAGATATCTTGACGAAATTTGGCACAAATATTCCTTGGCACCATAAGAAGATCAAAAATGGGCAGAATCGGACCATTGCCACGCCCACAAAATGGCGAAAACCAAAAACACATATAGTGTCTTAACTAAGCCATAAATGAAGTTATAAAAGTAAAATTTGGAATAAATGATCGCACTAGGAGGGGGCATATTTGGATGTAATTTTTTTGGGGAAGTGGGCGTTGCCCCGCCCACAAATCGGTTATTTGTATTTAACTCGCAAACTAATAAAGCTATATAAACCAAACTTTCTGCAGTCGGTTCTCTTACATACCGAACCACACACCATGAAAAAAGTTGAAATCGGCTAATAACCACGCCCACCTCCCATACAAAGGTTAGGTTGAAAATTACTAAAAGTGGGTTAACTAACCAACGAAAAACGTCAGAAACACTAAATTTTGCAGAAGAAATAGCAGAAGGGAGCTGTACTCAGATTTTTTTACAAAATGGAAAATGGGCGTGGCATCGCCCTGTTATGGGTCAAAAACCATATCTCAGGAACTACTCGACCGATTCGAATGAAATTCGGTATATAATATTTTCTTGACACCCTGATAACACGGACAAAAAATGGGCGAAATCGGTTCAAAACCGCTACTACTTTCCTTATAACTCAATTTTGAAATCCATCTTATTCCTCCACTTTATAATGTAAACATAAGGAACCAATGAAGATAACGGAATAAAACTTTACACAATTAGTGCATATTATCTCTGGCTTCAATTGCGAAAAAATTGTCGAAAACGGGCCATAACTTTTCAATGCCCCAGATATCGAACATGTTGAACTCAGCGCCTAAAGATAAATTTTAACCGAAAATATGGGTAAATCTCTCAGATATCTCAATTTAATTCAGAGGAAATTGTTTTCTTCTAACAGTGTGTCTCTGTTCCAAAAATTATTAAAATCGGGTTATAACATTTCCATATACCTCATTGTAGGTTTTTCAAAAGTATCTTCTCCTAGCCCCCATATACCTAATTATAGGTTTTGAAAAATACGGTCAGCTTTATTCCGCATATATGTATTGGTTAAATTTCTTCAATAAATTGCGAGAGTATAAAATGTTCGGTTGCACCCGAACTTAGCCTTTCCTTACTTGTTTTAACTGTGATTTTAAAATTAATACTTTATGATACTACCTTGTCAACAGTAATAAACTGTGAAATTAATGTTAATAGATCTTATATCACTTAAAAAAGTTGAACAACAATAGAATTTAGTCTAGGCTTAGACACGAGCAGTTAGCTCACTTACTTGTGACAACCCAAAATTCACAAACTGAAAATGTGTGTATGTATATCACTTAGGTAACTTAATTAACACACAGATATTAGTCACTTGTGGTTGCATCACGCTCACATCATTGCAGCACCTTTTGATGCGCTTATCTTGTTTAAGGCAATTATTATTTATATTTCAGTTGTTTGAAGTGCATATAAAAGTAAGTGTAATTTATATTATCACGAGTAATAAAGTGATTTTGCTGAAATGAACCTTAAAATTTATGAAGATCTCCACAATTAATTCTCACCTGTTACTATATTTGTCTGAACAAAACGGTACATTTAAAAAAAAAATTATTGTAATTTTTTTTCATTCGAATCTAGACCTATCATCTCACTACCAAACTCAAATTCAATCTCACCAAAAAGTAAAAATATTTATAAAATTAAGATTTAGTTTACTTTATTTTATTTCATTCCATTTCATTACATCATTTTATTTTACTTTATTTTTATTTTTTTTTAAATTAATTTAATTTAATTTTATTTTATTTCATTTTATTTTTTTTTATTTAATTTAATTTTATTTTTATTTTTTTTAAATTAATTTAATTTTATTTAATTAATTTAATTTTATTTAATTTTATTTTATTTTTATTTTTTTTTTAATTTTATTTTATTTTATTTTATTTTATTTTTATTTTTTTAATTTAATTTAATTTTATTTTATTTTATTTTATTTTATTTTATTTTATTTTATTTTATTTTATTTTTATTTATTTTTATTTTTTTTTTTAATTAATTTAATTTTATTTAATTTTTATTTTTTTTAAATTAATTTAATTTTATTTTATTTTATTTTATTTAATTTAATTTGATTTACTTTGATTTAATTTAATTTTATTTAATTTTATTTTATTTTATTTAATTTAATTTTATTTTATTTTATTTAATTTTATTTTTATTTTTTTTTAATTTAATTTAATTTAATTTTATTTTTATTTATTTTTTTTAATTAATTTAATTTTATTTAATTTTATTTTATTTAATTTTTATTTTTTTTTAATTTAATTTAATTTTTTTTAATTTAATTTAATTTTATTTTATTTAATTTAAATTTATTTTATTTTATTTTATTTTTATTTTTTTTATTTAATTTTATTTTATTTTATTTTTATTTTTTTTTTTTAATTTTATTTTATTTTATTTAATTTAAATTTATTTTATTTTATTTTATTTTTATTTTTTTTAATTTAATTTTATTTAATTTTATTTTATTTTATTTAAATTTATTTTATTTTATTTTTATTTTTTTTTAATTTAATTCTATTTTTTTTATTCGTTATTATTATTTTTATGTTTTTTGCTTTTGTTGTAAAAATATGTTTTCAAGCTAATTAATTCTCAAACAGTTTTCAATTAGTTCCAAAACGTGATGCCATTTAAGCGGATAAATTCAAAATTATATACATTTCTATATTTTCCAACCAAGTATGTAAATATGTATGTATATTTCACTATGGCATACTATTGGGTCCACATGTGACCATGTAAACGTGCCTAGACGCAACTTTCAAATGCAAGCGGTTTACATTAGCTATGCGAGATCGCACGCCTGTAATGGATGCCCAGTCATTTTCTTACGTTACAGTTGTTTATTGAAAATTTTATCGTTGTTGTTGTTATTATACTTATTACGAGTATTCACCCTTTTGCTTGTTTTATGCACTTATTCGCTTTTATGTGTAATTTAGAACGCTGGGCGATGTGCACTAGTTGCATTGGCATACACGTGTAACGCCGTAACGCCGTATCGCTATGCACATAAACGCAAGCCAATGTAGATATTTACAAAATAATTGCGCCTACTTACGCCGCTGACACTGACAGTGAATTGCGAGTACATACTCATGTATGAGTACATGTTGCTGCAGCAGAGCAGCTGAGCGCAGCAATGTCACCAATGCCGCCCGCAGCAGCGGGATTTACAAGTGCCGTCAAGGTGTGCGCCTACAGCATATTTCGTATATTATATGTGTATCATTACACGAGCGCACACATACCCTGCAGGAAATGCATCAGAAAGTAAAAAGTGATTTTTATGTTTTAATTTAATCTTTATACATTAATTTTAATTAAATATAAAAAAGAAGAAAAATATTTAAGAAATTAATTAATTTAATTGGATAACTAAAGTTTAATTTTTTAATTATCAAAAGTTAAAAAAAATATTTTTTTTAGATCAAACATAATATTTATTTTTGCTATTTATTTAAATTTAACAACAAATTAAATTTTTTATATACAATTTTTTTTATTTAAAATTTATCTAAAAATTTTTTATTTAAAAAAATTAATATTTTTACATAAATTGCATGATAAATAAAATTTTTTATTTAAATTTATTTTCTTTAAAATTTTTTTAATTAATTAAAAATTTTTAATTTTAATTAATTAAATTTAATTAATTTTTTTTACATAAATTGCGTAATAAATAAATTTTTTTTTTAATTTTTTATTTAAAAAATTTAAATTTTTGCATAAAATTTTCCTACTGGTAATCTTCTCAAATAAATTTGACATGGCATTTTTAACTTTTCCGCCGCAAACAGCAAAATAAACACTAAGTCAGCTGTTGGCGACGTTTGGTTTGTTCCACACACGCTATTTAATGGTTTTTTATTGCCTTCATTTCGCTTGTTTCCTTAAATAATATTTATTTGCGCGTGTATATATAATTGTTTCGCAATGCTTTATGCAGTGTCGTGTGTGTCATATACATACATATGTATGTGTATGTGTGTGCGCTTAGGCCCTGCATGTAAAGTGATTTTGTTAGTTCCTTAAGCATTTATTAAGCGCAACAACAGTATTTCGGTAAAGTGCAAACGAAAGAGAACAACAATAAAAGCGTCGAGGTGCAATAATAAATAATAATGACTACGTCGATGTAAAAACAATACTACAACACAACAACAACAGCAATAGTGGCGGCGACTGTAAGCACCACTGCCGCTGCCAACGTCGTCGCTGCTGTTGCTGTTGCTGCTGTGACAAGGAAGAATATTCAAACGCGTTGAAATAATAAGTTTAGTTTGCCGTTGGGGACAACAATAATAAGTTCGACAAAATGAAAAATCGCGTATCTTAATTTTAACTGCAGCCGTGAATTTGTTTGTTTATTTTTTTTTGTTTTTACTCCTGACTGATTTAGATAACTTACCATACAAACGAACGAATGTGCCATAAATTAAGCGAAAAATAAATATTTATTTAATTTCCATTTGTGTATTTATTAAAAATAAAATGTGTTTAAATGCTGTGCAAACTAGAATTTGTGGGCTGTGAAATTATTTAAAAAAAAATTACCTAAATAATTATAATAACAATAGAAATTAACTACTTTTCTCAGTGCAAAAATTAGCATGAGAATTAAGGAAGTGACCGGCATACATTTGAATATTAGAAAACCTCATTGAATATTAAAAAAAACATCTAATGAGTCTGTACTATCAGCGTTCTGGCGAAACGTGTTCGTGCTTTAAAGTCGATTCCTTTGACATTCATACAATGGATCTGAAAAAGTATTATCAGCGTCCACAGGCGCAGCAGCAACAAACGAAAGTAACAATAAGTAGAATGGAGTTACGTGCGCATAACTCACTGAAACGTCCACTTACCATGAATACAGGTAAATAATTTTAATTTTGAATAGAAAAAGTTGTGAGTTCTCAAACAATATACCGTTGTAGATACTCGAATTTGTTAGAATGAGATTAAAAAATAACTTTAAACTTTAAAGAATTATTTGAAGTAAAAGTGGAAATTAGTATGTGTTTAAACTAAATCAGATATTCAGTAGAAGAGTAGTAGTATGTTTAGCAGTGACAACCAGTACGCTCTTAGTAAAGTAAAATAGTAAAAGGTCCTTCGAACTGCTTTCTCTCAGTAAGAGTATGAGAGTATTCTTACTTAAAAAAAAGTTTTTGTTTTTCTTAAATCCCTTCATATGTCCACAATTTCTCACGATATGCTTCTTTTTTAACGAAAAATCTGATCTACTGGTGACCTTTATATGCGAAAAATGCTTATATTGCATAACTCGAACTTCAATAACTCGAAGTTCTCCATAGCTCGAACTTTTTAATTGGCAATAGAAGTAAAATTCCATACAAATTACCTTTCGGAACTCGGAAGTCTCTCTAACTCGAAGTTCCTTTGTGGATTATGGGGTTTCGAGTTAGGGAAGTTCAACAGTATTTCTCTTGTTATACCCTGAATAGGGTATATTAAGTTTGTCACGAAGTTTGTAACACCCAGAAGGAAGCGTCGGAGGCCCTATAAAGTATATATATAATTGATCAGTATGTTGAACTGAGTCGATTTAGCCATGTCCGTCTGTATATATACGAACTCGATGTTATTTTTTCTTCAAGAAGCTGCTCATTTATCGGAACCACTATATCATATAGCTGCCATACAAACTGAACGATCGTAATCAAGGGCTTGTATGGAAAACTTCCGCATTTTACTACATATCTTCACGAAATTTGGTGTGAATTATTGTTCATAGAAATAATTTAATCTCCGAAAAAATTGTTCAGATCGGTTCACTATAGCATATAGCTGCCATACAAACCGAACGATCGGAATCAAGGGCTTGTATGGAAAATTTTCGCATTTGACGTGGTATATCACGAAATTTGACATGGATTACTGCTTAAGGTAATAATATATTCTCCGAAGAAATTGTTCGGATCGGTTAACTATATAACCTTAATGTTTCTAGCAAACAACCCGGCTAAAAAGAATTAGTAAAATGTTTTCTTTTTTTTTACTTACTTTTTTTTACGTCTTTAGCTTTGCTTAAACACATAGTTACTAAAAAGAAATGCACCTGTGAAGGGTATATTAGCTTCGGTACAGCCGAAGTTAACGTTTTTTCTTGTTATAGTATAAATTTGAAAAACGTAATGTATCGGTATCTTAATTATCTATCTTTTTAAACGGAACATATTAGACAATCTATGCCTTTATACATCAACATATGTATGTATATAGTACATATTGAGCTCTGGGCATTCGCCGTTTGCACGTCTACATAAATAGCAAAGCATTTCATAATATAGACAGGTATTTCTGAATTCGAAGTACAAAGTTTATACATACATATGTATACCTAGGGCATAAGTACATTCATCCATATTCATACATTTGCTTGGCTATATGACAATTCTATGTTTTTTCGCCCTTAGTTTTTCACGGTCAGATACCTTGCAACCATCTAGTGGGGTGCATAAACATACAATTAATTATTAATTAATTAATCAAATATCTTATTTCAAATTTAAGTTAAATGTACGCAAACTTCTATTTTTCCAAAAAATTCACGCCTTTATAGTACTGGTCTATCAATTAGTCACCAGCCTTCTTTAGACTATGTTTTGTGGGAGCCTGTCAAGGCAATGATTTTTCTAGATAAACCGGTTGAAAACCCCTGCATTTTCAAAAATTTTGGATGAAAAAATCTATATGACTCTAACAAAAGACCCTTTATTGACTTTTTCCTGTTAAGTCTTATCTAAAACTTAGCCAAATGTTATATACATACGTATATATTTTTTATAATATTTCTAACGCCACGTCATTGCTCGCCTCGGTTATCAACTAAAGATGAGTTAATTGTTTCACGAATTAGAATTTTTATTATCTTTATATGTACATACATAAACAATAAAATAAGATTTTTAAACTTGTATGTATGTAATTGGCGTAGGCACCTCTAGCGCGGTTATAGCCGGATCAATAATTCGTGTCTTTTTTTCGCAATATTCCATCAATTGGAAATACCAAGCGAAACCAAGTCACTCTCCATCTGATCTTTCCAATGGAGTGAAGGTCTTCTAGTTGTCCGTCAGTATCTCCTTTCGTCTATCCGCGTAAGCGATAACTTTGGTAAAAAATTCAACTAAAAAGTTCAAAATCGGACTATTCCTATAAAAGCCCCGAAAAACGGAAGGTAAGGTTCTCAGAATCTCAACTTATATCGGTCATAATAGTTGTATTCGATTGGCTTCTCTCCAACGCTTTGCCAATCGAAGACAGCTATTGATTTGATCCTAAACAGCTTGTTGCGGCTAGAATTAATCACGTACGAAGCGCTGAAACCCAAACTTACATAAGATACAACAATAATAATACTAAAAGTAAACTATTTAGGGTGTTAGTACGATGTCGCCAATATATCAGACCCAACATATTCTCAACCAACGCATACGCACATAGTGGCACATTATCTATAGTGTGGACGCAGTGTTAGCATTTACTCCATACTGTAACGTTTCGAATATTCTTATTGGTCACAGGCTTGCCATATTTCATGTCATTCAGTTGCTTAAATAACAAATAACTAAGAAATGTCATGCTAATTGGTTATCAAAAGTTATGTTGCTAATAAGAAAATTGAGTAACAATAAATTATTTATAAACTCATTTCTCCACTTAACAAGTGGTAAAACAATTTATTTGCCAAAATGCGTCAACAATAGAATACACATTTTGAATGCTTCTGGTAAGGTTACACACAGCTGTCGTTTCTATTTCCATCCGTTCCGCTGCTTATCGCATTGTTGTTGTGCGAAAAATTTGCTGTTATTTTGGGGCTATTTGTGGGGCGAATTGGGAGCTCGTACATTGCTTTGGCCAGTCGTCGATAAATTCCGTTAGTGGCAACAAGTGGAAAATGTGTTTGTGATCTCCAACGCAGAAAAATAAAAATTGCATTTTAAGTGAAAATAAAGAAATGTTATGAGCATTGCAGTTTTCAGTACGTTTACACCGCACGGGTCACCTATATAAAAAGGGCATTGCTCCTTGCGTGCTTTCCAAGAATTTTCAGCAAGTTGCAGTAATTTCTTTTTTTTTACAGTTATAATACGTTTAAATGACCTTTGTTTTACATTAATTGACTCGTTTTATTAACATATTCGGCGAAATAGTACGTCATTTTAAATTTGAAAAAAAAAATCCAAAGTGAAAATAAGAATATTTGTGATTTTTTGGCACGCAACAATAACGACACCGGCGATGCGGGGTTTTGTGAAAAACAAAAAAAAAAAAATAATTTAGTTGTGTTGGATAAATGCGAAGACAGTGTGCGATAAAATTTAAATATTCTGTGAAATACGGACCGACTTGAAAAGCAAACATATACCAACAATAGCGAAGAAAATTTTGTAGTGCTGTAGTCTTTGCATTATTCCCCATTAGACAGATGCCTCAATCGCGGCAGAAAGCAATCAAGCAACGACGTTTCACTTTGGCAAAGAATTTGATGAACAGTAGCATATGTTCTAGCCAGATTGGGTGAAGCAGCACGAATACGTGCTGAGTCTCATGATAATTTTTTGGTCACGGTTTATGTGACGGGGAAGTGTGGTCCCTAAAAATAAAATATTGGCGTTAAATTTAATAAATCACAAATGTGGTGTACTTAGTCTTACATTTAATATTTTGTTTTGAGTTCTGTTTTTAATCCTTCTTGTTTCTACCAATTTGCGCACTATGTATAGCTAGTATATCTATGTTCAATTATATTAAAAAGAAACAAAAATGAAGAATAATTGTTTAAAGCTATTGATTACTCACGTCATCGTACATAAAGGTATCAGTTTCATTTCGTAAACCTCAGCACCTTGAGCGTAATAGACTGAAAAAATACGTATATCTGCATATTAATTTAAAACCGCTAAGGTAAAACTCAAATTGCAGGTCTTATTCAGTTCACAAAGCACGAAATTTATTTAAATATTGATTCGGTTATAGCGTTTGAAGACTGTTTACCCGTAGAGTTTTTTTTATTTATTACGCTCCCAATAACTATTTATTTTAATTGCGCGACGTTGACTTGTACTCCAGTGTCAAACTCATTTATTATGTAAACGTCGGTGTGCCAAGCCAATTGCATATAAAATATATAACTAAATATGTATATATATTCATGTGGTTATATGTATGTATGTATATATTTAATGTTTATTTTACCACTAGTCAAAACAATCGATATCATCACTACTGTGACCCATAAAAAGTAAACAAAAACTAAAAGTCAGCTGTTACAAAAAAATGTACCACTGAAAACACAACTTAAGCAAACACACATTAAATTATTCAAAAATACTAAAGACCCTTTAACATATAAAATAAAAGTGAAATTATTGTCGACACATGGATGACGAGTTGGAGGATAAAGTCTTTTACCAAGCATACGTTTCCCACATGAAGATTCTATCGAAATTCGCTGTGGGCTTTTCGTCCATCAATTCGCCACTGGCGTACATATGGAAATTATGTCGCCTCTATCTACTACGACCCGAAGTGATATTTTTCGGTGTGATTCTTTTCATATTTTTAATTTACTTACAAGCTGTTGATGCCTGGAGTCGTGGCCTATTGGGACGTATACAGACGACACTTGGACGTCAGAAGGGAAATCGTCTGAAATTGACGAGTGAGGCAAGCGGTCATGGTGATTATCAAAGTTGGGAAGAGGTGCGTCAGCAAAGTGCCGTATATGCGTTACTCGGACGACGGCCACGCATGGAAGACAGGTGAGTACAAAGAACATGTTATAATAAAAAGAAAATATAATAAAAATGCACGTACATTCATTTATATATAATTATGGTCGTATTTGCTATAATACAAGCCATACACAAAATTTCGGTAGACTACATGTTTTGTCTGCATTAATTAACACATACACACGTTACACGCATTTATGTATTTATGTATATGTAGGTCAAGGACTTTCTACGCGTTGAAGCAAATAAATCTTCATTTTTCGCCGAATTATTACAGAAGATAACTCATGAATTGGAAAATGAACAAATTTAGTGATATGTTGGTGAATATAAACTGTTACATCAAATGTTGTGTAAAATTCTAGTGTCTATCAAAGCATATTAAATATAAATTAATCAATCAACAGAACGATTTTAATTAAATTTAAAATTATCTGAAAAAATGTCAGCATTGATCTGTTCATGATGATGAATTGATTAATATCATAATAATTAGCTTTACTATTTATTCAATATCTTTAAAAATTTAATTTTCAAAATATTCTCAAAATGTTTATACGAATAATCTTAAATTTTTAACGGATGATTTTTTATAAATAAATACCTAATAATAATTCGTAAATATAAATTATCGTTACGTATAAAATAAGCGTAACGTCGCTTTAGAAATAGTAAATCACTGATAAGAAATTGATAAACATACATACATACTTACTCATACAAGTGATCATAAAACGACCGAACTTTCTACTTTAAACAAGCGCGTCTCAAAATTCCTATAATTTGCTGATCGTTATAGACTTCCTAATCTCTTTAAATTATGAAATGTGCTAAGTTTGCAAAATATGAGAGTTCATTGTGCTCAGTACTGGTGCCCATACCCACCAATATGTACATACATATGTACGTTTGTATTTATTTAGAACGCCGCAGCTGAATTGTAATAATTTCAATCACATGTGCAAACTTAAATAAATGGGTGTATGTAGCTGTGTATTTATAAATCATGCGTTTATTTTTAATGAAATATACACTGTTGTACCTATACTTGTGTATATTATATGTACAATTGTATGCATGCAATTTATTCGCATTGACGTAAATGTCGGCACTGGCTCAACGCCTTTCTGCACTACATTCATGAATGTGAGTTTACACATACTGTTGTGCATTTTATGCATTCTCATTTATTTATATCAAACTGAGAGATGTTAACGCATCAGATGAAATAAATCAACATTACAATTTGATTTTAAACAAATAGAATTAGAAGTATATGAAATGTATTTACAAGATAACAAAAAAGGAATAACTAATAATAATAAAGGATAGTAGTGACATAAAAAATAAAAGAAAAAATTAGATCTTTATTTATAAATACATATTTAGTGCTTTCTGATGCGATTTCTATCCTCGCTCTGAAATCAAATATTCAATAATAAGTGAAACACTCTCTTCCCGTTGTCAGGTTTTCCCTTTGGGTTTTGTGAGAAGAATTCGTTATTGAATGCCTTGGTATACTGTCAGCCTCAGTTAAATAAATTTACTTCAGTTAAAAGAATGTTTTACTATTTACTCGTGGCTGGTTTAACGAAGATACTGTTAATATACTTATACCTAATTATGTACAAAATTGTAGAAATATTTGATTTGCATTGTGCATTGTTTCATTGCTTTGTTAACTTGACAACTTAGTGGTTTTATGCAGTCTTCTCAATATCATTCTTCTTTGGTTTTAGTTATTTGATACAAACCGCTGTACCTGTACACAATATAGAAACGCTACGCTATAATCTTATGCAATATATTAGCCAAAATATTGCTTTATTCAGTCTTTCTTTGAAATAAAATATGCACAATACTATGCAAATATTTGTACATTTGTTTTATGAAAATAATTTCAAAATTCATACGTACAAAGTTGCTTGAAACTTATAATTAACTGTAAATACTGATAGAATACTTATGTAAGTATTATAACTAGTTGGGAATTACATGACGTCAACAATGAAACATTTACATACGTACATTTGTACGTACTACAAGTAATGATAACCGTTAATGGTTTCCAGTAATCTTCCATTAATTATACACAACGGTTTAATAATAGTGCTTACAGATTTTTTTTTTTGTTTTGAACAATGTTGCATAATGTTGTATATGTAGGTATAAAGGCTTTAGATACATATCTTTCTGAAAAAAATATTTTTCCATGCAAAAGTTTGCTAATAAGGTCTGTTGATTTATTATATGCGTTACTATCATTCTAAAGAACTTCTATTAAAGGTATATTAAATCCCTCCGACTTTCCTGTAACTACACCTGGAACTAACGGTCATTTCGGCGCTGTCAGTGAATTTTAAAACCTGCGCTACATACAGTCATAAAGTAATTCGCATGACGTGATGAAATAATAGTAATGTCCACAATATTTTATGATTACTGCGTTGTAAATTCGTAGAATAATACGAAATAGCATTTAGAAAAGTGTAATTAACGTGAAACTTTACCCTTTGGATTAAAAAAATAAATAAATGAATAAAATAAATAAAAACACACATGTGACTTAAGCAAATCAAATTAAATCTCGTTGGCTAGAATTAAATCCTAGGTAATTAATGCAGTACGGTTAATTACCCTACATCTGACTCTATACATATTGCATGCAATATTGTAACGCACTCGTTTTTCCTTCCCCTCTTCACTTTTTATTGATTTTTTTCATGATTTTATCATAAAAAAATGTAATTTTCCTTATATACATTGTATATCCTTTCATGTAGTTATATGTACATACATATTTTCTATTTGTATTCACTGATTACAGATGACAGTCATTAAATAGTCAGATATTGTAATTTCACTCACTAATTACCTTGTTTGTTTATTTCAATTCAGCGAAGTGGAAAATATGTTAACGAAAGCAGTAGCACTTCAATTTTGTAGAAATGCTAGAACCGGTATATTAAATGCCAGCGATCACAATGTTGATTATTTATAGGTTATAATTTCATATAAGACTCGTTCGAATAAAAATAGAATAGAAAAGGATAATTTCAGTTTATAACAAAACATCAGATTAGAAATTATTATGGAATATCGATTGCTTTCTTGAAGTGAAGGTGTATTAGATCAAAGCGTATTCAACAAAGTGAACTAAGTATTTGACATACCCGCTTTTGACAATAAAATAGTAAACAATACATGTTTTTGTTTACATTAGCTCGTCTTTTTTAACTTTATATATTGATAAAATTGTTTGCAATTTGTCAGTTGGAGCACAAAACCTTAGTAAATTGCTTCCATGAGTTGTTTTGCCTAAGCAAAAAGTATTCGGCATTTTCTTTTATTAATTTAAAAAATATTTTTTTTTGGTTTGAAATTTGTTTACTTTTGAATTTCAAAATTTGAATTTTTGAATAAATGTATGGGTTAAATCAATGGCAACAAACATGTCACATTCGGGTAAAAAATTGTGATATGTCATATACCTGGTTCACTTTGTTGAATACACTTTGTATTAGATGAGACATGTGTTTGAATTGACTCATTTGGCATTTGTATATTTATTATCAATTTGACAGGTGTCAAAATGAAAAATGTTTTGATGTTTTTTTCTCTGGAAATGAATAATAATTTTCAAAATTTTTTACTACATAAAAATATTTTTTTTTTAATTTATCAAAATTTGTTTAATTTTATTTGAAAATGCAAAATATTTTGATATTCTACAATGTCTTGAGTTTATATTTCTCACATACGTTTCCTTTTCTGCTTCAAACACACACTTTATAGGGCTGCAGGGCTTTATAGGACTTCATCAATTGAATACTAATTGGTTAATAATTCCCCTTAATGTACTGTAAATTGGGAACAATTAGAAAATAGGTTTCTTAAATTGTCTTAAACGCCCGATTTGAAATGTGTTTGGAGGTTATTTTCGTAAAGTAAATTAAATTTGAATTTAATGTTGTCGAAATTCACTAAAAAAATTGTTAATTAATCGATTGGGATACTCAATACTCTCCGCCACTAATAAATATTATATATAACCTCAAATCATAAAAATTTCCGCTAGACAGAACTAATTGTTATTGCAAACATTCAAAACTACATTTTATTTAATTGTGTATAATAAACTGAATTTATTTCATTTCGTTTGACGCTAGTCCAAATAATAAAATTTTCATTTAAATAAATACCAAAGCAATTTTGTATCAAATTCTTAATGAAATTAACATTGACTTTCACTAAATGCAAAAGCATTTATTTACAAATTTGTATTAACTTATACACATACATACATATGTACATATATTTATGTACTATATGAATTTGATAATATATAAAATAATAAAATATTGCGTTTGATTGTAGTTTCCTTTGTCGTTTCGTATACATACTATATGCGAATATTCGTTCATAATCTACAATATATGTTTATAGATGTGCATATGTATGTAAGCTCACACGCCCACTAATTTTCTATAACGTAGCGGCTGGTAGCAGCATCGGCGCCAATTGTGTTATTGCTATTGTTGTTGTACTCTTCGTCACCACTTTCACGCCACAGCGCGACATTCTTAAAATATCACACTTTTCACATTTTGTTGAAATATTTTTCAAAATTTCCACGTATTCCACTGCACACTTTTCGGTCACACGAAAATAAGAAATTAGAGGCCGAGATAACAGAAAAAAGAGAAGTAAAAAATAATAAAGTTGAGCCTTTAATTCTGTTTTTGTTTTTCTTTTGGCGCAATAAATTTTATTAATATTTCACATACTTAGTATATAATTTTTCTATTATTAATTGGACTGCAAGACACTTTTTCTTTTCTTTTAATCTTTTTTTCTTATTTTTTCCCTTTTTCTTTTTTTTTAATAATTTTTTTATCGTGATGTATTTTTAAATTTAGCTTTTTGTGTTTTCATTATACTATATGCTATTATTTTTCGTCTTTTTTTATCTGTGATTTTCTTGAATTTTATTGCCCCATATTCTTATTTATATTTTTTGATGCGATTAATGTATCCATTCGCCATCGTTTCATATGCAGCTTAATGAATTTGAGTATTATTCTTAAATTTTTTTTGTTTATAATATACTCTATAACTTTCACTTGCAATTAATTAAGTCCGCTAAAAGAATTATGTTCTGTAAACAATTTTTTTTCTTACCACATATACATATAATGCATACCAGATGTACGCTATTGTGTATATTCAATATGTACATTTAATATAAATAACAGTCAGTCTGAAAAGTGAAGTATCGCATATTCTTTTCGGAAAATTCAATTTTATATTTCAACATCGTGGCATATACTAGTGGGCGATACATCGATCCTCAACCATTCCACACATTTTTTTTAGGTCTCATATTCGGCGATTTCTTTCCAGTGATCATTTTATGGAGGTCTGAGAAATTTCTTTCTTGGAATTTTTCAATTCTCTTTATTGATTTTTTTAACACGGTGATTCAGTCGATGGTGACCTCGCGCGTCACTCACTCTGCACAGATTTTTCTACATACCGAAATATGCATGTGCAATATTTCCACGTTCCTTTGACATTTTTGGAGCTTCAGCTATTATTTTAACCCAATTTTCAGACACCTAAACCATTTAGGAGGTTTTTTAATGTTTTCGTCCATTAAACATCTATTGTGTATTCTTCTGTGTTCTTATAATTTATTGGCGTATTTTTGTCAACGTCGTTTTTCACTTTTGTTTCACTGTCCTTCCTGCGTTCGATTACTAAATGGTCGCTGCGGATTAATATTGCTCTAAGGTTAAGTTCTACAGATATAATAAATATTTCAGATCGCCTTATCTTTCGATAAGTAAACAGTTGATCACATCGGTGATAATGTTTATTCCTTCTTAGTTGTAAAGAAAGTATTTCTTTAGAGTTTGTAGTATTCTTTAAAGAAAATCCGACACGTAATGGAAGTCAGTCTATTGGCAGTCAATGCTTGAGGTCTAACGGAACTTTGTACATATCATGAATGATATAAATACTTTTTTCAATTTGCTTAAAGTAGATACACAGTAAAAAGAAATGAAGAGATCTCAACAGAACTCAGAACCCAAACCTACTTCAAATCAAGACCCACAACTTCCGAACCTATATTGATCTCACTATGTTTCCTTTACATATGTAGTTATCCAAGAATTGGAAATCCCATATTTAAAGCCAGTTCTAAATAGCTTGAATTTATAAAAAGTTCTTTTTTTAATACCATTTGGGGACTGATATTGCCTACATAGAGAAATCTCAACAAAGCGTTCGCTTAATTCCCACTATGTTTTATTCCTATGTCTTTATGTTTTTATATACTTTTTAATAAACATTAAACCACTTCTAATCATATTTATACATAGTTCAGGGTCAAGTTCAAACTCATTAATAATGTTTATATATTTATTTCATCACAACTTTGTATAAGTTGTTTTTTTTTTTAATTATTGATTTGAAATCACAGCCTTCCGCCAGACTAACAACTTCCATTGATTTCCTCATGACAAATACATTTCGGTCACGCGTGGTTATCAACTTTCTTCACAAGTCGCAAGCATCATTCTCAGTAAGCGTACACTTTTTTAATTTTTAAAACAGATTTACTAATTAAATGCCTTGCTTTGTCATGCGAGGCGTGAATTTGCAAACCTCAGTCTCATTGTTTATATTTTAATGACACCGTTTCTTTGTACTATATATGTACATATATATTATTTTAATATTTCCCCACGGCAATTATTTCATTGAAGGCTGATTTTCGTGTATGTGCATATGCCAATAATTTACTGCGATCGTGCCTTAGCAACTGACAGATAATGTTTATGCACAATTAACTGGAAGTCTTTAATCGGCAACAATAAATGTAAACATTTCAAAACATTGCCACCACATTCCCAGTAAAAATAGGCACCTGCTTTGGAAAAATGAAAACCTACGCTAAAATTTATGATCGGTACTGTTAAATGTGGTTCTATTAACAGACGCGTCATCTTTTAGAATGCCTACGAATATCTGATGGAATTTTGTGTGAGATTTCAAAGAATCTTTCATTTATTATTATACCCTGAACAGACAGGGCATATTAAGTTGGTCACGATGTTTGTAACACCCAGAAGGAACCGTCGGAGATCCTATAAAGTATATATATAAATGATCAGTATGTTGAGCTGAGTCGATTTAGCCATGTCTGTCTGTCTGTCCGTCTGTCTGTATATATACGACCTAGTCCTTCAGTTTTTAAGATATCGTTTTGAAATTTTGCAGATGTTATTTTCTCTTCAAGAAGCTGCTCATTTGTCGGAACTGCCGATATCGGACCACTATATCATATAGCTGCCATACAAACTGAACGATCGGAATCAAGGGCTTGTATGGAAAACTTCCGCATTTTACTACATATCTTCACGAAATTTGGTGTGAGTTATTGTTCATAGAAATAATTTAATCTCCGAAAAATTGTTCAGATCGGTTCACTATAGCATATGGCTGCCATACAAACTGAACGATCGGAATCAAAGGCTTGTATGGAAAACTTCCGCATTTTACTACATATCTTCACGAAATTTGGTGTGAGTTATTGTTCATAGAAATAATTTAATCTCCGAAAAAATTGTTCAGATCGGTTCACTATAGCATATAGCTGCCATACAAACTGAACGATCGAAATGAAGGGCTTGTATGGAAAATTTTCGCATTTGACGTGGTAGCTTCACGAAATTTGACATGGATTAGTAAAATGTTTTCTTTTTTTTTTACTTACGTCTTTAGATTTGCTTAAACACATAGTTACAAAAAGAAATGCACCTGTGAAGGGTATATTAGCTTCGGTACAGCCGAAGTTAACGTTTTTTCTTGTTTTAGTTTTGTTTATGTGCGGTGTGTTAAAAAAATATCGTAATTTAAAAAAAAAATTTAAATTCCACGGGTTTGTATAGTCATGTTACATACATTGTTGATATACTTCCCCCTGAAGTGCGATAAACGCCTGTACTCTTGACCAAAAACAATACTGTAACGATGCGCCAGCCTTCCTATTCGCCAGACATGGCTTCGTGTGACTTTTTTCTATTTCCAAATATAAAAAGAACCTTAAAGGGCCATCGGTCTACAAGCAAACTATAAATCGCTGAAAGACCCAAAGGTTATCCCTAAAATCGAGTTTGAGAAGTGCTTCGACGATTGGAATAGGTATTGACATACGTACATAATATCGAATGGGGACTATTTTAAAGCCCACAATATTAATGTGGACCAATGAATAAATATTTTTTTCAAAAAACGAAAATTCATGTTATTTTTTTAACACACCTCTTATTTTAAATACCGAAATTGGTGAGAGGAATTTAATTTCAATTTTATTTATTGATGTCATCACCAAAAATATTTTTCTCTCACATACCATGCAAAAACAGTTGTTATTTTTCGGAAAATTCAGAGCTACCCTCATATATCTTTAATTATTTTAATTGAGTTGTGCTTGTCTGCTTTCCACTTCATCTGCACTGCACTATCAAAGAAATTTATTTTTAAGTTTTATTTACGTTTTTATTTTTAAAAGTGGTAATCATAGTAGCTATCACCGACCGCATCAACAGCTGGCAGTGTATGTCAGTTTCACTAGGACATAGTAAACAAAAATTTCCAAACAAATATGCCATTAGCTAATTACTTAACGAACGTAACAACAACAACAACAACAAAAAAGCGTGTACTCGCCTGCGTGGGCGTCAATGTCTGAATTTTCTTCACTTTTACTTTGATTTTCAAGGCGCCTCGACCTCACTGACTACTCATTCACAACGAAATCCACACAATCCATGCAACAAAGCTAGAAAAATGCTCAAAATGTGTTAAATACTAGTAAAAAATCCATTGTATATATGTATTACATATTAAATATTTATAAACACACTTATTACCTAACAACCAATAAAAAAAATCTAGGAAACATTTTTCATTTCTATTTCCGAACATTTCTATTTCGATTATCAATCAACCACCTGTTCTTCGACTTCACAATCTTTAATGAGTTTTCTTTTCACACTTTTCAGATACATCATCGAAGAGAATATCAATAATAACACGGGCATCTCATTTTTTGCCATCTTCGACGGTCATGGCGGTGAATTTGCGGTGGATTTTGCCAAAGATATTCTAGTGAAGAATATTTACAATAAAATTATCGCAACAACAAAGCTGCTGGGCAATCAACAACACCTGTCCGAAAGCAATAAAAATGCCGCACTCGATGCTGATTACGCGGAATATGACGCGAGTCCATACCTGAAGCGGCGTGCAAGTCGTAAAGATGAGAGCAATAAGGAGAATAATGAGCCGTCAGTGCGGCGACGAGACAGTCTGCGTAAGGCACACAGGTGAGTGAGACTACTATGTTTAGTATATATGTACGTGGTAGTAAAGGTGAATAGGAGAGGTCACAAATTAGTCACTGAAGCTAAGCATTAGTAATATGTAATTAGCAACAGACCCTCATTTAATCGTATAAAAATGCCCTTGAAAGGTGATTATTACATTTATCTCACACATGAATTCTAAGGCGGCAGAGTATCACTTTTCAAATAATATTTAGAAAATTTTAATACAGTAGGTATCGAACTAGCAATTCAGGGGTTCTTAACCCTTAAAAGCTTTCTCTTTATCCCTAGTAACTTAACGAAAAGGGGTTAGATCGCCGAAATGTTAGTCCTTGGCCGGATAAAGTCAAAGCCGGTATTGCAGAACCGGCTGTAGTGAGAATCTGCCTCCCTCTTTTTGTATCTTCTATCCGTACATTTTATGTTCTAAACCTTATTATCTTTCTTTAACACCGAAAGTAGCTCAATCGTAGTTTGTAATTTCATCACTTTAAGTTTCATGTTACAAGTTGCTGTTGTAGTTGTTATAGCGGCATTCAGACAGTTTAGAGGGGGGAACTATATGCGATTTAGGTTTAATGGATTCTAAGTCAATATCTCCGATGTGTTGTATATATGTCAGGAGCGACAGTTCTTCTGCCAAGCATAAATCGTTGGAGAAGAAGATCTTATAACGATTAAA